>NW_024063219.1:1200000-1825372 GCF_006381635.1 Hibiscus syriacus
AATGGAATGTAGACTAGATCATAAAGACCATGAAATTTTCACAAGCGGCAAATCTTGTAAGCACTCTTAAAAAAAGGCCAAACTTGCTTGACACTTACCCCAAAATCTGAAGCTTTATTTCCAAAAGCAGCTCCAATTCCATTACAGAAACAGAAAAAGATTCAAATGCCACTAAAAAGATAAAATTAAAAAGAGTCTCACCTCTTCGGTCGATTTAGCCGCCATAGCACCCAAAAGAACAGAAGGGGGGAAAAGGCAGAGAGCTAGAGTAAAATAGTGTTGAGCAAATCTCAGAATATTTCAAAAGAACATTTGGTTAAATTCATAAGTTGCTCTGAATTTTACAACACTGTATTTTCATATTAAGCTTTTAAAAGAGAAAAAAATGAACGTTAAAAGTCTACTCGGAAGAGAAACGAGGCACATAGATAGCGCAATTTGTCATATAAAAGGCTTCTGATTACGACTCCGACGACGACAAGAAGAAATTCTCTCCCTGCCACTTTCCTTTTTATTTGACGTTATTGCCCTTTTCGGTTTTTCATTTTTTTCATTTTTTTTATATGTTAAATTATACCATTGACCACTTTACTATTTAGACATTTTACTTTTGTTACTAATCTTTTAATTTTGTTAATCATATCACTTAACTATATAATTGTATTCAATCAAGTTGCTTCCCGTTAATTTATAATGGAAGTGCTGACATGACAGTTAATAAAATTGGTATAATTTACATTTAGTCCTTGATACTTATACATTTTATCAATTTGATCTTAAATTTAATTTAATTCAATAAATTTAATCCACCAATTAGATGGTTACACATTTCACCATTAGATTAAATGTTTTTTCCTACAATTTAATTGTTTATTTATTTATTTATATATCTTTCACTTACCATCTGGTTGATGAAAAACCATATATCAAACAAAGGAGTTAGCCATAATCAATCTTGGGACCTTACGAAGCAAATACACATATCCCAGCTCATAGAAAAGATGAAAGACAATCATGTCAGAGGAATTGATCACTTCTTAAGTGTTTATCTGGTTGTGGAATCATGAAGAGGAGCCCTCAAGCTATTCGTTAACATTGTTGATTAGCGACACAAGAGTGAGGTCATTCGAGATTAAGATTTTGGCACGAAGAGAACCATAAGTACCCACATTGGGGCATTACCAAAGCCAGATGTCGTTAAGATAACAAGATTCGAATCAAACAGACAAGATGAATGAGCCTGGCCGATTGGAGTGCCAAGGGTAGAATAAAAACAAACAAAGCTTACCTAGAGAAACAAACCATTCACACTTCAGTTAGCAAATGACTCTTGAGAAACAATTCTGATTGAAAAAATCGAGTCAAATACATGTAAGGTGTCCAGTCATCTACCTGATCGCAACGAGAATTTAAGGGAGGAAGCACTTTTTCTAGAATCATGTTGAATAAGCAAGAAAAAAGATAGAAGATGATAGGGAAATGATTGTTCCGGGTTATTAGTTTGACCATGCTGATGTTGGGGTAGACTCCATACAAGAGGGATCAAGTGAAGGAAGACCGAGATCTCTATTTGGAAGTCAAAAGAGGGTTAATGATAAACATTTCTGCATATAAGAGAGTCATAAATTACATGTAGATACATATTGCATTCACATTTTATACATCAGAGTATTTCTTTACAGATTTTTCAAGAAAAGAATAGAAGGAAAAGACAGAACTCAAGCCTTGAGTGAGTGGAATTATATTCTGAGTGACAGAACCTCGAGAATTGAAGAACCCAATCCAAGAAGAATCATTACTTTGATGTGGGGGCACGTTACCCAAATAACATTATATTTTCAAAAGAAATTTTAAAGAAACTAAGCATGATTTTCAAGGGTTTCATGATGATAATTTTCAATGATTTTTTTAAAAGAATATAAGCCTAATTTTTAGGGGTTTCTTGATGTTTTCAAATGAGTTTTTAGAAACTAAACCTGGTTTTCAGGGGTTTCTTGATGATTATCTCTAAAGAATTTTTAAAGGAAGCTAAGCCTAATTTTTAGGGGTTCCTTGATGACAACTGAAAACGAAAGATTTTAAGAAACTAAGCTTGATTTTAAGGGTTTCTTGATGAGTAAGTCCTTCGGTCTATCAGTAAGTCTTTCGAGCATGATGCTTAAATCCTTTGGGTCATCTATAAGTCTTTCAAACAATATGATAAGTTCTTTGGGCCATCCATAAGACCTTCGGGCATGATGTTTTTAGAAACTAAGCCTGATTTTCAGGGGTTTCTTAATGATTATCTCCAAAAAAACTTTAAGGGAAGTTAAGCCTAATTTTTAGGGGTTCCTTGATGATAACTGAAAACAAAAGATTTTAAGAAACTAAGTTTGATTTTCAAGGGTTTCTTGATGAGTAAGTCCTTCAGGCCACGAGTAAGTCTTTCGAGCATTATGCTTAAATCCTTCGGGTCATCTATAAGTCTTTCGAGCAATATGATAAGTTCTTCAGGCCATCCATAAGACCTTCGGGCATGATGTTTTTAGAAGCTAAGCCTGATTTTCAGGGGTTTCTTGATGATTATCTCCAAAAAAAAAATTAAGGGAAATTAAGCCTAATTTTTAGGGGTTCCTTGATGACAACTGAAAATGAAAGATTTTAGGAAACTAAGCTTGATTTTCAAGGGTTTCTTGATTAGTAAGTCCTTCGGTCCATGAGTAAGTCTTTCGAGCATGATGCTTAAATCATTCGAGTCATCTATAAGTCTTTCGAGCAAGACGATAAGTCCTTCAGTCCATCCATAAGACCTTCGGGCAGGGTTTTTCAACATTTCTTTCACTCGATTCACAACATTTCGAATCAGTGACGCCCCATCAGAGGGGTTAACATTTCTTTGTTCGAATCAGAAATGCCCCACCAGAGGGGTTCACTTTTCTTTTTTTCGATTCACAACACTTCGAATCAGCACTGCTCAATCGAGTGATCAACATTTCCAGTGAAAGGACAATGATGAGAAGAACTCGTAGCTTGAAGAACTGGAGATGGAGACTAAGCCGAGAGAACATAGCAAAGATGACATCATTTGCAGTAATGACGATTTTACAGAAAGAGATGAATTGACATTCCCAGCGAAGAGTTCACAGCTTGACAAGAAGAGACCAATATGAAAAAGTGTGCTTTTTATCTTTGCTTCATTTTCGTTTCACAGTAATGAGCAAAGAGGGGCAACTGTAACCAATATTTTTCAACTAAACCCAAACCCTCTTAAAACCTAACCCAACCGAGCCCAACATAAAACCCCAAGCACAAACCTAAACCAGACCAACCCAGAATCCAAACCTGACCCAGAACCCGAAAACCCGACCCAAGTCTAGGCTAGCCCTAGCCGTCCATTTCACCCAACCGAGAGCTACCCTCCTGTGCCCTAATCCCGGATGAAAACCACTCGTGCACGCCACCCAGCTACATGCCACTGTCACCCCAACGTTTCACTCATCATTAGCAACTACACCAAATCAGAAGAGATTTTTTATTTTATTATTTCATGCATGTAAAGCAGTATATAAGAAACTCCAAAAAAAATATGTACAGACAAAGGACTCTGGATGGAAAAAAGAGACATTCGAAGTCCTTGTTTTTCGATTCAAAAGAAAACAATACAAAAAATTTCGTTTCCAGAGCAATTTCATTTTATTTTCGAAATACAAAGATATTTTAGTAATACATAATAGTAAATCGGGCATAAAAGAATTTTTTCTTTCCTACGAAATCGAGCAAAAGATGAAAGTTTTTAGTGTGGGTTTACCTGGGTTGCACGAGTGCCGGTGGGGGTCTCACCAGCTCTGTCTCCCAGCCGTTCGTAGTTTTTATCATGGGAGACGTGTAACACCCCCAACCCGTACCTGACCCGGTTACGAGTCTGAGGTGTCACATCAACTTTTAAAACCTTTACTTGTTTAAAATAATGAAAATTTCCCGTTAAAGAAAACTTCATATTATTTCAAAATAAAAGTTTACAAACTTATCAGAGCATATACTATTCAAACCGTTTATATTACATGCCAACTATATCTAAAAGAATAATATACATATCAAACATTTCTTTTCTGATCTGAACATTGTAAGGAAGATGCTGACCTGTCTTGCTCCTCTCAACTTCTCTCTTTTCACTTTCCGTAACCTGCGTGTGGAACCCTCACACGCTAAGTCGATGACTTAGTGAGGCATAAAACATATAATAGAACTCTCACTCGTAATCATGCATGAACAATTTCTACTAACATATTATATACAAGCATAACACACACATATATGTACATATCAATTCCATACTAATTCCTAATATGCACATTTCATATATTTATTCTAAATTGTCTAACATATTATTCATCAGTAAATAAATACATATATATCCACTTCATACCAACTCATATATTCCTTTATAAAACATTTACTTATATACACATATCATCATTTACGTATTTATCATACTCTTATACTATTATCATTTATATCTCTTATCTCTTTATTCCTATGGTCTCTTACATTCATATTCTATATCTCATAACAGATTCTTATATTATCATATAAGTCATTTATATTCATTCACATATACATTAACATACATTTATGTGTATCATGTAACAGATGCAACCTCCCATAACACACATAAATCATATCATACAATTCATATTACACATCAGATGTATATATTACATACGTTGAATTCAAAGTTATCTCTTTATTATGATCTCTTTGTTGGACCATGTACATATGTGAGAACTAAAGATATGCGAGTACATTAAGGTTGTGCACATATGTTGTCACCACAACTCGTATAAGTCTCACTGAGTGGTATGTGAAACATGTCTCGAAGGACCTATGCATTTGTCCCGAATGACCACTATCCATATGTTCCGAAGAACATAGGTAATTGTCCATATGTCTTGAAGAACATAGGTAATCCTGTCCATATGTCTCGAAAGACATAGGTAACCCTCGACTCTTGGCATGCCAACTATACATATAACTCTCATTACAAATAACATGGGCATTATTTTTATAATTATCACATAACTCTTTATCCCATTCTCATATGATCACATAATCATGTAGTTCACTCCCATATAGTTCACATATCCAATATACATATAATCATGTAGTTTACTTTTCGTGTAATTCATGCCACTTCTCATATCACTTTGCATAGTTTCACATAAACATCTATCATATCTTATCCATATATATATATATTCTCAAATACATGTAAGCACATATATTCTTATTTTATAACTTATGTTACATATGCATGAAATCTTATGACTCATTATCAAGTAGCTCAAATAACATTCTATTATCCTTTATTATATGTTCTCCATGTTGTATCATATAATTCATAGTTATTGTCACATAACTTAACTCATATCATATTATCATGTGTTCACATATATCATGTACTCTTATATAGCTATACATATCTTTAGCATATAACTTATCTTATATGTTCATATCATTACATTATATTCAAGTTTCCTAATTAATATATTATTCCCCTTTTATTCTATAATTCAATCTTATTTAGTTTCTTTAATTCTCTTGAAATTTTATAACTCTATTATACTAATTCTCATAATTAATCATATTATCTTATTATTACATACTTTATTCCATAACCATATATTCACATAGCACATAAAAGAACAAATCAATTCATATAATCAAACATAGATACATTCATATTCAACTCATGCCTTTAATCATGAACTCATGCATAACACTTTAGGAAATAGACTCATCGCAAGTCTTATTCTCATAACACATCATGTACTATTGAATATGCACTCACCTGGTCTCACTAGTCAATTCTATCTCTTATCTTTCCCTTGATCGATCTTACTTGCCAAATGTTCCGGAACTTGTTTAAGCTCAATATCTACATAAATATAATTTCCAAGACGATTATTAGAAACCTAAACCTTATAATTCAATGTTAATTACTTAAACTAATTTATTGAACTATAATTCACTTTTTCCTTTAGGGGGTATCGATACCCTCATTGTATTATGTGATTCTTTTCATTTGAGAGGGTATCGGTACCTGTTGAATGGGTACCGATACCCCTTGCCCATAATTCACATTTCCAGCACGAAAATTACTTCATTTCATCTCAAACACTTCATATATCATTCACTTTTTTATTCTTAACTTATCTACACATGCTTAAACTTACTTATACTCATTTATCACATCTTTAACCTCAAAATCCTATCCTCCATATGTAATTCAAGAATTACACTCAATTTTCAACATGTTCCAAATTCAATTCTATTGCTACTAACTTCTTAATTAAACCATTGACAAGTCAAATTTGAACTGGAAATCTAATAACTATCTTCCAACCAAGATTTCATTGGTTCACTTTCTTCTTTTAATCCTTTCTATTCCTTTCCTCTTATTGTTTTATGACAAATTAAGCTTTCCTTAAACTTAAGTGTCACTTGATAATCAAAACCAAACTTAAATTTCAACTGAAAATCAACTAATAAAAACTCTCACCTTTGCCTTGAGCTCCCACGTATGAAGAAGAAGAAAGGAGAAGAAGAGAACTCTAAAAGCTTGGATATTTCTTCCTCTCATCCACGTGGTTACTCCCTTAAAAGGGAAAGAATAAAAATCTTTCCTTGCCAAATGACCTTTTTACCCTCCACTCTTTTCATATTTACCAATCAGTCCTCTAGAATAAAATTCTCAATTAAGTCCTTGAATCTTATTTCGAAATTGAGCATAAAATTTGCAATTTAGTCACTAACCCTGGTTTTGGGATATTACAATTCTCCCCTCCTTTTAAGAAAATTTGTCCTCGAATTTTCATTACACATACCGATAATAACATATCTTATAATGTTCTCATGTTGCTTTCTCTACTTCTATTGTACACTTACTTTTAACCATTGACAATCCATATAATGTCACTTATTATATAAACAATAAAATTCATTCTTATCACCCAAAATCATAAATCAATTGATTTCCTTCATCAATCTCGAATTGAATTACAATAATAACTCAACCTTTAATTATTTATCCTTCTAAATAGCATGCTTGTTCTTGATAACTTGATCAAAATAGTATATATATAATAATTCAACTGTATTTTGAACTTCCTTAATGCTGATAAATCATTTCTTATTCCTCTAATTATGTCTACTTGACCAAGAAACACAAACTTAAACCTTCATCAAATATGATTAAAACATACACTTTACCAAAATCGACAATCTCTTATACAATATCATATATTTTTCTTATTTATGTATCCAACTTATAATCTACTCATTCATATAATTTTTGTCACCCTTGATCCTTTAAACTTCATCTCTGCATTTTCCTTATCCATTTATCAAAATCTCCTTATAACATAACTAAACCATATCTTTTATCCATACTCCCATACTCTTTTCCTATCACTTATGCTCATCTTTAATCACTGATCTATATCACCTCTTTATAATTTTGATAATCAACTTCACTTATACAGAACCTCATTCTTTACCCTTTCTTGTACTTGTATTTTCCTTTCTCAAAACTCCCTTTAAAACATATAAATAATTATCTTCTTATAACATCATATCTATATGATCAAAATACACAACCACCCCAGATTCTTATCATACTTTATTAATTTAACTTTATCTTTCCTCCAACTCTTATAACTCTATCACCTTTACTATTACAATTAATTACTAGCAACGGTTCAGTCTAGAGTACAAACGCAGATCAACCAATCAAATACCTCCTTTCCAATCAGAATTTTCCTAGCAGTAGTTTACTTAACTTATCAAATCCACTTTTGTTCTCATACTGTAATATCCCAAAATTGGTGTTAGTGACTAAAATGGAATTTTTGGAAACTTTGTGCTCAATTTTGAAACAAGTTAAAAGTTCAAGGACTTAAATAGAAAAAATTTCAGTGTTATATTAAATGGTAATTGTGGAAATTTTGAAGGGTATAATAGTAATTTCATAAGAAAGATTTTTATTTCTTCTTTATATAGGAGATGGCACGTGGAAATGGAGGAAAGAAAATAGAAAAATCTGGAGACTTTGGTTCAACCTTCTTCTTCTTCTCTTCTCGTAAGCTCCATGGCAAAGGTAAGTTGGTTCCAAGTTGATTAATTCTTTTGTTTTAAAGTTGGTTTTGATTCTTAGAGTGATGGAAAAGATTAAGGAAAGCTTAAGATGGATTAAAACTCAAAGATTATCAAGTTATGAGATATTGAAAATAAGAGGTTTCAAATTGAAATCTTGGAAAAGAGTTAGTAATTAAAGTTGGAGGTTAAATTTGACTTGTCAAAGGGTTAGTTAATAAGTTAGAGATGATAGAATTGAATTAAGAACACATGGAAAATTTGATGAAATTCTTTGATTCAAGAATTATGGTGAATTATGAGGGATAGTGAAGTGTTATAATGTTATAAGAAGGTTTACATATGTATAGACAAGTTTTATGGTATAAGAAGGGGTTAATAAGTAGAATTTGAGGACAAAGTAAAAATTTTCGGGCTCAAAATAGAATTTTTGGGTTGTGTGCATCGATGCATCTTCAATGTGCATCGATGCATCTTCAATGTGCATCGATGCACTCTCAAATAAATGAACATCGAATACAATTAGTGCATCGATGCATAAGGAGTGCATCGATGCACCCCTTTAAAATGAAAACTTCGAAGGTGATTTGTGTATCGATGCATGAGTAGTGCATCGATGCACATGTTAAAGAATACATCGATACACTGTAGAATGTATCTATGCACTTCAAGGGGAAAATAGAATTATACATTTCTTTTGGTCTAAGAAATGATAGATTAGAATACATCAATTGGATACTGATATGTATCAATCTATGATTATATAGATATCGAGCACGAACAAGTTCCAGAATGATTATCAAGTTAAGATTCGATCGAAAGAGAGGAAAATCATAAAAGTGGATTGGAACGTAGTGAGGCCAATGTGAGTGCATACTAGTTAGTTTATGGTGCTAAATGGAAACAAGACTTGCGACAAGTCTGTTTCCTATGTTAGAACGTATGAATATATGATTATACGTATATGGATGACATGAATTGTATGTATGCATGATTATATGTGTTAACATGCTTTTGTATGTAATGATATAAGAAATATGTGCTATGTGATGTATATATATGAACATATGTGAAACCAAACTATGTGATTGCTTGAGAAAGATATGAGCCATATGACATGATATATGTGAACATGAGAAAACAAATTATAAGATATGAGCAATGTGATCCTATGAGAATATGAAAAGAAGCTATGTGACTACATGTATATATGAAAGAAGCTATGAGCTTATATATGAAAGTGTATATGTGGAATGATATAAGTGAAAATGCCCATGTTATATGATACGAGAGCTATAGGTATAGTTGGCATGCCAAGAGTCGAGGGTCTACGCGGTCCTTCGGGACATACAGTTATCCTTCAGGATATTTCATAGTGGTCCTTCGGGACAAATTTCATAGCCCCTAGTGGGACCCCATACGAGCTGTGGTGACAACATAGTGCACAACATCAATAGACTCACATATCTACAGTTCTCACATATGTACATGGGCTAAAAAAGAGATAATAATATATATATATATTACATGTAAAGTATATGCTTTTGTGATATGAATTGTATTATATGATATATGAGATGATGTGTATATTGCTTGATTAATTAAATCATATGTGGCTTAAAAGAATAAATATATGAGTATATGATTATGAGACATAAATGATAAGAATATGGATAGTGGAATAAGGTTAGTAATGGAAATAGTGTGAGATATGTATATGTGTATATTATATTGTATGTAATGTTAAATTGTTTTGGTATGACATCATGAGATGATGTGTTCCTACATGTTTAAATAATTAGAGTTCTTTTATAAATGAAATGCCTAACTAAGTCATAGACTTAGCGTGTGATTGTTTCGCACGTAGGTTACAGAAGTGAGAAGAGTAAAAAGCAATGTGGAGCAAGACAGGTCAGTTCTCCTTACCGAAGGTCAGATCAAAAGAAAGGTGAATAATATGGATTTTAATATATAAAGTTCTAGTTGGCATGTATTCAAAATAATATATTGTATAAGCCCTGAATAATTCTGTAAATGTTTTGAATAAGTTATATGTTATAAAAATTTTAAATTACTCACTATTTTATACAAGTAAATGTTTTAAAAAGTCAATGTGACACATCGGACTCGGATCCGGGTCGGATACGGGTTGGGGGTGTTACACATACACCATGTAGTTTCCGTTGTTCAAACTTAACATTCTGACTTCCTTTGTCTTATAAACTGATCACTAATGTATTTATTCTTAAACTCTTCGTATTAATCCTTAGCTTTACTCAAATATATAAATCCTCCATTCCTTCACTATATCATATTATTATGATCCAAATATACAACTGTATCCAGATCAACTTCATATTTGATTATCTTAACCCTTCAATATCTTAAAATCTTTCAACTCCAATAAACTTTTCATCACATAATCTTGTTAGCCAACGCTAACTCTTTCCATCTAAAATGTAAACTCTTATCATATCCATACTTTTGCTTATACACAATACGATTCCTTTATTTCAAACTCAAACTCTGGCTTTATATATCTTATACGCTTGTCACTGATTCACTTATTCTCAAACTCTCTACAAATTCTAACTACATCATTGGATCTTTTAACTTTCTTATGGTGACACTTATTCATCATATTTTATCTTATCCACAAAATAACAAGAATATTTCACATCACTTTTGTGATTCACAACTGTGAAAACCTTCTATCACGATTCTAATATGATTTCAACTTTCTGAAATCAACCTTTGATCTTATGAGGCACTTCCTGAGATGTCCACTCTTCATCCTGCCTGGCCAGGGAAGATGAATTGTTATCACAATCAGGAATATCGCCTCTCACTTCACTTCGAAATCATCATAATCATACTTCTATTATTATTTAACAATCTAATTCTATTAACAAGACAACATACTGCTTACACTATCATATCAGAAATTTTCGTTCTATGTTGGAATGTACACATTTTTAAAACTCTTTTACCTTTGGTTTAAGCCTAAAATCGACTAAACCTTAGCTCTGATACCATTAAATGTAACACTCCCAACCCGTACCCATCCCGGTAACGAGTACGAGGTGTCACATCAACTTTTAAAACCTTTACTTGTTCAAAATAATGAAAATTTCTCGTTAAAGAAAACTTCATATTATTTCAAAATAAAAGTTTACAAACTTAACAGAGCATATATTATTCAAACCGTTTATATTACATGCCAACTATATCTAAAAGAATAAAATACATATCAAATATTTCTTTTCTGATCTGAACTTTGTAAGGAAGATGTTGACCTATCTTGCTCCTCTCAACTTCTCTCTTTTCACTTTCCGTAACCTGCGTGTGGAACACTCACACGCTAAGTCGGTGACTTAGTGAGGCATAAAACATATAATAGAACTCTCACTCGTAATCATGCATGAACAATTTCTATTAACATATTATATACAAGCATAACACACACATATATGTACATATCAATTACATACTAATTCCTAATATGCACATTTCATATATTTATTCTAAATTGTCTAACACATTATTCATCAGTACATGAATACATATATATATCCACTTTATACCAACTCATATATTCCTTTATAAAACATTTACTTATATACACATATCATCATTTACGTATTTATCATACTCTTATACTATTATCATTTATATCTCTTATCTCTTTATTCATATGGTCTCTTACATTCATATTCTATATCTCATAACAGATTCTTAGATTATCTTATAAGTCATTTATATTCATTCACATATACATTAACATACATTTATGTGTATCATGTAACAGATGCAACCTCCCATAACACACATATAGCATATCATACAATTCATATTACATATCATATGTATATATTACATACGTTGTATTCAAAGTTATCTCTTTATTATGATCTCTTTGTTGGACCATGTACATATGTGAGAACTAAAGATATGCGAGTACATTGAGGTTGTGCACATATGCTGTCACCACAGCTCGTATAAGTCCCACTGAGTGGAATGTGAATATATCCCGAATGACCTATGCATTTGTCCCGAAGAACCACTATCCATATGTTCCGAAGAACATAGGTAACTATCCATATGTCCCGAAGGACATAGGTAATCCTATCTATATGTCTCGAAAGACATATGTAATATGTCCATATGCCTCGAAAGACATATGCAACCCTCGAATCTTGGCATGCCAACTAAACCTATAGCTCTCATTACAAATAACATGGGCATTATTTTTATACTTATCACATAGCTCTTTATCCCATACTCATATGATCACATAATCATGTAGTTCACTCCCATATAGTTAACATATCACATATACATAAAATCACGTAGTTTACTTTTCGTGTAATTCATGTCACTTCTTATATCACTTTGCATAGTTTCACATAAACATCTATTATATCTTATTCATATATATATATTCTCAAATACTTTAAAGCACATATATTCTTATTTTATAACTTATGTTACATATGCATGAAATCTTATGACTCATTATCAAGTAGCTCAAATAATATTCTATTATCCTTTATTATATGTTCTCCATGTTGTATCATATAATTCGTAGTTATTGTCATATAACTTAACTCATATCATATTATCATGTGTTCACATATATCATGTACTCTTATATAGCTCTACAGATCTTTAGCATATAACTTATCTTATATGTTCATATCATCACTTTATATTCAAGTTTCCTAATTAATATACTATTCCCTTTTTATTCTATAATTAATCTTTTTTAGTTTCTTTAATTCTCTTGAAATTCTATAACTCTATTATACTAATTCTCATAATTAATCATATTCTCTTATTATTACATACTTTATTCCATAGTCATGTATTCACATAGCACATAAAAGAACAACTCAATTCATATAATCAAACATACATACATTCATATTCAACTCATGCCTTTAATCATGAACTCATGCATAACACTTTAGAAAATAAACTCAACGCAAGTCTTATTCCCATCACACATCATGTACTATTGAATATGCACTCACATGGTCTCACTAGTCAATTTTATCTCTTATCTTTCCCTTGATTGATCTTACTTGCCAAATGTTCCGGAATTTGTTTAAGCTCAATATCTACATAAATTTAATTTCCAAGACGATTATCAGAAACCTAAACCTTATAATTTAATGTTAATCGCTTAAACTAATATATTGAATTATAATTCACTTTTTCCTTTAGGGGGTATCGATACCCTTCTTAGGGTATCGATACCCTCATTGCATTCTGTGATTCTTTTCGTTTGAGAAGGTATCGGTACCTATTGAATGGGTACTGATACCCCTTGCCCAGAATTCACATTTCCAGCACGAAAATTACTTCATTTCATCTCAAACACTTTATATATCATTCCCTTTTTTATTCTTAACTTATCTACACATGCTTAAACTTACTTATACTCATTTATCATATCTTTAACCTCAAAATCCTATCATCTATATGTAATTCAAGAATTACACTCAAATTTCAACATGTTCCAAATTCAATTCTATTCTACTAACTTCTTAATTAAACCCTTGACAAGTCAAATTTGAACTGGAAATCTGATAACTATCTTCCTTCCAAGATTTCATTGATTCACTTCCTTCTTTTAATCCTTTCTATTCCTTTCCTCTTATTGTTTTATGACAAATTAAGCTTTCCTTAAACTTAAGTGTCACTTGATAATCAAAACCAAACTTAAATTTCAACTGAAAATCAACTAATAAAAACTCTCACCTTTGCCTTGAGCTCCCACGTATGAAGAAGAAGAAAGGAGAATAGGAGAACTCTGGAAGCTTCGATATTTCTTCCTCTCATCCAAGTGGTTACTCCCTTAAAAGGGAAAGAAAAAAATCTTTCCTTGCCAAATGGCCTTTTTACCCTTCCACTCTATTCATATTTACCAATCAGTCCTCTAGAATAAAATTCTCAATTAAGTCCTTGAATCTTATTTCGAAATCGAGCAAAAATTTTTCAAAATTTGCAATTTAGTCACTGACCCTGGTTTTGGGATATTACAATATGAGAAATCATGGTTAGTCTAAAAAATAGGTGGGTTCAAACTAAACCAAACAGAAAATAGAGAAAAAGAATGATAGAAGAGAGTTGTATACCTTCGTTCGTTGGTTAATCGAGGAGGGGTTTGTCAGAAATCATGGATTTCGAGGTTCTTCTTTAAGATCTTCATCGATCTAGGTCATTTTTTAAGAAACTATTGTCAGATCCATGTTCGGGGTGAAGAGAGGCTTCAAATAGTGACTTGTTCTTCCTTTTCCAACGTCGGAGAAGACGACAGTACGACGGCCGGCGGGGATCAGCGTGGCGCTCATCGCTGACTTCGGGGAGGCTTTAGAGAGAAGAGATAGATTTGAGATTGAGAAAAGAGATAGGAAAAGGAAAAATGAGGAAAAAAAATGGTTTTTACCTATTTAAAGGTACGCCGAAACGGCGTCATTTTGGGACCTGCTCGAGAACCTGATATGGTGTTGTTCACCTTGATGTTACGCGTTTTAAACCTAGAGAATAATTACACGAGCAGTCCCTTAGATTTACCCATGTTTATTTTGGTCACTAACCCCTATATATTTCATTTGAGTATTTTTAGTTCCATCCTAATTTGGCTATTTTCCATTTTTTATGTTTTAATACTAATTTTTGGTTTATCTCTTTTCATGTCCCTCAACATTAGCTATGTTTTAACATTTTGGTTCTTGTTTTATTTTTCGATTGCATGTTTAATTTTGCATTTTTTTTAATTTAGTCATTTGTTTAATTCACATAGTTATTTAACATTAAGTACTTAAACATTTCCATAAATTTTGATTTAGTCCTTACCTTTAAATTTATTACAATGTATATCCTTTTTTATTTTATTTCAATTTTAGTTTCTACTTTAAATCATTTTACTAACTCCTTAATTTTATTTTCATTTTAGGGCAAAACTTCTGGTATTGTTTATCTACTTTAATTAAATTTTTAATTTCTCAGTCTTATTTATTTTATTTATTTATTTTAATTGTTTAATAAACATTCTAATTTCTCATTTTTATTTCTTTTTAGGTACGATCACTAAGGTATTCTTTAAATTCAATTTATTTCATTTTAGCATATTAATAAAATAGATTTCAAGTTCAATCCCTTAGGCTTAGATTTTTCACATTTATTCCTTTAAATTAGGCGACTTCTTAATTTGGTCATCGTTTTTGCTCGAGGTTCCAATTTAATTATTTGAAATAATATTTATTAAAATTAATTTAAGGTAATGTTAGAACCTTTTATTTAGGATATATTTCACTCTAGTCTTTTAATTTGGGGAATAATTCAAGTTGGCCCTCGCCTAAATGCTCGAGGGACCATCTTGATTATTCGATTTGATAATTGATTAAAATCAAATAGGGTTAATAGTAGAACCTACGCTTTTAGGTTTGTGCCTTTAGGTTTTGTAACTTTCATAATTCGACACTTTAAGCTAGAAAAAACCTTAAATTACCCTTAGTTAATTAGGACGACTAAAATTTTATTTGATTGCATTGTTTTTTAAACCTAAGACAATGTTCACATATTAGGGAATTAATGGTATATCTCCCGCAAGTATGCTCAAGGTGTGACTACCGATGATTCTCGAAATAGGTAGACATCTTTTTCAAAGACTGCATCATGATTTTCTAAAAACGAGGCAATATTATGTTATTAGACATAATAGTTGATCTCTTACATTTACGCTTGGGAGCGAATGCTATCGGTCTCGATAAACAAATACCCTTTTCAACTCTGCATCCGTAATGATTTTCAAATTAAATAAAGATCGAGCTCAAAATTTTTGATTTTAAATATAGGGTAATCAACTAGGTATTATTTTTTGGGCGCTTATGGGGGTGTTAATCCTTCCCCACGCGTAACTGACTCCCGAACCTGATTTATGAATTTTTGCAGACCTTAAAACTCTGTATTTTTGATAAAAAAAATAAAATACTTTATTAAAATCATTTGGTTTTCATGGTATCACAATCGTACCTTAAATGATTGGTGGTGACTCCTCACATTTCAAAAATTCCTTTCAAAGAGAAAACCCCCAAAGTCAGTATCGGTCTTCCCCCGCCCGGACCGAAAATGGTGTCGATAAAGTATAGTAATGGTCACTGAACTTTTCTAATACTTGCATTTAGGTCTCCCAACTTTTAAAAGTTTCAATACAATCCTCTAACATTTAGTCTGTTTGTAATATAATCCCCAACATAACCGACCGTTTGACGCCGTTACACTGCCATTAGAAGAATATGATGTGGCAGTCCTCTAACATTTAGTCCATTTGTAATATGGTCACTGAACTTTTTAGGCGCTTATATTTAAGGTTTAAGATATAATTGAAGTATTTTGGAATTTGAGGTTTAGAATGTAATTGAAGTGTTTTAGAATTTTGAACATCAATTTGCTTTTTGATAGTGTTTACTTTAATATAAATTTGAGGTTTATTGCATACAAATCCAACGACTTCCATAATTTGAACATGAAAAGTACAGATATCGTGTTTATTGCATAAATCGTTGAAGTAAAAGTAACAAGGCCAATTTGTCTTATTCGCAGCTGACGTACTTTGGTATGACAATACAATAGGTTTGGATGGAACTTGAGCATGCACATCCAACGGCTGGGAAAATAGTAAAGAGTTTTAGTTCATAGGACTACAACATACAATCAATCAATCACTAAAATAAACAAGAATATCAATTAATAACTCATTCAAAAGGATGTCTTAATAAATAAAGGGAAAGAGGTTCGGTCATAGTCACTCCAAAAGCTAAGGTGTCAAATGGGTTGTTTAAGATAAACATTAGATGCCAAAAACAACATTATCAGTTGCGAATGCATTAATGGCCTAACCCTTTTAACATGTAATTCTTCTAATGTTCCTCAATAGCCAAACATGATAATAATCTAAAGCATATAGCGGAACTAAAATCATAGGACCCCATAATTCTTGTAAATTCATGGCATGTCAGTAATAAAAGATATTGTAAAACATAGAGGACACTGCAACATACATATATATGCCAGAAATAAAGGTGCAAATGTGCAATGAACTTATTAAAAAGAATGCAAGGTCACAGGATGTCGAAAACCACATGTCAGATCAATACAATTCCCAACAAACTAGTACCAGTAGTCTCTCGGATTGAGCCTGGCGATTTCACTATGTCAATACTCACAACCAATTCCCTGATTTAAAGAAAAATGAAACAAGAAGATAAAAAAAATAGCCTAAGACCCTCTTTCACTTCTATTCTAATAGACTGGATATCTTTCATAAGGAATACTAAAAGTTTTGATTAAGAAAAAATAAAGAAAATTAGATGTTTTGGTTCAAAACTAACACTGAATATCCAAATCCTTGACATGCAGTTCCAGAAACATAAAAATTTCAACAAAAAACACACAATGCGAGCTGAAAATGGGAAAGTGTGAAAGAGGAAAAACTTACTTCTGGAGAGCCCAAAAGAGAAAATAAATACCTTCTTGCAAGTGAGGGGAGAAGCTAAGAAATAAACACAATTGGTGTTGCATTTCAGCAATTCTTCCTCCATTTTTTCTTTATAAATAAAAAGCTAAAAGACAGAGCACTGCTTGGGTTTACAATTTTACATGGCGGAAAACTGAAGAACAAAAACCAAACGAGAGTGCATGTGAGCGAAAGAGAGATAGAGGTGAAGGCACTGGTTGGGATTTCATTATATTTGATCATCTATTGGAAAATCTTTAACCATAAGAATTTAACGAAGAAATTATTATATGCCAATTATACAAAATAATTCCAGCTTTGTTGGTGACTTTCAACAATGATATTTAGTTCATCTTAGTAGTATTTGTTAACTATGCATTTCTAACCCCATTTTTTCTCACAAACATTTCATCAAACTTCTATGCTTAACCTGAGATGACATGTATCTAACATTACACCTTGAATCGTTGATGGTCCCGATAGTCCCTTGGTCGGGTCTTCTCTCAATGGACCCTTATTCAAGTCAACACCTCAACAAAATTCAAAGTTAGATTAGAATTTCCCATGCATCTCTTACTGAAAAGTTGGGAGACCTAAATGCAAGCGCCTGAAATGTTCAGTGACCATATTGCAAACATACTAAATGTTGGAGGACTGCCATATCATCATCTTCTAACGGTAGTGTAACGGTGTTAAACGGCCGGTTATGTCGGGAACCATATTGCAATCGAACTAAATGTTAGAGGATTGTATTGTAAGTTTTAAAAGTTGGGGGATCTAAATGCAAGTATCAGAAAAATTCAGTGACCATTACTATACTTTACCCTAAAAATAAGGGTAAAAAGTGTTATTATGCGAAGAAAGGAAGATGGGGTTGCATTTGTGGCAGGGAAGTTATGAAGATGAAATATTTCAACGATGGTACGAAATTTATGCAGTCTGGCTGGTGTTGAGCATTGAGCTAATCTCTGCACGTGAAGAGCTATAGAAATATGATATTGTTTGATGCCTCAAAGACAAAAGTTAATCATAAAGTGATTCACGGGCCACCTTTGCAAATCAAATCACCGCCTCCTAGGTTCTATGTATTTTTCCTTTTATAGTCACATCTACCACATTTATTGGTCAATTATTTAGGCTTACGTATTGCATACTCTAAGATCTTATACTCTTATTAATAATTTATCAATACTTATTTTATTATTATCAATAATTGTTTAAAGACTCGTCATGACTTCTTCCATAGAAATATTTGAAGTGTCGTCGTATTAGATAGTCGATCAAATTTCTCAACAATCAATGTTGTGATCTTAGAGTGTCTATGAATACGTTTTACTCCCAAGGTTTTATCTAAATTTAACATTCTTTTATTAGTGAGATTTGATGCCACATCTTTAAATCTTAAGATAAGACATCAAGTTTCATCGATAATAAAATATTAAATTTCTTTTTATTAGGCCCCGATGCTTCTTTGTATGTGTTTCTAAACCATGTAAACTGCACGAGACATTTCCAAGATCCTTTCCACAATCGGGAGATAAAATTTTGGGGCTAATACTCTTTCATTAACACATTGAAAACGCAATACTAATAGTCAAGAATTTTGATCAATAGTGTGAACCACAAGAGATGTATATAATTTTTTTATGAGGGTCGATAAACAAAATCTCAAGGTTAAAACTTGCTCTTAGGCATTTTAATACATAATATCGATTAGTGGAGGTTTAGATTAATTATATGATGCAATAACATTTTAAAAGCTTCGATGGCAATGACCCGAATCAGGCTGGATATGTTTGAATGTTGATGGAGCTGTTTTAACAAGTTTGGGGCTCTATGGGTGGCAAGGATGGATCAGGATGGGGTGGGTGGTGCACTCACCCCTCCTAAAAATCTAAAATTATCATATATTTTAGATTTTTTCTATGTATTTTATATTGAAAAATATGTTTTCGTCCTCCTAAAATTTTATAAATTCAAATTCTTTCCCTCAACTTAAAATCATGCGTCCGTCCTTAATGGGTGGTGTGCTGCGATACAATTCTGGTCGTTGGCTTCTCGACTTCAAGAGAACTATTGAAATCATAGATAGCTTTCAGGCTGAGCTTTGGTTAATATATCAAAGACTCCAAGTTGCCTAGTCGATCGCATGGCTTTGAAATTCTCCTTGTCCAATCCGATTGTGCTCAAGCCATTAAGATAATACAAGACCTCAAAGCTGCCACAAGTCCCATTTCTTTGGTGAGGGCTATTCATAAACTACGACGGTGTGCTTGGGTGAATAGCTTTCTTTGGACATCTTGTGAAGGAAACTTTCCAGCACAATCACTTGTCAAACTAGCTGATCCATTTTGTCTATCATTGAACGTCTATGACTTACCTCCGCTCATCTTACAGCCTCTCTTTGACAGAGATAATTTTGGACCACCGTATTGTAAATCTAGAGCTTAATTAGACTCTTCTTGTTATGATTAAAAAAAATACTAATTTTATAATTTAAAATTAAATATAACAAAAATCAATTGCCATTTCCTATGAATAACTTGATCATTTCTTTTGATTATATTATCCCTCAATTTAATTTAATTTCATTACATTTAACATTAAGTCTTTAAAATTAGGTTCCACTTGTCAAGGTATTACGCTCATGTACATTGTTATTTTTATTTTATTTGTTTAAGAAAATCATTTCTTTAAACTGAATAAAGTTTCAAATAAAATATTTATAATATGAGTTATTTAAAATATTATTGTTTTTGTTTATTTTGTATTATAAAATATATATATTAATCATTAACATAAAATAATATTTTAATAAGTTGATATATTTTAGTATTTGGGTACAACTACACAATTGTAGTAGCCAAAAATATCTGTAGTCTTTGATGAAAAACATGCAATAAGTTTAGGTGGGTCAACATGAAATATTTGAATGCGTTTGGCATTACATGTTTTGTAGTTTTCAAGGAGACAAAACATTTCTTAGTTTGCTAAGGTGGGTGAGGGTTCCTGCAAATTCAATTCACCTAACTTTTACCGCATTTTATTAAAACTCCAGCTTGCTTACCATAGTTAGTTTAGAAATTTTCATTTATCAAATCTTGTTGGAATTTTATAACTTTATTTGTTTATTTATGTACAAAATGGTAAAACCAATTGTAAAAAAGGGTCATGGTCAAGCCCGGCTTCTAAAAGGAGCAGCCGGAGCGATGGCTCCGGGACCCCTCTTTGAAGGGCCTCATCTTTAAAAAAAAATCAAAAATTAAAATTAAAAAGAAACATAAATACCAATTAATTTAAACTCCACGACACCACCTCATCTTCAACATTTTTCTCTTACTTCATTTAGTTCTCAATTTCTTCTCCCCAAATTAACTCTTAAACTTCTTTAAGTCTTAAAGATCATAAAACTTGTTGATTATTTTCTCAATGCTCTTATTGCTCACAGGATATTGTTGATCATCTCGGTGATAGTTGCAAGCATTGAAAGAAGATTTTTAAAGTTGAAGTTGCTCAAGTCTTACTTGTGTAATTCTATGTCTCAAGATATGCTTAATGGACTAGCTACGGTGGCAATCAAGAATGAGGTGCTAGATATTTGAGTTATATGTTAAATTAGACGAATAAATAATCAATAATTTGAAATAAAAATGAGAGGTAAAAAATATCATTATAATTAAAAGATAAATAACACTCTCCACCCCATTTTAGAATCTATAAATGTTTAGTTGGGCTAGGCAGTGCAAGTTCTTAGTACCCCACCGAATAAGAGAACCCAAAGCAGTTGAAATTACATTGTTTTGATATCTATTTTTATTCACTCAATCTATGGTGTTTATATATATTTCGGATCATGAGTGAAAATCATCATAGACTTCGCGAATGAAAATATAAGACTAACGGCGGAACTAAATTCTTTTAATGGTTAAAAGAATCGTTGTTATTTTTTTAACATATACTAAAAAGAAAATATAAAACCAGTATGATTTATATTCATTAAATGAGAGAGTGACGTCGTTTCAAAACTAACCCTGATCATTTATGAATTTGATAGGTTTCAGTTTCTAAAATGAGATTATTTCGAAGTTGCTTGTTAAACCCAGGGTTTCGTAATTAGCAAAACTTTTTGAAGATTAAAATATTGGTTTGAATTGTTAGAAGAGTGTTAAATTGATTAAGTTTGTCATATTAAATTATGATATGATTCGGGATTAAATTAGAAATCAAAATATAAAAGTTTAAAGACTAAGGGGTTGTTTGTTTATTTCAGAATGATTAAGCGCTGAATGATTCAAATGCTGAATGATTCAGAGGCTCTGTATGAATTAGCTCTGAATATGACATGCTGTTTGATAATGGCTTTGAATCATTCAGAATGTATTTCTGTGCTGAATCATTCAGCATTGTTTTGCTGAAATAAACGCGCCGAATGCTGAACGGTTCAGTATTCAACGCTGAATGCTTTCATTAAGAGGCAAACAAACGGTCCCTAAATTGTAAAGGAAACAAAAGAAGAGGAATTGTATGACATTTATTCCAAAAGCCTAATATAAGTGGTAATTGATTAAAAAAAGTGGCTGTGTCAAAATTTGGTGTTCTAGAAATTGGAACGAATGGAGTAACTCAATAATAAAGGAATTGTTGTTATTATTTGAGGTCCCAAATTCGAGCATCAGGAATGTCAGGTGTATGAGCTTTCAATGTCAAATTGTTGAGAGTTATTTTTAGACAATACTACTTTGTATTTTCCAAAGTTAATAAAAAAATGGTGTTATAGAAATTGGAAAATAGTGATTAATAGCATCTTATATGAATCAACTTTAAATAGAAAATTAATGATTTGGTCGGAAAAACACCAAAATATTTTCCATTTGTTGTTTCTCACGTAATTGAAGACGGTAAGTTCGTCACTCTGTTTCATCTTTTTCGAGCCGTCATCATCATTGATGAACACTTAAAGAATTTAGTGAGAAAAATTTATAATTTTTTTAAGTGTTTTATAAAGCAAGCTTACATTTAAACAACCATAGCAATAATTTGATATCATTGTAAGATTCAAATTTGGTAAGCTTCTTTCAAACCCTAAAATAAAATTAAAGGTTTATGTATATTTGTTCTAAGTTTTGATTTTAAATTTTAACATAATATGCATCTGTTTTATCATTGTATGCCCCAGAAGAACAAAAAATTATTGGAACTTTCAAGGAGTGGATAAAATTAAAGTTAATCGAAAATTTTATCTAAAACGATAATAATGGTTGTCAATGGACGCATCTTTGTATTGTAATTATTTGTAAGGTTTTGTTTTCTGTTTATTTGTATTCAAAAGTTTTAAACACTAAATTCTCTGGGATCGTCAAACAAGTGATTTTCAACCACTTCTCATTCTTGGTTTACGAAAACGACGATGATGAAAATACCTCCGATTCTAAAAGAAATGGAACCTCCATTTGGTTCACTTGGTGCGGTCGGTGAGACTCATCGGTGGCTGGACAACTACGAATCGACGAAAAAAAATGAAAAATGCTTGAAATTCGATAATCTTTTGAATTAATCTCCAAGACGATCGACGTGGTTTCACGGAGTGGAAGATGATATTTTGATCAGAGTAAAGAGACGATCTTGATGATGTCAACGATAATGAATTCAGACCGGAAATAATTGAGATCAACGATACAGTTTATTTAGAGATTTTTTTAAGAAAAGGAATAAGTTTCATACGGTATTCCTTAGGTTGGTGGTAAAAATTTAGTATATACAGGTTTAAGAAAATATAATTTTTAATATTTATTAGATAGTAGTAGTAGTGTCTAGTTTAGTTGGTAAAGGTTAGACATAGTTTCATGTGATAATTTTTAATATTTTTTAATTAAATAATAATTTTATTCAATGAATAGGGTGATGCCATGTGTTACTACTATCCTATTGAAATAGGATTAACACTGTGCTCGTCATGGGAATTGAACTACGTCCTCTCAAAGAAAGGGAGAAAGCTTAGCCGCTAGGCTAAGCAATGTAATTGTTATCTACCAAAAACTATATTTACTTTATACTCCATTACAATCACAAAACAATATATTTTAATTAAAATTAGGACTTAAACTTAATACTTCTCCCAAAAAAATTAGTGTTCAACCATTAAGTTAGTATATGAAATTGGTCATATCATCAATTTTATATTTATTTTGTATAATTATTTAATTAAAGACTAAAATATTAATTTATTTAAAAATATATAACATTTTTCACTATAAACCAAATTATGTAATTAAAAATTAAATTATTTTAACTTTATTTTGGAATAAAAATAATTAAATATATGTTTTAAAAATAAATATAAAAATATTTTAAAAATTAAATTTAAAATTTTTATTTATGATCATATAATATAAATTTAAAAGTAAATAAATATTAAAAATTAATTTTATCGTAAATAATTTATATTTATTTAATTAATATTAAATTAATAGAGGATTTATGAAGTTAAAAAATGTTTATTTCAATGATTTAATATTTTATATAGTTTATATTAAAAAATATTTTGTATTTTTAAATATTTTAGTCTTTAATTAAAAAATTATATAAAATAAATATAAAATTAATGATATACGACCAATTTCATATACTAGCTTAATGGTTGAACACTAATTTTTTTGGGGGAGAAATCCTAAATTTAAGTCCTAGTTTTAATTAAAATATATTGTTTTGTGCTGGTAATGGAATATAAATTAAATATAATTTTTGGTGACAAGATAGGCTAAGCTGTCTCCCCTTCTCCAGGAGGACGTGGGTTTAATTCCCACGCCAAGCAAAAATAGCATTAATTTTATTTTAATGGGGTAGGGACACGTGTCATCATCTTATTAGTTGAATAAAAATAAAAAAAATAATATTTAATTGCTGATGTGAAAGTTTAAAAATATTAAAAATTATCACAACAAACTAAACGTTAGACATGATTTTATAAAAATTGAAACTTCATATACTAAAACGTATCAAAAGTTAAACTTTAGGTACTAAACATATAATTTACCCTTGTTTATAATTTTATGGCAAAAAAAGATTCAAAAGGTTTTGTTAGTTCACTTTTTAATGAATCTGTTATATATATTGATAGGTTAATTATTTGATACATTGAAACTCTTTTTCCCAAAATAACAACCTTTCATAATATCTAGCAACTGTTGCCTACTAGACATGATGTAAAGCACTTTAGGAGGGGGAGAGGACCCCAACAAGCTACTGCAAGACAGTTTAGGAGTCTCATAGATGTGATTATTGTTGTTGCTAATTTGATTTTCCTAATAATATTAGTGTTTACAATAATTAATCTGCCTCTTCATTAATTATTTCGTTCTTTCAGGTAATTTTTGCACTTCCCTTTTTTTCTTATTCTCTCAAAGTTCCTCAATATATATTTTTTGTTTATTGTCGTTTCATTTAGTTCGAATGAGCGATGGTCATGTTTTTTTTTGTTAGGAGTAGTATACTCAGTCTTTCCTTTCTTATTCTCATAGATATATGTTATAATTATCACCGATCATATATTAATCAATTAGTATAACCGATCATATATCAATCAAGCGATAGAATTGACCATATAATAAAAGTAACACAAGTGCACTAAGAACTTAAAACAACTAAAGCTTAACCGATAAACTTAAGAGAATATAACACTTTTATTAATAAAAAAATACAATCGGAATGTTACATCTTTACCCCCACTACTTTTCTCTTCTCAAAGCTTTCTTTCTATAATTCGCACTTTTGATACGTTTTTCCCACTTTTTCACTCTTTCTACAATGATAAAACTTGTCATATTTATAGATTCTAGTGATTACTGAATTGTTAACACGTATCAACATATTAGTTATTTAACATTACAAATATTTAAATTCTTCTAATAAATAATTCTAGATAATATATTAAATATTACAAATATCTAGATTTTTTTAATACTTATTCACATCTATTATTTTTATATTATTCTAAAGTATTCTTAATATATATATATATTAAATAACACATATATTTCTTTAGGATTTATATTGACTTCTAATACTCCCCTCGATGCTATTCTTAGTTTACTCTTTAATATTTGTATGCATTTGGTATTACATGTTTAGTAGTTTTCAAGGAGAAAAACATTTCTTAGTTTGGCTTCCTAAGGTGGGTGAAGTTTTCAGCAAATTCAATTCCTACCTAACCCTTATTACATTTTATAAAAACGCCAGCTTGCTTACCATTATACCATGTTATTTTAGAAACTTTCATTACTCAAATCTTGTTGAAATTTTATACTTTCATTTATCAATTTTTTTTATAGAAATTCACTAGTTTTATTAAAAATAAAAAATATCCAAAATTTCAATGAAGATTTACAAGCATAACCGTAAACACAAACTATATTATAATCATAACATTTTCCTATAACCATTGACACAAAATTAACCACCTAGATCACAAAAGGGCCAAAAAAAAGAGAAAAGATTAAAAAATCTAACCAATGTTCGAACAAAATAAATATACGAATAAATCTAACAGTATCGACAAACGAACCACAATAGGTGTGAAGCTATTGAAGACCACCGACAAATCGTAAATCAAAGTCAAGAAACGTGAGAATTTTTCAACGAACACAAAACGCGTATCCAAATAAATCCGAGGGTCCAAAGTAGGGAAGATCATTATGATAACAAATAAGCTCCATCTTGATTAGTCTTGGCGATGTCAAATCCAACCCTAAGAAAAAAGATAAACAAAAACAATGACAAAAAAAAGAACCGTAAAGCTATCAAAAGGTAGAGAAAAACGTGCCATAAAGACAAAAATTAACGTGTCATAAAGACAGAGAACATATCAAAAGACTATTCTTATTTAAAAATGACAACCGGCGGGCGACAACCATCATCAAAACTGGTACCGCCGTCGGTTAAACAAAATTAAAGAATAAAAATTTAGATTGATAAATAAAATTGACACAAATTGTAAAGAAAAAAAAAAGGAAAGAGAGAGGACGAAGAAGAAAACAGCTAGGGTTTTGGAATGTATAGTACTGCTTCTATTTTTGAATAGAAATCCCCTAAATAAAAGAAAAATATTAGTAATGAAAGAAAGATTCAAATATTTATTTAAAATAGTTTTAACGATTAAGATAAAAAAAAAAGACGTTAAAGTAAAGGTTACAAGGTTTATTTGATAAGCAAAAAAGTATAGTTTAAAATAAAAAGATTACAAAAAAAAAGCATATACATATAATTGAACAAATCTCAAATTTCAGATCTTTACCTGAAATCCTACCTTTAATTATTTGATGCTTGCAATTAAAGTATTAATTATAAAACCCTATTTTAGAATTTTGAAATATTTAGTTGGGCTAAGCAGTGCAAGTTCATAGTACCCTGCAGAGTAAGAGAACCTCAACCCAACTCATTGATCCAAAAAAGATAAAATTACATTGTTTTAATCTTTAATATCTATTTATTTAAAGGTTTCTTTTAAATGATCATTAATATTTGTAGACACCCATTTTTTGTCAGGGTTAAAGAATATTATTAAATTATTATTATTATTAATATTATTATTATTATTATTATTAAGTGTGCAGGCCAAATGTTGCCCAATTATAAGCAACCCAACAGACTCAGATCAACAACAGTACCAAGCCTCTCCACCGATGAGTCACCTCCGAGCAAGTTGAAACATCATCATCACCATGTTGGTCACCAAACAGCAAAATTCATAAAGTCACATGCACCAAAGTCAAGCAAAATTAATGATTTCACCTAACCCATCAACATCATACCAAACGCAAAGAAAATGCAGATGCATCCAAGGAGATTCGGTGAAGAATTCAATAATAAAATCGAAGAGGAATCGAGCAAAGAAGGGGGGAACATTGGAACAGGAGAGAATTATCAGCAACGATTCGAACAGTGTTCATCAACAACAAAAGGGGTTCTATGTACTGAAAATTTTGAGTGAAAAAGATATGAAAAACATAATAGTGTAAGGCTACGATTTGAAAAACAGAAGAAACAAATTGTAACGGATCTTCCCCATATTTCGCAAGCAATAGAAACGATTCCAATTAAAGGTATCTCAATTCTTCCTTTATTTTTTTTATATATATGCATGTTCTTAAATCTAAAAAAATAAATAAAATAAGAAGAGTGTCGAAACGATTTTTAACGGTACGGGGCGAGATTTTAGAAACCGCGTCATTTTTAATTATTCTTTTTTTAATTGGATTTTTAATTAAAAACAAATGCGATTTTAGAAAACCTCTCGTTTCGAAAATTTGGAAATTCCCTTATGATAAAAACATGTGGTTCGAGGAGTCGCCACCAATCTTTGATTAGGGTGTGATTGGACACCCAAAAATGTTGTCATTTTAAATAAAAATTAATTTTAATTAAAACAACAAATTTGCGGTCTATGTTACCAAAATATGGGTTCGGGAGTCGGTTACGCGTGAGGAAGGATTAGCACCCCCACAGCGCCCTAAATCGGTACCTCGTCGATTAATTAACGTCTTTACAACGAATTTCACAAGTTTGAGTTTAATTTGATTTACGATCCCTTAAAACAAAAATTCAAAATTCAAAAGTAACGAAAAAATTAAATTAGGATTACCAAGCCATTAGAAAGATAAAAAATATTCGATTATTTAAAAATATCGAGACCAGATCTTTAGTTCAGTTCTAACGACCTTTTCTCGAAAAGTTTAAATAGTCGAATATTTCCTTTTCTTTCGCTCCCAAATTTTACAATGATAGATCCAAATTTAATTAGGCGTTACTGACGGGATACAATTTTAATTTAAAATTGCCAAAAAAACTCTCTAGTGAGTTAGGAGAAGCCATTCCGACAATTTTAAATTAAAATAATATTACCCTTATTCCAATTATGCAATAATGGTAAGTTATGCATATGAGGATATCATGCAAATCATACAAAGTAATGTTAATGCAAAGTTTAATTAAACATGCGATTAAAGTAAACGAGGCTAACATGCTTTAAAAAGAAATACACCTAAGTGTGTATGGACAACATGTTCAAAATAATATACACATGCATATATTTAAAATAAATCTAAATTAACCTAACAAACATGCATAAAATATTAAAAGGACTAAAACATAAAAAAAAATAACAACAAGCTTTTTCATAACATTTTCATTTCTGAGTACTGCAAACATAATACAACCAAAATACTGCAAAGGACCAGATTGAAAGTTTCTCAAACTATGCATCCAATGTAAAATCTGCGCGAAAACAGCCATAACAAGACACTTGGTCTAAAATATCATACTCTGAAACTTAAGAGGCGAAAATAAAAACCAGCAAAGTTCGATTTGGGACCAAGACGATACGGTTCAAAGCTGTGAGGACCTATACATATATTAACTCATTTTCTAAAACCCGGTTTACCTTACCCAACCTCAAGACGTTGCCGTTTCGTACAGCCCAAAAACGTCACCGTTTCACTAACTAGATATATATAATATTAGGGTAAAACGATTACCCTAAAATCATTCTCAGCCTCTCTTCTAAAATGCCTCGCCGCTTTACTCTCATCTCTCTCTCTCCTATTCGCCTAGCCCTACACGAAGACCTCCAGCCACCGTGACCTTCCCTCACCCAAGGGCTCCGACGAAGAGCTAACAGACCCCGACACCTAAAGCTCTTCTCCTCTTCTTCCTTAACCTAGGCAGACGCCGCAGCCTCACCACACACAAGCCCCGATAAAGGACCTTAATCTCTCATACCTTGGATCTAACCAAAACAGAAACCCCTACCAAATACCCCTAAACCCGAGACCTAACTTAAACTACCCTCACAAAATCCATTCCCAAAATCTGAAACCTAAACCGGGCTCATCCTCGAAATCCCACGAACCCACGGCCTTAATCAGACATGCATGACTCGAGAGCAACAGGTGACTATGGGTTTTACCTTCTCACCGTAGGGTATGGGTTCCTAGCAAAGGCGATGAAAGCTTTTGGATCCGAGAAGGTGAGTCTTTTCTTTTATTGTTGTTTTTCTGCTTTTTGGGTATCGTCGTGTTTTTTGTATATCTCTCATTTTTTGGTTGCTGATGGATGGTGTTTTTTTGCTTCGTGTTGACTGATTTTTTGGTTGTTGGTTCCTAAATGGCTCTGTATTTTCTCGTTGAAATCTCCTCTCTCCCTTTTGTTGATAACTGTTGATAAAAAGACCCTCTTTTCTTGCGTTTTGTTTTATTTTTGTCTTTGTGCTCTGTCTCTTGTTTGGTGTGCTTGCAGGTCACGGGTGCGAGCTAGTCACGGGCTTCAGGGAGGACTCTGTGAGTCTGCGCAGTCGGTGGAAGCTGACTGGTGGAGACGAACGGTCGACAGAGGCTCGATCTAGACGTGGAAGGCGGTGCTGGGCATAGGGCAAAAACCCTAATGGTCCTTTAATCTGGACCGTTGGATTAGGAGCAGATCCAACGGTCCAGGGTGAGCGGCGGCTGGAACCAGAAGCTGGAAACCCTAATGGGTTTTAGGGTTCTCTTATGCTTGGGCCTATTTGGTCTGGCCCATTTTAGTTGTAACTCTGGTATAGGCCCTGTAATAGTAAAAATAAATATACTTAGTCCATGTTATAAATTATTATTATTTTTATTGCAATTTTATGTCATATATTTTCATGTTAATAACTAACAAATACCAAACTTATGCTAATAACCCTAATAACGATAATAGTAAAACCCAATTGAATTTAAATAACGCCCCGGACAAATCGAGCATCTACAGCTGCCCCTCTTTGTTCATTGTCGTGCAACGAGAATAGAGCAAAGATCACTAGATGTTTAAATTTGTCCAACCATGAGAACTTTGATAGACTCATCCGGTCCACTCTTCCTCTAGGGTGAGTGAGAGTTGAAAAAATCTTCTGAAAACGGGTTCGCTCCCTCTTTCTCCAGGAGAATAGAACTCGAACATTTTCAAAAACCTCCATAGTCCTTCAGAGAGTATAAGACTCGAACAATCTTTCACAATCGCGTCTGCCCCCTATTTCTTCAGAGAGTATAAGACTCGAATAATCTTCAATGATCACGTCTGCCCCCCATTTCTTCAGAGAGTATAAGACTCACAATCTTCATCAATCGCGTCTGCCCCTTATTTCGTCAGAGAGTATAAGACTCGAACAATCTTCAACGATCGCGTCTGCCCCCTATTTCTTCAGAGAGTATAAGACCCACAATATTCATCAATCGCGTCTGCCCCCTATTTCTTCAGAGAGTATAAGACCCGAACAATCTTCAACAATCGTGTCCGCCCCCTATTTCTTCAGAGAGTATAAGACTCGAACAATCTTCAACGATCGCGTCTGCCCTCTATTTCTTCAGAGAGTATAAGACCCGAACAATCTTCAACAATCGTGTCCGCCCCCTATTTCCTCAGAGAGTATAAGACTCGAACAATCTTCAACTATCGCGTCTCCCCCTATTTCTTCAGAGAGTATAAGACTTGAACAATCTTCAACGATCGCATCCGCCCCCTATTTCTTCAGAGAGTATAAGACTTGAACAATCTTCAACGATCGTGGGGAACCTGTAGATATTTTAAATCATCATGCAATGCTATGCTCCTATTCATGCCTACGATGTATGCAATTATGCAATTTAATGCACTTTCTTCAAAGGAACACCTTCTCTCGACGGATCTTGGTTTTGTCTTGGGCACAGAACATTTGACCAGTTCACCCCATCTGATAATCTCAAAACCATAACTTTCGGCTTGACATGACTTTGACTCCTTTCTTTCTTGAAACCCACTAGTACACATGACCAACTTCTTGATAAATGACAATTTTTTTGGGTCATCTATTAATGGCTGAGATTGTCTATGAATTCCAAAGTTTTAGCTTTTCGCAACCATACAAGCTTATGGGTAAAACCATTGTTAGCTTCAGAATACCTGCATTTCTAAAACCTTTTGCATAATAATATAAAATGATCTCACGTACCACAAGTTAAGCTATGCGTTTTAACTTTTTCAAAATTAGATGCTTGTAAAAGGGAAATTGAGAAGGGAAATTGAGAAGGGAAAATGTCTCTTTACTTATATAAATGCAGAGAATTTTTAGGCAACTACATGACAAACTTTTAATTGGAAAAAGAACAAAAGGATAGACGTCTTCAAATATCAATAACACAAATGCTTTTGAACTGGCACGCCGTCAGAATGACTCGAGTGTAGCTTCTGTCAAAAGGATCTCCAAAATTGTGATGACACCTAAGAGTGCGAAGCTCTTTCTGAACCCCAAAATCTCCCATTATTGGATGTCGTAAACCAGTATTGAATCTCATGTGCATTCAATTTCTCCTCTGGTTGTCTTCATCGAGACTCATTAATCTTTTATCTCAACCCCAACTGCCATTGTCGTTACCCATGTCAGGAGCCCTTCCTATTTCCAAAAACAATTCAGATCCTCGACCATGCACGAACTCTGAATTTAAAACTCAAGTTGCCCTTTGCGGGTTCTCGACTAGAGACCTCCTTTGGTTTCAAAATGCCCTTTTCGAGTTTTCATCTTGAACCCTCCTTTTTGTTTCTTTTTTTTTGTTTATTTTTCATTTTTTCATTCATTTTTTATTTTTATTTTTTCATTTTTTTTATTCATTTTCCCTTCTTCTTTTTTCTTCAAGCAAAATACCTCTTAACTGCGTCAGAATTCACTGGATAAGGTAATTCAGACCCATCCATCTCAGTTAAGACTAGAGCTCCCCCAGAGAAGGCTTTCTTGACAACATAGGGTCTTTCCCACTTGGGCATCCATTTCTCTCGGAAATCTTTTTGAATGGGCAATATTCTCCTGAGCACCAGATCCCCTTCGTGGATTTCTCGAGGGCGAACTTTCTTATCATGTGCTCGTATCATCCGCTTCTGGTACATCTGACCGTGACAAATAGCCTTCAATCTATTTTCTTCAATCAGATTCAATTGGTCATATTTGGCCTGTACCCATTCTGTCTCATTTAGCTTCACCACCGATAAAACCCAGAGCGAGGGAATTTCCACTTCAATAGGGAGGACAGCTTCCATCCCATAAACTAGAGAAAATGGAGTTGCCCCAGTTGACGTCTGTACAGAAGTCCGATAGGCAAACAGAGCAAATGGCAACTTCTCATGCCAATCTTTATAAGTTTCAGTCATCTTCTCTATAAGCCTCTTAATGTTCTTATTAGCCGCCTCCACTACCCCATTCATCTTTGGGAGATAAACCGTGGAATTATGATGCTTTATTTTGAATTGCTCACATACAGATTTAATCATCTTGTTGTTTAAGCTCAATGCATTGTCAGAGATAATTCTCTGTGGTAAGCCATATCTGCAGATGATTTCCTTTTTCAAGAACCTACATACCGTTGACTGGGTAACACTTGCATAGGAAGCTGCTTCTACCCACTTGGTGAAGTAATCTATTGCTACCAGAATGAAGCGATGGCCATTTGACGTTTTTGGCAAAATTTGTCCAATAACATCCATGCCCCACATAGAAAACGGCCACGGGGCTGTCATCACATGCAACGGATGAGGAGGGGTGTGCATTCTATCCCCATAAATCTGATACTTGTGACACTTTCGGGCATAATTGATGCAATCAGTTTCCATAGTTGACCAATAATACCCAAATCTCATAATATGTCTGTCCATTACATGCCCACTAGCATGGGTGCCACATATTCCTTCATGTACTTCTTCAAGAATCATTTTCACTTCTTTATTGTCCACACACCTTAATAAGACCTGATCCATGCTTTTCTTATATAAGGTCTCACCATTAAGCACATACCCTGCTGCCATTCTTCTAATGGTCCTTTTATCATTCTCAGCTGCCTGTTCGGGGTAACTTTGATATCTTATATATTGGAAGATATCATAGTACCAAGGTCTTCCCTCATCTTCTTCTTCAATGTTAAAGCAGTGGGCTGGATACTCATAAGCCTTCATCTCAATAGGCATCATATTTGAATGCTCGTTCATCTTAAAGGCCGCTGCCAAAGTAGCCAAGGCATCCGCCATTTGATTTTCTTCTCTGGGGAGGTAATTGAAAGTCACTTCTTCAAATTCTTCAATAAGTCTAGAACTAATTTACGATATTCCACAAGTTTGGGATCTTTAGTTTCCCATTCTCCTCTAAGCTGGTAAATTACCAAATCTGAATCCCCATATACCCTCAGCATTTTTGCTTTGAGTTCAATAGCTGCTCTAAGACCCATAACACAAGCCTCATATTCAGCCATATTGTTTGTACAATCAAAATTGAGCCGACTGGTAAAAGGATAATGCTCTTCACTTGGTGAGACCAAGATTGCCCCAATCCCATGCCCCAAGGCGTTTGAAGCACCATCAAAGTTCATCTTCCAGTATTTACCGGTGAGCACAATTGTTTCTTCCTCCGAGATAGCCATTAAATCCTCATCTGGAAAATCGAAGTTCAACGGTTCATATTCTTCTGAAGCCCTACTCGCAATGAATTCTGCTATGGCGCTCCCTTTAACTGCCTTCTGGCTTACATACTGGATATCAAATTCGGACAACAGGATTTGCCAACGGGCTAATCTTCCAGACAATGCAGGTACACCCATTAGATACTTTAAAGGGTCCATCTTGGATATGAGCCAGGTAGTATGATACAACGTATACTGTCTAAGTCTTCTGGTAGCCCATACTAAAGCGCAACACAGTTTTTCAATTGATGAGTATCTGGCCTCACACTCAGTGAACTTTTTACTGAGATAATAAATAGCCCTCTCCATCTTCTTAGTTTGATCATGTTGCCCCAACACACATCCCATTGAATTGTCATAAACGGACAAGTAAAGAATTAAAGGCTTGCCTGGGATAGGTGGCGCTAGGATTGGAGTATTCGAAAGATATCTCTTTACCGCCTCAAAAGCCTCTTGACAATCCTCACTCCATTCACCTGAATCATTCTTACAAAGAAGGTGGAATATGGGATCATATTTTTCGGTCAGCTGCGAGATAAACCGAGCGATGTAATTTAATCTCCCCAAAAATCCTCGAACCTCTTTCTGCGTTCTTGGGGCCGAAAAATCATGAATGGCTTTTACTTTATCGGGATCTATTTCAATTCCCTTTCGGCTCACTACGAATCCCAACAGTTTTCCCGATGTCACCCCAAAAGTACACTTATTTGGGTTAAGTTTTAGTTGGCACTTCTTTAACCTTTGAAAGAGCTTCCTCAAATTCTCGATATGTTCCTCCTCTGTCTTGGATTTGACAATCATATCATCGACATAGACTTCAATTTCCTTATGCATCATGTCATGAAACAACGTCACCATGGCCCTCTGATAGGTTGCCCCAGTATTCTTTAATCCAAACGTCATGACTTTATAACATAACGTCCCCCACATAGTGACAAATGTTGTTTTCTCCATATCTTCAGGGTATATTTTAATTTGATTATAGCCGGAGAAACCATCCATAAATGAGAACAAAGAATTTCCAGCAATATCATCCACTAAAGTGTCTATATGTGGAAAAGGAAAATTATCCTTTGGACTTGCTCTGTAGAGATCTCTGTAGTCGACACACATTCAAACTTTCTCATCCCTCTTTGGCACTAGGACAATATTCGGCACCCACTCAGGATATTTGGCCACTGTGAGAAACCCGACATCAAATTGTTTCTTCACTTCTTCTTTTATTTTGAGCGGCATCTCTGGTCTCATTCTTCTCAGCTTCCGTTGTACATGCTTGCAATCAAGCTTTATCGTAGTTTATGGACCACCAATTTTGTGTCCAGACATGGCATATCCGTGTACGACTAAGCAAATACATCCTTGAATTCTGGAAGTAATTCTATCAAGCTCTGCCTTCATTCTGCACACAGGGTGGTACCAATCTTTACTTCTTTTATCCTCATCCGTACCCAAATTCTAGATCTCTGTAAGCTCTTCGTGAGGCAAAATCTGTTTATCTTCTTGTTCCACCCTCTTCAGTAATTCCAAAGGTAGTTCACATCACTCATCGTCATCACAACCTTCGATTTCTCCTTGACACATGGGCATCTCGAAATTAATCTCCGGGTCAGAGTCATTAGCATTTGTATCATTGATATCTGAGTTCCTGAAAGAATAACGGAAGCGAAGATATATATACATATATATATGGAAGAATCTTTTCCCATACAAATAAATAGAAAGAAATAATACATACATTATACAACCAAAAATGAAATGCATGGGAGAGTGTTTGCCATTTTGGACCAATGAAATGCATCCTTTATTGAAAGCAAGTAAAAACACACAGCTTAACCCTTTACATCAGATCCCCTATTGCCCCAGGGTACGAACAATAGGGAAAAGTTCTAGTGCGCTACTCTGTAAAAGATTTGTAAACTAAGGGCGATTCCTCCATAGTCTAGTTGTTCAACACAAAGCCTGGGGGTGCAGGATAGACACCTGTAGCTCTCATTCCTTCAAACTCCTCATTGGTTACAACATTAATGCCAAAATCCTCCAAGGCATTCTCAATCATCACTTTACCACTTCTTGAAGTCCTTTAAAACACATGCCCTGCTGATGTGAAAATGATGCTCAATGGCGGGAAGGTCATGGGTCCCCAACTTGGGTCTTCACCAGTCAATCTTGCCTCTCTCAATTCCCGATTCCTCTTGATGCCCCTCTGTTTTTCCTTCAAAGTTGGTTGATACCCTAAACCAAACCTGTCTCTTTTAGCAATAGGGTAATTTGGCCCAACTGGTCCTTGCAACTGACGTCCTAGCCCTTGGCTACCTTTGGTCCCTCTTCCAAGGGTCAGTTTGTGCCCCGTTTTGGTGCAGTATGACGATCTAGGCTCTGAGATTTTCTTGCCTTTGGCTACAAACGTGGCATTGTCAAACGATCTGAAAGGATATTCAACAGTTTATTCTTCCACTTCAACATATGGGGCTGCAGGAACTGGAGCAATAATGTCTTCTTCCGCATGAATGCATACCAGCCTTCCATCAAATACGAACTTTAGCCTCTGGTGTAAAGTTGATGAAACTGCCCCAGCCTGATGAATTCAGTGTCTTCCCAATAAGCAGTTGTATGTAGGCTTGATGTCCATCACAAGAAACTCCACTTTAAATGTCGCTGGACCAATAGTTAAAGGAATATCAATCTTGCCTAACACTTCTCTTTTTGTTCCATCAAAAGATCGAACCATACTTTGACAATTCCTCATTAGGGTACTGTCCACTGGCAGCTTTTGTAGAGTCACCAAGGGGATTACATTTAACGCTGAACCATCGCTTATAAGTACTCTGGATAAAACGTGCCCTTTGCACCTAACTGTAATGTGTAGAGCCTTATGATTGTCAATCATCCCCGAAGGGATCTCATCCTTTGAAAAAGATACAATGTTATCAGCCTGCATTTTGGCAACTAGTAGCTCCAGCTTTTCTGTGGGTAACTCCTTCGAGACAAAGGTCTGGTCCAAAACTTTTATCAAGACGTTGCGATGAGCCTCTGAACTCAAAAGAAGTGATAGGACAGAAATACTGGCAGGCAGATTGTGCAATTGTTCCACAACACCGAACTCACTAGTTTCAAAAATTTTAAGAATTTCACTGTTTCATCCTTCGACCCCAGTTCATTGATAATGAGTTCGTATTCTTTTATCTGAACATCGACATTCTTTCCTTTTTCAGCAGCAATCTTCTTCTCTGGCTCTTTGAAAAAGAACCTACCACTTCTGGTCAAGTGCCCTACTTCATTTATTTCTTCTTGTTGTTTTGCCCCCTCTCTCATTTGACAATCATACCTCCAGGGCACTTGTTTATTATCTTTGTATAGAAATGGAGTTGAAGGAGCTACCCTTTCATTCACTTGATTCTTGGGAGTAATGACGATGGGACAACCAACACTGTGTATCCCTTTGGATGATCCTTCAGAAGCGCAAATCTCCGCTTTTTCTTTTTTAGTCAATTCTTTGAAGAGTTCGATTTCTTTCTTGTCCATCATCCCTTGTACCAATTTTAAGAAATCATGACACTGTTGTATATTGTGTCCTGCGCAATTATGGTAGTGGCACACCTTTTCACTGCTATACTGGTCACATGATAGACTAGGCTTCAACAATCCCACTTTAACCATTTGGCACCATACCCAAAGCATGGGTGATTCCACCTCACTAACATCCATAACAATCCTCTTACCTTTCTCTTCAGCGACTGTGTTAATCCCGGCTCCAGCATGGTTTGGCAATGGATTTTGGGCTACCTTTGGTTGTTCACTGTCACCAAAATTGATAACATTCCTCCTTTTCAAAGCTTGAACGACCTTTTTGAATGCAGTGCAATTTTCAATGGAATGTCCAGGATTCCCACCATGGTAATCACACTTAACATTAGCATTATACCATTTGGGATAAGGAGGTTGTATAGGTACCACATGATAAGGAGAGACTAGATGTTGATCGTATAAATCGTGAAATAATTCCTTATAGGTCACAGGAATTGGATCAAATTGAGGCCTCCCTCTCCTCGGGTCCCTTGCCCCTTGTCTATTGTCATTTTGAGGTGGTGCCACCGTTCCCTGAGATTGGGACATTGTGATGTTACTGGAATCGTACTGGATCACCTGGGTGACTTCGTTTTCTTTTTTCTTTATCGGCAGTTTGTTGCTGGACTCTCCTCCCTCGAGCTTCCCGCTTTTAATCGCTATTTCGATCATTTCTCCTGTCGTAACTATATCAGCGAAACTTCATGAAGGAATACCGATAAGGTGTGAGAGAAAAGGAGCCTTCAAAGTACTAATGAAAAGTATATTTGTTTCCCCCTCTTCCAATGGTGGATGTACTTGCACTGCTACCTCCCTCCATCTCTGAGCATATTGTCTGAAACTTTCACTGTGCTTCTTCTCCATTCCTTGCAACACCAATCTGTTAGGCCTGACATCTTTCACATGTTCATACTGGTCAAGAAAGTATTTAGCAAGGTCTTTCTATGACCTAATATCAGCCTTTTTTAGTTGGTTATACCATCGCAATGTTGAGCCTGTCAAGCTTTCTTGGAAACAATGGATCAACAGCTGATCGTCCCCTATGTACCCAGTCATTTTCCTGCAGAACATTGTAATATGGGCGGAAGGGCATCTAGTACCGTCGAAATTCTTGAAGTCAGGAGTTTTGAATTTTGGAGGCATGACCAAATTAGGAACTAGACTAAATTCTTTAGCGTCCAGTCGATACATACTGGTGTCTTCCTTCATAACCTGAACTTCACTTGCTAATTGTTCGAATTGTTCCCGAAAGTGTTTGTTTTCATTCTTTTTGGCCTCTTTATCAAGGTCCAGGACTTGGTGACAGAGACTTTCTTCGGGGTGCGAACTAGGTCCTGGTTGAAGATTCACAGCAACGTCGACAGGATCTATGTGCACTTTGGTAGGAACAGACGTTCCTTGGACATTTTGAGACTGTACCGAGGTAAACCCTGGAGGATAAAGTGGTTCTCCAGTCATTTGCTCAGGGGCCTTTCCATGTTCCGGGTTTCTCCCTTCCAACAAATTTGCCAACTTAGATAGCATATCTTCTTGAGCCTTAAGCATGTCCTCTTGCATTTTCCTTAGATTATCTTGCAACTGCAGTTGAATTTTTTTAATTTGAGTAATCCTATCTTCCATGGTTCTCTCCATTGTATTATAGTGATGCTTGGACTTCCCCAGCATTTCTCTGTCACAGTTCCTTTACGAGTTACTCTCATGTTTTCATGATTGATGCATGTAAAAATGCTTAAATTAAAGCGATGCGAATGCAAATGTGGATGCAAAAGGTGTTAATTCAAAAGTGACCACTTATAGAACAACCGTTCACTTAGACAACAAGAATTCAGTAAGTACACCATGTAGTCAAAATACAAATTCATCTCTTCATTTTCTCGAGTCGTACTCTTCCTGGGATCTGGAATTGCACCTCCAAAATTGTCGGCGTATTTCATCACCTTTGATGACGTCAGATGTCTTTAAATTGAATCTTGGGATCTCCATCTTCACTTTAACGCAAAACAGTCTTCATGTCTTTGTGAAAGATCTTCTCGTCCTTGGTATGATTGTATCTATCTCTTGAGTCAACATCTCGTCCTTTGCAGCTTTAAAGGAATTCTTCAATCAGCTTCAGATATCGTCATTCATCGGGTGTTATTCTTCATGGATCACTTGAACATCTCTAGATCTCCTGATTTTGACTACATAGTGGAGAATTTATTGCCTCAATATGGTCAGCCTTCTTGTTAGTCAATCACTTGCGAATTAACACCCCTTGATGACATGAGGATGCAAATGCAATAAAAGCACAATAAAATTGACATAGAACAAAAATGGGTTAGTACGCATAAGATAAACAACAAGATAGTAAGTACCGTGAACATCGAATAAAACCTACCCTCACATGCTGACTACCTAATCATGTTTTAGTAGATCCTACCCGACATGATATCTACCCACATGCTTTGTTGTTCACAAAAAATCCTAACCGCATGGTATCTAATTCACATGCTTGCTCAAAAAATAAACCTAACCACATGATCTCTAGTTCGCATACTTTTTGCAAAAAATAAATTCGAGGAAAAGGTTAGAATGAGTTTCCCCCTCTGCGACTTTTGAAGAAAAATGGGTAGAGGTTCGATATAAAACAGGCAGAATTCTAACAGGGCCCTCGAATTGTCCTTTGCTGGTGCCCTCTTGGGCTTACCAGACCCTCGATTCTCACCCATTATAGGCTTAAAACGAATCAAGTTCAATTTGAGAGGATACATATCCTCATATCCATGCGAGGAAACTCAATGTTTTCTCATAGACATAAGGCATGTACCCCAGAGGTTACTAGCTAAAGCCCGTGCGGAGAAAAATAATTTTTCTCACGTAAACGTAGCTTTCACCCCTACTTAATGGGACAGAGCACAGTTAGAAGGCTCTGAATATTGAAGGTTTAGCAACAGTGGGGAAACTCATAATCCTTTGCCTCGATCCAAGAAACTCAACAAACTAAAGGTTAGAAAACTGAAACATGTAGATCACACGTTAGTACAACTATTCATTTGTTAACCAAATCACAAAAAAATGAAAACAAGAAATTCAACACAAACAAGGGATCAAAAACCAAATTAAAATGAACTTATAACTTTCGTTTGCAAAGACAATTAATTAATCGACTATCAGCCTGACTCTCTAAAAAAAAGTCCCCAGTAGAGTCGCCAAGCTGTCGAAACAATTTTTAACGGTACGGGGCGAGATTTTAGAAACCGCGTCATTTTTAATTATTCTTTTTTTAATTGGATTTTTAATTAAAAACAAATGCGATTTTAGAAAACCTCTCGTTTCGAAAATTTGGAAATTCCCTTATGATAAAAACATGTGGTTCGAGGAGTCGCCACCAATCTTTGATTAGGGTGTGATTGGACACAAAAAAATGTTGTCATTTTAAATAAAAATTAATTTTAATTAAAACAACAAATTTGCGGTCTATGTTACCAAAATATGGGTTCGGGAGTCAGTTACGAGTGAGGAAGGATTAACACCCCCACAGCGCCCTAAATCGGTACCTCGTCGATTAATTAACGTCTTTACAACGAATTTCACAAGTTTGAGTTTAATTTGATTTACGATCCCTTAAAACAAAAATTCAAAATTCAAAAGTAACGAAATAAATTAAATTAGGACTAAATTGAAAGTTTCTCAAACTATGCATCCAATGTAAAATCTACGCGAAAACAGCCATAACAAGACACTTGGTCTAAAATATCATACTCTGAAACTTAAGAGACGAAAATAAAAACCAGCAAAGTTCGATTTGGGACCAAGACGATACGGTTCAAAGCTGTGAGGACCTATACAGATATTAACTCATTTTTTAAAACCCAGTTTACCTCACCCAACCTCAAGACGTTTCCGTTTCGTACAGCCCAAAAACGTCGCCATTTCACTAACCAGATATATATAATATTAGGGTAAAACGATTACCCTAAAATCATTCTCAGCCTCTCTTCTAAAATGCCTCACCGCTTTACTCTCATCTCTCTCTCTCCTATTCGCCTAGCCCTACACGAAGACCTCCAGCCGCCGTGACCTTCCCTCACCCAAGGGCTCCGACGAAGAGCTAACAGACCCCGACACCTAAAGCTCTTCTCCTCTTATTCCTTAACCTAGGCAGACGCCGCAGCCTCACCACACACAAGCCCCGATAAAGGACCTTAATCTCTCATACCTTGGATCTAACCAAAACAGAAACCCCTACCAAATACCCCTAAACCCGAGACCTAACTTAAACTACCCTCACAAAATACATTCCCAAAATCTGAAACCTAAACCGGGCTCATCCTCGAAATCCCACGAACCCACGGCCTTAATCAGACATCCATGACTCGAGAGCAACATGTGACTATGGGTTTTACCTTCTCACCGTAGGGTATGGGTTCCTAGCAAAGGCGATGAAAGCTTTTGGATCCGGGAAGGTGAGTCTTTCCTTTTGTTGTTGTTTTTCTGCTTTTTGGGTATCGTCGTGTTTTTTGTATATCTCTCGTTTTTTGGTTGCTGATGGATGGTTTTTTTTTTGCTTCGTGTTGACTGATTTTTTGGTTGTTGGTTCCTAAATGGCTCTGTATTTTCTCGTTGAAATCTCCTCTCTCCCTTTTGATGATAACTGTTGATAAAAAGACCCTCTTTTCTTGCGTTTTGTTTTGTTTTTGTCTTTGTGCTCTGTCTCTTGTTTGGTGTGCTTGCAGGTCACGGGTGCGAGCTGGTCACGGGCTTCAGGGAGGACTCTGTGAGTCTGTTCAGTCGGTGGAAGCTGACTGGTGGAGACGAACGGTCGACAGAGGCTCGATCTGGACGTGGAAGGCGATGCTGGGCATAGGGCAAAAACCCTAATGGTCCTTTAATCTAGACCGTTGGATTAGGAGCAGATCCAACGGTCCAGGGTGAGCGGCGGCTGGAACCAGAAGCTGGAAACCCTAACGGGTTTTAGGGTTCTCTTATGCTTGGGCCTGTTTGGTCTGGCCCGTTTTAGTTGTAACTCTGGTGTAGGCCCTGTAATAGTAAATATAAATATACTTAGTCCATGTTATAAATTATTATTATTTTTTATTGCAATTTTATGTCATATATTTTCATGTTAATAACTAACAAATACCAAACTTATGCTAATAACCCTAATAACGATAATAGTAAAACCCAATTGAATTTAAATAACGCCCCGGACAAATCGAGCATCTACAAAGAGAGGAGTCGATTTACCTAGTTGAGGAGTCGGTTTCCGGAGTTAAAGCCATCAGGGTGAAGAGATTCGAATGATTGGAGAGTTTCGTTCCAAATAAGAGTTATCTTCGTTAGATTTTTTAGAGTAGAGAATAAAAAAGAATGTTTCGATTGTATTTACTTTGTTGGGTTGTGTGTCGCCGGAGTAACGAAGCCTTGGTCTTGTGTGAAATGAGTTGTGCCGCGAGAGAGTTCGAGAAGGAGAAGTTTGGAGATTGCGGCCGGAATGAATAAGCCATATTGTTAGGGCAAACTAATACCATATTTTAATTCTTTAAACAAAACGACACTGTTTTAGAAGTGGTGCCATGTCTGCAGCCTGCTGTTATAAAAGGGTACATTCGCGCGTCCAGTCCTTAAAAGTTGTATGAATGCCTTACGTGGATCATGAATGAATTTGTTTTTATTTTGAGCACTTTCTTTTACCCGAATTTCAATTTGGTCCTGGTATGATTATAATTCATGTTTTTATGACATTTAGAATTTAGCCCTTGGTTTTATTATTATTTTTATTTTAGTCATGGATTATCTGTTTATTTTCATTTCTGGTTCTTTTTGTTTAAAATTCTTTGTTGTGCCCCTGATGGTTATATGCTTTATTGTTTAGTATTTTAAGTGTTGATTAGTATTACTTGGTCCTTGTAATTATCATGTACACCTAGTTCCTGTTGTTTACATTTTTTAAATGACCCCATACTTGTATTTTGGCCCTTTACTTAAGTATATACTTTTTACATACATGCGCATCATTATATGTAGGTCATGGTTTTGTGCTTTCCCAGTATAATAAATGTTTTATATATACATATTACATACATATATTTCAATACGTTGCATTTAATAATTTTTTTTTGTATATTCCTTTTTATGTACTGAATATATTTATATACATATAATTTATTATTCTAATGGCTTGGTAATCATAATTTAACTTATTTTGGTACTTTAAATTTCTATTTTTGTTATTTAATCCCTAAGTTTCTATTTTACTATGTTGGTATTTTAATTTTATTAATGTCAATTGTAAAATGATTTTCTCTAATTAATTTTAGTTGAAGTAAATTAATCAATACTCAATAAACGGATCATATTTTAACTTTATATTTGACTCATAAATTCCACCATTACGACACCGTGTAAACAACACAGTATTAATTTTGGGCATTGTGGGGTGCTAATCCTTCCCCACGTGTAACCGACTCCCGAACCCGTTTTAATCGAATCTTTGGAAAACGTAGACCAATTTTTGTCTTAAAAAATTGATTTTTCTTAAAATTATTTTTTTAAAAGACGTTTTTAGGTATTCGACCTACCTAACCCAAAGGTTGATGGCGACTCTTTTCAATTTTATCCAATTCAATCCAAAATCACCCCATTTTCCAAAATTAAAAGTCGTAATTGTTTTTAAAACAATTAAACGATTGTCCCCGCCGAAAAACGGTTACGACAATATTATTATAATAATATTTTTATATTTTATATAATTTTAAATAAAATAATTAAAAACTACTATTTGATTATCAAATATGAGGCCAATAAATTTATATACAAATTATTTTTAATTTTATACGTAAATGTTTATTAAATTAATTCTTATAAATATATTCTTACATCAAATACTTTCATCCTCTCAATTTATGGTGTGAAAAAATATTTATAAAAAATAATTACCTGAATTAATTTTTTATTTTTATAAAATGATTTTTTATATTTGTCTATTCATTTTGTGTAAACTATTTTTCAATAATATGTAATGATATTATGCGGAAACAAGTGAATTAAGAGAGATTTTTGTATTATTGAATGAATTGAGTCTGAAAATAATTTTAGTTTATTCTCTATGTTTGCTTTATGATTAATATTTAAGTATAATATGTATTGTTATTGTATTTAATACTTAGGGGTTGAAAATAATTTCTATTATTTGATATAATCACTTATATTTGATTCATCGATTAATTAATTCAGATCAATAATTATAAAAGATTTACTATAAAGATAATCTTTTAATCCGATTTACTTCATTTACAACTTCATAATTTGACCATTTAATGAATTAATGTTGTTTAAAGGAACTAACATCTCATCGTATAAATCAACTTGTAATTGGTGAAAATAGTTTTTATTTAATATAACTAATTTTTTTTAGTTTATTATTTAATAAGAAGAATTTATATTTACATTTAACTAGTTAAAAATAAAAATTAATATAACCTTTTTAACATTTTAGTATTTTTTAAAATAAAACAATGTTTTATCAAAATTAAAGAATTCGATTGTGTTGGGCCTTCAATTAATAATTAAATACCCAAAATATGGTAACAGATAAAATATATTTAGTAATTTATATTAGTTATTTATTTTTAAAATTTGAATTAATTAATTAATTAATTATTAATCTATTCTCCTTTTTACTATTTTAAAAAATTGTGCATGCAGTATTTTCTCTTAGTTTCTTTCGTTATCATATTTTCCCCACCAATTATTTAAGTTTTTCTTTCAATTAGGTGAATTACTTGCTATCTAATTGTGATATAATCTAATATATAATAGGTTAAAATACATAAATGGTCCCAATCATAGGGTGTTGCTTTGTTGAGTCCTCGAACTCTCAAAAATTATAAAATGTTTCCTCGACTATAAGGTGTTGGTTTGTTGAGTCCCCTGTCTATTAAAAGTAACAAATGGTCACACGACAATTAATATGTTTCAAACTCGTCCTTTTTCATTAAAAAATTGACGGTCATCTGAGCTAACCATTAACCTACTGATTGAGATATAATAAAATTATATTTTAATGATATTTACTGATATCCTAGTTACTTTCAAGCACTGGTTCGATGCCTTAATGCTTCCAGCACTAGCTCAATGACATAATGTAAACGGTGAGTCGATCCATAAAATATAGCTCAAATGATTTTGGGACAAGATTTTATCATGTCCTAGTCAACAAGTTAACGTCTAGCTTAGACGACCACTGATTTTTTAACGGAAAACGATGAGTTTGAAACATATAAATAGTCGGGTGACCATTTTGTAACTTTTAAAAGTTGATGGACTCAACAAAACAAAGTTATGTTGTTTTAAGACTATTTTGTAACTTTTAATAATCAAGATACTCAACAAAGCAATGTTATGTAGTTGACAAACCATTCGTGTACTTTACCCTATATAGTAATATTTCGAAAATTTTAAATTGATATTTTTCACGTTAGAAGAAAAAAATCTTTTTAAAGATTAGAATATTTATTCGAAATATTAGAAAAATGTTAAATCATTTAAATTTGTTAGATTAAATTATGATATGATTTGAATTAAATTGAAAATTAAAAAAAGTTTAAAAACTAAATCATAAAGTAAAAGAAGAGAAATTGTATGACAATAATTCCAAAATCCTAATACATGTCGTATTTGATGAAAAATGATGGCTATGTGTCAAAATTTGATGTTATAGAAATTCAAAACTAAACACGAAATAAGCTATTTAAGTGGTTAAATTGGTTATTGTTATTTTTAGATGTCTTAGGTTTGAGTACCAACGTCTATAAACAAAAGTGTTTGAGCATGTTTTTGGTCAAAATCTTGTAGACATAAGTGTTTGAGCGTGTTCATTGTCAAAATCTTTAGAACAAATATTATATTATACTCACCTCGAGTTAATAAAAAAAGAATTTGAAACCCAAAATAAAATTAGGGTTTATGTATGTTTTATTATAAGCTTTGATTTTAGCACGTTAATACGTCCCTGTCTCATGTTTTAGAATAACAAGAGATTATTGAAACCTCTAAGGATAGAAAAAATTAAAATTAATTTAAAAATCCATCCAAAAATTATCCTAAATTTATAATAGAAAAGTGTAATTAACATCGAATTCATATTTGTGTTTTATATATATATTTATGATTTCAATTTATGTAAATATTATGAGTGAAATGTGTAATTTGTGATTCTAGCTCTAAATCCAACACATGATTAACATGTTAAATTTATAAGGTATGTGTTTAAGATCTTAGCGATTTTTATTCTAGCATCCCAAAATCAGAGCTAGTGACTAAAATGTAAATTTTGAGAATTTTGTGCTCGATTTTGAAATAAGTTAAAAGTTCAAGGATTTAAGTAAAGAATTTTAATATTAGATTAAATAGCAAAGATTGATGAATTAAAGGGGCAAAATGGTCTTTTCATGGGAAAGATTTTTTATCTTCCCTTTTTTAGTATTATAAAACGTGAAAAATGTGAGAAAGTTTCCAGAGTTTTCTTCTTCTCCTCTCTTCTTCATGCGTGGAAGCCAAGAACAAAGGTGAGAGTTCTTATTTGTGGATTGTTAGTTAAAATTTAAGTTGGTTTTGATTCTTAGAATGATAAGAAAGCTTAAGGGAAGTTTTAAATGGTTTGAAAATCAAAGATGAACAAGTTATGAGGAATTAAGTAAATAGAGTTTTCAAGAGAAAATTTGAATAAGAAGGTTTAAATAAATTTGGATGTTGAATTTGACTTGTCATATATGGGAATAAGAAGTTATAAGAGTTAGAATTAAGTTTGGATAACATGAAAAATGTGGTAAGATTCTTAGCTTTAATAATTTAAATGAGATTTGGGAGATTATAAGTTGTTAGAATGATAGAAGTAAGTTAAAATGGTTGTTGTTAAGTTTAAGGGAATGAAAGGAGTTATATATGATGGAATTAAGTGAAGTATTGGTAATTTTCGGGTGAAAACTGATTGTTCTGAGCAGGGTGTATCGGTACACTATGAATAGGTACCGATACACTAAGGCCAAATTTTGAAGAACCGTTACATAGTGCATCGATACATTTAGGGGTGTATCGATACCCGTGCATCGATACACATTGGTAGGCATCGATGCATGGAAATTTTGAAACTAATTTGTGTACCGATACACCAATAGTGTATCGATACCCCCTAAAGGAAAAAGTAAATTTTGGTTCATTAATTAGCTTAAGTTATTAGTATCGAATTATGAGGTTTAGGCATCTGATAATTGTCTTGAAAATTATATTTATGTAAATGCTAAGCCTAAACAAGTTTCGGAACATTTAGCAAGTAAGATCGATGGAGGGAAAGATAAGAGATCGATATTGACTAATGAGGCCAGGTGAGTGCATATTAATGATATTTAATGTTTACTGGAAATTGGACTTGCGATAAGTCTATTTCCTAGAGTAATATGCATGAAATCATGAACATTAGCATAGTTTGATATGAGTATATGTGCTATATGTTGATATGCTTTGTATACGATACATGATTTATGTAAAATATTATTATGTGATAATGGAAGATCATAAAATAAGATATGTAAATATACGCTTGTAAGAAACAAGCTATGTAGGTATATGTTATTGATAGAATAATCAAGCCAAGGTTTATTGTTATACATAAGAATGACATGTAAACTGCATATAAGTAAAAAATCATGGAGATATGTGACTATGAGAATATTTAAGAGAACAAAATATAAATCAGAAGATAATAAATTAAGAGACTCTATGAAAATGGTATATAAATTAGGGAATATGAACATAACGATGATACGAACTTATAGGATAAGCATTATATGAAAGAGTGATATACTTAAAAGGAAACTATGATATAGGAGGTATAAAACGAAGAACTATAAAACCCTATGAGAATGTTATGAGAGTTATGTGGAACTAAATTAAATGGATATAATAAACTCGTATTTAAATAATGTGAGATAAGTGATAAGGGTTATATGTTATTGTACATGTTAGTATAATAAACCATGTAAGCTAGTACAAAAGGAAAATGAGATAAAAATAAATAATTTTACCTATAGGATTTATATAAGATTATATACTGGTATGATAACATGAAATAGTGAACCAAGTTCTATGATATTGATCTATGTGAGTATAAAAGTACAAACCATAATTTATATGATATGAATAAGTTATTATATGTACATGATGTCTGTTATGAGATGTGGTCTATGTGATTACAGGAGAAATGATATTGACTATATGAGTATATGTATATATGAATGATATGAAAATGAACTACGTGACTATGTGTGATCTTATGAAAATGTGACAATAAGCTATGTGAAAGAACTATAAGATTATGTGTATATGTGATATGAATATGTGAATGTGTGAATGTGTGATAACATAAATACTAATGTCCATGTTATGTGTCATGAGAACTAGAGGTATAGTTGGCATGCCAAGAGTCGAGGGTCTACGCGGTCCTTCGGGACATATATGTATCCTTTGGAACATCTATGAGGTCTTTTGAGATACATACTTGGTCCTTAGAATATGTATATGATTCTTACAAAATTTCTACGTGGTCTTTAGGGACATTTTATATGGCATTACAGTGCATTTCTACGCGGTACTTCAGTACAATCCTACGTGGCACTTCGATGCATTTATACGAGCTGTGGTGACAACATTAGTACACAACCTCTATAGACTCATGTATCTATAGTTCTCACATATGTACATGGGCCATTAAAGATATAATATGAGAAAATTCTATGTGATGTTATATGGTTATTGGTGATATGATATTATATGATGTGTATGTGTGTTAAAGATAAGAATAGGATGATAAGATAAAAGGGAATAACGATAATAATATATATATAATAAGGTCATGAATGTAAATGATGATATGTGTGCATGTGTGTAACTATTACCTAAAAAGAATATATGAGTTGGTATGATATGTACATGTATGTATTTATGTTTTGGATGCATAATGAGTTGGATAAATTAGTAGGATTATATGAAGTGTGTATAGTAGAAATTAGAATTTAGATCTTATATTTAAGTTTATTAATGCCTCACTAAGTCATCGACATAACGTGTGAGTGTTTCACACGTAGGTTTCGAGAAACGAAAAAAGGGATCGAAGATTAGCATGTCAGGTCAGCTTCTCATTCCTAAAGATCATATAAAAAAAGTTGGAATTATATGTATTTTGTTATTAAAATGTAGTTGGCATGTAAGATAAAAGATTTGTATTGAATACGCTCTGATAAGTTTGTAAAACCATATGTATTTCTATAATGGAAGTTATTTGGTTTATTTGAAATATTAAACTGATTTTTTTATTATTAGATTTTGTCAAATAAACGTTTTGAAAAGTCAATGTGACACATCGAACTCGGATCCGGGTCAGATACGGGTTGGGGTGTTACAGTTATGATGTAAATTTATGTTTATTACATTTAATGCATGATTGTTAACTTTGTGATGTATTTATGTATGATAATATTATATTATTAGTGTAAATATATAAATCATGATTATAATATACTAGACCAGTACGATATACAATCGATCGATTTAGAGTGCTACACGAAACCATCAAAGTGGCTGACCATTCCCCCCCCCCACTTTCTCATGCTTTAAAACGACTACTTTAAAATTCATTTCATAAGAAAAACATCCATAAAAATATAAAATAAACTTTGTACTGGAAATCTCTCAAAATAAACATTTTTTACATTTAAAAATAATAATAATACAAACCGACTCTTAACTGACTTTACAACTCAATAAATTACAACTAATTTTATGAATATACATGCACTTTAAAACTTGATGACGTACTCTTTTCTGCATTGGATCTGGACCTCTGTCCCTTTAAGGTTCTTCAACTGCTCAATCTATTAACATGCCAACATAAAAATTCAAATGCTAAGCTATCTATCTCAGTGCCACACTAACAACTAAAACATACTAAAAGTGTATCACTAAAAGGCTCATGATATCTAGTCTACTGCTTTTCTATCAAGTCTACTACTTTTCTATCAAGTCTACTATTTTTCTATCAAGTCTACTGCTTTGTTCTGCTCTGTTTTAGTGAGTATACTTGTATACTCACTCTCTCCTCTATGGTAGACATCAAGGTGCAGCTGAGGGTTCTGCATCTCAGAGCTCATACACCCCTCTAGTCTACCGAGGATATGGTCCCCAGAATCTCTGCATCAGACACCATACTCTCGACTAGCCCACTTCTTGAGTGTCAGACCTTGCGCCCAAATTAGTCAGCTTAAAGTGCCTCGCGCACTCTCTTAGGATATATCCGGACTGAATCTATACTTTCGACTCCGCTAGCTTTATAAAGGAACTCTGGTGTCCTAATCGTTTCCCGAGCATCAATCAACGCTAGTCTTATTTGTCCATACTTTAACTCGTTTCTATGTTTGAATTAAGCATTAATATCGTTCTCACTTGTATTCTTATTTGGGAGAAATTATAAGTTTTTTGGAAAACCTCAATACCTCAACAACTTCTTTTTGATTTATGCATGAAACATGAACAATATCGATACTCACCCTTAAACATGCCCTGATTTATCTCGTTTCTATTTATAATTTGTGTTCTTTCATTCTCACTTATCATTTTATTAGAAATTATCCCAATTAGAAGCATACTATAAGTCTACGACCATCTGTGTACCTTTCTAGGCCTATTTGGCCAAAATCTAGTAGGGTTTTAAAAGCTACTATAGAGGTTTAGAAACCTACTGTAGAGGTCTAGGTAGAGGTTTCGAAACCTACTGTAGAGGTTTTAAAACCTTTACCTGAAATTACATTTTGGATAAAAGGTTTTGAAACCAACCGTAGGGGGTTTCGAAACCTCTTTTACAACTTTAAATTTTTACCCGTTTAAACACTTCAAAACCCTACTAAAACTATTCCAACATTTCATAATGGCCAAAATAAGTTACATGAATGAATAGACCCTACATGCTTCATAACTTAACTTTTTAACTTGAATGTATTCTAAGGACTCACAAAATAGTATGATAAGGTCATATCTTGAGGTTTCCCGTTTATTATTAAGTCTTATATGAAATATAAAGGTCATAAGTAAGGCTTTATAACATCTCATTACTCTAAAACATTCATCTTACCAAGAACATCTACTCAACATGCTCAATCTCATCCATAAGCTATCTTGCATTTCTAATTGATCCACTAAGGATGCGAATGAGGTTTGAGTGTGTTACCTGGCCTCCTTGATTGCTAAAACTTCTCTCAATTCAGCTAGAAACCAACTTTTTTACCTTTAGCCTTTAAACTCGCTTTCCCATTTTTAACTAAAATAAAGCAAGAAAATGGATTATTATTCAACTAGGGGCTATATTAAGCTTAAATACAACTCATATAACTCAAATATACCCAAAACAACTTAAAACACTTGATTTCTTTCAACTCCCAAAAACCTATTTTTGAAATCTTAACCCAAAACCTAAGATTTGGGGCTTTAAATGAAACTTAATGGATGTGGATTAAGATTCTTACCTTGATTACTTCAAACTAGGATTGGGATTCAAGAAGCTTCTACCTTTGGCTTACTCTTGGAGAGGAAAGGAAGAAGAGAGGAAAAAAAGAAGAAGATGAAGATATTTTGGGAGAGATGGTTCACGTGAATTCTAGAAAAAATAAGGGGTTTTTATCATTTAAAACCAATTATGGTTAAATTATTATTTTGGTCCCTCTCTTTTAATCCTAATTTAAAATCATCACTTCTATTATACTCTTGGGCCAAACTTAAGCCCAGTACCCTTATAAACTGGTCTAGGAAATCTAATGGGCTTGACTTATGGGTTTCAGGTTGACCCAAACTACTAACCCAGAATTTGAGGCATTACAATGATAATATGATATAGTATAATATACTCATTGATAAGTTGAGAAGAAATTAATGAAAGAAAGAGTGGCGATTGATGAATATAAGTTTAGAAGTCATTTAATTAATATGTTTAGAATCATTTTGATACCTTATCGTTGTATAAGGATCATATTTAGAAATTTACATGTTAACCAATGGAGGTTGGTTTAAGTGGTAAGTTGTTTGATATCGCTTAAACAATGTCTTAGTGTAACAACCCGAATATTTACAAAATAATATTTAATTGAAATTGGACGTTAATTGTGAAAATTGGTGAAATTTAATGACTGAACTAAAATTTATGAAAAGTTATAGGCCATTTTATAAGTTGAAGGAAATTCAGGGACCAAGCCCTGAATTCCTCCAAGGAGTGTCGGCAGGCTTATAATTTAAGCGTGGTTTCTGACTGTAAATCAGAAAACACAATTGAGAATTTGCTCAATTTTCCTTCTCTCGTACCCTTACTTCCAAGCCCGATTCCGACGCCGTTCGACGTCCAATCGTAAAATTGAAACCACCGTTGTGTTCATCATCAAGCGAGGAACAAACCCTTCAAATTAATTGAAGTGAAACGCTGCCAAACGTCGGGAATTTTCAGTCAAAGCATCGTCGTTTTTTTTAGCTCTATCGCCGGGAAAAACTTAAATTCACCGCCGATCGTTGTTCCGTTTATGACACCTCCTGCACCATCGTGTTCCTTGTGTCGTTTCGAGTCCGCCGGTGTCAACCTTGTTCGCCGTCGACGGCGGCGCGTGAGGAGGTGGAGTAGTCAAAGATTTGGCCGAGTTGAAATACGAGCTCTCCGCCGTTCAAAAATTTGAACCGATCATTGTAAGTATCTCGGAATCGCTCAAAATAATTTTTAGAAATTTTTCCGGGAATTTTTCGACACCGTGGCACTGTTCACGCGCCGCACGCGCCGCCGCAGGGAGAGTGAGCTGCTGGAAAACCGGTTTGACCAGTTTTGAACCGGTTTGACCGGTTCGAACCGGTTTGACCGGTCTAAACCGGTTTGACCGGTCTGAACCGGGTTGACCCGACCCGACTGTTGACCCGACCCGACCGTTGACCCGACCCGACCGTTGACCCGACCCGACCGTTGACCGTGACCGTTGACCGTGACAGTTGACCGTCGACTTTCTTTGACTAAAACTTAAAATGGCTTTGACCGACCCTTAAACGACCGTAAATCTTTTCCGAGTATACCTATCCTGATAGTTTTCGACGTGCCAAATCCATTTCCGCAGTCCGTTTCGCCAAATTCAAACCCAAAGGTCTCCAAATCGACGGTCAAAGTGGTTGATTTTGACTTTGACCAAGAATCTGAATTTCCGAAAAGTCATACTTTATATTTTTCGACGTCCTGATTCCGTTTCCGCAATCTGTTTGGCCAAATTCAGACTCGAAATACCCTAAATTGATAGTCAAACTCGAAAAATGCTTATATACTTAAGAAGACTAGCTTTGAACAATTAAATAGGATTTGGGACTGATAGATTATTATTGTTTGAAGGTACAAGAGACTCTCCGGATCGTTCAACAGCTCGACCCAGCTCTTCTAGATCAGTTAAACCACGTGTGCCAGTATTCACCCGTTCGAAAATTGTAGCAGAGCGTGGTGAAACCAGCAATCAGTAAATTTGCTATTTGAACCTATTGTCGAGGTGTGTTCCCTACTTATTATTGAACTGTTTTATTGGTTTTAATATGTGGTACACCGAATTCATTGGCTATTGTTTTATGGATGCACCAATTTAATGTGACAATTTATGGAATATGGCTGCTATCTAATTTTTGTTTTGAAATGGTATATGATTACCATGTTTTTGGATTTATGGAATTTATGTCACGGTGCAATTGAATTTTGGAATTGAAATACGATGGAATAGCTCTGATCAAGCTAACTGGGCTTAATGTGACTCTTGAGGGCCCCAAGATGTTTCATTAGGTCGGCTTTCCTTTGCTGTGTGCTTAGGGTAAGCTATATGGACTTATTGAATTGGGCTTAAGGATACAAGCTTCATAGCCTATCCTTAAGTCGGCTTTCTTTTTTTGCTATGTGCATAAAGTAAGCTATATGGAAAATACTTTTGGGAACTACTGATGGTGTACCAGAAAAGGGTTTAAACTATGATTTTCAAAAAGTTAAACTCTTTTACGAATTTGCGAGATTACTGGACTATGATTTGTACCTATTGTGATTTTATGGAAATGTTGGGACACACTGAGCCTAGCTCACCTTTTGAAAATGTTTTCCCCTTTCAGATACTGTTGGTTAGATACCTTGGTTCGAGCACTTGGAGGATCAACATATCTCTTGAAGTAAATCAAATTGTAATGTTTTTATCTGGCAAGTTGACTTTATTTTGGTGACATGGACCTTATTTTAAAATATCGGATTTTATAATGATAACTCTTTTGCTAATACTGCTCGGTTTATTGTGATATTGAATTTGAAGACAAGTTTTAAATTAAATTATTATTTATTGGTACTATATTTACGAGTTGGATTTTGATAGTATAATTTGTTTATAATTTCATGTTATTTATAATGTGATTTTATATTGATGGAATAACGGTTTCGAAAAATATCTTTAATAATCATAATGTGATCCACTAGACTTAGTCGAAACGCATAGGCCGGGTCTAGGGGGTTACATTTATTGGTATCAGAGCTTTTGGTTTTTAACCCTCGGACTGTGTATGAGTCCACATTGAAAATACAGTTTTGAAATATTTTACAAAACGAGTTACTAAGGCCATGTCACAAAGTTATTAAGATTTTAACTATGTTCGAGACTCCAAGTGCTTATCTAACCTTAAGTTTATCTTCTGTAGTAATCTCGAGATCTACCAAAATGAGTGCTAGACGTGGTCGTCGAACTAGTCGTGGACGAGGTCGAGTAGCTAGATTTGCAGATCCGATTGATGAGATACTAGTAGATCCCCCACCTCCAATAGGTGATCATGCTCCTATGACACCAACGAATATGCCACCTACCGATGGTATTGGCATGACTACACCGATCATAGGAGCGACCGATATTGAGTCAGAGTCTACTGGAGTTGCATTGGATGAGAATTTTAGTAGACAGTTTCTGCAGTTAATACAGGGAGCAGTTAGAGCTACTGGTGTTGTATCTGAGGTTCCTATTTCACAGACGTTGATTGCCAATGGAGTTAGAACTTTTGGGGACAGATTGGTGGAGCTCCTACTGAAGCTGAGGATTGGTTCCAGGATACAGAGAGACGCATGGATCAGTTGGGTTTGGACTCAAATAAGAGATATCTGGGTGTTGTAACAATGTTAGATGGTAATGCCTACACTTGGTGGGAGTCAGTGACCAGTAGTGTTCCTACCGATCGTTTGACCTGGAATTTCTTTAAGGATCGCTTTCGGAGTCGTTTTCTGGGAGAGCGCTACTTAGCTCAGAGACGACAACAGTTTCAAGACCTGGTTCAGGGAGACATGACTGTTTCTGAATATGAGATCGAGTTCCTGAAATTGCTGAAGTATGGATTCAGTATGGTACCTACGGAGAGAGATCGATGTCGTAAATTTTCCCTTGGACTCAGATACGAGCTGCGTAGGCAAGTTGTAACCCATCAGGATGAGATATTTGATGTGCTGGTGGGCAGAGCCAAAGATGCGGAAGAGGTGGAGGTTTTAGCTTCTGGTAGAGAGCGTGTTGATCAAGATCGATCTAAGAAATTTTCAGGCCCGATGGAGTCATCAGCACAGTCCGGAAAGAGGACTCGTACTTCAGCCCCTCAGAGAAGCAATACACGTTTCAGGCCTGCAACATCCTCACCTTTAGCTGTCAGTCGAGGCGGTTCCTCGTCGTATTATAATGGGCCCCTTTGTGAGTATTGTGGTAAACAGCACTCAGGAGAGTGTCGTAAGAAGATGGGTCTTTGCTATCAGTGTGGATCTAGTGGTCATTATCGGAGGGATTGTCCTCAGTTAGTTTCGTTTGAGCATACCACTACCCAAACTCCTGTGCGTTCGCAGACTACAGTACAGACCCCAATTAGAGATCGTAGTCAAGGAAAGACTCGAGGATCAGCGTCCAGGACAGACAGTAGAGCCCGACCTTAGCAAAATAGAGGGCCAACAGCTTCTGAGGCTAGACAGCCAGCTTTGGTTTATGCAACTAGACGTCGTGATGACAGAGATGAGCCTGAGGTTATTGCAGGTACATTTACTATTTATTCTACCCCATACTTTGCATTATTGGACAATGGTTCCACTCACTCCTATGTATCGAGCTCAGTATCTCGAAACCTTCAGATTCCGATCGAGAACACTGAAAATACTGTTACAGTTACAAGTCCAGTAGGACAAGCGGTATTAGTGAATAAAGTATTCCGGCGTTGTCCTCTCGAGGTTCAGGGAGAAATTTTTCTCGCTGATCTTATGGAGCTTCCTTTAGAGGAGTTCGATCTAATTCTTGGAATGGATTGGTTGGATAAACACAAGGTAAAGCTGGATTGCGAATACAAGCGGGCTACTCTGAAGACTTCAGATGGTCGGACTGTTGTGTTAATTGGTGAACGGCGTGGTTATCTCTCCAATATAGTTTCAGCGATGGAAATTGATCGTATGATCCGGAAGGGATATGAGACCTTCATTGCTTGTATTTTGAACACCAAGGGTGCATTGTCCATGATCAAGGAGATTCGTACAGTTAGCGAGTTTCCTGATGTTTTTCCGGAGGAGTTGCCTGGGTTACCTCCTGATAGAGAGGTAGAGTTCGAGATTGAGACTTATTCGGGATCGTCACCTATTTCTATGGCACCTTATCGTATGGCTCCAAGGGAACTTAAAGAGTTGAAAGTCCAATTGCAAGAATTATTCGATCGATGATTTATCCGACATAGTACTTCACCATGGGGAGCTCCAGTTCTGTTCGTGAAAAAGAATGATGGGTCGCTAAGATTATGTATTGACTATCGGAAATTGAACAAGATGACGGTCAAGAATAAATACCCACTACCCAGGATTGATGATTTATTTGATCAATTGCGAGAGCTACTGTATTCTCTAAGATTGATCTTCGTTCGGGGTATTATCAATTGAAAGTTAAAGGATCAGATATTGCAAAAACGGTTATTCGCACTAGATATGGTCATTATGAATTCTTAGTGATGCCTTTTGGTTTGACGAACGCTCCTGCAGCTTTCATGGATTTGATGAATCGTGTGTTCCGACCATATTTGGATCAATTTGTGGTGGTCTTCATTGACGATATTCTGATCTATTCTCGTACTGAGGCAGAGCATAACGAGCATTTGAAGATCGTTCTGCGGATTTTGAGAGAGCATCGTCTATATGCCAAACTAAGCAAGTGTGAATTTTGGCTTCAAGAAGTGTCGTTTCTGGGGCATATTATTTCTGCGCGAGGTGTTCAGGTCGATCCCAGCAAGATAGAGGCTATTATAAATTAGAAATGACCTAAGAACGTATCTGAGATCCGCAGTTTCTTGGGCTTGGCTGGTTATTATCGACGTTTTGTTGAGGGCTTCTCGATCATTGCTTCTCCTTTGACAAAGTTGTTAAGGAAGAATGTGTCGTTTGACTGGGGCGAGGCACAACAGGAGAGCTTTGAGAAATTAAAGGCGGTTTTGACTCAAGCACCGGTGTTGATTCAACTAGAGTCCGGGAAGGATTTTTCAGTGTATAGTGATGCTTCACACTCAGGACTTGGCTATGTTTTAATGCAGGAAGGTAAAGTGGTGGCTTATGCATCCCGTCAGCTGCGACCTCATGAGTGTAATTATCCTACTCACGATTTGGAGTTAGCAGCAGTGATTTTTGCCTTGAAGATTTGAAGACACTATCTTTATGGAGAGAAGTGTTATATTTTCACGGATCATAAGAGCTTAAAGTATCTCCTGACCCAGAAGGAGCTTAATTTGAGACAACGGCGCTGGCTAGAGCTTCTGAAGGATTATGATTGTGTGATTGATTATCACCCTGGTAAAGCTAACATTGTAGCGGATGCTTTGAGTCGAAAGACGGTATCGGAGTTGAGATCTTTAATGGCCAGGATGAATTTATATGATGATGGCACTTTGTTAGCAGAATTGCAAGTTAAGCCGACCTTGGTTGATGAGATCAAGGCTAAGCAGCCCTTTGATAGCTCCTTGCTTCCCATCTTTGAGAAAGTAGAGCAGGGGACAAGCTCAGATTACGCCCTTGACCGGGATGAAGTTCTATGCTTCAAAGGTCGGTATCGTGTGCCTGATGATGCTGAGTTGAGACAGACTATCCTTACTGAGGCTCATAGTAGTCCATATGCTATGCACCCCGGTGGAGATAAGATGTATCGGAATTTGAGAGAGAGGTATCATTGGATCGGCATGAAGAAGGACATCTCAAATTTTGTAGCGAGGTGTTTGACTTGTCAACAAGTTAAGGCAGAACATCAACATCCATCAGGTTTGTTACATCATATTAAGATTCCTGAATGGAAATGGGAGCGTATTACTATGGATTTTGTTACTAGCTTGCCTATGACTCCTTCGAAAAAAAGATTCAGTTTGGGTGATTATTGACAGACTTACAAAGTCAGCTCACTTTATTCCTGTGCGAGTAAATTATACTTTGGACAAGCTGGCAAGATTGTATATTTCAGAGATTGTCAGATTGCATGGTGTACCATTGTCTATTATTTCTGATCGAGATCCGAGATTTACTTCGAGATTTTGGAAGGCGCTACATACGGCTTTGGGAACAAGATTGGATTATAGCACATCCTTTCACCCACAAACTGATGGTCAATCTGAGAGAGTGATTCAGATACTTGAGGATATGTTGCGGGGTTGCGTAATCGATTTTCATGGTAGCTGGGAGAAATTTTTGCCTTTGGCTGAATTTGCTTACAATAACAGTTATCAGACCAGCATTCGTATGGCACCCTATGAAGCACTCTATGGGCGTAAATGTCGCACTCCGATCTGTTGGACTGAGTTGCGTGATAGGAAAACGTTGGGACCTGAGTTAGTGCGAGAGACGGAGGACACAGTCAGATTGATACGTGACCGTTTGAAAGAGGCATTTGATAGGCAGAAGTCTTATGCAGATCAGAGAAGGAAAGATATACGATTTGAGGTTGGTGATCAGGTCTTCTTAAAAGTTTCACCGTGGAAGAAAGTATTGAGATTCGGGCGTAAGGGTAAATTGAGTCCACGATTTATTGGGCCGTATCGTATTCTGAAGAAAGTTGGACCTGTTGCTTATCAGCTTGAGTTGCCTTCCCACCTCAGTCGTATTCATGATGTTTTTCATGTGTCTATGTTAAGGCGATACCGTCCAGATCCAGGTCAGATTATTCAGGTTGAAGAAGTAGAGCTGAGACCGGATTTGTCATATGAGGAGGAGCCCATTCAGATTTTAGAAAGAGATGAAAGAGTTCTTCGGAATAGGCGAATTCCAATGGTCAAAGTTCAGTGGAGTAATCGAGGCCCCTCAGAAGCTACTTGGGAGACATTGGAGTCAATGGAGGCTCAGTTTCCTCAACTATTCTCATAAGGTAAATTTCGAGGACGAAATTTCTTGTAGAGGGGGAGAATTGTAACAACCCGAATATTTACAAAATAATATTTAATTGAAATTGGACGTTAATTGTGAAAATTGGTGAAATTTAATGACTGAACTAAAATTTATGAAAAGTTATAGGCCATTTTATAAGTTGAAGGAAATTCAGGGACCAAGCCCTGAATTCCTCCAAGGAGTGTCAGCAGGCTTATAATTTAAGCGTGGTTTCTGATTGTAAATCAGAAAACACAATTGAGAATTTGCTCAATTTTCCTTCTCTCGTACCCTTAGTTCCAAGCCCGATTCTGACGCCGTTCGACGTCCAATCGTAAAATTGAAACCACCGTTGTGTTCATCATCAAGCGAGGAACAAACCCTTCAAATTAATTGAAGTGAAACGCTGCCAAAAGTCGGGAATTTTCAGTCAAAGCATCGTCGTTTTTTTAGCTCTATCGCCGGGAAAAACTTAAATTCACCGCCGATCGTTGTTCCGTTTACGACACCTCCTGCACCATCGTGTTCCTTGTGTCGTTTCGAGTCTGCCGGTGTCAACCTTGTTCGCCGTCGACGGCGACGCGTGAGGAGGTGGAGCAGTCAAAGATTCGGCCGAGTTGAAATACGAGCTCTCCGCCGTTCAAAAATTTGAACCGATCGTTGTAAGTATCTCGGAATCGCTCAAAATAATTTTTAGAAATTTTTCCGGGAATTTTCCGACACCGTGGCACTGTTCACGCGCCGCACGCGCCGCCGCAGGGAGAGTGAGCTGCTGGAAAACCGGTTTGACCAGTTTTGAACCGGTTTGACCGGTTCGAACCGGTTTGACCGGTCTGAACTGATTTGACCGGTCTGAACCGGGTTGACCCGACCCGACTGTTGACCCGACCCGACCATTGACCGTGACCGTTGACCGTGACCGTTGACCGTTGACTTTCTTTAACTAAAACTTAAAATGGCTTTGACCGACCCTTAAACAACCGTAAATCTTTTCTGAGTATACCTATCCTGATAGTTTTCGACGTGCCAAATCCATTTCCGCAGTCCGTTTCGCCAAATTCAAACCCGAAGGTCTCCAAATCGACGGTCAAAGTGGTTGATTTTGACTTTGACCAAGAATCTGAATTTTCGAAAAGTCATACTTTATATTTTTCGACGTCCTGATTCCGTTTCCGCAATCCGTTTGGCCAAATTCAGACTCGAAATACCCCAAATTGATAGTCAAACTCGAAAAATGCTTATATACTTAAGAAGACTAGCTTTGAACAATTAAATAGGATTTGGGACTGATAGATTATTATTGTTTGAAGGTACAAGAGACTCTCCGGATCGTTCGACAGCTCGACCCAGCTCTTCTAGATCAGTTAAACCACGTGTGCCAGTATTCACCCGTTCGAAAATTGTAGCAGAGCGTGGTGAAACCAGCAATCAGTAAATTTGCTATTTGAATCTATTGTCGAGGTGTGTTCCCTACTTATTATTGAACTGTTTTATTGGTTTTAATATGTGGTACACCAAATTCATTGGCTATTGTTTTATGGATGCACCAATTTAATGTGACAATTTATGGAATATGGCTGCTATCTAATTTTTGTTTTGAAATGGTATATGATTACCATGTTTTTGGATTTATGGAATTTATGTCACGGTGCAATTGAATTTTGGAATTGAAATACGATGGAATAGCTCTGATCAAGCTAACTGGGCTTAATGTGACTCTTGAGGGCCCCAAGATGTTTCATTAGGTCGGCTTTCCTTTGCTGTGTGCTTAGGGTAAGCTATATAGACTTATTGAATTGGGCTTAAGGATACAAGCTTCATAGCCTATCCTTAAGTCGGCTTTCTTTTTTTGCTATGTTCATAAAGTAAGCTATATGGAAAATACTTTTGGGAACTACTGATGGTGTACCAGAAAAGGGTTTAAACTATGATTTTCAAAAAGTTAAACTCTTTTACGAATTTGGGAGATTACTGGACTATGATTTGTACCTATTGTGATTTTATGGAAATATTGGGACACACTGAGCCTAGCTCACCTTTTGAAAATGTTTTCCCCTTTCAGATACTGTTGGTTAGATACCTTGGTTCGAGCACTTGGAGGATCAACATATCTCTTGAAGTAAATCAAATTGTAATGTTTTTATCTGGCAAGTTGACTTTATTTTGGTGACATGGACCTTATTTTAAAATATCGGATTTTATAATGATAACTCTTTTGCTAATACTGCTCGGTTTATTGTGATATTGAATTTGAAGACAAGTTTTAAATTAAATTATTATTTATTGGTACTATATTTACGAGTTGGATTTTGATAGTATAATTTGTTTATAATTTCATGTTATTTATAATGTGATTTTATATTGATGGAATAACGGTTTCGAAAAATGTCTTTAATAATCATAATGTGATCCACTAGACTTAGTCGAAACGCATAGGCCGGGTCTAGGGGGTTACACTTAGGTTCGAGTCCTTGTGTATGCATAAAATCCCTGTTGGGAAACTCACCCACTAAAGTCAGGTGTGCGACCCAGGTCGTGTTGATCATTGATCACGTATGTTTGATGAATTAAGTATGCTTGCATATCACATTTAGAATATATTAGAAGTAAATGTTTAAAGGAAACATTAAATTATGGGTTGAACCAAGGGTGTTTTGGGGCTAAGAAATCTCACAAGTCTATATATTTTGGACATTTAGGTTTTTCTAGTTATATATTTAAATTTTATTTTTGAAAACAAAATTACTGAATATTCCGAATCGAGTTTTAGATACTATAAAATATTGTTAGCAAAAGTATATGGGTGAAAATTAAAAGCTAACGAAGACTTGTTACATGTGTGGTGATAAGAGGTATTTTATAAAAAATTGTTTGATAAATTTTAAAAAGACTTCACCTTCGTCTAAAAAAACTCACGAATCAATTTACCTCTGTAGACACCCGTTTTTGACCATGATTAATATATATATATATATATATATATATATATATATAATAATTATTTGTTATTAATTATTATTATTATTATATTATTAATACTATTAATATTATTTTTGCAGGTTTTTTTCAACAAACCACTACCCCACCTACCCATTCCACTCTTCTCCACTAAACCCACTAAACTACTTTTGCTTTACCACTTGTCACACAACATTTCCCCTTTAAAAACCCATCACTCTCACTCTTCAAGGGGGAATCGACAAAAAAATGAAAAAGACAGGGGGAGGAAATGATTTTTTTTCAAAGGGAAAGAGTGATAGAATACACACTGGGCGGGGGGCCTTCTTTCTCTTCCTTCCATGGTCTCCACTTTCCAGCATCAAATGGAAATTCCATTCCCACATTTAATTGGCGTTGGCCTCACGCTCTCTCAGGGCTTTTTTCATATGCTCTCAGATCCTTTTTCCTTTTCCAGTTCTACTACTAAAAACCCAGATGTCTTCTTTACTTCCAAGCAACAAATGTATGGCTCCATATTCAAGACACATATACTAGGTTGTCCTTGTGTAATGATGTCCAGTCCCGAGGCTATCAAACTCCTGCTGCTCACCAAATCTCATCTCTTCAAGCCGATATCCCCCTCAAGCAAAGAGAGAATGTTAGGCAAACAAGCCACCTTCTTCAACCGAGAACAATACCATGCCAACTTTAAGAAGCTTGTTCTTCGTGCCTTCATTCCCGACGCCACCGTTTTGACCGCGTTGGCGAACTCCGGGATCACCGTCGTTGTCGCTCTTCCAAATGAACTCCTTACCTCAATTGCCGACGACCAGACCGCCGCTGATAACTGGGTTCAATCCAACATAATCAAGTTCTAACCTAAAACAAAGATAGAAGTCATAGATATCGGGAATGAAGTCTTTGTGGACCCGAAAGATAACCAATTACCTCGTACCTGCCATGAAAAATACCACCGCCAACTTTAAGGTTTTCAATCAATTGTCGAGCCTCCATTTGCCTTTTAGAGCTTTGATCGATGAGAAGCTAATCGACCATGGGTCACTCTAATGTCTAGAACTCTCACCCAAACCCTACAACCCTAGATCTCATGTTTGTCGTGTGTATAGCAACCCCCACACCATCATTAGGAAGTATGGGCTCATATGTTGTAGACAGTGCTTCCGTAGCAATGCCAAGGAAATTGGATTCATAAAGGTAAAACCGATACATTTTCTAATTAATCTTCTGATTAGTGTTGTTAATGGAATATGCGTAATGCATTCAAGGTGTTAGAACTCTTATATTTCTTGTACTAGTGTGAGGTACAAAGAAGTGCTAGCATGTGTGAAACAAGGCGCGATTTGCTCTTGTTTTTTTTATGTGTGTGTATATATTTATCTATATATTTATGATCATGTTAATGAACTCTAAACGTGGTCCAAGTTTTCTAAGAAACATTATATTCTATTATATTATTATATTATTACTATTATTATTATTTTTTATTCTCTTTTCATATTTATTTTTATTTTACAATCTAACAATATTTATGGCTTTTAGGGGGAATTTTTTTTAATCAGTCGAAGGTAATTAATTCGAATTGAAGTTTTAAATTTAAATTTAAACTTTCGCAATTAAAGACAACCGACAAGTTAATTGGTACTGAAAGGGCGGTTTAAGGGTGTTAATCTTTCCTTGATCGTAACCGATTCCCGAACCCGACACGTTTCTGGTACAACGCAGATAAGGTAAGATGGTGTCTGACCCACCTAAATTCATTTTAAAATTGTCAATGATGACTCCTAATCCATTTTTCTAAGTCGAAGCCCAATTCCGGGCCCAACAGAAAGGCGGTCGCGACAGTTTGGCCTATTTTCGGTTGTCTTTTTTTACGAAAATGGTAAATTTTAATTTTAATTTATTTATTCGATTTCAATTATTTATTTTTGATTATTTTTAAATAAATAGTTGTACTGACATTTTTTTCAATGATATTAGATATATTCAAAATTTTCATCTCATACTCTATACCCGAGCTTCGAACCCTATTTAAGTGAGGGTGAAAGCGACGCCTTCGTGTGAATTTATTCACCGTGCAGGCCTAGCAAGTAGCCTTCGAGATTCATAAAACTTATGTCTTCGTGTGAATTTATTCACCGTGCGGGCATAAGGGAATGTTTCCTCTCGAGTTTAACTTAGTCCACACGAGCCTGTAATGAGTTTAGGACTAAGGCTCTGGCAAGCCCAAGGGGGAACTAGCAAGGAGAACTCGGGTACCCTTTTAAAACCTAAACCAAGAGAGTACAAGGAATTAGAGCTCACCCCAAAATCTCATTTCCAACCCTAGGTTGTTTTGTTTCATGCTTTATTTTCTGTTCAAAGTTTGCGAACTAGACAAATATGCGGCTAGGATTTGTTTGAAATTAGCATGCGGGATAGAAATCATGTCCGGGTAGGAATTAAAGCATGTGGGGTAGGATTTTTCATTTTTATTATTGTTTTGATTTACCTCATGAACTCTTTTTATTTTTTGTTCTCATCATTCGCATCATTTAAAAGAGGTGTTAATCCACCAAAAACGTGCTTGTTAAACATGAATAATCTGTATTAATGGACAAAGGGTTGTAATACGAGAGATGAAAATGCAGAGGACAGTCTACAAGGCGACTATTTGTCACATTCAATCCAGAAGACGTGGTGCCCACAATTAAAGAGTATATCACTATGTTGCATTATAAAGGACTCAGAATGAACCGAGTCTACATCAAGCACAATGAAAGTCTATCTTTGAAGAACCGACTGAAAGAGGTTGCAGGGGCAAGATGAAGGTTACTGATCTTGAGAGTCCCTTTAAAGACAACAATGGCAAAACGATAGCTGAAATTGGAGACCATTGCTGACAAATTCAAGAAAGAGACAAATGAACTTCACATAGTTCCTATTAATTAAGGGCTCCAATGATGTATTCGTTAGGAACAAGTTCAACAAAAGATAAATGCCAGAGATGCAATCATTCAAGACTTCTTGGGCCAGTACAAAAAGCAACTCAACATTTGCACGGTTCATCCAGAGAAGCCAGAGCGGTTCGACAAGTTATTCAATCGGTGACAGACGAAGGCAGAAGACTAGTCAACATGTCAGAAGCTGTCAGGATATTTTTGTCTCTTAAAAGATAAAACACTTTTGTTCCCAATGATGATTATTTATAATAACAGACATATTTTTTGATCAATTCCTAGAACATTGCATGCATCATGCATTCCTGCATATTTCGCATTATTTTTCTCTTTTTTATTACATTCACATATCTCATAAAAAATGGGAACATTTCGATTCTATTCCCAGGACTTACAAGGAACTTTACAAACAACTTGTAACACCCACGTAGTGTGACCATACCCGGTGAAACCCATTAAGCCCCCATACCCCAGGTAGTATGATGAGAATGCTCATTGTGAATATCACGACGGTGTCCCATGGCACACAATTGAGAACTCTTACGCATTCAAGAGAATCATGCAGAAGATGCGTAACCAGAACTGGATCGACTTCAACAACTTGAGGGCATCCAAGTGAGGAAAATCATTTCATCATTTAAGGCATTCTGTTTGAATTTGTTTTTTCATTTTTTCTCAAGTTTTGTAAGGACTTTTAAATAAATTTATGTTACTTTAAAGATGTTAAGAAATCAATCACATTTGCAAACTTGCAATTCTTTGTGTAACACCACAACCCGTACCTGACCTGGATTCTAGTCCAAGGTGTCACATTGACTTTTCAAAACATTTACTTGTATAAAATAGTGAGTAATTTATAACTTTTATACATGTAACTTATTCAAAAGATTTCCAGAACTATTCAGAGCTTAAATGTTTTTGCAAAATTGATCAGAGCATATACAATTCAAAACATTAATTACATGCCAACTATTTTCAATGTACAAAATACATCTAATTCAAAACATCTTTTCTGATATGATCTTCGGTAAGAAGTAACTTACCTGTCTTGCTCCACTTTGCTCTTTACTCTTCTCACTTCTGTAACCTACGTGTGAAATAATCACACGCTAAGTCTATGACTTAGTGAGGCAAATAAGCATATAATATAAAGTATAGCTTGTAATCATGCATGAACAATTACTGCTATCACTCATACCCTTATTCATGTAACAAATCCCTATAACATCTATGCAATATATCATTACATGTAGGAACATATACACACACATATAATCATCACCCATCATTTCCATCATTAGCCTTATTTCGTTAATATTATTATCATTTATATCACTTAATACATATCCTCTTATACCTAGCCTTTTAACCAACATTTGACTCATTTAATCATACAATCCACATATCATCATATAAATCATATAATATCATTCATAGCACAAAAACATACAAGTCTCATGTACTATATGTTTGTTGTTATTTCTTATTAGCCCATATACACATGTGAGAACTATAGATATGTGAGTCTATAGAGGTTATGCACTAATGTTGTCACCACAGCTCGTATAAATGCACTGAAGTGCCACGTAGAATAGCACCGTAGTGCCGCGTAGAAATGCACCGAAGTGCCATATAAGGTTGTCCCTAAAAACCACGTAGAAAATTCCTTAAGAATCATATACATATGCCAAGGATCAAGTATGTGTCTCAAAAGACCTCACACATGTTCCAAAGAATACATATGTGTCCCAAAGAATACATATATGTCCCGAAAAACCGCGTAGACCCTCGACTCTTGGCATGCCAACTATACCCTAGCTCTCATGACACATAACATGGGCTTTATCATTTATGTCATTTCACATTTTCACACAAACACGTAGTTCACTTTCACATAGTATGTAGATTATGTCACATAAGTTGAATCACATATACGTATAATCACGTAGATCACTTTCACATATCACGTAGCTCATATCAACTTTTCATGCTATTTCACATTTCTTATATCTTATTTTTATGTCTTATCATCTATATATATATATATACACATGTTCATATAATCCATTATTTCATCACCTAAATGTGTATTCATATAATTCATCTTCCTACATATATATATATATATATATATATATATCATCTTTCCTATACTTGTATTCACATCATTTATATTATCCTTTTCATAATCTCATATGTTCTGATTAATAACTTATATCATATATGTATAAAATAACTTATATCATATCATATAGTTTATATCATCATAACATAACATATATTCACATCAACCATGAAATACATATACAATAGCATGTCCACACATACCATAATATATAACTCAGACACTCATAACAAACACATGTTCATGTTCATACTTCATGCACAATACTATAAAAATAGACTTGTCGCAAGTCTTATTTCCCATTAAACATCATATATAAAATAATGTGCACTCACCTGGCCTCACTAGTCAATACCGCTTTTATGATTTCCTTTCTTTCAATCAAATCTTAACTTGATAATCGTTTGGGAACTTGTTCATGTTCGATATCTACATAATCATACATTGATACATATCAGTATCCCATTGATATACTCTAATCTATCATTTCTTAGACCAAAAGAAATGTCTATTTCAATTTCCCCTTAAAGTGCATCGATACATTCTACAGTGCATCGATGCATTATTTAACATGTGCATCGATGCACTACCCATGCATCAATACACAAATCACCTTTGATGTTTTCATTTTAAGGGGGTGCATCGATGCACTTCTTATGCATCGATGCACTAATTGCATTCGATGTTTCCATTTTTAATGGGTGCATCGATGCACTTCCTGTGCATCGATACACACTGAACAATTTCTGGAAATACCCTTGATGCATAGGTACACATTGAATGTGCATCGATGCACATAGCCCATAATTCATTTTTATGCCCGAAAATCCACTATTTTCAGCTTAATAACTTCATATATCATCCCCTTTCTTATTTTTAACTTACATACTCATATTCAAACTCATTTCTATTCATTAATCACCTCTTTAACATCAAAATCCTATTCTCTATATGTAATTCAAGAATTACACTAAATTTTCAACATGTTCCAAATTCAATTCTATTGCTTATAACTTCTTAATTAGACCCTTGACAAGTCAAATTCATCCTTAGAACTTCAAAAACCTTTTTATCATAAAAGTTCATTTATAATTTTTTAATAGAAATTCCTTTCTAATTCTCTCTTCTTGGTGTTTTAAACTTATATAAGCTTTCCTTAAGCTTATATAACCCCCAAATACTCAAATCCAACTTAAAAATTCAAGAAATCAACAGCTAAATCAAACTTACCTTTGCTCTTGGCTTCCACATGAAGAAGAAGAAGAAAGAATAAGAAGAGAACTCTGGAGAAATCTCTCCCTTTCCATGTGGTTCCCGTTTCTTATAAAGGAAGAATAAAAGTCTTACCTATCAATTGACCATTTTACCCTTTAATTCATTCCATAATTACTAAATAACCTTTATCATATATTTGCAATAAATCATTGAACTATTCAATTATCCTACTTTAATCACCAATTTCTGAAAATTTTCAATCTAGTCACTAACCCGATATTGAGGATGTTACAAATCTCCCCTCCTTTTAAGAAAATTCGTCCTCGAATTTTCACTGAACATATTAATAAGAACATATCTTCTAATGTTCTAATGTTACCTCCTTTACTTAATCTTCCATTCCTTTAGTTCTTCAACTACCTTTTTCCCTTATATATTCATCTATTATCACTTATCATATAAATAGTAACTAATAACTTTAATCACTTTCTGTCTTTTCTCTCCTTCCATTATGCAATTTCCTTTGACTATTTCTGAAATTTCATATATTGTCACTAATCACGTAGACAATAACATCCATTTTCATCACTTAACCTCTTAAATCCATCTTTAATTATCTTATAACAATAACCAACTCGTTTTCCAACATCATTTGACCGAGAACACAACATTAGATCTTCTTTAAATATAATTAACATACACTTTAAAGAATATTTTCACATCACCTTGCACACTTTTCTTACTTCTATATCAAAATTGACATCTACACTTCCATATAACCTTTATCATATCTGATCCTTTAACTCATCCCTTTCATTTCTTTATTCCATTATTCCTTTATTTATTCATTATACTCAAATCATATCTTTCCTTTCATGTTCACATACTCTTGTCTTATCATCTATACTCATCTCTATGTACCAATCTTCATTGCATCCTCATAACTTTGATAACCCATTTACCTATATAAAACTTCATTCTTTATCATTTCTTATACTTGTATTTTTCTTCCTTAAGGTTCCATGCAAATACTTATCTCCTTTTCAACACCATAGCTATCTGATTAAAATACACAACTATATTCAGATTCACTTCATAATCAATTAACTCAACTTTATCTTTTCCTCCAATCTTATAACTCTATCACCTTTACTCAGACAACTAGTCAATAACATCTGTTCAATCTAGGGCACAAGCCCTAGTCAACCAATCATATACATCATTTCCAATCGAAATTATCTCAAAATTAGTTTATTTAGCTTATCATTTTCACCTCTATTCTCATACATCCTGTAATTTTCGTTGCTCAAACTCAACATTCTGACTTCCTTTGTCTTATAATCTGATCATCGATATACTCATTCTTGAACTCTTCTTATCAATCCTCAGTTTTACTCAAACATACAAATCCTCTCCTTCTTCACTATGTCACATTATTATGATAAACAAAATATACAATTATATCCTGATCCACCTTATCTTTGGTTGTTTTATCCTGACAACATCTCAAAATATTAAATTTCTATACATTTTCCCTCACATAATCTGGTTAGCCAACGCTAACTCTTTCCATCTAAAATGCAAACCCTTATTCTATCCACATTCTTGCTTCTACATGGTACTATTCCTTTATTTCAAACTCATAAACTCTGGCTTTATATATCTTATACGCTTGTCACTGATGCACTTATTCTTGAGCTCTTCTATAAGTACTCACCACGTCATTTGATCTTTTTAACGTTCTTATGGTGATACTTGTTCACCATATTCTATCTTATCCACATACTAAAAAAACTAATCCATATCACTTTTCCGATTCAAAACAATAAAGATCTTCTATCACTATTCTAATATGATTTCAACTTTATGAAATCAACCTTTAATCTTATAAGACACTTTCTTAGGTTTCCGCTCTTCATCCTGCCTGGCCAGGGCAGGTGAATTGCTATCACCATCATATTTGTCAGCTATCGATTTATTTTACTTTGGCATTTCTATAATCAATTCCTACTATATCATACAAATCGTATTCTATTAGCAAGACAACATACTCCTTACACTATCAGATCAGAAATTTTCACTTTTAGTTGGCATGTATACATTTTTAAACCTCATTTAACTTCGATTTAAGCCTAGAATCGGCTAACCCTTAGCTCTGATACCTTTAAATGTAACACCCCCACCCGTACCTGACCCGGATTCGAGTCTGAGGTGTCATATTGACTTTTCAAAACATTTACTTGTATAAAATAGTGAGTAGTTTAAAACTTTTATACATGTAACTTATTCAAAAGATTTCCAGAACTATTCAGAGCTTAAATGTTTTTGCAAAACCGATCAGAGCATATACAATTCAAAATATTAATTACATGCCAACTATTTTCAATGTAAATAATACATCTAATTCAAAACATCTTTTCTGATCTGATCTTCGGTAAGAAATAACTGACCTGTCTTGCTCCACTTTACTCTTCTTACTTCTGTAACCTACGTGTGAAACAATCACACACTAAGTCTATGACTTAGTGAGGCAAATAAGCTTATAATATAAAGTATAGTTTGTAATCATGCATGAACAATTACTGCTATCACTCATACCCTTATTCATGTAACAAATCCCTATAACATCTATGCAATATATCATTACATGTAAGAACATATATACACACATATACTCATCACCCATCATTTCCATCATTAGCCTTATTTCGTTATCAATATTATTATCGTTTATATCACTTAATGCATATCCTATTATACCTAGCCTTTTAACCAACATTTGAATCATTTAATCATACAATCCACATATCATCATATAAATCATATAATATCATTCATGGCACAAAAGCATACAAGTCACATGTATTATATGTTTGTTGTTATTTCTTTATTAGCCCATGTACACATGTGAGAACTATAGATATGCGAGTCTATAGAGGTTGTGCACTAATGCTGTCACCACAGCTCGTATAAATGCATCGAAGTGCCACGTAGAATTACACCGTAGTGCCGCGTAGAAATGCACTAAAGTGCCATATAAGGTTGTCCCTAAGGACCACGTAGAAAATTCCTTAAGAATCATATACATATGCCAAGGATCAAGTATGTGTCTCAAAAGGCCTCACACATGTTCCAAAGAATACATATATGTCCCGAAGGACCGCGTAAACCCTCGACTCTTGGCATACCAATTATACCCTAGCTCTCATGACACATAACATGGGCGTCATCATTTATGTCATTTCACATTTTCACATAAACACGTAGTTCACTTTCACATAGCACGTAGATTATGTCACATAAGTTGAATCACATATATGTATAATCACGTAGATCACTTTCACATATCACGTAGCTCATATCAACTTTTCATGCTATTTCACATTTCTTGTCACATTGCTTATATCTTATTTTTATGTCTTATCATATATATATATTCACATGTTCATATAATCCATCATTTCATAACCTAAATGTGTATTCATATAATTCATCTTCCTATATATATATCATATTTCCTATACTTGTATTCACATCATTTATATTCTCCTTCTCATAATCTCATATGTCCTGATTAATAACTTATATCATATATGTATAAAATAACTTATATCATATCATATAGTTTATATCATCATAACATAGCATATATTCACATCAACCATGAAATACATATACAATAGCATGTCCACACATACCATAACATATAACTCAGACACTCATAACAAACACATGTTCATGTTCATACTTCATGCACAATACTATAAAAAATAGACTTGTCGCAAGTCTTATTTCCCATTAAACATCATATATAAAATAATGCGCACTCACTTGGCCTCACTAGTCAATACCTCTTTTATGATTTCCTTTCTTTCAATCAAATCTTAACTTGATAATCATTCGGGAACTTGTTCATGTTCGATATCTACATAATCATACATTGATACATATCAGTATCCCGTCGATATACTCAAATCTATAATTTCTTAGACCAAAATAAATGTCTTTCAATTTCCCCTTGAAGTGCATCGATACATTCTACAGTGCATCGATGCATTCTTTAACATGTGCATCGATGCGCTACCTATGTATCGATACATAAATCACCTTCGATGTTTTCATTTTAAGGGGGTGCATCGATGCACTCCTTTTGCATCGATGCACTAACTATATTCGATGTTTCCATTTTTAATGGGTGCTTGAACAATTTCTGGAAATACCCTTGATGCATCGGTACACATTGAATATGCATCGATGCACATAGCCCATAATTCATTTTTATGCCCGAAAATCCACTCTTTTCAGCTTAATAACTTGATATATCATCCATTTCTTATTCTTAACTTACATACTCATATTCAAACTCATTTATATTCATTAATCACCTCTTTAACATCAAAATCTTATTCTCCATATGTAATTCAAGAATTACACTAAATTTTCAACATGTTCCAAATTCAATTCTATTGCTTCTAACTTCTTAATTAGACCATTGACAAGTCAAATTCATCCTTAGAACTTCAAAAACCTTTTTATCATAAAAGTTCATTTATAAATTCTTAATAAAAATTTCTTTCTAATTCTCTCTTCTTGGTGTTTTAAACTTATATAAGCTTTCCTTAAGCTTATATAACCCCCAAAGACTCAAATCCAACTTAAAAATTCAAGAATTCAATAGCTAAATCAAACTTACCTTTGTTCTTAGCTTCCACGTGAAGAAGAAGAAGAAAGGAGAAGAAGAGAACTTTGGAGAAATCTCTTCTTTTCTACGTGGTTCCCTTTTCTTATAATGGAAGAATAAAAATCTTACCTGTCAGTTGACTATTTTACCCTTTAATTCATTCCAAAATTACTAAATAACCTTCATCATATATTTGTAATAAATCATTAAACTATTCAATTATCCTACTTTAATCACCAATTTCGAAAATTTTTCAATCTAGTCACTAACTTGATATTGAGGATGTTACACTTTGAATATCATATGAATTAAAAAAACTCTATAAATGGTTCAAAGTTACAAATATTTGATAAAGTAACATGATTTAAAACAAGGAATTTGACTTTACACAGAATATACACTCAAACACCGTACCCTGCTCTTGCAATTAACCAATATAACCTTTTCCTTTCATAAGGTACGGACAACATGGGGCATCCTTTTGCATATGACATTATTATACTTTTTATTTAAGATGTTCAGTGAGGATAATGATCTTCACATCTAGAATAGTCGAGTAAGTGAATCTAGTTTAGGTCAGTTGCTTGAAAATTGAACTCTAAAGATGAAATTTTTGACTTTCAACAAACACCTAGACTATAACAGGTTCTTCTTGACAATCTTAAGAAATTAAATCCATAAAGCTGAGCTATTCCACTAAGGCAATTGGTTACAGAGGAAACTCGAAAGCCCTGACTTTATGAATAGATTGCATTCAAACCATGACATTGCTCGGACACTTGGCAATTCAGTGTTTTCTCCACTGCTTTTGTCAGGCCGAAGACTTTGTGATGAGATAAACCCTTTAGTTAAACCTGATAAAAGTGATTATAATGTTAAGTTGTCCCTCTAAAGCAATTGGTTAAATGCCCCGGCGTTATGGATTCAGCTAGCCAGACAATGGTAAATTAAATCAAATTTATATAAGCAAGAAATTTTCGGTAATGATGGACTAAGGGAGTTAAGGAACACCTGTTATAGTCAAATTCACACGAGCACTCAAGAATTTCATTTTTAGACCGATATTTTTGCACTACCTTAGTTAAAGGAACTTACAAAACTTGAACAAATGGAAGATTTCAGAGGACCGAAATAAAAGGTCTAGTAATTGATCATGCTAGTTGCGTCATTTTGTCCGCACCCAATTAAAATGCCAAACCAAAAAACATGTTGCGATATTTAAAAAAATGACATTTTAGGTGATTGAAACCTTAGAAATGAGGCCAACCTAAAGCCAATTCATCCATTTGAACATTTGTCAAAGAGCTGTAACTCTGAAAGCATTAAAAGAGCTATTGATTCCTTTGATATTCTTTGAACTCACGTTTATAATTTGATTCAATTGCGAACAATATTTTACAGAATTTTTATCTTTTTCCCTCCTAAAACAAGAAAAAGTAGGAAAACATTTTCAAACAGAATAGTCTCAAATATGAAAGGTTTGTAAAGCCAAAGCTCAAGAAGCAAATGGGGCACGATCGATTCCATGGACCATATTGGCAGGCAAAGCACGAGACTCCAATCCAAGAGATATAACATAAATCATTCATGTTGTATTCATCTTAGGTAACTTAAGAGCATCAGATTTATCATTTTTAGCACACATAATTTTTTACAGCTTTTAGAGTCAAATTTCAACTTCAAGATGAAAGATACTCAATTCAAAAACACATTCAAAAATTGATAGTGGTTGCTCAACCTGACAGCGAAGGGGCGACTGTCTGACGACAAAACAACTTTTCGAGTCTTGTTCAGAGTCAATTTCAACTTCACAGCGAAATATATTGAACTCAAACCGACACAATTTGTTTGAAACATGATTTCAACTCCACTCAAAACCAACTTTCTTGATATTAGATTTCAACTTCACAACGAAGGATATCCAACTCAAAGCAACATACAATACTTGGATTTCAACTTCACGACGAAGAATATTCAAGTCAAGGTTCAACTTTACGATAAAGGGGTCATCCACGATTTCAACTCCACGACGGAGGATATCGTACCCACACATCCACGATTTGAACTCCACAACGGAGGATATCGTGCCATTTAAGGCTCAACTTCACGACGAAAGGGCTTCCCAGTTTCAAAACCAATTTCAAATTCACGCCGGAGGATATTGGACTCGAAACAATACAACTTACTTGGATTTCAACTTCACGACGAATGATATCCAATTCCAGGCTCAACTTCACGACGAAAGGGCCACCTGCGGTTTCAACTTCACGACGAAGGGAATCGTGCACACAAGCAACATCCATCTCTAGATTGGATTTCAACTTCACGATGAAGGATATCCAACTCAAAGAAGGAGTGTCTGTCAATAAACTTTCTAGTTTCAGGGTCAATTTCAACTTCACAGCGAAGGATATTGGCCTCGGAACAACGCAACTTATATTGGATTTCAACTTCACGATGAAGAATATCCAATTCAAGGCTTAACTTCACAATGAAGGGGTCATTCGGGGTCTTAATTTCACGACGAAGGGAATCGTACCCACCAGCAACATTCATCTTCAGGAACAAGCAAATTATCGATCGCCTTTGAGATTGTTTCTCTCGAAACAAGGGGTTGTCTCGCTTGAGACTAATTTACTCAAAACAAAGTTTTGTCTCTCTTGAGATAGTTTCCCTTAAAACAAATTCTTTGAATATGTTTTCCTTGAAACAAATTTCGTCTCCCTTGAGACAGTTTCTTTTGGAACTAAGTTTTGTCTCTCTTGAGACAGTTTTTCTTGAAACAAATTTTGTCTCTCTTGAGACAGTTTCCCTTCAAACAAAGTTTTGTCTCTCTTGAGACAGTTTCTCTTGAAAAAAAAAACCTTTGAAAATGTTTCTCTTGAAACACCAAACCTTCGAGTTCGACTACGCTCAGCTCAAAGACACATCATTTGCAGTATACCTTAAATTGAGAAGGGCTATCTGCCACCAAAAAACTGACGAGTTCGATTTCATTTAGCTCGATGACAGCGAAGAATACTTTCTGGAAGAATTTTCAAACCGAAATCTTTAAACCAAGAAGAAAACAAAGGCTCAATTCCAGGAAGCCCAATCACATTTGAGAGGACCAGACAAAAACTGATTGCCTTTTTTTCGTCTTTGCCCTATTTTTGTTAACACAAAAATGTGCAAAGAGGGACAGTTGTAGACACCCATTTTTGATCGGGCTTAAATATATATATATATATATATATATATATATTACAATAATTATTTATTATTAATTATTATTATTATATTATTAATACTATTAATATTATTTTTCAACAAACCACTACCCCACCTACCCATTCCACTCCTCTCCACTAAACCCACTAAACTACTTTTTCTTTACCACTTGTCACACAACTTTTCCCCTTTAAAAACCCATCACTCTCACTCTTCAAGGGGGGAACCAACACAAAAACGAAAAAGATAGGGGGAAGAAATGATTTTTTTCAAAGGGAAAGAGTGATAGAATGCACACTGGGCGGGGGGCCTTCTTTCTCTTCCTTCCATGGTCTTCACTTTCCACTTTCCAGCATCAAATGGAAATTTCATTCCCACATTTAATTGGCGTTGGCCTCACGCTCTCTCGGGGCTCTTTTCCTCTGCTCTCAGATCCTTTTTCCTTTTCCAGTTCTACTACCAAAAACCCAGATGTATTCTTTGCTTCCAAGCAAAAAAAGGTATGGCTCCATATTCAAGACACATATACTAGGTTGTCCATGTGTAATGATGTCCAGTCCCGAGGCTGCCAAACTCCTGCTGCTCACCAAATTTCATCTCTTCAAGCCGATATTCCCCTCAAGCAAAGAGAGAATGTTAGGCAAACAAGCCATCTTCTTCAGCCGAGAATAATACCATGCCAAGTTGAGGAAGCTTGTTCTTCGTGCCTTCATGCCCGACGCCACCGTTTTGACAGCGTTGGTGAACTCCGGGATCACCGTCGTTGTCGCTCTTCCAAATGAACTCCTTACCTCAATTACCGACGACCAGTCCGCCACTGATAACTGGGTTCAATCCAACATAATCAAGTTCTACCCTCAAACAAAGATAGAAGTCATAGATATCGGGAATGAAGTCTTTGTGGACCCGAAAGACACAACCAATTACCTCATACCCGCCATGAAAAACACCATCGCCAACTTTAGGGTTTTTAATCAACTGTCGAGCCTCCATTTGCCTTTCAGAACTTTGATCGATGAGCAGCTAATCGACCATGGGTCACTCTAACGTCTGGAACTCTCACCCAAAACCTACGGCCTTAGATCTCGCGTCTGTCGTGTGTGTGGCAACCCCCACGTCATCATTAGAAAGTATAAGCTCATATGTTGCAGACAGTGCTTCCGTAGCAATGCCAAGGAAATTGGATTCATCAAGGTAAAACTGATACCTTTGCTAATTAATCTTCTGATTAGTGTTGTTAATGGAATATGCGTAATGCATTCAAGGTGTTAGAACTCTTATATTTCCTGTACTAGTGTGAGGTACAAAGAAGTGCTAGCATATGTGAAACAAGGCGCGATTTGCTCTTTTTTTTATGCGTGTGTATATCTATCTATATATTTATGATTATGGTAATGAACTCTAAACGTGGTCCAAGTTTTCTAAGAAACATTATATTATATAATATTATATTATTATTACTATTATTATTATTTTTTATTCTATTTTCATATTTATTTTTATTTTACAATCTAACAATATTTGTGGCTTTTTAGGGGGAATTTTTTTTAATCAGTCGAAGGTAATTAATTCGAATTGAATTTTTAAATTTAAATTTTCGCAATTAAAGTCAACCGACAAATTAATTGGTACCGAAAGGGCGATTCAAGGGTGCTAATCCTTTCTTGATCGTAACTGACTCTCGAACTCGACACGTTTCTGGTACAACGCAGATCAGGTAAGATAGTGTCCGACCCACCTAAATTCATTTTAAAATGGTCGGTGGTGACTCCTAATCCATTTTTCTAAGTCGAAGCCCAATTCCGGTCCCAACCGAAAGGCGGCGACAACCTCAGTGGTTAATAGAATCGTTATTGTTCTCAGATATTACGGTTCGAGCATTAGCAGTTTTAATTGAGAGCATTTACAACAAATATTATTTTATAATAACTTTAATAAAAAATATTTCATCTTAAAGGAATCAAAGTCCTAATCAGACTCAATGTATACACTTTTTATTTTTAATAACTCAATAAATATATCTTAAAATGTCATATTTAAAGACTTAAAAATAATTTTTCATTGATACAATATTTGTATTATGTCTTCATATTTATAATTACGATTTTGATCATTTACGTCTTCCCAAAAGAGTGTTATTTTTATAAATATTTTTTTTTGAGGTATCTATTTTATAAAGAATAAAAATAATATATTTGAATAATAAAATTTATATTTAAAGTGTTTTTTAAATTGAGATTAAAATTTAAAATAATAATAAAATAAGTGCTATGTAAGGGTGCGTTGATTCCTCACCGATAGTCCCGTGTTCTCATCAAGAAGTGGACTGAAAAAAGTCTAACACGTTGAATCCTCGCCGATAATCCCCTTTCCACCCATCTCCTCGGCGATTTCCTATCTCTTTCTCTTTGAATATATATATTCTTTTAAAAAAAACAAACTTACATAGCAAAGGGTGCGTTACCTTTGATCATCCACTTTCTCTTTTATCGAAAAACCGCGTTTTTTTGTTTTTGTTTTTATCAGATCGTAAAATTACTCCAACTTCGGTTTATGGAAATGAGCTTTTATTGAAGGGTTTTTGAGCGAACAGAAAAAGAAAGCAAAAAGAAAATCAAGATTATGGCAGATACTAGGCGCTATGGCCTTACTAATCAACTGGGTACTTGTGGAATTGACTCTTCTATTATCTTTCATTTTGGGGTTTTAGCGGAAGTTGAATCTTGCTCTTTTTTCCCTGCTATATTTTGTCATATTTTAATTTACTGCATTTGATGTTCTGTTGCTCCATTTTGCTAATATTTTAGTTCAGGAGGTGGGCTTTAATTTATTTTTTTATTTTGTGAGGTTTGGTTTGAAGGAATAAATAGCTCCATTTATGCAGAAGAAAAATGGTTAAGCTCATGGGGTGTTAATTTTTGTTGAAAAGAAAGGATCTTGGGTCAAAATTAAAAAACAAATGTAACCTTTTTCACTTATTTTGTATAAAAATTGTATGAAGAATCTTTTTTCATTATGAAGTTAATGCGAGGATAAGAGAAATTTGGTGTTTTTTACTTGATATTAGCAATGATTTGAATGGCTCATCTTGTTGGGTGCAGATATTGAGCAGATACTCATGGAAGCGCAGCAAAGGTGGCTACGACCAGCTGAAATATGTGAAATTCTTAGAAATTATAAGCAATTTCGCATTGCTCCTGAACCAGCACATTTGCCATCAAGTATGATCTTTCAATTGCATTGTAATGGTTTATGCTGTAAGCTGTTAGTTGATGTAGATTGATACTTATCTTGATAACATGCAAAAGTCGCTCATTTGATTTTTAAGTCCTATTTCTCCTGCCTTCTAGTATAATATTATCTTTTGCTTCCATGAATATCTTCTTAATAGCTTTAAATTGTGAGATTGCAGCTTTCTTTACTCAAAAATTCATGGAGAATGTGTTGTTCTTCAATTCCTTTGATCCATTTCTTAGGTAACAGAACCACATTTGGATTGTAATTCAGATATAAAACCATCTATGTTTTAAACTCTGTAGTTAAATTTACTCGAATGAAGAATGTTAATTTCTTATTTCTTATTTTCTCAGAATGCATTTCTTTTCTTTGTGTTTGCAGTACACTAATTTGAGGATGTTACATTACAAGTTTGTCATCTTATTTTCTATTCTTTATTAATTTGGGTTATTAACTTAGCCTATTATTTGATTGATAACTTTTCTTTATTGATAACAAAATCACATACAATGCATTGTTTGTCTTAATACATTTTTTTAGAATTTAGATTACTTATTTTGGGTAAGATTCATCACCCTCACCAATCATGAGCATAACAGGTTTACTTCTTGTAAGTGGTGGTTTTGTTATTCAACCAAATATACAAACATCCCAAATTCAATTAGCGGATGTTTTGACTTTTAAAATATGATAACATCCCAAATTGAAAAGGCTGTTTTGATATTTAAACTGCTAGAAAAGGTTGTTTTGACATTTAAACTGCTAACATCCCAAATTGAGTTATCCAAACTTAATGTGTTCTTTTTCAGGTGGTTCACTTTTTCTTTTTGACCGAAAGGTACTGAGATACTTTAGAAAGGACGGACATAACTGGAGGAAGAAAAAGGATGGGAAAACGGTGAAGGAAGCTCATGAGAGACTCAAGGTAAGAGTCAGTGTTGGGAAAACTTTCTTTTATATATCTTTTTGAATTCTTTTTTGGGAAGAATGAATGTATTTTGAAAAAGAATTGGAAAAATGTTAATCTTTTCAGGCTGGAAGCATTGATGTTCTGCATTGTTACTATGCTCATGGACAAGATGACGAAAACTTCCAAAGGCGCAGTTATTGGATGCTTGAAGAGTAGGTCTTTAAACATTTATGTCCCAAGGGGCAGTAGTTGTGTTGACAGTATTTTGTGCGGATTATATGTTCTGTTTAATTCATTAAATATTCAGTTTTAGTTGTTTCTTACACTTCACTGCACATGAAATAATAGGTGATGGCAACACTATGGGTCCAAAACAATCAACTTTTTTATTGTTCTTGGAATTCATACTCCTGTCCTTTAATCTTTCTATTACTAGATTTTGAACCTAGAATTTACCTTATTTTAAGCGATTTAAGCTGATACAGAAAGAGTTCTTTACACAATATTACATTTTTTTCTTTTGCTTATGCCTATGCTGAACCGGTTTTATCTTCTTCTTTTCCATTATAGGGTGCTTCTATATTACCTGCATTCACTAATTCTGATATTTTGAAGTTCTATTGATCAATTTGATTTTCATCTCTAAAATTAGGAAAACGGAACTTACTGAAAAAATAAACTCATATTTACCCCTTCAATAAGTTAATGTAAGGAAAAACTGAACCTAAGATCACTTTAATTTTCATGGTGGTTTTGTATCATGATAATAGAATATTTAGCATGTTATATTGGCTGAGGTTTCTAATTTTTTTTTTATCAATTCTGCTAATGTAGATCATGTTTTCTTGGTTTGAAATGCATGTGCTATTTGCTTGAAACTGTACTAGTTTCTCTATTGCAATGCTAGTTTAACAAATCCCTCTTGGTTGCTGACATTATTCACTAAATGTGTAGGGAACTCTCGCACATTGTTCTTGTCCACTATCGAGATGTAAAGGTCAGACCTCATTCTATCACCTTTTTCTTTTTCTTCTCTTCCCGCATATGCTTATCCATCTTTGAAAGAACTATGGGAAGGTAGTATCTTTTTTTTTTTTGCTTCACTTGTTTGAAGGTTCTTTAACTGATTAAAGTTATTAATTTGAAGCCATATATTTTTTTAGCTTTAGATGATAGTATGGTTGCTGAATTATCAATATTATTACCCAGCCAAAATGGAATTTTTAAAAGATGATATAAATTGAAGGGGCAGCTTTTTGTTTGTAGACATCTTGTGTTTTCATTTGTACCTCTTGAAGTGGTACAGTCTGGAATCTAAATGCCCTACGACAAGTTAATGCATTCAATTGTGTTCATTTCACTTGATTTCTTTATTGAGCATGCAAGACTTTAGCAAACCTAGAACTTAGTTTTCTTGGCTTAAATTAAGGGCAAGTATCTTGTTTTCTACCGTGTTGATGGTCAAATATTTTATATTATACATGGCCATGGGCAAAATTATATATATGGGCGTGTGTGTATTTGAGCTTGAGAACATGCATGCTAATATTAACTTTCTGTCTTGTTTGTTGCTATATGTATGTCCCACTTCCCCTTTATTTACTTGTTCCATCTGTATAATATTGGCGTGTGAAATAGCAGTAAATTATTTGATTCAGTAGTTTAGATTAACTAGAACTCTATCCTATTTGATTTAGTATAGTTTAGATTAACTATAACTCTATCTTATTTGATTTAGTAGTTTAGATTAACTATAACTTTATCCTTTTATTTTCTAAATAGGATAGAACATTTTCTAGGAGTACTTATAGTTGTATTCAAACACTTCTACTCAGCCTATTTAAATGAGGTTTGTATATCCCTTCTAATCAATCAAGAAATCCGGAGTATCACTTTGATCTGTGTTCCTGAATCCTTAATTTCTGCATGGTATTAGTCTAGGTTTTTGATTTTTCCCCTTAATTTCTACACCATCTGTGACTATTTCTATCTTGAATATTATTTTTTTTTTGCTTCGCATTTTCTGCTGTCTTTTGGTGCCATTACCTTTGACCAACTCACATTAGGTTTTACAATTACTCCCATTGAACTAGTACTAGGCATTCTATTTTACTTTCCCAATCTTGTTCTGAATCAGGAAAAGGCATTATCTTATACAGCCATTAAGGCAGCAGACTGGCAGTTAGAGGGGATCAAAACTCTTCTAATTCCTATGTTTTCTCACCTTTTTTTTCTATTGCGCATTACCTTCTTAACAACTACACATAGTAAAACATTGATCCTGAGTCTCTTCTAAAACCGCAAAGGTTTCTGTCTTCACAATATGTTACTGTATATTTTAAAATACATATCCGAAGTCTAAACCTAAATGAATTTAGTACTTGTCTCTTTCTCTAGTGTTTTTAATAAGTTGTTTAAAAAGTTATAATGAAGAGCCATCTTCTAATTTTTCTGTTTTTATTTTCTGTAATTTTGTCAGGGAAATAGGACAAATTTTAATCGCATCAAAGAGATTGAAGGAACTATTCCATATACCCAAGAACCTGAAGGAATAATTCCCAATTATGAGGGTGAAAGTTCTAATTCTTCCAATTTTAATCCCAGTAATAGTCAGATTCCTTCACAAACTATGGATACAGCAAGCATGAACAGTGTGCATGTGCAGGCATCAGAATATGAAGATGCTGAATCAGGTGTGTTTGTTAGCTAAATATGGATCAATTTTTAATAAGTGATTAAGAGCTAATTTAATGTGGTTTTGAATGTATGTTGGTTTTGTGGGTAATGAATGCATTAGTCTGTGTGTTATTCTTACCAAGCAAGATGATATCTAATGCAGCCTACAATCATCAAGCAAGTTCACAGTTTCATTCTTTTCTTGATTCACATAAGCCTGTTGTGGGAAGGACGGATACCGGGTTCTATGATCCATATGTTCATGTATCACATTCAAGTATGGCAATTATTTGGTTTACTTTACTGTTGATTTGTCTTCCCATTTTTGCTTACTACTGTCCTTTACTGCCAACAGATTATCATGGCAAACCGCCTCCAACTGCTTTTGAACTTACTCAACCAGACAAGGATACAGAGTATGATAATGTTGGAATAACATATGAGCCCCAGAAGAACCTTGATTTCACGTTATGGGAGGATATGTTGGAAAAGGGTAATCCTGGGGTTGGCTCTGCACAATATCAGCCACCACTCACCTTGAAACAAAATGATATCATGGGGCAGCTATTTGACAACAGCTTTCTTAATAAGCAGGACTTTGAGGATCAATCACATGCTCAAGAAGACTGGCAGGTAATGGATTCATTAAACTTTGACGATGGGTTTGAAAATTCTAGCTATACATGCTAAGAGTGGAATTGCAATATTTAAAGATAAGGCATTAATGATGGCCATTATGGTCATGTGAGCTGTGGTTGGCAAATTAGGTCCAAATCTTTAATGGGTATTTGAGATAGACCAACCCATGAACTGATTTCAGAGGCCATTGAATCAAGGATGAAAAAAAAATCGAAAAAACCTAGACTGATAACCATGTAGAAATTTAGGAACCGAAATCAAAATGATACTCTGAATTTTTTGATACATTGAAAAAGATATACAAACCTCGTTTAAATAGGAGGGGAAATCTATGCTGGGTTTGATGCAGTTTAATGCATCAAGTTAGGTGCGTAGGTGTATATTCTACCTTTCCTTTTTCCAATTAAGTCCTAATTTGTCCTCTAAACAGGCTTCTGAGGGTAATTCTTCTCATTCAATGAAGTGGCCATTGGACCAGAAGTTGCATTCAGAGCCTACACATGCTGATTCTCTACCTAATAACCAGCTGATAGACCCCTTAAATGCAAATCATGTATATGTTCCTAAACCAGATTCAGAGAGCTATCTGACACTGGAGGGGAAATCTATTTACTCTTCTGCTACAAAACCACATTTGCTTGATGGTTCCTTAGCAGAAGGTCTGAAGAAGCTTGATAGTTTCAACCGCTGGATGAGTAAAGAACTTGGAGATGTAGAGGAATCACATACGCATTCAAATTCTGGAGCCTATTGGGAAGAGGTGGAAGGCCAAAATGGGGTTGATGTTTCCTCTATTCCCTCTCAGGGGCAATTGGATACCTTTACGCTAGGTCCTTCCCTCTCCCATGATCAGCTTTTCAGTATTATTGATTTTTCACCAAATTGGGCATATGTAGGCTCTGAAATCAAGGTAAGCTGTAATTCTTTTTATGCAAGTCAAGTCAGCAATGAAATATCAATTTCTTCTGATGAGGCTGAAATACTCGAAAATTAGTTCCTCACTGTATGTAGTGGCATCTAAAAAGCACTTGTTTTCTTTTTCCCCAATCTCTTCATTTCATACAGATTCTTATCACTGGAAGGTTCTTGAAGTGTAGAGACGAGGCCAAAAATTGTAAGTGGTCATGCATGTTTGGGGAAGTAGAAGTTCCAGCAGAGGTTTTAGCAGATGGTGTTCTTCGTTGCCATACTCCAAGACATGAGGCTGGCAGGGTTCCCTTCTATGTCACATGCTCCAACAGATTAGCATGTAGCGAAGTCCGAGAATTTGAGTACCGAGTCAGTCATAATCAAGATATAGATACTGCAGATCACCCTATCAATAATGCCACCGAAATTCTTGATTTGCGGTTTGGTAGATTATTGTGCCTGGACTCCATTTCTCTCAATTCTAACTCGAATAGCTTAGCTGATATAACCCTGTTGAGCAGTAAAATTAATTCATTGCTGAAGGAGGACATTGAGGAATGGGACCACATGTTGGCCCTTAACTCAGAAGAAGATATTTTTCCAGAAAAAATAAAGGAGCAGCTACTTCAGAAGCTATTGAAAGAAAAGTTGCGTGTATGGCTCTTGCAGAAGATAGCAGAAGGTGGAAAAGGCCCTAGTATATTGGACCAGGGTGGCCAAGGTGTTATACATTTTGCAGCTGCTCTTGGCTATGATTGGGCCTTAGAACCCATTATAGTTGCTGGTGTGAGTGTAAACTTCCGGGATGTGAATGGATGGACTGCACTTCATTGGGCTGCATCTTCTGGCAGGTAAGCAACTTGAAAATTAAAGTTGAACATTCATACATTTCTCTTTTTCAACATTTTGACTATTTTCCTGAGCTGCCTCTTTTATGCAAGCAAGGAAGGGTATTCTATGCCATAGGGCTCTTGGTATGAATTATCTGAAGGAAAGAGTCATCAAGTAAAACTCTAGGCTGTAGAGCTGCAGGCTTCCAAAAAATTAATGGTCCTTGGGCCAATTTTTCTTGGGTTCAGTAATGATATATATTGCTTAAGTTTGTTTATGTACTATATCGATGATGTTCTTATTTTGGTCTGTCCGGCTTCTGCTGACATGAATTGTCTTTAACATCAGAGAACGGACGGTTGTTTCCCTTATTTCACTGGGTGCAGCTCCTGGAGCATTAACAGATCCGACGCCTGAATATCCTTTAAGCAGAACACCTGCTGACCTAGCTTCAGCCAATGGACATAAAGGAATTTCTGGTTATCTTGCGGAATTTGATTTAAGTTCCCGCCTTCTATCCCTGAATATGGATAAGCAAGGTTGTAACAATACCACAGATTCTAGACCAGATGACATACAGAAAATTATGGAGCGAAACACAACTCCGTTCAGCTACGAGGATGCTTCAGATGGTCCATCACTAAAGGACTCATTAGATGCTGTTCGTAATGCGACGCAAGCTGCTGCTCGTATTCATCAAGTCTTCAGGGTGCAATCCTTCCAAAACAGGCAGTTAAAAGAGTATGGTGATGATAAATTTGGAATGTCTGATGAGCGTGCTCTTTCACTTATAGCGGTCAAGTCAAACAAGCCTGGACAACATGATGAGAGAGTGACTGCTGCTGCCATTCGCATTCAAAATAAGTTTCGTGGTTGGAAGGGAAGAAAGGAGTTTTTGATTATCCGCCAAAGAATTGTCAAGATTCAGGTTCATTGCTTTTTGCTGCTTTAATTTATCAGCTTTTATAATGCTTGCTCTATATTCTGTCATCATATTCCTTTACAATCTTAATTTTTGAACCTTAGCTTTTAATTTTGTTTATTTTCTATGAAAGGCTCATGTAAGAGGCCACCAGGTAAGGAAAAACTATCGGAAGATAGTCTGGTCGGTAGGGATTGTAGAGAAGGTGATCTTACGTTGGAGACGGAAAGGAAGTGGTTTACGTGGATTCAAATCCGAAGCACTGACCAAGGGGCCTAGCACATCTGCATCCTCAAAGGAGGATGACTATGATTTCCTGAAGAAGGGCAGGAAGCAAACCGAAGAAAGGTTACAGAAAGCACTTGCCAGAGTTAAGTCCATGGCTCACAATCCTGCAGGCAGAGATCAATATAGTAGAATGAAGAACGTTGTAACTGAGATCCAAGAGAAGGTAATTGAAATCTTTGTTAACCAACTTTTCGTTTTTTCTTTAAGTACTCAAGTCCTACTCATTGGTACGAGTATAGGAGATGATCCTCTTAAGGATCATCCAAATGTTTGAAGATTTTTTGGGGGAAGAAAAAGAACATGTCTGTGTCAGACACATATCTGAGTTCAATATTCACACCCAAGTCCAAATAACATAGATTGAAGTGTTGTATCTAACAAAGGATGTTATGTACATGGAATCTTACAATTGTATCAGAGTCGGTTTAGATTTTTCACAGAAATCAAGTTAAAGGCATGCATGAAAACCAAGTTTATTTTATATTATGATGATGACGAGGATGACGTTCTCTCTTTACATCCAACTGGCAGGTCATGTACAATAAGATTCTAAACTTTGCAGGAGAAGCAACAGATTTGGATGAAGACTTGATTGATCTCGAAAAACTATTAGATGACGACACTTTCATGCACACAGCGCCTTGAATGAACTGATCTCTGTCTTAATTCTCTTACAAACCTTGTTCGAATGCTTTATTGCTATAACTCATCTGTAAATGTCTGAACTTAGCCCATTCTTCGTCAATGATTTGAGATAACAGTGCATAGATTTTGACATATACTTTGGCCCCTGCTACTGCTACTTGGTTGTGTAGTTATTGCTCCATAAGCTAATTAATTTCGACCTTTGCGCAAGCAACTTCTCCTACAAGAGGAACATATTATTCTTTTTTGTTTCTTCAATTTTTAGTGTAATTGAAATATCATCAGTGGAGTTGACCAAGCTAGTTTATTAAAAAAAAAAACCCCATATGATTCCCTCATCTCAAATTAGATTAATTACTTTAAAAAAACTGGTCCTTGATTGTTACAATTGTTATTATACCAATTAAATTGGACAGCTGATCTCCTTGAATGTTGCAACAAACCCTATTGTATAAGAGTTATATCAATTAAAAGTAAAGTTGCTCTTTGATTGTTGCAGTAAACTAAAATTTAATCAGTATGTAAAATGGGTAATGTCTTCGTTCTGTTCAGAATTAATTTAAATGATTATATCCATAAAAATCAACATCATCACTATTAGTCAACTTTTGATAAAAGATACGAAGGGGAGATGAAGAATCGCTCCCTTGCTATAAAAAATAAATATAGAAAATTAATTATCGAGGTTGATATGACTCAAAATCGTCACTTTACGATTGACATCGAGTGAGGAGAAGTAAAGTGCATGAGGATGGCAATTAAAGATAATTTACGGTTATGACATTTATGAAATGAACATCTTGAAATTTCGAGTTTGAAGTTGTTATCAAAGGCAAATATGGGAATGGATTGATCAACACTCCAAATCAATTATATGAGGTTTCTATCAAAGGAAAGCAACATAGATAAAGCTTCGAAGTTGGCAAATCTTAGTAAGCCCGAAGATAGTTGGAGTTAGTACACTGTTATAGATTGAAGAGAAATAGAGAAGAATTCGAGAGAAAGATGAGAGAATAGGAGAGGATTCAGAGAGAAGAAAAGTTCATTCATTCATTTTCTGAGCATAAATGACTACAAGCAGGGATTTTTATTTAGTTACAAAAATAGTACTGGGAATCTAAATTCTGCCAGCTGGCATTAATACTAACAGATTGCTAACAGACTTGATTTGTATCATTTCTCTTCTCAGCCTGCATTGGGCCATCTGATCTGGGCCGCTCCATTGTGCTTCTGGACTGCTCCAACTCAGCCTGCTCCATCTCGTCGGGTAACTTAATCATCTGACCCTCTTTTGATTTAATTCCCAATTTACAATTTTCAATCCCTAATCCTCGAGCAACCATCCCCAATTCCTCCCCTCTCTCGTCCATTCCCAATCTCTTCTCTCCTCGCCGTTCTTCTTCTCTTCGCCGTTCTTCTTCTCCTCCGACCATAACAATACCCACCCCACCAGAAGATCCTTGTCCCCAAGGATCAAATCCAGGAAAATGACCTTTCAGAACTGTATAGTCCTCCCATGTGTCATTTGATTCATCCAAATTCTCCCATCGAACCAGAAGTTGAGTGACTGGCTTACTGTTTCGATTCACTATACGCTTAGCCAAAACCTTTAAAGGTTGAACTCTGAACTGTCCCTCGTCATCTATTGCAGGAGGGTCCGTTGCAACAGTAGAGGAATCCCCAATAAATTTCTTCAGAAGGCTCACATGGAACACTGGATGAAGTCTTGACGAATCTGGTAAGTGTAATCGATAGGCCACTTCACCAATTTTTTCCAGGACTTTATATGGCCCAAAATATTTAGCTGCTAACTTTAGGTTTTTTCGCAAGGCTAATGAAGTCTGTCTGTATGGCTATAGCTTCAGGTAAACCATATCCCCCACATGAAAAACTCTTTCTGATCTTTGTTTATCTGTTTGTTGCTTCATACGGTTGCTTGCTAATTCTAACTGTTGCTTGACCAATTGTCTGATATTCTCTCTACTTGTCATAATATCTTGTACTGATTGCACTGCAGTATCTGTGGTCCAAACCATGATAGGTGGTTTGTAACCATATAAAGCCTGAAAAGGTGTAATTTTTAGGGCAGTGTGATAAGTGGTATTATACCACCACTCTGCATGAGATAACCACTTAGCCCATTTCTTAGGCTGATGGAAACAAAGCCCTCTAAGATATTGTTCTAGACATTGATTAACCCTTTCTGTTTGTCCATCCATTTCAGGATGATAAGCAGTACTGAAAAGGGTCTTAGTACCCAACTGTTTCAGTTCCTTCCAAAATATACTAGTAAAGGTTCTGTCTCTGTTAGAAATGGCCACTTTAGGATGGCCATGCAACTTATACACATTATCCAAGTAGAGTTTAGCTACCTCTGCTGCAGAATAGAGATGAGATAGTGATAGGAAATGATTATATTTGGTAAATTTATCCACAATGACCAATATACAGTTCTTCTTAAGTGAAGTAGGTAATCCTTCAATGAAATCCATAGTGATGATTTCCCAGGTCTGATTAGGAATAGGCAATGGCTGTAGTAATCCAGGCTTTGCAATATGTTCCACTTTAGTTAGTTGGCAAGTCTGACAGCATCTAACAAAAACAGTAACCATAGACTTAAGACTTGGCCAATAAAAAATTGACCTTATCTTGTAATAGGTAGCTTGTATACCTGAATGTCCCCCTTGGGGAGAGTCATGAAAAGTCTGTATGATCTTCACTCTAAGGCTTCCATTAGATCCAATATAAACTCTCCCATCATATCTAAGAATAGCCTTAGAAAATTTCTATTTACTGTCAGCAGCTGAATCAACAGTTAAAATTGAAATCCAATTCTGAGCCAGGGAGTCATTTTGATAACTGTCTTCAACCTCTTGAACCCAAGTAGGAACTAAGACTGTTACACCCATAGTCAAACATTGAGCTTGATCTTCCCACCTTCTAGATAAAGCATCAGCAACCACATTTAATTTTCCTTTTCTATACTGAATAGTATAGTCTAATCCCAAAAGCTTTGTCAACCCTTTCTTTTAAATAGTAGTAGTCAACTTCTACTCGAAAAGAAACTTTAAGGGCTAATGGTCTGTTTTAATAACAAATAGTCTGCTCTCCAAATAATGTCTCCATTTAGAAACCGCCAAGAGAATAGCAAGATATTCTCTTTCATAAATAGATAGTGTTAAATCTCTAGGGCTTAAAGCTTTACTCAAATAAGCAATAGGTCGACCTTCCTGTGAAAGAACAGCCCCAATACCCCCAGAACTAGCATCTGTCTCCAAAGAAAATGTCTTAGAAAAATCAGGCAATGCTAAAACTGGAGCAGAACACATAGCTTTCTTAAGATTTTCAAAAGCAGTATGAGCAGCAGAATTCCACTGAAAGCCATCTTTCTTCAGCAGTAATGTCAATGGTCTGCTAATAATGCCATAATTCTTAATAAATCTTCTGTAATAACCTGTCAGACCTAGAAACCCTCTGAGAGATTTAAGGGTTTTAGGCTTAGGCCAATTTTGCATTGCTTCCACTTTACTAGGATCAGTAGACACCCCTGCAGCAGAAATAATATGGCCAAGGTATTCTACCTTGGTCTGCCCAAAAAACACTTGGACAATTTTGCAAATAATTGATTCTTTTGCAAAACTTCCAAAACTGACTGTAAATGTTCAACATGGTCTTTCATACTGCTGCTATACACCAATATATCATCAAAGAAAACTAAAACAAACTTCCTAAGGAAGGAATTAAATAAATCATTCATAAGAGCTTGAAAGGTAGCAGAAGCATTAGTAAGGCCAAAAGGCATTACCTTAAACTCATAATGGCCTTGATGTGTTCTAAAGGTTGTCTTGTAAATATCTTCAGGGTTAATTCGAATTTTCCAGTAACCTGATCTCAAATCAATCTTTGAGAAATAAATTGCCCCATGCAATTCATCTAATAAATCCTCCACAATAGGAATAGAAAATTTGTCCTTGACAGTCAGACTGTTGAGTTGCCTATAGTCCACACAAAATCTCCAAGTGCCATCCTTATTTTTAATAAGAAGACAAGGAGAGGCAAAGGGGCTCCTGCTAGGTTGAATAATAGAAGAAGTAAGCATAGTAGTTATCTGTTTCTCAACCTCAGCCTTCTGATTATAAGGAAATCTATAAGGTCTTAGATTAACAGGTGTGGCATTAGGTTTAAGTGGAATAGCATGGTCATGAGACCTCTGAGGAGGTAGACCAGCAGGTTCAGCAAAAACTGGTCTGTATTTATCCAGTAGGTGTTGGATTTCAGTAGGAATTGAAGAAGAATGCCCTGTCATAGTCAATAGGACAATATGTCCCATAAGAGCAGAATCCCCTGCACTCATTTTAAGTAATGTAGCCCTTGAAATTTGTTGTAGTTCAGTTGAGGGTTATTGTCCCTGAATACAAATTTGCTGCCCTCCATGGTCAAAACTTAAAGTCATGTTATTGAAGTCCATTAATATTGGACTGAATAACTTCATCCAATCTACTCCTAAAACCATGTCACTGCCTCCCAACTTGAGCAATCTAAAATCATGTATAAATGTATGGCCTTGCATTTGCCATTCCACTTTGTTGCATCTAGCTGAAATAAATAATTGTTGACCATTAGCCACAGTAATAGCCAAGGGGTAAGGAGTAGTAATTTGGATACCAGCATCAGCCCATTTAGGAGTCAAAAATCTGTGTGTACTCCCACTATCTATTAGAATATTCAATGGTCTGCCCTGAATAGCTCCCTGTATCCTCAGTGTAGTATGACCAATAGAGCTAGTAATGGCATTCATAGATATTTCCAATGTTTCTTCCTCTTCTTATGGAGACTGATCTGAGTCTGTAGGAAAAATTTCTGCTGAGGAAGTGTCAACTTCCTCAGTAATCATATTTAGCTGTCTGTTTTTACATTGATGACCTGGAATGAATTTCTCTCCATATTTAAAATAGAGGTTATTCTGTCTTCTATACTTAATAAGATTCTGCTTAGAGTTTGGCACTGCTGTAGGTTTTGTATTTACTAGCAATGAAACTGATTTAGAAACAGTGATGGGGTTTGGGTTGGGTGGGAATTTAAAAGAAGGCCTCAACCTTCTGTTCTCAAACTCCACAGACAATTCATAGAGCTTAGCTTGCTTACATGCTTCAAACAAATTCCTAGGATCCAAAGCTTTGACCCTATGCTTAATATCATCCCTGAGTCCACTAATAAAGAGTGACACAAAAAATTCTTCAGTCAAAGTAGGATTATGTAGAAGCATATAAGGTTGTAGCTCTTCAAACTTCTCCTGATAAGTCTCTACAGACCCCTTCTGTATCAACATAGTAAACTCCTCTACAATATCAGAAAATGATCTATCACTAAATCTGTGATAAATATCAGCTTCAAATTCATGCCAAGTGACATGGTGTTTCTGCATTATATACCCATCAAACCATATTTCTGCTTTACCAGTTAAATACATAGTGGCTACCTCCACTCTTTGTTCCATAGGTACACTGCAAATAGAAAAATACTTCAAACATTTATGGATCCACCCTCTAGGATTAACTCCTTCAAAGAAAGGAAGTTCTATTTTTGGTCTGTGCCACATACTTCCTGAACTGTTAAATGAGCCCCTTGTACCCTTTTTTCAGCTTCTAGTCCCCACATAACAGGTCTAGTGTTACTGTTTTCCCTCATTTGATTCTCAGGCCTATCACTGTTCCTAAGGGCTAAACAAGCATCAGGCTTATCCTTCAAAATTCTAGGTTCATTCGTTTTATAGTTGAATCGTGATTTATCCTTCTCTACAGTCACCAAAACAGGATTTTTCGCTCCATTTTTAGAGCTATTAGGAGTGTATACCTGATCACCTGCAGATTGCTCTTGTTCACCATTTCTGCCCGTTAAGATCTTTAAAATATCCTCCACATAGCCATGATTCGTGTTCATCCTTGCCTCCAGTGCAGTAATCTTGTTTTCCTGAGTCTCCCACCATTTAGGTGGATTTTTCTCATTTTGGCCTTGTTTCACCAATGCAGCTAGGTCCTCAATCTGTTTCTGAATCCCAGCTAAATCAGTTTCTGCCATAGATTGATTCTTCTTTGGCATGCCCTTAAAAAATTTCCCTTGCCAAAATCGTAGCTCTGATTACCAATTTGTTATAGATTGAAGAGAAATAGAGAAGAATTCGAGAGAAAGATGAGAGAATAGGAGAGGATTCAGAGATAAGAAAAGTTCATTCATTTTCTGAGCATAAATGACTACAAGCAGGGATTTTTATTTAGTTACAAAAATAGTACTGGGAATCTAAATTCTACCAGCTGGCATTAATACTAACAGATTGCTAACAGACTTGATTTGTATCATTTCTCTTCTCAGCCTGCATTGGGCCATCTGATCTGGGCCATCTGATCTGGGCCGCTCCATTGTGCTTCTGGACTACTCCAACTCAACCTGCTCCATCTCGTCAGGTAACTTAATCATCTGACCCTCTTTTGATTTAATTCCCAATTTACAATTTTCAATCCCTAATCCTCGAGCAACCATCCCCAATTCCTCCCCTCTCTCGTCCATTCCCAATCTCTTCTCTCCTCGCCGTTCTTCTTCTCTTCGCCGTTCTTCTTCTCCTCCGACCATAACATACACACTAACATAGTCAGTCCTTTTGACATCCCATCACTTGGTGGTAACAGGTACTACCTAACTTTTATTAATGATTTTAGTATAAAAAGTTGGGTTTATATCTTGAAAGAAAAATCAGAAACACAGAATAAATTGAAAGAATTTAAAGCAATAACAGAAAAGGCAAAGTAACCAATATTTAAATATACTCAGATCTGATAGAGAAGATGAGTATACATCATATTTATTTGAAGACTTCTACAACGAGCATGACATCGTTCATCAGTTGACAATTAGATATATCCTCAACAAAATGGACTAGTTGAAATAAAGAATCACACAATCCTTGACATGGCGAGGAACATGATAAAAGGTAAGTGTCTACCAAGAAATTTATGGGCTGAAGCTGTTCATTGTGCAATTTACCAATTAAATCGATGCCCAACAAAAAGGTGTAAAGTATATGACGCCAAATGAAGCATGAAGTGGTCAAAAACCGGGAGTTAGACACCTCAAGATTTTTGGTTACATTGCCTACGCCCACGTCCCTGAGCAAATAAGAATGAAGATCGATGACAAAGGAGAGAAGTGTATTTTCATTGACTATAATGAAAGAAGCAAAGTCTACAGACTATATAATCCTCTCACGAACATGGTAATAATTTCAAGAGATGTCGAGTTTGATGGAGTAAAGAAGAAAAGAAGGTCGAAGGACTATTTTTTTATGAAGATAAAGATGATGATGTTCTTATTAATCAAGATGAACAAGATGATGATCAAGGTCATCAACAAAATTCTATTACATCATTATCATTAAGTAGCAACAATAGTAGTAATAGTGGAACAAAGAATATTGAAGTACCTCTCACAGAAGTTTAAAAATCTACAAGGGAGAGAAGAATACCATAAAGGTACAATAATTGTGAATTACAAAATGTTTCACTTTTCTGCTTACTCGCAAATAATGATCCAATAACATATGAAGAAGCAATTGAAGATGACAAGTGAAAAAATGCAATAGATGAAGAAATTGAATCGATAGAAAAAAATGATATGTGGGAGTTAACAACCCGATTAGAAGGTTACAACCCAATTGGGGTCAAGTGGGTTTACAAGACAAAACCAACAAGGAAGGAAAAGTGGAGAAATATAAAGCAAGATTAGTTGCCAAAGGCTATAAACAAAGAAAATGAATAGAATAAGATGAAGTATTTTCTCCAGTAGCAAGGATCGAGACTATTAGACTTATCACAACATTAACAATACAAAACAAATGGAAGATTTATCAAATGGATGTGAAGTCGGCATTTCAAAATGGCTACCTAGAAGAAGAAGTTTATACCGAGAAACAACCTAGGTACATTAAAAAGGGCATGAAGATAAGATTTATCGATTAAGAAAGCTTTGTATGGATTAAAGCAAGCTCCAAGAGCGTGGAACAAGAGGATAGATGAATACTTTCAAAGAAATTGATTCATGAAGAGTCTATACGAACATGCCTTATGTACGAAGAAAAATGAAAACGATGATATCATGATCGTGTGAATATACTTGGATGGCATGATTTTCACATGAAACAATCCAGATATGTTCTACTTGAAATGAAAGATATTGGTGAAATGTCATACTTTATTTGAGTCGAGGTGAAACAAATACAATATGTAATATTTATTTCACAAAAAAGTGAGCAGAACAAATTTTAAGCAAATTTAGAATGGAAGATTGCAAGTCGGTAGCCACTCTAGCAGAACCATGCATGAAATTAAGTGTTATCCAACAAGAGAGTCAATCAGTCCGACTTTATTTAAAAGCATCGTTGGAAGTCTAAGGTATCTAACTATCAAATGACTAGACATAACATATGATGTGGGATTGGTGAGTAGATTCATGGAGAATCCGAAACAAGATCATTAGATTGAAACAAAGAGAATTTTAATATATGTTAAAGGTACGACTGATCATGGTCTATTCTACACACATCTAAAAAATTAAAGTTGGTTATTTAGACAGTGATTATAGAGACTTAGATGACCGAAAAAAGTACTTTCGGATATCTATTTCATATCGATTCTGCAATATTTTCATAGCCATCAAAGAAGAAAAAACAATGGCTCTTTTGACATTTGAAGCAGAATATATAGCCGCAACAGCGTGCACTTGCCAAGCAATGTGGTTGAAGAATATTTTGAATGAGTTAAACTTGACACAAGAAGAACCGACTACAATTTATGTCGACAACAAGTCTACAATTTCTCTTGCAAAGAATCTTGTCTCTCATAGCCGAAGCAAGCACATTGATACAAAGTATCACTTTATATGAGAGCAAGTGAAGAACAATAATGTGAAATTAGTCTATTGCAAAACTGAATATCAATTAACAAACATTTTTACGAAGAAATATATTCAATCGACTCAATGAAAAGTTCGGAATAAAAAATCAAGTTTCAGGGGAATTGTTTGTTTAAAATCAAACATGATTTTAAATGTCAACAAATTATAATTAAAATCTCGGCAACATGTGACAAGTGGAAAATGATTGGCAACAAGATGACCGACAACTTGTGAGGATAAAACAAAAGGCAAAGATTAGAAAATTCATGGAAGGAAGGTAGAAGCTAGAGAATTCTAGATAGTGGGTTATGTACACTATAAATATGTGATCCTTGATTTAGTATAATGTAATTTGTGTGAAGTAAAAAATAGAGTAAAAGATAAGTTTAGAAAAGATTTGTTGTTTATGGTGTTTGTAAACTAGCCAAAACTAGTGTTGTATCGTAGTTTGTTCGTATTAATAATAGTGCGAGTTATAAAATATATCGAATCCTACCAACGTTTCCAACATTAATGGTGAAGCAGAAACAAAACTATTGCATTGGATATACAATATATCACTATACTTATGAGATTATTTCAGTATAGATGAATTTCTGTGTAAAAAGACAATCACTGCAAGGAAGCTCAATGATCCATCTAAAACAAAAATGCAGAAGATGTGAGAAAATTATGAGGAAAAAACCAATAAACAAAAGCAAACTTGAAAGCCTGAAGCCTATTGACTATTAGTGCGAACAAAATGATAATAACGATCATCAAAATCAGATATAAGAGCCAAACAAAACTAATACCAATGCTTCCTTGCGGAAGTTTATTGGGATCAGGAGGGGCTTTCCCCTTCCTAAAAAGCTTGGTCCTCATTTTAATAACCTCGGGGTTTTTTTTTTTTTAGAAGCCATCACTTGATTATGAAAACGTGTTTAATCTCTTGAAATATGCATTAGATTGATGTATACTTCGACTCCAAATATATAAAGAAACTCAACTAACTCATCAATTATACGTAAACAAACAAAGTAACTAACAAAATTGTTTTTTTATTGAAAAGTGCAATAACATAAAACTCGAAAAACTCATGAGCAACTCGAAAATATAATATATTAAAATTTTATTTTAAAAAAAATAAATTATTAATAATATTAACATTTATATGTTAATTTAAAAAATTACAATATTTTTTCATGTATTTAAGGTTCTTTTTTTAGGTTTGAGTTTGTTAATTTTCAAGCTTTTTCGATCTTTTACGAACTTCAATTCATGGTTTCGAGTTCGAATCAAGCTTGAAAATTTTAGGCTCATAAGCTTTTGAGCCGAGTTAAACTCTATTTTAAAGTTTTCAAGTCGAGTTAAGCTCAGCAATACTCAAGCTTGACTCAGCTCGTTTACGAACATAAGCTGCAAATGTCATACAACTTTAGTTATAATAGATATTAAAATCTACATAATAAAACACAATAAAGTCATAAACGATATATAGATTTCTAATCATAATAGATCTCTACAATTATAAATATTTAGAAAAAAATAATAAACTTAAAATTTAATTATGTCACCTCTCACTCAAAAGAATTCACCAAGAAAATAACATTAAACCTAATGAAAAATTGCATATTAAACCATGTGTATTAGATGTAACTTATATGGGTGAAAACCAATTCCTGCAAACGCTTCCAGTTTGTGGTTGGGAGACATCGTGTAATGCTTCCATCGTCAAGGTGATAAATGCCGGCTTCACGACAAACTGATGGATATGTTGGGTAATCTCCATACTCGAACACTTGTAAGAAGTAAGTACAATTGTTATCAAATTTATTGGGATCTTTCGATGCAAGGCAACCTACGGGTCCCAAGAATAAAGATTGATTACCCAAATCAGTTAATCTTGATAGACAAAATTCCAAAACTAAAACTGTTCATAGGTATTCGCCAATACAGTATCGATTCTTAAGAGATTTTGATCGATTATATGATACAATAATATTTAAAAGGGTAAATTACCCAAATCAGTTCATCTTGATTAGATGACGACACTTCCATGCACACAGCGCCTTGAATGAACTGATCTCCGTCTTAATTCTCTTACAAACCTTGTTCGAATGCTTTATTGGTAAAACTCATCTGTAAATGTCTGAACTTAGCCCATTCTTCGTCAATGATTTGAGATAACAGTGCAACATTTTGACATATAGTTTGGTCCCTGCTACTGCTACTTGGTTGTTTAGTTATTGCTCCATAAGCCAAATATTTACCCTAAACCATATGGTAAAAGCCAATTTGACTGCAAAGTTGGAAGTAATTCCAAAAGCATTGTTAATGTTAGAACATTCTCGACCACGACAAATACGAACTCTGACGTTCTCATCATAAAATTTATACACTCTTATTGTGGGGAAAACAAAACAAAAGGACAGCGACCTCCCACCATCCACTGTACATGGAAACAACCCAAGTATACATTTTCTTCCATAACCCCGTTCATCTCACTGATATGCAGCTCTTTCCACGGTATTGGAAATTGAAGAGGAGGCAAAAAAATTATTATGCAGCAGCAGTTCAAGAAAACTGAAGTTCGAGTGGATTAGTAAAATCAAAACCCTCTTTTATCAGCTCTTGTTGTTTGCACCAAGGCTTTCATAAAATAAGATATACCCGTGATCTGTATTGCTCGAGTACTCCTGGGCTGACCCAAAGAATGTCTGAACTGCAGACTCATCAATCATCTCCACATTTTCGTCATCGAAAAATAACCAGTGGTTATGGCTTTTCACCAGACTAACATAGTGCCCATGGTTGGGTCCACTTCCCACGTGAACTACTACAGCAAATAGAGAATACTCAGAATCTGCATCTTCAACGGTATTGCTCAGTTTCAGCTCAAGCGGGAACACAACGCGGTAGGAGAGTTTCTTGTAACCGCCAAGCTGCTCAATGTACTTGAACCGTTTCAAATGGATAACCAGGATGAGAGGAGGCTTCTTTATCTTCATTCTCTTCTGGGCCTCTTGCAAACTGCAAGTAAATATCCATAATTATTTATAAATGCATATTCATCAATAAAATGACTATGATATGCACCTTTGGAACCATTGAAAGATTAGACTTTAAACTCTGCATCCTTTAACTTAACTATTTACGAACATGAAACAGTTAATTGCACCATGCAAGTTTGATGTTCGAATCATTAGGGAAAACTCGTGATTATGAGTTTATTCTTTCGAACATCTCATTTAAGTCCATGACCAAAATTGACATGGAAAACACCCTCAATTTAACATGTTTGGTCTTGTCTTGCCTATCTGCAGATCTCACACATTATAGTAATCAAGAGAACTATCAATCCTCATTGTAAACTACTTTTACAAACTGAATCCTAAAACCAAGTGAGAAGAGAATAGGCATTCAAAATAAGATATATCTACAAGAAAACGTGTATAAAGGAAAAGTACCTGCAGCACTTGTCACAGAAAAACTTGTCTTCTGCATTCAATGTCTCAGTAGAACTGAAATTTTTCAAACAGCTAGTTATTGAGCTATTTTGTTCAATATCAAGGCTCAAATCCAAGAAAGCTTCGTCTCTCGCCGTCACTGTCTCACATCGCAAGCATCTTGTCTCATTGGTAAGTATTCCCTGTCTCAAAATGCCCAATCAGATAACGAAATTCTTCCTAAAAGTTAACATACATGAATGCAAAAACAAGGAAACCCACACACATACACAGAGACACTCAGAGAGGAGAGAAACAAATGTAAAAGCAAATACAATGCAAAATCAAAGCAATTGATCAGAATGTAGGAATACTACCTGAAAATTCTTGTGAACCCAGGTAACCAGAGGCTCTTTTTTAACACCATTTGCCTGAGGATTCTTTGGCCCATTTGCATTCTTTTCAGATGGTGATAAAGTTTCTGCCTCCTTTTTTCCAGCTTGGGCCTCTTTCTCCAGTATGTCAACAAGTTCATTTAGCAAAAAATTCAAGAACTCGTGAGCATCCTGCCAAAAACCAAAAAGAGAGAAAAACAGAGACAAATATTTATTCTCTTCAGCATTAATCATCGTTCATTAATGATGATAAAGAAAGAAAGCCAACTTTTTTGTGACATGCCAGGAAAAAGTTACAACATTAGACCAATTGGAAACCTTGAATTTCATAGAAGAGATCATCAACTTAGAGGAAGATCTTCAGCCAAATAAATATAAAGCACCTACTACCTGGTGCATATAGCTGCGGAAAAGCTCATTTTGTTTCTTCAATCTCTGTACAAAACGCTTTGGAGCAATAACACCAGTCTTCTTCTTCTGTGAATTTATCTGAACATAAAGAACAACTAGCAGTTGGCCCCATTAGCAATCAAGTATAAGCCACATATGTCACACAACCACAGGAGGGTGAGAGGTGGAGGGAAAATATACCATAGCAATTAATAACCTTTGTTAGACTGAAGACAATCATCCTCCCTACCACAGCTAAAACTTAGGACCCTTTTTTTTTTATAGAAAGAGGCCTCATTAAAATCCTCCTTCAATCCCTCCATGTTATGAGAGTAACATGAAGGAACAACGAAGGAGGAAAGGAGAGCCAAGAAAACTTTTATTCACAAGAACCAGATTACAAGATTGAACAAACTCCTACACTTCCAACAGAAGAACATAAAACTTAACACAAAACATCCAACAAACAGGGAGGTACAATTCCTGTTAAACAACACAACAATAACCAAAATCACCCTATCCCATCTTTAGCAAGTTTATCAGCTTCCCAGTTTGCCGCCCTTGAAATATGCCTAAATATAATATCCTTTCCAATCAAAAGCGAAACTATATCCTTCACCAAGGATAGATGCAAAGGAGGGCTTAAACCCGGATTCTGGATCCACTTCAGAGCGTTAGATGAGTCTGATTCCAAGATAACTCTCTGATTTGCGACAAAATCCAACTCCTCCATAAGACAAATCCCTCTTTTGATAGCCAACAGCTCTGCCAAGATAGGAGGACCACCCCCTACTGCTTCAGAAAACCACTGAAGTAATAGACCTCTGCTATCTCGAAACAGACCACCAATACCTCCTTTTTCCCAACCCGAAACCATCGCTCCATCAACATTTAACTTTAGAAACCCCTCCGGTGGAGGAACCCAGCAAGCAGGTTGAGAGCAATCCTTTCCTGATCTACCAATCGAATCAGCAATTTTCAAATCACCTACTAGAAAATCTAGAGGAATACCCACATCCTTGAAACGAGCACTAAACCAGGAAGCCACTCTAAATCTAACAATGAAAGATAATCTGACCAAATCCAGCTTTCCTTTCTGAAAGATAATCTCATTTCTACACTTCCATACTGACCACATCACTGCCCTAGGAATGAATTTCCAAATCAAAGAGTTAGTCATAAAATCATCCCACAAAATTAGAAATTCCATGGTACACTTTGGAGTCACCAATGACACATTCCACATTTTCAAGAAGGAGGACCACAGACCCCACACAACCCTGCAATGCAGAAACAGATGGGAAACTGATTCCACCTCCCTACCACACAAAACACAACGTTGGTCAACAATCTCTGCAACACCTCTCTTTGCTAACTCCTCTTTAACCGGTACTCTATGTTGCACTAGTTGCCAAACAAACAATTCCACCCTTGGAGGAGCTAAACCAGACCAAATATTCTTATCCCAATTCACTTGATTTTGCTCAGAACCACGTTGTTCATAAAAAGCGTTTATACAAGATTTAGCTATAAAATTTCCTTCACCATTCCCTAACCAAATCCAACAATCATCTTCAGTAGGAAAAGGAGAGGTATTATTCAACATAGAAATCAACTGCATCCACTGTTCTACTTCCCAATCAGCCAAATTCCTTCTCATTTGGATGTCCCACACCCAACCCGAAGCATTATTTACCCTAAACTCCTTCACTTTACCCGATTTATTAATTGATAGAACATAAAGTCTAGGAAACAACAATTTCAGGGGAACATCACCCAACCATACATCATTCCAGAACTGCACATCTTCCCCTTAAAGGCCAAAGAGAAAACCTTAACAAAACATTTTGTATGCATCTAAGCAATTTCCTAAAGGACCATACTTCCAATACAGAAGTATCAAACCAAACCATTTAAAAGGAGTTTAAAAAAAGAAGCAGAAAAAAACATAAGCAGCTGATAGAAAGGATAGGATTTGCAGAAAATAAAATGACTAATGTTAAAATAGATTTTTAAAATGCATGAATATCATTCCTTCTTGTACAAAGATGGGTCCTTGAGCAAATGTAATGAAGAGTTCATAGTAATAAGCCATTTAAAAACAATAATTATATTTATTTCCGATCACATCTTGTTAAAAGTTTACATAAGGTCCATTTTTCATCAAATCATTAAGATGAGATACTGGGCTTCATACTTCTAACCAATTGCACATGGGCTTCTAGGATGTCTAATAATAAAATAAAAAAAATTAAATGAATCAAATGGGAGAATAATTCATGGAAATTAAGGCAAGAACAAAACAAGGCATTGCAACTTAAGCACATTGTAACACCATTTGCTTACTAGAAGACAAATTATCACTAGGCAGAAAAAGTAATCTGCTCTAAAGAGATATGGGTTGCTCATTAAGATAGAGTACAACCCAAGATCACTACATTTCTGGCGGGGTTATTACCTGTGTAAAAAGATCTGCCAAGCAAGTCAGCAGATTTTCTTCAGCATCAACACCATTTTTATGACTTGCATAATATTCTAGCAGCTGTTCACGAAATGGGACACAGAAATAAAGTGCCTGAAAAAAATAGCAATGAAATGAGACTATCGCGATTATTGAGTCTAAGAGGCTATTCTGTAAAAGTAGTTAGAAAGCATGGAATAAAAATAGAGTAACAGCATGTAATTGGATAAAAGGAAAAGCTCATGGGTACGGAACAATCCAGTAATGCATATATAGCACTTACCAATTCGGTTGCATACATTCAGAAATGACAGTCAAGCTAATCAGATGTTGTGCAATCTAAGTCAACCAATCTACCACATGAAACTTCAAATGCAACAGTCATCATACCATGCATAAAACTCTTCCAACCAAATAAATTTTAAATATTTCACATAACTCAAATTAATAAAAATTACCAACGTTAGATAAACAAAGAAAGAAGAAATTTAAAATATGCTAAATATAAGGTTGAACATGAACTGTAAGTTACCTTATTAGTATTGATGAATTAGAAAATCATTTATGCTGTCACCAACAAAAATGGACCCCGGACAAAATTTTCCTCCTTTCCTAATATTAGTTGATATCTATCATGGTAAAAACCATCTCAGTATGCATATCTTGAATATAAACCTTCTAATGTCAATCTAAATTGTGACAACCACACCACCAGAATGAAGCACAGCATGCAATTACCGGAAAATTTCACTGCCATCAATTCCCTTCAGGACTTTCCCAAATTTACTTACTTTCAACTGCTATCAGTGGAGCAAGTGAACTATTAGTAAAAACCACTAGAATCCAAAAAATACGAACCGTGAATATTTTCAAACAAGAAAATAATAAACATGTACCAGAATAGATTTGTATAAACAACTATTATTAAAAAGAAATTGTTCGAAGCTAAAAATTCAAAATCAATCTAATCGGAATATTATAATTAACATAAAACTATCAAATTCAATATATATTTTTTTTAAAGGACAAAACGTGACAAATGGAATTAGATTCAAAATTGAATTGCTACTGAAAGAAGAAGAGTATCAAATAAAAACCTGCAAAACGCTGTTGCAATAGCAAGTGTTGCCGAAGTTCTCAAGGCCAAAATATCGCTCGCCTTCAGGGAACTGATCGCCCAATGCTTTCTCGAGTTTTGAACCCGTTGCGCCCATTTATAAAACTATAAGTCTAACTCAGATCATCTCCCGATCGATTCAGCTCAGTGATTCCATCTCGCTATTCACAATTGCAATTATCTCTCCCTCTTCTTAAGTTTTGATTCGGACTAGTTAGGGTTTGTTTAGTTGAATTGTGTTTTTTTTTCCTTTTATTTTTGTGGTTTTCTATTTCCAGTTTAGGGCGGTGGAAATGAACCAAAGGTATGTCTCGTTTTCTTTTGAGCCGGCTGTTGGGACGGAAGGTATAAAATAGGTCAAAATGACATATCAGTCTCTGTGTTATATATCTAATTATATTTTAGTCCTTCCACTGAAAAATAGGTTTAATTACAAAATAAGTAACTAAACTATATTTTTATTGACTTTAATTATCTTAAAATTTTAAAATAAGCTTATAGCATTTTATTTTGTTCTCTTTTCTAAGTTTTCTATTAAAAATACATTATCCAATAAATGTGGGATGTGTGACATCTTTCATTAATAAGTGTCTAATTAAAATATCAAAAATATTTTTGGTATATATACAAATTTCCCAAAACTTTGATAGTGTGGGGTTCATTGACTCCCGCCAATTATATTTTTAATTAATAATTAATATAAAAATATTTTTTAAATAAATACATAAATTATCAGATCCCCTTCAATTAAAATATTGTCTTTATAAAAAATTAAAAAATATTTTAATCCCCACGGTAAAACTAAATAATGCTTGTTAATTTAATAAATTGATCATGCTTTAAGAAACGAATTTTTAATATTAGACTTGTAATATCAGTTTGAATCTAAAGTAAGAAATTAAAAAATAATGTTAGTTAATTTACAAATTTGCATTTATATTTATCAAAAATATTTTTTTAATTTTGGATTTATTATAAAATAAATGTACAAATTATATTATTTTCACGAATTGCTGTCTAAACTATTTTTTTTGAATCATTTAAGTGTTTAACGTTATAAACGTTGTCGTTCTAGGTCCCTAAGACATAACGGCCGTTAAAAAATATCGTTAAGTAAAACGTGTGTCGCATTTTGATAATTTTAAAATTTTTTAAAACAAATTTTTTAACAGTAGTATTATATTTATAAAGAGAGTCCTATTTTTTATTATCTAAAATTACAAAAATAATAATCTCAAATCTCTAACCCTAACCTCCATTTTTGAACACGATTTCCATCATTGATGTCGTCCTTGTCGTCTCTATTGTTAGTTGTCCTTGAACATGTCATCGCGGTTGCCGTCGGAGTTGTCAAGTGCTTCAATTTCACGATTTAAATCATTGGGTTAAATTGTTGATTAGGGTGACTTAGGGTAGTTGTGTCATCGATTGATTGTGTCATCAGTGATGATTCTATCGGGTGGAGGTTCATCGATGATAAAGGTGACAAACAGGGGTGGTTGGCGTGAGTGTAGGGATGTGAATAAAGGTTTTCAAAGTTTGGGTATTTCTTTAAGATTTTCAAAAGTTTTGGGTTTTTTAAAAAATATATATTTTTAAGTTTTAAATTTTAAATAAAAAAAGGTAAAAATTACCAGAGCTTGAAATGTATCACTTAACAGAGAAAATTAACGGCGTTTATGGTCCGAACACCTAAAGTAGTAATATTTGTAACATTAAGCATCTGGATACTTCAAAAACAATTCGAGCTCCTATTCATAAAAAATGTTATAGTTCATACACATATTTTATAATTAAACCTTTAATTTACAAAGAATAATAAATAAAAAAAATATAATTCTTAAATACAAATAAAAAAAATAAAATCAAACTCAACTTAAACAACTCATGTATTATGGTCTGGTCCATAAACCATACAGATATAAGATTCTAATTAGATAATTATTTTTTTATAAATATAAGGTGAATATAAGGTAATATATGTTTAAAGACTCTTCACTATTTAATAATTAATATTCATACATACGCGATGCTTAAAATCGAAACATAAAGGGATAACAACAATCCCTTAATTACTGAAATATCTTAATTTATACTATTTTTATTTAAATCTTATCATATACAAATTTAAAAAAGTGAAATGAAATACACTTGAATGTTGTGTAAATGCGATGGAGGTTGAAATGAAAATAGGTTGAAATGAAAATAGGTTAAAATCAAATTTCTATATCCAAAGACACAAACAACGGAGAAGATGGTAGTATTTGACATTTCCCAATATCCGGTAATATGTATCATTCACTCTCACTTGCATCCACCACCCTTATTTAATTTATTCCCAAAATTCACCATTTCCACTCGCACTAGTCCAAAAACCAAACCCAGCTTTGGTGTTTACAGTAAAGCATCCATTGAAAATTGTTGAAAATTTTTAAAAATAACAATAAATTATAAAATATCATCCAATGGTGGAGTTAAGACTAAATATAAAAATTATTTTATGTTAAAATAATAAAAATTTAATAACTATCTAAATCTACAAATTAAAAATATATTTTATATTTAATTAATATTTAAATAAAAAAATATTTAAAACATTGTTAGACTGAAAATTTTGAGAGTAACATCTCTTCTAACCTCATAACAATTTCATCTCTTCTAATTTATTAACGACTTCATCATTGATGCTATTTATTAGTGGGAGTTAATTTTTAAAGAGAGATAAATAATTTATATGTTTTTTATTGATAATTTATCTTTCACCATCTACTCTAAAGATTATTGACTAAAATTTTACTTTTAATCATTCACTAATATTGAACATCTAATCTAAATTTTTCAAAAGAAATTAAATTAAATGAAAACCTATATTTTCGTGAGAGAAAATATTAGGAAATTTAAATTATTTTAAAGTGGTTTTGAAAAGTGCGTAGCATCGTCCTGAAATATTATCAGCACCCACTAATTTTTTTGTTGTTTAAGTGAGAAGAAGACCCTAAACTATTATCAGTATACCACTAAACTTTTCTTTTTAAGGGGGGAGAAACCCTAGACTATTATCATAACTCAGAAGTCACTAAACTTTTCTTTTGAACTGAGAAGAAGATCCTAGATTATTATCAACTTTACTTTTTAGAATGACTTAATATACAAATTATGCCTAAATAATGTTTTGGTGTCTAAAGAATTTTTTTTATTAAAAATAGGTGTCTAATATTTTTTCAATTATATTTTTAGGTACCTACCGTTATATTATTTTTAATTTTATAATTTTTAATAATAAAAATATTTTTTTAAAAACTTAATTTATTTATAAAAAACCCAAATTTTTACTAAAATTATAAAAAAACCCTAAAAACTAAAATTTATCATTTCAAACCCATTACCAATCGTACTTTTACAATTGTTTCGTATGGGTTTTTATAGAACACGGTTACAAAATTACCAAAAAAATGAAAATTAACCAGATTTTTTTTTGCTTGCACATGATATCCGGAGAACAAAACCCTCTTATTTTCCTCGTTCCTCGCTGATTCTCTCTTATTCCTCTTACTGTTGTGACAGAGGGGGACATTATAAGGGACACACAAACATTCGTGGAAGGGTCCAGTGGTTCCTGGGCTATCGTAGTAGCAATAGAGGCGAGAGGATCAGATGGTGAGCGTGTGGCTTCGATGGGGGGACCACATCTACTACGTTTGGCTGCTTGAGATGACACAAACGGCACGTGGGAAGCTCAAAGGATTGTGTGTGCATCAGAGGCAAGATCTAATCGACAGTTGAGCTTCGATTACAACGACGACAGTGAGGGTTTCCCAAACCCTAGATTTGTATTGTTAGATCTGATCCATAGATCTCACAGGAACTCCAATGGTCTATGTTGGGCTGCCCACAACCATTCTTAGGGTTACGAAACCCTAAGGGACTGTTTAGTTCGGGGAATATGGGATTTCCATGGGAATGAAATTCACGTTTCCCCGTTTGGTTGGTTGGTAATCTCATTCCCGGTAATGTAAGATTACCAACAGTTAATTTTTTTGGGATATATTACCGGGAATGTCATTACCTCCCTTCCCTTAGGTATTGTTGGATTACCGACGTTTTGGACTAAAATGCCCTTAATTTTTTTCCCAAAAATATCCTTCTTATGTCATTGAATAATAAAAATTCTACGAATGTTAAATTACAAATTTATCCTTAAACTATTTTAGATTTACAAAAAAAATATATAATTAAAATTTTTTATGAAGTTCAGAGGTTAAAATAAAATTTTACCCTTCCATTAAACCTTTTTATATTTTCAATTTTGTAAAAAAAATATATATAAATTTTATGAATTTAAATTTTTTAAAGAAAATATATAAATATCTTATAGTAATATTATAGTAGAATTCAACTTGTTAAAAAATAAATATATAATAAGGAAAATTTGATCAAATATGCATTCTAATAATATTTTATTCATTTAACCAAACATGGTAATCTTACATTCCTGCTAAACCAACCAAACACAAAATACAATATTCCCAGTAATCATATTCTCTGGTAATCTTTTATGCTCACTTGATATCTTATATTTTGTAAACCAAACACATCCTAAAATACATCATAATCTAGATCGTTGGATGAAGGCTTGGTCTAACGATTTATGTTTTGGCGGCGCTAGAAGGGTCCGCTGGATCTGGTATACGGGTTTTGGTTGGGCTTCCACACATCTCTATTGCTGGGTCTTGTTGCTTTGTATTGTAATTGATCTTTGTTTTTCTTGTAACTGGCTGAATATATTGCTTTTGGGCCTGTCATTTAACAAAAATGATATGAAAATTATTATTTATTTACTTTAATGTTTTAATATGCATTTTATTTAAATATAATTAAACTACAATAATTAATTCTGCAACTAATAACCTTATCTTATATATATATATAGTTAAATATAATTATACTAGTAATAAATATATATTAATTACAACTAAAACCCATAATTAATAATAGTAATGAACTTATACACCTAATCAATACGTGTACAAATTAACCTAATTTATTTAATATGTATAATAATAGTAGATAAAGAAAATTAACTAAAAATTCAAATTAAGACAAGAAAAAAAATTAGAATTTTGAAATTGACTGATTAAAACCCCATACGAAAACGGGTGTAACATCCATAACTCACATCACATCATCAATGTTGACTTTAATACTTTAAATTGACCAATAAATCTCTTTTTATCCAAATTCACCCAAACTTCACATAACATTCTTCAACTTTCCATTTTAACTACCATTTATGAATTATTTTAGAATTCATATCAACTTTCCATTTTATTCAAAATAGTCATTTTCCTTTTAGCTTCAATTCAAGTTTCAATCAACTTGATTAATTTTTCAGCATCTATTTTTCAGCTTAATACCTCAACAACTCACTATTACCACTTAAGTCACTTTCTTAATATTTGCCATTTAGTTCTCAAACTTTGTCAACTTTCCAAAATAGTCAAATTTCACATTTTAACATCAAATTCAATATTCTAACTTTCAATTCCAACATAATACATCATCTTTCTAGCATTTGCACATAAACCCCATAAGTTTTCATAATTATTGAATATGTCTCCCAACTTTCATAAAATTTAAAAATGGCCCAAATAACTTTATAAAGCTTGTAGAACCTTTCAAACATCAATTCTAAGCCTAGGGAAATTTTTCAAAAAAAAATACCAATTAATTCCTTAGGGTTGAATATCATAGTGGTTAGGGTTCTTGATATTCACTTGATTCAAGCATGGATTCCACCTCTAAATAACATTTAAAGGCTTCTACAATCAAATCCCTAACATAATTTAACCAAATCACAATTTTCTCAAAACTCTAGGTCATGGCCAAATGAAATTTCACCCAATTTCAAGTAGTTTTAATCATCATAGAAGCTTTAGAATTAATCTCCAACATCAAAAACATAAAAATCTTTCATCAAATCCTCAAAATCAACAAATCCTAGATAAACCCTAATTTCCAAACTCATCATATAATAAGCACGATCTCCATGTAATATTTATACCAAATGATATAGAATTTCAAAGGGATTAATTTTCTATCTAATAGCTTAATCCAAAAATCAATCGAATAAGCTTAAAAATAAAAAAATAAAAATAAAATAAAATTATTACCTTGTAGCTATGGTGGTGCACGTTTTGGGACTGAAAGAAACTGAAAATTTCTGATTTTTCTTGAATTAAAACATAATACACTTGGCTTAATCTAATATAAATGAATTTAAAATTCATTTAATGTCAAATTAACATTTTACCCTTAATGAAACATGATAATTTCAACTTTCCATTTCATTATCATCCCTTTTAATATTAAAAAAATCAAATATGAACAAATAAAAACCCACTTTCCACCTTTTCCTTTGCAAATTTTCAAAAACTGTAATTTAATCACTAAATTTTCCAATTTTAGCTAAAAATGTAAAATCAACTTCAATTCCACCGATCCAAATTAAATTTCACTGTTCTAAATTTTGGAAATAATATTTCTAACCCATTATCTATCATTTTTCAAATGTTCGATCCGATTATCTGATTTTCTTTCGAGCCTTACTGCTTTGTAACTTTTAACACAAATTTCGGATCAAAATTCTGATTCCCATGAAAACTTCATTATTGGGGTTGAATTATTCATTTACGGGATCAAAATACCCAGCTTTTAAAAAATATCCTTTTGGTCCCTAAACTTTTCCAACTTTCTACTTTAGCTATTAAACTTTTAGAGTTTACGTTTTGGTCACTAACCAAAATAGGGATATTACAAGTATCCCCTTTAAGAAAAAATTGTCCTTGAATTTTCAATATGTAATGGATGTAAAAAGATGAAGATCTTTTTTTTATCTTATACTCTTTTTCAAACAGTTTCCTCAACCTTTGATTTCTCTAACGTACTTTAATAAGTAATGTCGTTTTTCAAAAGTTAAATTTTGAATGAATCTTAATATCCTTCAGTGCGATAACATGAGAAGGATTTAATCGATATATTAAGAAACACTTACCATCAACTTGATAAAGGATCTCTTTTCTTTATAAGTTTGAATAAGACTTCTGTCGATTGACAACTATATTGAAATTATCTTAAATAATATTTACCTATTACAAAGTCCATTGTAATTCGTTCCAATTCCCACGAAATAATGGAAATCGGTTACAACAATTCAGAAGGCACTTGATGTTCTATTTTAACTTGTTGACATGACAGACATTTAGAAACATACGCTATGCTAATTCTTTTCATATCAGCCACTAATATCGACTCTTTCCTCAATAATATAAGCATCCATTAGATTGGTCTTTGGTTTTATTTTTTTCCTACTTGATCTATATTTGACAAGCACTTTCCATTTTTTTAATATCCTTTACTCAATCTAACAACATGGACTTTAACTTTAATTCTGCAATCAAAGCACCATATTTCTTTAAAGAAAATCACATATTCAAACTCTCAGAACATAAATTTCTTTCAACTTTATCGTATCATTGACCACATTAGCCTTTCTTGGTGGTAAACGGTAAACACATTATCATTCTTTAAGGAATTCAATCCATTTCCTTTATTTTCACTCCTTCAAGTTAACACATACTTTTGTCTTTTGAGATCAATATAAATATAACATCACTTATTGACTGTATATCTATGAAATGAACACAACTCATGCTAACTCAAGATCGTGAGTCATATAATTTCTTCCCTGATTCTTAATTTCTATAAAGCATAAGCCATAACTTGTCATTTTGCATAAACACAACCCAAATCATTATGAAACACATCATTATAGATCACATAGTCTTTTCCAGATTGTATTAAACTGAGCTTCTATCAGTATTCTCTTTAATATCTTGAAATTTTCTAGTGTCACCTATCAATCTAATTGAATAACACATCTTTTCTCTATAGCTTGATCAGAGGGGAGACAATCGTCGAATTTTTTTTAAAGAACCTTTAATAATAACCAACAAGCCCCAAGAACTTCGAATCTCATAATCACTCTTTAGAGTTTATCATTCGATTATGGTTTGTACTTTCCTAAAGTCTATTCTTATCCCCTCAACTAAAACCACATGGCTAAGAAATGTAATTTTAGACAACCATAACTCAGATTTTATCAACTTAACATACAATTCTTTCTCTCGAAGAGTTGGGAGAATCATACAAAAATGTGCATCGTATTCTTCTTTAGTCTTAAAATAGACCATATTATCATCGATGAGCACTACCATCAATTAGTCCTAATATAAGTAAAATACTCAGTTTATCGAAACCATAAATGTCGCAGGAACATTCATTAAACCAAACGGTTTTACCATAAACTTATAGCATTCATATTGAGTCTTAAAAGCTTTCTTAGGATGATCTTTTTTATAAATCTTTAGCTGATAATATCCATATCGGAGATTAAATCTTGGAAAACATCATTACACCTTTTAACTGATCAAAAAATCATTAATCCTAAAAAAATATACTTATTATTTACCTTATTTTAACTGATAATAATCCATTCATAATTGCATAGACTCATATTTGTTTTTCACAATTAAAACTAGTATATCCCAGATGACACGATTGGTTATGTAAGTACATGTTCTTAACAATTCTAATAACTACACCTTTAATTTTCTGAGTGCAATCTGAGCCATTCAATACGATGCTATAGAAATAAACGCAGTACCTGGTAACATCTCTATTTCATATTTTATACCTTAATTTGGAGGTAATCCAAGTAACTCTTCTAGAAACATATCTGAATACTCTCAAACAGTTGGAATATCTCCCAACCTAACCTTAAAATTCTACATATCCTTCACATTTGTCGAAACAATTTTTAAAACGTGGGGGAGATTTAGAAAACCACGTCATTTTTAATTATTCTCTTTATGATTGAATTTTAATTTAAAACAATGTGATTTTAGAAAACCTCTCGTTTCGAAAATTTGAAAATTCATTCACGATAAAAATACGGGTTTGAAGAGTCGCCACCAATCTTTGATTAGGGTGTGATTGGGCACCCAAAAATGCTTTGTCATTTTAAATAAAAATTAATTTTAATTAAAACAACAAATTGAGGTATGCGTTACCAAAATCCGAGTTCGGGAGTCGGTTATGTGTAGGGAAGGATTAGCACCCCCACAACGCCCTAAATCGGTACCTAGTCGATTAATTAACGTCTTTGCAATGAACTTTATAAATTCGAGCTTAATTTGGTTTATGATCCCCGACAAAACAACATACGAACTTTATTATATTCAAAAGCTCCAAAATTGGTCAAGTTAAAATTACCCAACCTTTAGAAAGATAAAGAATATTCGATTATTTACAAATCTCGAGACGAGATCTTAGATAAGTTCTAACTATCATTTCTCGATAAATTTAAATAGTCGAATATTTCTTTTTCTTCCATTCCCGAATTTTAAAATGATGAATTAATTTTTGAAAGTGTCAATAATGGGATATACTTTTAATTTAAAATCGTCAAAGAGCGGATATCTAATCAGTTAAGACAACCCACTTAAAACAATTTTAAATTAAAAGGATATTACCCTTAATTAAATTATGTAAATACGTCGAGTTATGCTCATGAGGCTATTATGCAAATTATACAAAAATGATGTCGTGTAAAAATTAATTAAACCAATAATATAATTAAATATCATGCAATATTATTTTAATACAAACAATTACACGCATATTATATTTCCACATATTATACCCAACATATCTATATTAATATGTAAACCAATACGACTAAAATGCAAAAAAAAAATAAATAAATAAATAAATAACAAGTTAAAAATACAAACTTCAGAAAATAACCATTCTTGTTAAAATAGGGATTAAATTATATTAAACCAAACTTCACTACTGTAAATACAAACATAATAAGAATTAAAGTGTACATGAAAATATTACCATATTGAATACCAACAACTGAAATAAATTACTATTATCATTATGGATTAAAACCAGAATAAACCTAATATCTACAGGACCAAAACATAACATACAATAACTTGGAGCTCTAGTGTATAAATGACAAAAATAAAGTAATCAACATTTATGACTAAAATTAAATAAACATGAAATACAAAGACCAAATTAAAATACAATAAATTAGATTTAAAGGACAAAACACCAATTAACCAAAATTACATGCTAAATACGTAAACCAACAACCACAAAAAAAAACATAAACTAATGACTAAAAAGGAAACGATGACAAATGTGAAGATCAAATTATAAAATTGGAAACTTTAATTTAGTGACAAAAATTAAATGCATGCAACAATTGAAAACTAAATTAAAAAAAATTAATTGAGGACTAAAATATAATCTGCAAAAACTTGAAAACTAAATGTGCAAACTAAAGAAAACACATACACTAGCATTCAGGACTAAAATCAAACTCGTATGAAATATAAATACCAAATTAAAAAATAGAAAAGACTCGATTCTAGGACTAGAATGAAAATATATGGCAAATGTGTAGTGACCTTAAAGCAATTAATCCTAAAAACTTAATATAAACTTACTTTAGACTAAACCTAACCCTCATTATACCATCTCCCTCAACCGTTCTATCATGTTTACCTCTCCCCTATCTTTTCATTCTCTACTTCTCATATGTTTAAACTTTAATTTCTCTTCTTCAATAAGGGAACCAGAAAGACGATTAAAGGGACTCAACAAGACCCATACACGTTCGCACAACCCAGGTAATTAACCATCTCTCTCAAATTTTAATTTAAATACTAATAGCACAAAAAAAAATGGAAAACACAAGAAATTGACGAAGGATACCTTGAAACAAAGATATGTAGTTCTCTTATTTTTCTGATTTTCAATAATGGGATTACACTGTCTTTGTTTTAGAGGAAGAAGACCCCCCTGTTTTACAATGAATTCCCCAATCGTTCCTCTTTTTTCTCGAGTTGATTTCTGATTGTGGTTTTGCTAACTCCCTGTATTTTTTTTGATGGCCTTCGGTTGTTGCCCCCCCTTTTGTTCTTCCGATTGTTCATTTTTATTCATTTCATTCCACCGAAAGCCCCTTGTCCTTTTGTTGATTTTCTTTGTGTTTGGTGAAGTTTTGATGGGTTTAGTTGGGATTAGTTGGAATTGACTTGGTGGCTGCTTGAACGTTCAGGGGATGATTACAGGTTCCACGTGAGATGAATATGGCATGATTGGCGGTAGCTCATACGCATGGATAAGAGCAGAAATGAAGCACACATGCATCTCTGGTGGCTAGCGGGTCGATTCTGGATTCGGGTCTTGTAATTTGAGTTTGTAAATTGGGTCTGCAAATGTAAAATAATAAATATTAATAATAATAATAATAATAATAATAATAATAATAACAATATAATTAATATTTATAATATTTTTAAGCCCGGTCAAAAACGGGTGTCTACAGCTGCCCCTCTTTGCGCATTCTTGTGTTAACAAGAATAGGACAAAGACGAAAAAGACAATGAGTTTTTGACCAGTTCCATCTTCGTGCTTTAAAACTTGATGAGGGATTTGCTCCCTCTTCTTTGAATAATCTTCGACCATTGGGTTTGCTCTTTTTTGCTTCAGGGAGTATAAAACTCAAACAATCTTCATAAAACAAGTCTGTTCTCTATTCCTTCAGAGAGTATAGGACTAAATCTTCAACAAATGTGTCCGCTCCCTATTCCTTCAGAGAGTATAGGACTCAATCTTCAATCAAACGTGTCTGCTCCCTATTTCTTCAGATAGTATATGACTTAAACAACCTTCAACAAATGTGTCCTCTCCCTATTCCTTCAGAAAGTATAGGACTCAATCTTCAACAAATGTGTCTGCTCCCTATTCCTTCAGAGAGTATAAGACTCGAATAATTTTCAACATTCGTGTCTGCTCCCTATTTCTTCAGAGAGTATTAGACTCGAACAATTTTCAATATTCATGTCTGCTCCCTATTGCTTAAGAGAGTATGAGACTTGAACAATCTTCAACAATCGTGTCTGCTCTCTATTTGTTCAGAGAGTATAAGACTCGAACAATCTTCATTTGCTTCACTACTTCCTTGTGAAGACTTAAGTTTGATTTGCTTTGAAGGTCAATCCTGAAAATCAAACATTAGCAGTCATTAATGTATGCTTCAGAACATTATACTCACAAATTCAAAGTTCAAGAAAATTTCTAAAATTCGTCTTCATCGTGAAAACTTGTCCGAGAGCCCTTAGATATGTGAATCCACTTTGGCAAATCGCTGTCATCATTCTTTCGAGATCACAAAACTAGTCATGCTTCAATGTATTCAATCTTCCACTATCATTAGGAAACCTGTAGACATTTTAAATCATCATGTAATGTTATGATCCTATTCATGCCTAAAATGTATGCAATTATGAAATTCAACGCATTTTCTTCTTCGAATGAACCACATCTCCTTTGATTTCAATGAAACTCGATTTCGTTTAGGGCATAGAGCACTTGACCAGTTCACCCCAGTTGACACTCTCAATATCATAACTTTCGTCTTGACAGGACTTTGACTTCTTTCTTTCTTGAAACCTGCCAGTACCCCTGACCACTCTTCTTGATAAATGACAATCTTTGGGTCCTCCATTAATGGCAGTAATTTTCTATGAACCCCAAGGTTTCTGCTTCTCATAATCATACAAACATACATGTTAAAACCAATGTCAACTTCAGAAGACCTGCATTTTCCAAAACCTTTTGCATAATGATACAAAATGATCTCATGTACCACAAGTTAAGCTATATGTTTTAACTTTTTCAAAATTAGATGTTTGTAAAATAGGAGTTGAAAAGGAAAAATATCTCTTTATTTATGTAAATGCAGAGAATTTTTAGGCAACTACATGGAAAACTCTGAATTGGAAAAAGAACAAAAGGATAGGCGTCTTCACATATCAATAACACAAATGCTTTTGAACTGGCACGCCGTTAGAGTGACTCGAGTGTAGCTTCTGTCAAAAGGATCTCCAAAATTGTGATGACACCTAAGAGTGCAAGCTCTTTCTGAGCCCCCAAATCTTCTATTACTGGACACCATAAACCAGTATTGAATCTCATGTGCATTTAATTTCTCCCTGATTGTTTTCATTGAGACTCATTAGTCTTCAGTCTCACTCCTGATCTTCAACTGTCATTGTCGTTACCCATGTCAGAAGCTCTTTCTACTTCCAAAATAATTCAGATCCTCCTCCATGCACGAACTCTGAATTTAAAACTCAAGCCGCCCTTTACGGGTTTTCAACTTGAGATCTCCTTTGGCTTCAAGATGCTTTTCTCGAGTTTTCATCTTCAACCCTCCCTTTTTCTTTTTTTCCTTTTTTCATTTTTTAAGCAAAATACTTCTTAACCGCGTCAGAGTTCACTGGATAAGGTAATTCAGACCCATCCATCTCAGTTAAGACTAGAGCTCCTCTGGAAAAGGCTTTCTTGACAACATAGGGTCCTTCCCACTTGGGCATCCATTTCCCTCGAAAATCTTTTTGAGTGGGCAATATCCTCATGAGCACCATATCTCCTTCGTGTATTTCTCGAGGGCGGACTTTCTTATCATGTGCTCGTATCATCCGCTTTTGGTACATTTGACCGTGACAAATAGCTTTCAATCTCTTTTCTTCAATCAAATTCAATTGGTCATATCTGGCCTGCACCCATTCTGCCTCACTTAGCTTCAACTCTGATAAAACCCGGAGCGAGGGAATCTCTACTTCAATAGGGAGGACAGCTTCCATCCCATAAACTAGAGAAAACGGAGTTGCCCCAGTTGATGTCCGTACAGATGTCCGATAGGCAAAAAGAGCAAATGGCAACTTCTCATGCCAATCTTTATAAGTTTCAGTCATCTTTTCTATAAGCCTCTTAATGTTCTTATTAGCCGCCTCCACTGCCCCATTCATCTTTGGGCGATAAACCGTGGAATTATGATGCTTTATTTTGAATTGCTCACATACAGATTTCATCATCTTGTTGTTTAAGTTCAATGCATTGTCGGAGATAATCCTTTCCGGTGAGCCATATCTACAGATGATTTCCTTATTCACGAACTTACATATCGTTGACTGGGTAACACTGGCATAGGAAGCTGCTTCTACCCATTTGGTGAAGTAATCTATTGCTACCAGAATGAAGCGATGGCCATTTGATGCTTTCGGAAAAATTTGCCCAATAACATCCATGCCCCACATAGAAAATGGCCACGGAGCTGTCATCACATGCAACGGATGAGGAGGGGTGTGCATTCTATCCCCATAAATCTGGCATTTGTGACACTTTCGGGCATAATTGATGCAATCAGTCTCCATAGTCGACCAATAATACCCAAATCTCATAATCTGTTTGGCCATTACATGCCCATTAGCATGGGTGCCACATATCCCTTCATGTACTTCTTCAAGGATCATTTTAGCTTCTTTAGTATCCACACACCTTAATAAGACCTGGTCCATGCTTTTCTTATATAGGGTCTCACCATTAAGCACATACCCCGCTGCCATTCTTCTAATGGTCCTTTTGTCATTCTCAGTTGCTTGTTCAGGGTAACTTTGATATCGTATATATTGGGAGATATCATAGTACCAAGGTCTTCCATCCTCTTCTTCTTCAATGTTAAAACAATGGGCTGGATACTCATAAGCCTTCATCTCAATAGGCATCATATTGGAATGCTCGTTCTTCTTAAAGGTCGCTGCCAAAGTAGCCAAGGCGTCCGCCATTTGATTTTCTTCTCTGGGGAGATAATTAAAAGTCACTTCTTCGAATTCTTCAATAAGTCTCAGAACTAATTTACGATATTCCACCAATTTCGAATCTTTCGTTTCCCATTCTCCTCGGAGCTGGTAAATTACCAAAGTTGAATCCCCATATACATTCAACATTTTTGCTTTGAGTTCAATAGCTGCTCTAAGACCCATAACACAAGCCTCATATTCAGCCATATTGTTTGTACAATCAAAATTGAGTCGACTGGTAAAAGGATAATGTTCTTCATTTGGTGAGACCAAGACTGCCCCAATCCCATGCCCCAAGGCGTTTGAAGCACCATCAAAGTTCATCTTCCAGTATTTACTGGTGAGCGCAACTGTTTCTTCCTCCGAGATAGCCATTAAATCCTCATCTGGAAAATCGAAGTTCAATGGTTCATATTCCTCTGAAGCCCTACTTGCAATAAATTCTGCTATGGCGCTCCCTTTAACTGCTTTCTGGCTTACATACTGGATGTCAAATTCGGACAACAAGATTTGCCAACGAGCTAATCTCCCAGACAATGCAGGCACACCCATTAGATATTTCAAGGGGTCCAGCTTGGATATGAGCCAAGTAGTATGATACAACATATACTGTCTAAGTCTTCTGGTAGCCCACACTAAAGCGCAACACATCTTTTCAATTGGTGGGTATCTGGCCTCACACTCAGTGAACTTCTTATTGAGATAATAGATAGCCCTCTCCCTCTTCTCAGTTTGATCATGTTGCCCCAGCACACACCCCATTGAATTTTCATAAACCGACAAATACAGAATCAATGGTTTGCCTGAGATAGGTGGCGCCAAGATTGGAGTGCTCGACAAATATATTTTCACTGCTTCAAAAGCTCTTTGACAGTCTTCACTCCATTCTCCTGAGTTATTCTTGCGAAGAAGGCGGAATATGGGATCACACTTTTCCGTCAGCTGTGAAATAAACCGAGCTATATAATTCAATCTCCCCAAAAATCCCCTGACTTCTTTTTGTGTTCGTGGGGCTGGCAAGTCTTGAATAGCCTTTACTTTATATGGGTCTATTTCAATTCCTTTTCGGCTTACTACGAAACCCAACAGCTTCCCCGATGTCACCCCAAAAGTACACTTATTTGGGTTGAGTTTTAGCTGGCATCTTCTTAGTCTTTTAAAAAGCTTTCTCAAATTCCCAATATGTTCTTCCTCTGTCTTAGCTTTGACAATCATATCATCGACATAAACTTCTATTTCTTTATGCATCATGTCGTGAAATAACGTCACCATGGCCCTTTGATATGTTGCCCCTGCATTCTTCAGTCCAAACGGCATTACTTTATAACAAAACGTTCCCCACATGGTAACGAATGTCGTTTTTTCCATATCTTCAAGGTTCATCTTAATTTGATTGTAGCCAGAGAAACCATCCATAAAAGAGAACAAAGAATTTCCAGCAGTATTATCCACTAGCGTATCTATATGTGGCAAGGGAAAATTATCCTTTGGACTAGCTCTGTTGAGATCTCTATAGTCGACACACATTCGAACTTTTCCATCCTTCTTCGGTACTGGGACAATATTCGCCACCCACTCAGGATATTTAGCCACTTTAAGAAACCCGGCATCAAATTGTTTTTTCACTTCCTCTTTAATCTTGAGCAGCATCTCGGGTCTCATTCTTCTCAGTTTTTGTTGTACCGGTTTACATTCAGGCCTTATTGGCAGCTTGTGAACAACCAATTCTGTATCTAAACCCGGCATATCTTCATATGACCAGGCAAACACATCCTTGTATTCTTGAAGCAATTCTATCAAATCATGTCGACCTCCAACTGACAGAGTGGTACCAATCTTTACTTCCCTCTTATCCTCATTTGTCCCCAAATTCAAAATCTCAGTAGACTCTTTATGAGGCAGAATCTGCTTATCTTCATTCTCCACCATTTTCAGCAATTCAGAAGGTAGTTCACATCCCTCATCATCATCACACCCTTCGACTTCCCCTTGACATATGGGCATCTCGAAATCAATCTCCGGGTCAGAGTCATTAGCATTCGTATCATTGATATCTGAGCTCCTGAAAGGATAACGGAAGAGAAGATATATATACATATATGCATACGGGAGAATATTTTCCCATATAAATAAATAGAAAGAAATAATATATACGTATACAACCAAGAATGATATGCATGAAAAATGTTTGCCATTTGGGAATCAAAACACATCTTTTATTGAAAACAAGTAAAAACACACAACTTAACCCTTTACATCAAATCACCTATTGTCCTAGGGTATGAACAATAGTGAAGAGTTCTAGTGTATTACTCTGCAAAAGATTTGTAAACTACAGGCAGTTCCTCCGCAGTCCAGTTGTTCAACATAAATCCCGGTGGCGCAGGGTAAATACCCGTAGCTCTCATTTCTTTGAATTCCTCATCGGTTATGACATTAATGCCCAAGTCTTCCATGGCATCCTCAACTATCACTTTACTTCTTTCCAAAGTCCCTTGAAACATATATCCTCCTGATACGAAAATGCTACTCAATGGCGGGAATGTCATGGGCTCCCAGATTGGGTGCTCACCAGTCAATCTTGCCTTCCTCAATTCCTGACTCTTCTTGATGCCTCTCAATTTTTCTTTTAAAGTCGGCTGATACCCTAAACCGAACCTATCTCTTTTAGTTATAGGGTAGATTGGACTCACCAGTCCTTGCAATTGACGTCCAAGCCCTTTGCCAGCTCTCGCTCCCCTTCCAAGAGTTAGTTTAAGCCCCATTTTGGTGCAGTTTGACAATCTAGGCTTCGGGATCTTCTTTCCTTCCGCCACGAACGTGGCATTGACATATTCTAAAGATCTGAAAGAACATTCAACAGCTTTTTCTTCCACTTCAATGTATGGAGCCGTAGTCGAAACTGAAGCGATAATGTCTTCTTCAGCATGAATGCATATAAGCCTCCCATCAATTGCAAATTTTATCCTCTGGTGCAAAGTTGATGGAACCGCACCGGCCTGATAAATCCAGGGCCTTCCCAACAAGCAATTGTATGTAGGCATGATGTCCATCACTAGAAACTCCAATTCATATATCGCAGGACCAATAGTCAGAGGAATAACAATCTTGCATAGAACTTCTCTTTTTGTTCCATCAAAAGCTCGAACCACACTTTGACAGTTTCTCATCAGGGTACTATCAACTGGCAGTTTTTTCAGGGTCACCAAGGGCATCACATTTAGTGCTGAACCATTATCTATCAGTACTCTGGATAAAACATGCCCTTTGCACCTAACTGTAATGTGCAAAGCCTTATGATTGCCAATCATCCCTGAAGGGATCTCGTCCTCAGAAAAATATAAAAAATTATCGGCCTGTATGTTGGCAACTAGTCGGTCCAGTTTTTCTGTGGGTATCTCCTTCGGGACAAAGGTTTGGTTCAAAACTTTTAACAAGGCGTTACGATGAGCCTCTGAACTCAGAAGAAGTGATAGGACAAAAATACGGGCAGGCAGCTTGTGCAGTTGCTCAACAATACTATATTCACTATGTTTCAAAAATTTTAAAAATTCCACTGCTTCATTCTCCGTTACTGGCTCATTGACGACGAGCTCATCTTCTTTTATCTGCACGTCAATACCTTTTCCTTTCTCGACAGCAACCTTCTTCTCAGGCTCTTTGTGATAACATCTACCACTCCTGGTCATATGTCCCACTTCGTCTATTTCTTCTTGTTGCTTTGCTACCTCTCCTATTTGACAAGTATATCTCCAGGGCACCTGTTTATTATCTTTGTACGGGAACGGCGAGGGAGGTGTAATAATCACTTTTGGAGCTACCTTCTCAACCACTCGATTTTTGGGAGTAATGACGAGGGGACAACCAGAACCATAGACCCCTTTAGATGATCCCTCAGAGGCATAAACTTCTGCCTCTTCTTTCTCAGCCACTTCTTTGAAGAACTCGATTTCTTTACTATCCATCATTTCTTGCACCAGCTCTAAGAAATCAGGACACTGTTGTATATTGTGTCCTGTGCAGTTATGGTAATGACACATCTCTTCATTGTTGAACTGTTCGCATGGCAGATTGGTCTTTAATAGTCCTACTTTGACCATTTGGCACCATACCCAAGACATGGGTGACATCACCTCACTAACATTCTTTATAGTCATTCTTCCTTTCCCTTCAGTAACTGCGTTAATCCCGGCTCCTGCATGGTTTGGCAAGGGATTCTGGGCTATATTTGGTTGTTCGCTGTCACCAAAATTGATGACATTTCTTCTTCTCAGAGCTTGGACGACTTTTTTGAACGCAGGACAATTTTCAATAGAATGTCCTGAAACCCCCGCATGGTATTCACATTTAGCATTAGCATCATACCATTTGGGATAAGGGGGTTGTATGGGGTCCACATGATAAGGTGAGACTACATGTCGATCGTATAATTCGTGGAATAACTCCTTATAAGTCATAGGAATCGGATCAAATTGAGGCCTCTCTCTCCTCGGATCCCTTGCCCCTTGTCTATTGTCCATTTGTGGTGGTGTCACCATACCTTGAGGTCGAGACATTGTGATGTTATGGGAATCATACTGCCTAGCGTTGCTAACTTCGTTTTCCTTCTTCCTCATCGGTGGTTTCTTGTTGGACTCTCCTCCGTCGAGTTTCCCACTTTTAATTTCCATTTCAATCATTTCTCCCGCCGTAACTATATCAGCAAAACTTCGAGAAGGATTACCAATAAAGTGTGAGAAGAAGGGAGCCTTCAAGGTATTAACAAAAAGTAGGTTCGTTTCCTCCTCTACCAACAGTGGGTGGACTTGTACTGCTACTTCCCTCCATCTTTGAGCATATTGTCTAAAACTTTTATTATGCTTCTTTTCCATTGCTTGCAACACCATTCTATTAGGCCGGACATCCTTTATATGTTTATACTGGTCAAGAAATAATTTGGCCAAATCTTTCCAGGACTTAACATTAGCCCTTCTTAGTTGATTATACCACCGCAGTGCTGAACCTACTAAGCTTTCCTGGAAACAGTGAATCAATAGCTGGTCGTGCCCTACATAACCAGTCATTTTCCTGCAAAACATTGTGATATGGGCAGAAGGGCATTGGGTACCGTCGTATTTCTCGAAGTCGGGAGTTTTGAACTTGGGAGGTAGGACTAGATCAGGAACTAAACTTAGTTCCTTAGCGTCGAGACCATACAAGCTGGTGTCTTCTTTCATAGCTTGTACTTCATTTGCTAGCTGCTTATACTGCTCCTGCAACAACTTATTTTCCTTCTTCTCTGCTTCCTCATCAAGGTCCGGGACCTGGTGATATGGACTTTCTTCGGGATGCGAGCAAGATCCAGGTTGCGGATTAACAACAATGCCAATAGGATTTATGTGTACTTTAGTAGGGACTGACGTTCCTTGGATATTTGGAGACTGCACCGGGGTAAACCCTGGAGGATAAAGTGGTTCTTCAATTATTTGCTCAGGGGCCTTTCCATGTTCTGAATTTCTCCCTCCCAGCATACTTGTCAACTTAGACAACATATCCTCTTGAGCCTTAAGCATATCTTCTTGCATTTTCCTTAGATCATCTTGCAACTGCAGTTGATTTTTTTCAATTTGAGCGATTTTATCATCCATGGCCTTCCTTGTGTTATAGTGATGCTTAGAATTTCCCAGTATTTCTCTGTTACACAGTTCCTTTTGTTAATGTTTACATCTTATTTAATGAATATGAAGTATATGATTATGAATGAATAAAGAGCGATGTAAGAAAAATAAAGATGCATTGCGAAAAACAATAAAATGATGCATATGCAAAATGCAGGGTGTTGATCCTGGAGCGATTCCTTAGAACAACTCTTTATATTAGAGACGACGTTCAAGTACAAGGTTAAAACATATCACAGATAAATCTGCACTGTTTCCCCTATCTGTTGCACATGGGTTAGCAATTCCAAGATCTTCTCGTTTTCTTCTGCCTCAGGATCCAACTCTCCGCCTATAGCAGTAGCTTCTTGAGATAGATCGACCAAATACTGTGCGATCCCCCGAGCATGCCCCAGGTAACAAGCGATGAGGTCTTCTCCTCGTTTGGCTCTCGCCTGAGCTCGCTCCCATCGAACACGCCACTGGACATCCCCTTCATAAGAAACTATTGATAATTCACTTGATTGCCTCTGGAACTCCTGAACCATGGCTTCGAGCTCTCTTACTCTTCTTTTCAGACTTTCGACTTCTCCACGACTCGAGCTACCTTCCCGACTCTTGTATCGTCGCACCGCAGCCTCCATACTCGAGATCTTCCCCTTCAGCTTCTCGCTATAAGCTTGATCTTCTTGTAATTGCTGCTCTAAACAACTTTTTTCTTTCGACAAAATCCTTACCTGGTGTCTGCTTTGCTTGAGCTCTTCCTGACTCTCCCCGGTTGCCCTCTTCAAGCTTGCCACTTCATGTCTCCACTCAACCGATAACTTGCTTGAACTAGAAGATGTCTGATCTTTCACCATTCGCTGGTAATTTGATTGAAGATCATCAAAATCTAACCGAAGTTGCTTCTCTACTTTTTCAGCTCGGTCCGCTTTACTTTTTTGAATATCGATCTCCAACCCCTTCTGAAACACCTCATCTTCTAGCTTTTGCAGAGTAGTTCTCCATTGTCTCCTTTCCGCCTCAAAATCGTGCTTAGCTAGCTCTAATGGAGATGGAACTATCCTCAAATGCTCTTTCACGGGTTGAATGTTTTCAGGATTTGCCATTGGAATGTTGTCGTTTACTCGATTGCTTCTCCATTGCTCGTACTCTTGTGATAGTTCGAGACCATAGGTGAACAGATTCATACGATGAGTCTGCTTCCAAGCTTCAGCAACCCCTCTGACTTTGCTCTTGTATTGATCTCCCTTGAATGCAAAATCTGATCCTGACAAGTCCCGCGTAGCCGGAATGAACTGCCTTGACCCATATTGTCTGGAAACCAGCAGAGGTGCATACCCAACAGAGCCCCATATACCCGGTAAAGGTACCCAATCCCGCTCTCCACACTTGTAAAGTATATCTGAAGTGACATTCCAAGAAGCTCGCCATAAAACATCACCGTCTCGGATATCCCTGAAGATGACCATCCACTTTTCTTCGGTAAAACCTCTAGGCCAATCTTTTGAAAGGAAATCTTTCAAAGGTGAAAACCCGTCCAAAAACACTCGACCCGGTGCCCTCTCGACGTGTTTGAAATGACTGAGGATCCAAACTAGCAATAGGGGTGCACATCCTATAAAGCGTCCTTCTCCCTCTCGCCTGCAAGAACTCAAAGAACGAAACGTCTCTGCTAGAATAGCGGGAATAGGATCCACATGCTTGTCTAATCTTTCGAACAGGTCAACAACAGATACGTCTACGTATCCTAGCACCTTTGGGAAGATAACGAGCCCATAAATCCCTAAAGCAAGTAAATCAAGCTTCTTTCTCTGATCGGGATGCCGATTGATTACTTCCTTCAAAGCGGACCAAGGAAAACATTCACTGTCTCCTTTCTTCTTAATATTTTTTACAACCCAATCCTCGCTCATTCCAGTGATCAATAGCAATTTCTTTTTGAACGAAGGAATGACTGGGGGCTTGGTATAGACTATGTCCACTTGAGCTCTCGGACACCGGATCAAAGCTCGATATTCTTCTATTGTTGGCGTCAAATCCACTCTTCCAAACGTGAAACAGCTGTAACCGGGATTCCAGAACTGCGCCAGGGCCCTAAACAGATTTCGATCGATCAGAACATCGAGAAGGTAATGTATATCACCATACAACTGATAAAACATCTCTTGGTCGGCTGTTTCACATCCTTCCCAAATCTCTTTAAGCTCGTTCAAATCATTCTGACGCACATTGATGTGAGTGTAACTAAACATCTCCGACACATAATCAAGCTTTAAACTGTCTCCGTTGGACAACTGGGATTGCATCGACCATCTCAAAACATCTGCATTGTCATCAACCTCTTTTTGAACCTTTCGTTCCATATTCTGGCCTTCTAATGGACATCGATCCCAAATCAACACCATGAAATGGATAGTGCAATGCAAAACAAAAGGAATAAAACATAGACAAAAGAAAACCAGTTAGTAAACATTAGTCAATTAATCACGGATAATAATTTGTTAAAGAATTCTACCCTCACATGCTGACTACCTTGTCATTCTTTATCGTTTCCAACCCAACAAGATATCTACCCCTTATGCTTTATCTGAACATTAAAACCCTAACCGCATGATACCTAATTCAACCTAACCACATGATCTCTAGTTCGCATACATTTGCTCAGAAAACGCAATTAAATGGCTCAAAAAGCTTTTCCTTGTGTACCCTCCTCACGGGACTCCTAAGGTTCGGGTCAGGCTCGACCTAAGTTTGGGCTCTATGTTCACTATATGCTGGGTTAGGTTCTAAAGTATTAGGTTCTCGAATTATCCTTGTCGGTGCCCCTTTGGGCTGCTGAACCCTCAATCCTGGCCCATCACAGGCTTTAGTAGATCGAGTTCAATTTCGAGGGAACACACCTCCTTATGTCCATGCGGAGGTGAATACCATCACGAGGACCATAAGGCGTGAGCTCCAGGAGTGATCCACTATCCCATGCGGAGGTGAAAACCACACGAGGGAGTAGTCTCTCACTCCTACTTAAATAGGATGGAGCGGGGTTTTACCTCATGTTATGCAAATGCAACTGTGCAGTGTGTGAGGAAAAGCGAAAATAAAACAACACATAATCACAAAGCACTCAAAAAATCAATCCTCTTTAAACACAAAATTAATCTGAAACCATTAGCAAACAGATCAGTACAACTATTTATTGGTTAATCAAATTCCGAACAACAAAATTAAAATCAAATAGGGATCAAAAATCAAATTAGAACGAATTTATAACTTTCAATTGTAAAGATAACCAATTAATCAACTATAGGCCTGACTCTCTAAAAACGTCCCCAGCAGAGTCGCCAAGCTGTCGAAACAATTTTTTTAAACGTGGGGGAGATTTAGAAAACCACGTCATTTTTAATTATTCTCTTTACGATTGAATTTTAATTAAAAACAATGTGATTTTAGAAAACCTCTCGTTTCGAAAATTTGAAAATTCATTCACGATAAAAATACGGGTTTGAAGAGTCGCCACCAATCTTTGATTAGGGTGTGATTGGGCACCCAAAAAATGCTTTGTCATTTTAAATAAAAATTAATTTTAATTAAAACAACAAATTGAGGTCTGCGTTACCAAAATCCGAGTTCGGGAGTCGGTTATGTGTAGGGAAGGATTAGCACCCCCACAACGCCCTAAATCGGTACCTAGTCGATTAATTAACGTCTTTGCAATGAACTTTATAAATTCGAGCTTAATTTGGTTTATGATCCCCGACAAAACAACATACGAACTTTATTATATTCAAAAGCTCCAAAATTGGTCAAGTTAAAATTACCCAACCTTTAGAAAGATAAAGAATATTCGATTATTTACAAATATCGAGACGAGATCTTAGATAAGTTCTAACTATCATTTCTCGATAAATTTAAATAGTCGAATATTTCTTTTTCTTCCATTCCCGAATTTTAAAATGATGAATTAATTTTTTGAAAGTGTCAATAATGGGATATACTTTTAATTTAAAATCGTCAAAGAGCGGATATCTAATCAGTTAAGACAACCCACTTAAAACAATTTTAAATTAAAAGGATATTACTCTTAATTAAATTATGTAAATACGTCGAGTTATGCTCATGAGGCTATTATGCAAATTATACAAAAATGATGTCGTGTAAAAATTAATTAAACCAATAATATAATTAAATATCATGCAATATTATTTTAATACAAACAATTACACGCATATTATATTTCCACATATTATACCCAACATATCTATATTAATATGTAAACCAATACGACTAAAATGCAAAAAAAATAAATAAATAAATAAATAAATAACAAGTTAAAAATACAAACTTCAGAAAATAACCATTCTTGTTAAAATAGGGATTAAATTATATTAAACCAAACTTCACTACTGTAAATACAAACATAATAAGAATTAAAGTGTACATGAAAATATTACCATATTGAATACCAACAACTGAAATAAATTACTATTATCATTATGGATTAAAACCAGAATAAACCTAATATCTACAGGACCAAAACATAACATACAATAACTTGGAGCTCTAGTGTATAAATGACAAAAATAAAGTAATCAACATTTATGACTAAAATTAAATAAACATGAAATACAAAGACCAAATTAAAATACAATAAATTAGATTTAAAGGACAAAACACCAATTAACCAAAATTACATGCTAAATACGTAAACCAACAACCACAAAAAAAACATAAACTAATGACTAAAAAGGAAACGATGACAAATGTGAAGATCAAATTATAAAATTGGAAACTTTAATTTAGTGACAAAAATTAAATGCATGCAACAATTGAAAACTAAATTAAAAAAAATTAATTGAGGACTAAAATATAATCTGCAAAAACTTGAAAACTAAATGTGCAAACTAAAGAAAACACATACACTAGCATTCAGGACTAAAATCAAACTCGTATGAAATATAAATACCAAATTAAAAAATAGAAAAGACTCGATTCTAGGACTAGAATGAAAATATATGGCAAATGTGTAGTGACCTTAAAGCAATTAATCCTAAAAACTTAATATAAACTTACTTTAGACTAAACCTAACCCTCATTATACCATCTCCCTCAGCCGTTCTATCATGTTTACCTCTCCCCTATCTTTTCATTCTCTACTTCTCATATGTTTAAACTTTAATTTCTCTTCTTCAATAAGGGAACCAGAAAGACGATTAAAGGGACTCAACAAGACCCATACACGTTCGCACAACCCAGGTAATTAACCATCTCTCTCAAATTTTAATTTAAATACTAATAGCACAAAAAAAATGGAAAACACAAGAAATTGACGAAGGATACCTTGAAACAAAGATATGTAGTTCTCTTATTTTTCTGATTTTCAATAATGGGATTACACTGTCTTTGTTTTAGAGGAAGAAGACCCCCTGTTTTACAATGAATTCCCCAATCGTTCCTCTTTTTTCTCGAGTTGATTTCTGATTGTGGTTTTGCTAACTCCCTGTATTTTTTTTGATGGCCTTCGGTTGCTGCCCCCCCTTTTGTTCTTCCGATTGTTCATTTTTATTCATTTCATTCCACCGAAAGCCCCTTGTCCTTTTGTTGATTTTCTTTGTGTTTGGTGAAGTTTTGATGGGTTTAGTTGGGATTAGTTGGAATTGACTTGGTGGCTGCTTGAACGTTCAGGGGATGATTACAGGTTCCACGTGAGATGAATATGGCATGATTGGCGGTAGCTCATACGCATGGATAAGAGCAGAAATGAAGCACACATGCATCTCTGGTGGCTAGCGGGTCGATTCTGGATTCGGGTCTTGTAATTTGAGTTTGTAAATTGGGTCTGCAAATGTAAAATAATAAATATTAATAATAATAATAATAATAACAATATAATTAATATTTATAATATTTTTAAGCCCGGTCAAAAACGGGTGTCTACAACATTGATTAAGAAGACTTAACAACCTTGTAACAACAACTTCTTGGCAGTTACTGCTAAAATCACATCAGATAACGAATTTACTAACCACTATAATATTAGAAACTTTCAAGTTCTTTTAAATTGATCACTTTAAGAGAAAATTCATTATGGAATGGTAGGAGGCAACCAATCCATACCAAAAATTACTATCGAAAGATAATTCTATCAAGTCCATCAAGACTCATCACTTTGAATTTTTAACATACAATTACTGCCTGCTAATACGACTCACCCTCGCACTCTGGCCTAAAGAGTTAGTCATGCACATATCACTTAGAGTCTATTCTATCTTAATGTCCCTCTATTTAATCAATCCAATACTTGTATATGACCAAGGGTTTCTTAATCTTACACTGGCACTACTTGTATATTTAATCTTGCACACGTCACTTAAGGTCTATTCTATCAGAATGTCCCCATGTCAGTTGTTTGGGTTTTTTATTTTTATTTTCCTAATAAAACATATTTTTAAATAAATTCTTAAAATTATAAAAAAAGTGACACATGTCACTTAACGAAAATTTTTAACGGCAATTAACGAAAGTTAGCAGCTGGGCACCTAAAAATATAATATTGGAAACATTAGATAACTATTTTTAACAAAAAATTCTTTTAGCGCTGAAACATTTTTTGAGACATAATTTAAACACTTATTTTTGTATTAAACCTTTTTAGAATTAATCATACCAAATACATATTGGTGTCTTTTGTAATTTTCAAATAATAATTATTTAATTTTTGTCCTATTTGAAATAGACAAAACCAAGGTAGAAACTTAAAATGGTAAATTAAACAAATGGTCACTCATGTTTGAATAAATTTTTATTTTACTTACTAAAATTTCAAAAGTAATAAATTGATCATTAATATTATCTATTTATAATAAATCAATCACTTGAAATTAACAATCGTTACTATGGGTGACAAAAAACTGATATTGCACGTTAACTACTGACATGAGGGGTTTTAGACATTAGCTTTTGGGTAAAAGGAGATTGACCGTGGTAGGAGTCAAAATAGGTGCCACATCAGCATTTAATTACACACCAACTTTCCATCACCCACAATAACGGTGGTTAACGTTAAGTGGCCGATTTATTATAAATCAATAACATTAGTGATTAATTTTTTTTTGAAACTCCAATGGAAAAAACAAAAAACTTACTCAAATGTTAATGGTTATTTGTGTAGTTTAGCCAAGTTAAAATCTATACCTAACTCTGAAATGGGACATTTTACTTCGTCTGTCAGTAAACTGAATTCGTTGTTTGGGGGGGGGGGCAACTATAGAAAAGGTTGGTGCTTTACTTGAAACCAACAAAATCCCTCGACTTCTGGTTTAAAGCCGTCTTCTTTTCTTCTTGATTTAATTTTTGCGTTCACAAAAAAAAAAATGACCAAGTGTTTCAGCTTGACTGCGACGAGGGACTGGTGTTTCCGCTACAGCTTTTCCAACGCCGGCCACCGGTCATCGAAAACGGATCTCGGCGACGGCACCGTCATGCACGTTTGGGCCCCAAAAGCTCACATCAAATCCAAGCCCACTTCATTCCTCATACACGGCATAGGCGCCAACGCAATGTGGCAATGGAAATATGGAACGACTTCATTTCACCCCTCATGTCCCGATTCAACGTCTACGTCCCGGACCTTCTCTTCTTCGGCGACTCCTACACAACCCGACCCGAACGTTCCGAGCAGTTCCAGGATCAGTGTGTCATGCGGGTCATGCATGCCCATGGGATTACCGTTATGAACGTTATCGGGATCAGTTACGGCGGCTCTGTCGGTTATAGTATGGCGGCGCAGTTTAAAGAGACAGTGGAGAAGTTGGTGCTGTGTTTGCGCTGGGGTTTGTATGGAAGAGAAAGATATGGACGAAGGGATGTTTAAAGTGAAGAGTGTGGATGAGGCTGTTAGTATTTTGTTGCCCCAAAAGCCGGAAAAGATGAGGGAACTGATGAAGATTTCGTTTTATAAGCCTGCTAAAGGAGTTCCCACTTGCTTTCTAAACGATTTCATCAATATAAGTGAAGCTTCTCTAATTCTTTTGAATCATTGTTCTTCTTCGACCACATTTCTGGTGTTTTTCCCCTGAAATAGTGGTCTTATAACATGATCGTCTTAAGTTTATACCGGAATTCGATTCTGTTGGCAGGAAATGTGCAGAGAGTATTTTCAATAGCGAAAAGAATTGATCCAAGCATTACACAAGGACCGAAAGCTGTCGGATCTTCCAAAGATAACTCAGATTATGACGGTTTTTCCTGCAATTTTGGTGGTCTTCTATTCTGGGGTCTTTACTGAGTAAAAGATGTTCTTATGTGCAGCCAACACTAATAATCTGGGGAGAACATGACCAAATATTCCCTTTGGAATTGGCAAACAGATTGAAAAGGTAACTAATATCGTATTTGGGTTTCCTTTTTCCCTGAGTCTGAAATTTGTTTTCGTTGTAATAGTGAGCTGCTCGTGCAGGCATCTGGGAGACAATGCAGGACTAGTGATCATAAAGAATGCAGGGCATGCGATCAATGTAGAGAAGCCTAAAGAGTTATACAAGCACTTCAAATCTTTCCTTATTCATTCACTTCCTGCTTCGAAACTGTAGCAATGGCTGTAAAACAGATTGAAAGGTATGCAAAAACAAAGAGGATAATGTCTTGTAAGATTTTTTGTTCCATGTTTTTCGATTAAATTGAAGAAAATCATTCGCAGCATTTCATATTCAGATGAAGGCATTCGTTATAGAGATTAAGCATGCTTCAAACATGTGGAATTTATGTATGTATTCTCCAGTCTCAAGCTTAGTTTGGCTTTGGCATCAAAGTTGCAGAAGAAAATTGTCTATCATATATAAAATATCAATGCAATAATCATCAAAAGTCAAAACACTGGTGCAATCTTTGTTATTTACAGTTTTGGTGGCACGATTTCTTATTGCCTTTACTTGGTTATCTAATATATATATCTAATACATACACCTTACAATATTCAAATGAAGATCGTATAATAAAGGAAATCAGACATTGTCCATTGCCTTTTTCAAGCAGCAATGCGTAAAATCATGGCGATATTAGATAAAAAATTCCATTTATTATTTTATTGAAAAAACAACCCCAACCAACATTGATCGTTAAAGTACTCCGTACTCATAGGATTAATTCACGTCTTACAAAATGTGTATCATGGTTTCATGTTATATAGGGTGCGAGACTTTTCCAACGTAAAAATACTTTTCAGAAAATATAATTTAATATTTAAAAAAAATACTCGTGTTATGCATAAAACAAGGTCCCCGAGAATTTGAAACGTCTCGACACTCAGAGAATTCGAAGCATCATCGAGTCGTGTCTGTTGAAAGGTCCTCGTAATTTGTGTAACGTGAGGTCTAACGACGTTATTAACAAAAAATAAATTCCTTTATGAATTTAAATTAATCATTAATTTTTTTGTAAAATATATAATAAAATAACAAAAAAACACTATTGTAGTAAACAAACAAAACTTGTTAAAATTCATTCTAAGTAATATGTTACAAAATAAAGTAGCTCCATTATTAAAAAAAACAAGAATCATAACAAGTACGTAGGTAGTTATTTGATTGCTAAACTTGATCAATTGAATACTTTGGGAGTCTCACGTTGTGCATAACGTGAGGTTATTTTTTAAAATATTAAATTACATCGTCTAAAAGTACTTTCACGTTGGAGGAGTCTTGCGTCTTATAGAACGCTGGGCATTGACACACGTTTTGTAGGAGATGAGATAGTTCGACGTGTTAAGGCTTTAGATATTTTTCCAATTAATGTTGTTTGAGAATTATTATTTAAATAAATGATTTTTGGGAGTTTTTTTTTATTTAATAAAGCCGAAAATCAGAGCAACTCAGAGTCCAAGCCTGCAAAAATAGGGGACAAGTTCAAGGATTTTTCAAATCCTTTCTCATTAGCAATTGTAAATATAACAACTCTACGAAAGAAAAAAAAACTCTTACGTATATTTTTTTATATTATAAAACTATCTAGTTATACGTGTATTTATAAATCTAATCATGCTGTATGTTTATCTTTAAGGCATTTTGACCAAAAAAATCACCTTAAAATAAAATATTTCCGATCACTCATCATTTTTAAAATTTTTTTTGATCTAACATCCTTTTGGAACAGAGAGAAAGAGACGCATTTGATGAAAAACATCTTAGAAGAAGAGAGGATATAATTTTTAGATTTTCCTTTGAAGGTGCATCTCCGGGAGAGAACTTTACCCTGTTTTGGATTCCATAGAAGGCGCATCCCCAGGTTTTCCTTTCCCCGGGTTCTGGTAAATGAGTAATCAGATATCTTGTAATTCTAATAAATAAATTCTAACAATTTAAATAATACATTATTGATTTCCTAATATTTAAAAACTTGAAAAGAATATAGTTTCATATTTTTATGATATTAGCAAAATGATTCGAAATATGATAAACATCCAATCACAACATCCCACCTTCCATTTTTTAACTGCAAATAATAAATATAAACTAAATAAATTTACAATTAAATAATAAAAAAATAAAAAAATTATTGAATACAAAAATTAATTAAACAAAAATAATAAAAAATGATTGAACAAAAAAATTATTTAATAAGATAATAAAAAATGGGAAGGCGCCCCTAAGGGATGCACCTTCCAGGAATCCAAAACTCGGGTAAAGCTCTCCCAAGGGGATACGCCTTCAAGGGGAAATCTTCTCTCTCTTCCAAAAAGGTGTTAGATTAAAAAATATTTGGGAATAGATAACTCATCGGAAATATTTTATTTTTAGGGTATTTTTGGGTAAAAACGCCTATATTTAATATCATTATTTTCTTTTATAAACTATTTTTCATGACATCAAATTTCAATACACAATTTTGGAATTAAAAATATTATCTAAACAGTATAGTAACATTTCCTTTTCAATTAGTTAGAGTTCCTCATGAGTTGAGTCGGTCTCATTTATGTATAAAATTAATACTATATTTTATTTTTATTCATCGGTTAAATCTAAAAATGGACGTCAAATTTCTATCGAATTTAATATATATTTGTTAATGTCTAATCCAAATTCTATTTTAGACCCACTCGTATTTTTTAAGAATATTTATTTTATTTTTAATTTAATATTTAATGATTTTATATATTCTATTAATTGTGTTTGGGAGCGAGGTTTCTTTCAACTTTGATGTATGCATTTCTTTTGAATTTTTATTCAAAAAGAGGGAGTAATAAATTGCCTGTAATCTTTGTGCTATAAGTCAAGCTTGGTAGGCTTTTGAACAAAAATGACAAAGGTGAAGAATTTTGATATAAATTTTTGTTGCTTCATACAGAAAATATATTTGGTTTGTTGTTCCAGTTATTAATCTTTATTCTTTTATATTTTTTCAAATCACGAATTCTAAATTTATAAGATTTTTATTTCCTTTTCATCTATCTAAGTAGGATTATGATTAGATCCAAGATTAGTATATAAAAATGGTTGCTTCATAGAGAAATGCCCACTCCTCCAAGGCTCCCACCATTTCTCTGGAACGTTTCTTTTTTGCTTTAATTTTCATTAAATTATTAACATACTTCGTACAAATTATCCGATTAGAAATGAATTTAATCGTTTAATTGAGGGACCCGGCATGTAATTTCACCTTGAAAATATAATCGTTTAATTAAGGGGAAAAACGTTGGCAAACGTCATAATCCATTGCATCAATCCAACGGTGAAAAATGAATAGAGCAACATGACACAAATCTACCAAGCAAATCAGAGAATAAAAACCCTACATTTAGAGACTCTAACCTCATCCTTCTCCTGCCTTTTGTTCTTCTGCAAAAGCGCCTCACTGTATCCTCTCTATCCTCCTCCTCCTCCTCCTCATAGAGAACAAGCCACTTTGGAGCCAACAAGGTTCGACCTTTTCCCCTGAATTTTGATTCAATCGCTATATTTGTAGTTCTATTTTGCTTTAAACTCGGGTTACCGGGTTGTTTTAGCTGTTGAACTACGGCGTAAGCATTGAGAATTTTAATATTATATCGATTTTATGTCTGACACTCATTTTCATTTATTGTGCTTTTTTTTATTATATTTATTCTTTTATTTATAAGGTTTTGTTTGACAGTTTTGGTTTTTCGCTGATGGATTGTTGACCCTAGTTGATACAAAACTTGCATTAATTTGGTTAGCATTGGATAAGTATTTTGTTTGAAACACCAAAAGGGGAGGGAGAGCCTTTTTGCTACTAAAGGAAGAAAGAAATGGGTTTGGATAGAATGGTTGAGTAGTAGGAATAATTTGGGGAAAAACATGTATTCAACAAGCATTGGTAATATTTAAGGAAATGAATACACAAACATACATATAAATGAAAACAAGCTTTTGACGGCATGAATCCAGAAAAGAAATCAAGTTGGGCATTAACCTTGAATCAGAATAGGTTGTTCAATGCTGGGGCCAGAAAATGGTTGATAAAGTTTTGTTGATGTTGCAGTATTTGAAACTAGTTTTTTTAGTGTGAGCAAAGCACACCATTCGAATGTTGCTGCTCATATTTGTTTCGGTCACTTAGGCTTTTCCACTGTTAAGGGTAATTGTGGCCTTATTGAAGTGTTGCCAACTGCTGTGTAGTTTGTTAGTAGGATGTTGGAGTCTTAGTTCCAGCGATCTGGTTCAATCCTTTGTAGCCTCAAGTACGAAAATGAAGTGGCTTTATTAATTATTATAGTGATAAAATTCTTAGCGTGCGTATCATGGCAAGTAATGAAATACATGGCCTTTACAGTAGAAGCTCATATTTTCTATACAACGGCTTCTAATTATGATTTTTGACCTGTTAAAAGCAAGCATTTAGGCTAAGATTCCATACTAGGATTCTACCAGTTTATTTTGTTTTATCTTATTTAGTCTTGTCATACGTATGATGATTGTTTGAGTTGATGTGAACATTTGTTAATTAGAATAACTGTTATATCCTCTGGCGTTAATTTGATTGGAAAATGGAACCCTTTTGGTATTTCCATCAATGATAGATGAAATGGAAGTCTTATTGGTTTACTTTTTATTTTATTTTATTTTTTCAAGGATGCATTGTATTGAGCTTACATCGTATGATGGTGCAGTCAATCTATGATTTTTCTTACCTTACCTTTCATTTTAGATTACACTGAAATTTAAGTTTTTACCTATTGCAGCCTGCCAAAGGTCATTTGGCATAAACTTGAGATCAGTTTGTCAATCCTCGTATTGGATGGCAATATTACCTTGTGGAAGTACCTGTGTTGCCCAGTGGGGTATTCGTCCTCAATTTATTGTACGACCCAATGTCGCAAATCGAATAGTGTCAGCCCAATCAGGGTAAGTTTTCTGGTCAACTTTTTTTTTTGTATGGAAGGGACATTACTGAATTTGATTGTTCGACATCAATTATTTTCTTTCAGAGCTTTATATAAACATGGAATTGCGGAATCTGCTATGTCATTACTAGTTATGGTTTTTATTTTATGGTTTCTGCATCAATATGCATTGCATTTATGAAATTTTGATGCATATCATTTTGGTGAACATAATGATTAGATGAAAAATTTCCCACCTTTTTAGTTTCTCTTTTGTTAGGCTATAATTGTTTTATTGACTACAAAAAGAAAGAAATGGAGGGGGGATGAGTTTGAGTGCCAAAGAGAGAAGTGGGGATTTATATTGTGTTATCGCCACCCATAATGGTCTAACTTTTTGTATTAATTGAAGAATAATTTAGGTTTTTATTACCCTTTTGTAGAGTAACATGTATAATGAGGTATCTGGGAGGATCAAGTTCAAGCTTATTTTCACGTGATTCCTTCCCATTATTATCCTATATGGGGCCATATCAAACATCACATCGTCGTAGGGGATCACGGTTCATTGTTAGAGCTGAAACTGTGAGTATAAACCTCCACTTATTCTACTTTTCTATGTGCGTGTGAAAGTGGAGGGCTGTAATGGTTTTTTCCATTAATTATATATTTTGAAAATTTTGGGATAAACATTTATTTTTGCTGTAGTTGATATCCTGCTTTCTGTTCCATTCTCAATTTAATGTTATCATGCATTGTAATAAGCAGGATTATTACACTGTCCTTGGGGTGTCAAGAAATGCAAGTAAATCCGAAATTAAAAGTGGTATGATGACTTACCGTACCTTTTTCAGCAACTGTTCTATTTTGTTTCCTATATGATATTGTGGGGTATTTATGTGCTTATTTTAGTTTGCTAGTCTATTTCTTATTTCTGTTTGTGGTTTGCAGCTTATTGAAATTAAAGTTTATCCATCTTTAAGGATTTTTGCATTGAAAGTTAACACTATTGCCGAACCTTCAGTTTTCAGGGAGGTTAGGTTTTAATGATATAAAGGGAAGAGGAATTTAGAGAGGATGGATGGATGGATGGATTTGAAGAGAAATTAAAGATACATTCTATGATATAAGTAGGTACACATATCAGGCATGTATAGAAGCTGAAAATCGGTCTGTTTTATGTGATAACAGTGAGGCATTTTCTTACTCTTCAAGAGGAAGAAAATGAGTGCTTGCAAGTCTTAGAGAGAAATGAAAGACTAAGTCTAATAGGATGAGTTGGCAAGTGGTGATGATATTGTGTTGAAAGCTCCTGCTGTTCAAAAGGAAGTATCTTTTAGGTGTCCCAACTATAAGAAAAATTTATGCTTTCCTTGTTTTGATTTAAAATGACTCAACGGTGTACTTGTATGTACAAATGACTGATAATTATGTAAATTAGATTTCCTTTTTCTTAGGTACTCCAAAACTAAGTGGCTTAGCTGTTTATTTGTTTCTTTTGCTACTTTTTGCTTTTATCTCCCGTGTTATATTATCTCAGTGTTTTTATTGCTGCAGCTTATCGAAAGCTTGCTCGGAGTTATCATCCGGATGTGAACAAGTCAGTTGTTAACCTTGCACTTCTTAGCCTTTTATTATGGTCGTGTACGGTTCACTTTTGCATATTATATTTAAAGGCTTTGACATAATGTGGTAAATGCACGTGTAATGTTCAGTGGCAGGAAACTTGAACTCTAGTTGTATATGGTTCCGATAAAAATTTGTGAGATGACTCAGCTAGTTGTAATAATGGTTATAAAGTGAATGTGGCTGTTGAAAGAAAGAGAAAATAGGATAGTAATCATAGATTTCCCCAACTTCGATATTTGTTGAGTTTGTATCCATATATTTCATATATTTCTAAATATGATTGATGAAAGGGAGAAAATGTAGAATCCTCATAGTAGATTTCTGCCTTCTGGTCAGATATCTTCTCTGAAGTCTTCCAAAACAGTTTGTTGGTGCTAATTAAATTTTTTTTTCTTAAATCCATGTTTGAGTAGTTGATCTGTTTTTCCTTCATTTGTTCAATTTCTAATCATCATATGTTATTTTGCAGAGATCCAGGGGCAGAGCAGAAGTTCAAGGAAATTAGCAATGCATACGAAGTAAGAGTTCCATGTTGTGCTTACGATTGGCTTCTTTTATACAATTAATGCATGTGACTATGGTCATATGACATCTAATGATCATGGTGTGCAATGTACTGCTTAGGTCTTGTCTGATGATGAGAAACGATCTCTTTATGATAAATATGGGGAGGCTGGACTTAAAGGTGCTGGTATGGGAATGGGGGTAAGTTAACGTGAACAATTCTGAAAAAGGAGAACTTATTTCAAAATTATTTTCCTTGGCTTCTCTCAATGATTCATTTTGTTTCATTGATGGCTTGTTTATTTTCTCAGGATTTTAGCAATCCTTTTGATCTGTTTGAGTCGCTGTTTGAGGGCATGGGCGGTATGGGTGGCATGGGCGGCATGGGCATGGGTGGCCCAAGTTCCAGGAGTAGAGCAGTTGATGGGCAGGATGAATATTACAGTCTTGTTTTGAATTTTAAGGAAGCAGTTTTTGGGGTTGAGAAGGAGATTGAGATAACCCGACTAGAAAGCTGTGGAACATGTAACGGGTCAGGTGCAAAACCTGGTACAACAGCGTCGAAATGTACTTCGTGTGGTGGGCAAGGTCAGGTTATCTCATCTGCAAGGACTCCATTAGGTGTTTTCCAGCAGGTAATGACATGCTCTTCTTGCGGTGGGACGGGGGAAATTTCTACCCCGTGCAATACATGTTCTGGTGACGGGCGGGTAAGGAGAACAAAGAGAATCAGTTTGAAAGTTCCGGCTGGTGTGGATTCCGGTAGTCGTTTAAGGGTTCGGTCTGAAGGAAATGCTGGAAAGAAAGGTGGGTCTCCTGGTGATCTCTTTGTTGTTATTGAAGTTATACCAGACCCTGTCCTAAAACGAGATGATACCAACATATTGTATACTTGCAAAGTGTCTTACATAGATGCAATTCTGGGAACAACAATCAAGGTTCCAACTGTGGATGGTATGGTTGATTTGAAGATACCAGCTGGGACGCAGCCTAACACCACCCTTGTAATGGCAAAGAAAGGTGTCCCAGTTCTAAATAAAAGCAACATGAGGGGTGATCAGTTGGTCCGCGTACAGGTTGAAATACCGAAACGATTGAGCAGTGAAGAGAGGAAGCTTATTGAGGAGCTTGCTGACTTGAACAAGGACAAGGCGGCAAGCAGTAGGAGATAGTTGATGTTTATCGTATACACCGACAATGTGTGGCTGCCTGGGAAAATGTATTCACCATCTGGTATATTCAGCTTCCGAGGTTCGAACTATGAGACTTGCATAGAACATCTTGTAGTTTCAAAAGCTCGCAACTGCACAAGGGGACAGTTGCTGAAATTTGTAGTGATAGGTAAGATTATATTGTGATAGCTGTGTCCAATATGAAGAATCTTATAGGAAAGGAGGTGAAAAAGGAGATGAAGAATTAGACACGTACCACTTTGATTCTTAGCTCAAACTACCTCATGGATTCTGTTTTATAATTTCTTTTATTAAACTATTCTTTGAGATTGAACTAAAATTTGGGCTACAGTGTTCCCCTTAAGTTTTGTGTTAGTTATCAATGAGTGAGTAACGAATCATATGCATACTAAAAAGCTAACTCTCATTATTATCAAGTATGTTTTTTTTTCCTGCCAAATTTCAATTTTACATTAAAAGGAAAGCTCTAGTGCACTGAAATTTAGGTTTCTTTTTTTAATTTTAATTTGACATAATTTTATTTTACCCTACTTTTATAATGTTATTAAGTAAATTTAAAATCGATACTATTATTAGTTCAAACGGTCAAAAGCAAGTGAAAATTAAGAAATTATGTCATGAACCAAGAGGTGATGAAGTGCACGAAGTAGATATTACTCCACGTAGCAGATGATAATTTATAACGTAAAAGTTCCAAGATTCCAATTCACAAACCATTGACCCTACCATCCAGAATCCACAAGAAAAAATAAAAAAAAATTCCTCAACATTCCAAAACCCTAATAAATAATTTATCCGTAATCCCTCCATAAATTTGGTGAACGGCAGAAAGGGAATATAAATAAAAAAGTTAGTCAATATCAACGGCTGTTGGTACCCAAAAAACAATTGGCGGCTGTGATTGGACCCTCTATTATTTAAATTACAAAATCCACTCGCGTTTTCCTACAGATTCCATTCTCAACAGCCTCCGCTGGCCTTCCATTCCGTAACGCCAGCTATGTGTGGAATACTTGCCGTTTAGGCTACGTTGACAACTCTCAATCTAAACGCTCCCGCATCATCGAACTGTCTCGAAGGTGATGTTGATATTTTAGTCTTTTAGCAATTTTGTTTGTCTTTAGACGAAAATGATTATTGATTTTGATTGAAATGGAGAGTGTAGATTGAGGCATAGAGGTCCTAATTGGAGTGGACTATATTGCCATCGAGATTGTTACCTTGCTCATCAGCATTTAGCTATCGTAGATCCGGCTTCAGGCGACCAGCCCCTTTATAACGAGGATAAGACTATTGTTGTCATGGTATACTTTCTTTTTCTCGACCATGGAATGATCATGAAAATAAATTATCTATTTTTTTTAGTTTATAATATTATGCTATTCTTTTTTAGCGTAAAATGTTTTTTTTTTCGACATGAAAGTAAATAATATTTTCAATAACTAAAGTTAAGGTTATATATAGTATTCAAAGGTTCATGCATGTGTTATGTTATAACTGGTTTTTCATTTTGACGTGTAGATATAAGTATATGATTTTGCATTTGTTTTTTTGTTATCAATTATGGTTTTATTTTCTGTCATTTGCTTTTTCTTTATATTATAATATTGGAAAAAATGTAAATAAGAAAAAAATAATTAGCAACAAAAAATAACAATCAGTTGGAGCCATAGTTAGAATGCAATGTTTGATTTTACTTTCATGTTTGCTTGAAGATTATAGGTTAATGGAGAGATTATAACCATAATCAATTGAAAGAAAAGCTGAAGTCCCGTCAGTTCAGAACTGGAAGTGACTGTAAAGTGATTGCTCATATTGTAAGTACTTGAGTGGATGTTTAAGTTAGTTATTCAGAACATTTTCATCTTGTGAAGTGATTGCTCATCCTGTATATCAATTTTGGCTACTTACTCTTTTCAGTATGAAGAATATGGAGAAGATTTTGTGGACATGCTGGATGGCTTGTTCTCATTTGTCCTCCTTGACACTCGTGACAAAAGTTTCATTGCAGCTCGAGATTCTATTGGAATTACCCCCACTTTATATCGGGTGGGGCCTTGATGGTATGCAGTTTTCATTCTTATAGGCACTGGCTGTTAGACCTTCATTGAATTGTACTTTGTAGGGCATTGTGGACGTAAGAAGCTACATTTTCTCTTTTCATTTGCTTCAATATTTGAGCAACTTTTTTTCCTCTTAATTTTAATTGTACTTTGCACGGCAAAAAATCTAGCTAGGCTAATTAGGAGGCTGTTTTGTGAACCTGGTCGTTGCTCCAATGGTTGTCCCACCTCCTTGGGACCACATTTTTCCCCTTTTTCAAAAGCCCTAAGGTTTGACTTGACCCCTGAAAAGTTTGCAGGATAGGAAAATGTATGTCCTGAATAATATCTTAGCAACCTTTTTCGTTGCCCTTTTGAAATCTTTTGAAAGCTTGTTGCTCGGTGTACTTAAGATTCAAGAAACATGCTAATATAAACTAGCATCCGATGTGAAGATACTAATTTTTTACCCATATTAATTAATTATTATTATTATTATAATTATAATTATAATAATAATAATTATTATTATTATTAAATATATTAAATACATATATAAATATTATTAAAAAAATAATTAATTACAAATCAAGTTTCTGGCCCAAACCAAACTGAAACCCAAAAACATTTAGGGTTTTAGTTAGAGTTTCCTAAACCCTAATCCCAGCCGCCTCAGCTTGCTGCCGTTGGATCTGGCAAGATCCAACGGTCTAGATGGCTCCAGATGGAAACCCTAGGGTATGATACCCTAGGGCCACGCGGCCGCCGTTGCTGTTCTCGCCGCCTCCGCCGCTGCCACGTCCCAACCGAAGGCTCCAGAAGCTCCAACGCCAGCCGTCCACGCCATGGCTACGGGGTGAGTCACCACTGGTAGTCCGGTGACTCACCGAGACCCCCTCTTCGGACCGGTCCGATGGCCACACCGGTGGTGGCTATAAAAGCCACCACCCGAACCTGAAAAAAAAAAGGAAGGAGGGAGAGACAAAAAAAAAGGAGATACAGAGAAACAAGATACAAAAAAATATATATATACCAACGATCTCAACAACCATTCAGAAAAGAAACAGAAAAGAAAGAAAAGAAAAAGAAAGAAGAGAAACTTATTATCATCGGAGAACCCCAACCGTCGCCGGATACAACAAAAAACCGAAGGTACTTTTGTAGATTTGCTCCGATTAGGAGCTTTTTAAGGAAAAAGAGCACCGGAAACGTCCTTAGGACGTTCCGATCTATTTAACGGTGTAAAGAATAAAATTTTCCGGCCACCGGATGCGGTGGCCGGCGGTGACAGTCACGGCGGCACACGGTTGCCGTCCGGTGACCGGCTTCCCTCCGATGAGGGAAGCTAGAGAGAGGGCAGAGAGAAATTTGTTCTCTCTGTTAGAGAGAGAACAGAGAAAATGAAATGAGAAGCTGGCCCGTAGGGCCAGCCGGTTTAGGTTATAAATACCCTCTCCCGAACGACGTCGTTTTGGGGAGGGTATTTCTGTAATTTCACAAAGGGTAAACCCCGTCCGAAGCCATTCCAATTTGTAATTTTTACATTCTAGTCACTAAATCGATTTTATAATACTTTTAATTCAGATCCTTAATTTTAATTTCTTTTATTTTAGTCCTTTATATTAAAATAATATATTTAGGATAAATAACAGATTTAATCCCTTAATTTTAATAAATAATATTTTAATCCTTAGTTTATATTTTTAATTTATTTTATTCTAATATCCGAATTTTAGATAATTTTATTTTAGTCATTAAATAAATAAAATAAAGAAATAGCATGTTTAATCCCTATAATTTTGATTAATTATAAATTAGATTTTTAAATTTTATTTTTACTATAATTTAGTCATTTATTTTATATGTTTTCATTTATTTTACTGCTTTTAAAATATATTGTTTTAGTGGTATTTTTATTTTATTTATATTTTAAAATATGTTTATGTATTCATAAATATATATATAATAAATAGTAATTTTTAAATATTTATTTTTAATATCGAAGAAAAGGATAGTCTTAATACAACTGGATGTCCTATTCTGATATTTTAAAATTAAAAATTAAACAATATTATTTAAATTAATATTTATCAATATCAAAGAAATGAGATGTCTTAAGGCACCTAGAAGTTCTTTTCTGATATTTTTAAATAAATAAATATTTTTTATATAATTTTGAAATAATAGGATTATAAATTAAATATATTTTTGAATCTTTAAAATTTTAATAATAGAGACAATTTATAATTAAAAAGTACCAATTTTTGGGCGTTGTAGGGGTGCTAATCCTTCCCTAAACGTAACCGACCACGAATCCCTTTTTATTTATTTTTTTTTAAAAAAAAAGAGAACGAATTTTTGGTTATAAAACGCAGATCAGTTCATTTTTTTTTAAAATTGATGTTTTCTTAAAACTCTTTTAAAAAAAATAATTTTTAGGTATTCGACCTACCTGATCCAAAAGGCCGATGGCGACTCACAAATTATTTTCAACATTATTTATTCACATCAATTTCCCCGCCAAATTTAATATTTCGTGCCCGGACAAAAACCGGTTACAACAGCTTGGCGACTCTGCTGGGGAACGAACCCAGAATCTCTGGTTAAACTTTTAAAAATCAATTATAATTTGTCTCCATTAATTAAAAATTAAAAATTAAAAATTTATATATTTAATTTTTAATTCTTTCTTTTCAAAATTTTTATATTTTACTTATTATTTTCATAATATTTACATGTTTTATTTATAAGTATTTTATTTCATTATTTATTTTGTCAGAGGTATGAACATTTCTCCTCACACACAACACTTGCATTGCATAACATAAAGCTCTATAATTGAGTTGTCCCTTTTAAGTGGGAGTGAAAGCGACGTCTTCGTGAGAATTTATTCTCCGTGTCAGACCTAGCAAGTAACTTCCGGGGTTCATATGCTCTCTGTCTTCGTGAGAATTTATTCTCCGTGTCAGGCATAGAGAAATGTATCCCCTCGAATTGAACTCGATCCACTTTAGTCTGTGATGGACTAGGATTGAGGGTTAGCAACCCAAGGGGGCACTAACAAGGACAATTCGGGTACCTTTATTCTTAGATCTGAAACCCTGCATATAAAAAACCTTAGGAACTCTTCCGATCCGAAGTCATGCCGAAATTTTGCCTAAAATAGGAGTACACACAGGAGAAATGAATTCTAACTTTCTTGTTTATTTATTTTCTTTACTGATTAAATTACATGTATATTTAAATTATTTAAATTTAGAAAAAGCATGTTTAAATAAAAAGTATTTATGTAAATGTTATTATTGAATTTTTTTTATGTAAACTAATTTATTTTCTTTTTGTGTGTTCTTTATTTTTCTATTTACATAGCATCATACAGGATAAAAGACATTGAACCTTGTGTTAATTGTCTCATTGGAAAGCCTTCATCTATGGATAAAAAGTGTTCAAATCAAGTAATTCTAAACTCAGAAGTAAGACAGTGGGCTGAGGATTTACAAAGACAAGAAGGAGACAGTCTGCAGGATGATTATGTATCTGACTTGGCCAGTTATGCTCCAGTTTCACTAAAAAGAAATGATATGCAAGATTTGCGAAGCATTTTGGAAAGTTGGGATTCAAACAAAAAATTGCAGTTTTATCAGACTTACGGAGACATCCCATATTTGCTCTATGTAGAAGTTGATGATGAATTACTCAGAGCCCTAATTCAATTCTGGAATCCAGGGTACAATTGCTTCACTCTCAATAAAGAGGATTTGGTCCCTACTATTGAAGAATACACAACTTTGCTACATATAGATGGGGCTTTGGAGAATCGAATCTATTCAAAGTCAATTAAAACTCAACCATTTCGAGTTAAATTAGCAAAGATTGCCGGGGTACGAGAAGAATGGGTGGCATCCCGTACAAAACAAAAAGGCGAAAGCGAAGGCATCGCTTGGACCAACATTAAAGAACTTATTCAGAGTCATCCAGATATTAAAGTACGATTCGATTTATTTGCTCTGAGTATGTATGGTATGGTCATTTTCCCAAAAGTATTGGGATATATTGAAGCTGCAGTGGTAGATTTGTTTGAACAGCTACCGAAAAAGATTAATCCTGCTTTTGCAATCCTAGCAGAGACCTTCAGATCGTTAAATGCTTGTAGAAAGTTAGGAGGTGGACGATTCTCAGGGTGTACCCAGTTGTTATATGTTTGGATCCGTAGTCATTTCTGGAGGACAGAAAAGGTTTCATACGACGCTTTAATACGGATTACTCACCATTAAAAGAATTTCTGGAGCAGGAATGGCCGAAAGAAATTAAGAAAGATATGTGGATTAATGCCTTTCGAAATCTACAAAGCAATGACGTGATTTGGCGAGCCCCGTGGCAAATCCAAAGGGAATTCTTTTACAAATGTGGAGATTACAACTGGATAATGCTGCTCGGATTATGGGGAGGAATTGGATATGCACCACTTCTGGTCATAAGACAGTATGAAGGTCGTCAATTTGTACCTGTCACTGCTGGATTACAGTCATCTGAATTCGCATTCCATAGCAAAAATTATAAAATAAGCATCATGGAAGCCGTTACATCTTGGAAAATAACTTTTTGTATCCGAGCTAAAGCAGCAAAAGAAATGCTAACTCCTGATTATGAAGAATGGAGATCTTCCAGGAAAAATGAAAATATTCCTCTACCAGATCAAAAAGAGGATATCTCTATGGAAGATCGCATTAAGGTGGTTCCATCAGAGATTGAAATCCTGAGAGCTGAGTTTAAAGCAGAAAGAGAAGGCTGGTCGAAAGAATTAGAGCAAATGAGACAAGATAAAGCTATGTTGGGTGTGGACATTGACTTTCATTCATCACAATGTGCAATGTTGAGAAAAGATAAAGAAAAAGTTGATGATGAATTCAGAGCATTACAGAAAAATTACCAGGAGTTATATAAATCCCGGAAAGCATCAGGATCAAGCCAAGCAACAATACAAATGACCAGAGAATTGAACATCGAGAAAAGTCGAGTTGAAAATCTGAAAGGAAAGAATAGCCGTCTACTCAAAAGCCTTGAGAAAGGAAAGCAAAAAATGGAAGATTTTGAGGTCGACAGAAGAGAGCGAATTATAAAACACAAGGCTGAACACCGCGAGATCATGAATGAAATGCAAAGAGAAAGGGATCGAGCCAAAGATTTAGAAGAGATGAAGAATGACATCTTTGATAAATTTGAAGGCGAGAAAAATATCATGTTCAAGGGATTTGAATCTGAAATGAACCAGTTGATTGCCGAACTTGAAGTCAGAGGCCAAAAGATGGAAGAATCCAATATTGAAAAAGAAAAATGGGAGCTAGAAAGAAAAAATTTCAACACCAGACTTGAGGTAGAGCAGGAAGTGGCTAGAAATTGGATGCAAAGATGCAGAAACAAGGATGTTCAAATCCAGAAGCTTAATCAAAGAACGCAAGAAGCACGAACAAAACTTGAAGAAGATCTGGATCAATCTAGAAATAAAAACTCAGAGTTTAATGCTTACATTTTGCAACTTGAGGAATCATTGTTCCAAGAAAAGGTTCGTCTAGGACCTAATGACCTCAAAGAAAGTAGTGAGGAAAATGCTTCACTGCGAAGACGCATTAGAGATCTTGAAAAAATTCTGCACAATTGTCAAGTCAGAATCACTGAGTTAGAGCAAACTCTTGAAGGAACGAATGAACAATGGCAACAGTCAACTGAGTTCTATGTTGAAAGAAGTGAAGAAAGAAGTAATATGGTGTTCGAGGCCATGGTTCAAATGAGCGAAGTTGCTAGATATGTTGGGGAACTAGCTGTTGAAGCCAAAATAATTGAGCATCAAGTTGATCCAGTTTCTAAGTACGGAAAGAAGGTGTCATGGTTAATGAAAGAAGTTATAGAACTTAATAGGAAAGCTATGCCCTATATATAGTTATGAACTATTATAAAGAAACTTTTATATGCCGATGAAAGTTGTTCTATGACAATTAACTTTTTGGGATCAATGTTTTTTTGCATACATACATTCTGCATACATACATCATTCATTTCATAATTTTCTTTATGAATAATTTTATTTATTAAGATAAAATTCATTAATTAAAATTTGAGAAATAATAATATTAAAAGATTTTTCAATCGCAGTTATTCTGGCCAAAAGAGAAATACAACATCACTACGGTACTAGACAAGCTACTAAGAGAATTATGGAGGATAAAATACAGCGTATTGAGGAACAACATCATAAAGAACAAGAAGAAATGAGAATGAAGCTGGAAAAAATTGAAGCCAGTATTGCAAATTCACAAGACAGTATGATGAAGAAAATAGAGGACATGTTTAAAAGGCAGGCTATCAATGGAAAAATGCATGAAAATCCTGTATCTTTCGACCAAGAACCCATATATCCTCTAGGTTTTCCACCAGAACCAATTTATCACTCTGGTACTACACCTATACAAATCAATGCTCGTACATCTGCATTACAAGAAGCCAAACCACATGAAGATCAACAAGAGAATCCTGCATCTTCAAGCAAAAATCCGCTTATATCCGATGTGAAAATAGGGGATCTTAATACTGAGCATTTAATCCCAGATTTGAATGAGCTGAATGAGAAACAAAAAGTAAATGAAGAATTGACCAGACAGATCAAGAGCTTAGAAGAACGAATGAAATCCGTGTGTCGTAACCGGTTTTCGTCCGGGCACGAATTTTTACTTGGCGGGAAAAATGATGTGAATAAATGGTTTTGAAAATAATTTAGGAGTCGCCATCGGCCTTTTGGGTCAGGTAGGTCGAATACCTAAAAAATATCTTTTAAAAGAGTTTTTAAGAAAACATCAATTAAAAGATAAACTGATCTGCGTTTTAACCAAAAAATTCGTTCTTTTTAATAATAAAAAGGGATTCGTGGTCGGTTACGTTTAGGGAAGGATTAGCACCCCTACAACGCCCAAAATTGGTACTTATTAATTATAAATTGTCTCTATTATTGAAAATTTAAAAATTCAAAAATATATTTAATTCATAATCCTGTTATTTCAAACTTATTAATATAATATATTAATATCTATATTTTTAAATAAGGTATTTATTTAGAAATATCAGAAAAGGGCTTCTAGGTGCTTTAAGAAAGCTCTTTTCTTAATATTAAAAAATAAATATTAATAAAATATTTATCTAAAGATAATTAAGTATAGATTAATATATATAATTGATAAAAGAAAAATATTTATTTAAAATATCAGAAAATAGACATCCAGTTGCTTTAAGACTGCCCTTTCTTAATATTTAAATAAATATTAAAAATAATAATTTTCCTTAATAAAATAAAACAATGTGTTTTATGGTTTTTATAAGTAGGATATTTATTTATTTTTAAAATACCAGAATATGACATCTAGTTGCTTTAAGACTGTCATTTTCTGTGATATTAAAAATAAATAAATATTATTATTTAAACAAATATATATATATATATATATATAAGACTAAGATAAAAATAAAATAATACTTAAAGCAATAATTAAAATATAAAAATAATAGTGCAAATGAATAATGATTAAAATAAGAGAAATTAAAAATATAGTATACATGTACTAATATAATAAAATTTAAATACTAAATTCTAAAAAAAATCAATTTATTGATACATCTAGACATAGGTATCTTTCTTGAAGATTTTGTTAAATTAAAGAAAATGGGGTCATGGTGATTTAATATAATATCATCAAGATAAGTCTAAATTGTACTTTATAGAAAACAATAATGAATTGTTTTAGTTAGGACGCATGTTTTTGGAATCTTTCAATGATTCAAACTACAACTACGTGCAAATAGTATTAATTTAATTATATACCCCACATACATAAATTATATAACAAAATCATGCTACAACTAGGTTAATATGATCATTACATGTCTGGAAAAAAAATCATACCATCTTTATCATATTTTACTCTAAAATATAAATGACTAAAAGGAAATAAAATAAAATATAGATGCCAAACTAAAATAAATAGAAATATGCTTTTAATGATTAAATTATAAAAATATTAAAGTTAATAGACATAACTTGAAATATTATATCATATAGGTACATATAATATAATTAGCTTTAATTATTAAATGGTAATTAAAATATAAATATTTAAAATTAAAAGGATTAAATATGGTATTATCCTAAATATTTTATAAATATAGTAGGGACTATAATATAATAAAATAAAATTAAGAGTTTGAATTAAAAGGTTCGAAGTTTGATTTAAGTGACTAAAATATAATGTTACAAAGTTACAGACATTACGGGACATATTTAACCATACATGAAATTACCTAGAAGCCCTTACCAAAACTACGTCGTTTTGGTGGGGGTATTTAAACCCTATTCCAATTGGCCTTAAGGCCATTCTTGTTCATTTCTCATTTCTCAATCTCTCTCTATTTGAGAGAGATGAGAACTCTCTCTGTTCCCTCTCTAAATTCCTTCACCGGGTGGAATCCGGTCTCCGACCGGCCGCCATCGACCGCCATCGACCGCCACTGCCGGCCACCGTCTCCGGTGGCCGGAAATTACAAATTAACCCAAATGATTCGCTTTTAAACCTTTAACCCGAATATAGCATTTTTTTTAAAACCCTCTATTTTACCATAGATCTAAATAAACCGAAGTGGTTACCTTCGGTTAAATCTGGATTTCCGGCGGGTTTTGAAGATTGTAAAGCTGGTGGTAAGGCTCTCGACTTCTTCTCCTTTTGTTCTTCGTTTTGATATTGTCTGGGATCGTTGGTTTATATGCTTTTCTATCTCTTTTTTTTTTCTTCTCTCGTTCTTGCTCTCTTTTTTCTTTCTGGTTGTTTGTTGTCCTCCTTTTTTTCTGTTTGCAGGCATGGTCGATGGTTTTTATAACCATCATTGGTGATGGATTCGAACCGGGTAAAGAATGGCCCTTGAGGTGAGTCACCAAACTATGGTAGTGACTCACCATAGGGCAGCGACGTGGACGGCAACTTTGAGTCTTCTGGATACTTCGGCGAGGCGAGGCAGCAGGTCGAGCGTCGTTGGAGGCGGTTTGTAGCTGCTACGTGGAGCTGCTGCAGCTGCTGGAAATTGCTGGAAATACAACGTGGAGCTGCTGGAATGGAGAGGTAAAAATGGTGATTACACCGTGGAAATAACTGAATCATTCTATGGGTTTGATGCTAGTGAGTTGAGTTTGGTTCCAGACCTAATCCTCCCCATCAAGTTCAAAGCTCCTGAATTTGATAAATATGACGGTACTACATGCCCTTCATCCCACATTACTATGTTTTGTCGAAGAATGGCAGGATATGTGAAGGACGAGAAATTGTTAATTCACTGCTTCCAGGATAGTTTGACAGGACCAGCTTTAAAATGGTATACTCAATTGACCAAAGCCAACATTAGATCCTGGAAAGATTTGGCTAAAGCATTTTTAGAGCAGTATCGCCATGTAACAGACATGGTCCCTGATAGATGGACTCTCCAAAATTTGGAGAAAAAGAATAATGAAACATTCAGACAGTATGCCCAGAGATGGCGTGACACAGCGGCCCAAGTTCAACCACCTTTGTCAGAAAAAGAGGCCACAGTAATATTTGTTCATACCTTGAAGGCTCCTTATTTAAATCATCTAATGGGGAATGCAACCAGAAATTTTTGCAGATTTGGTCATTTCTGGAGAACTCATTGAAAATGTCTTGAAAAGTGGCAAAATTGAATCAAATGAAGGGTCTAGTTCCAAAAGACCTACATACCGGAAAAAGGAGAATGAAGTCAACAATGCCAATTCTTACAGCAAGGATTCATCGAAAAGTGTTACAATAACCCAGCCAAGGGTTAAGAAAGAGGAAACAAACACTAATCGAGCAGATTCCAGAGGATCTCGAAAGGAAAATGAAAGGTTGTCTTTTACACCTTTACCAGTACCATATGCTTAGATCTATGACTCACTGTTAAAAGCAGATGTCATACGGCCTTATTCTTTGGTTCCCATGCAACCACCATTCCCTCCTTGGTATGATACAAAGGCACACTGTGTTTATCATGAAGGAATCACGGGTCATTCTATTGAAAACTGTTTGGCATTCAAAAGGGTGGTTCAAAATTTGATCAACACGGGGAAGTTGGAATTCAATACACCATCTGCATCAAATCATCCATTGCCAAATCATGGAGATAAAAACGTGAATGCAATTCAGGAAGAGAACAGAAAGAAAGAAAAAAATGACATTTCTGAAATTAAATCTCCGTTTGTTTGGGTATTCCAACAACTCTCTTTAGCCGGTATAATTCCACAACAATTCAGGCCAAAGCAGAATGAAGGCAAGAATTATTGTGAATATCATCAGGAGAAAGGGCATAAAATTCAACTATGTCCTGAATTTAGGGATTTGGTGCAAAAATTGATGAACAACAGAGAAATAGAATTCTTTGAAGAAGAACCAGGGAAAAAAGAAAATGATGTTTGCTCATCAGAGGATTCTAAACCGAGTCAAAGAATAAATGATCCTGTGATCATTAATGTGAAATCATCTACGGTGATTCCTGCACCAATAAAGCCGAAAGTAGTTATCACCGCTCCTCTACCATTTCCATACAAAGATACCCGCATGGTACCTTGGAATTATACTACCAATGTTTCAATGGTAGGAGGATCTGTTTCTCTAGAAAAAACAGAAGAGAAAATACAGAGTTTGGGTACAACATCGACGTCTGAAGCAGTGAGCGAAGTCGGTTTCTTTACAAGAAGTGGGAGATGTTACTCTCCCGAAACATCCAATGCTTCAGAACAAGTGAAAGCAAAAGGAAAAGCCATGGCAATACCTCAGAAGGTATTTGATGATGAATCCTCTCCAGCATACAATGAGCCTGTGACAGAAAAACAAGCTCAAGAATTTTTGAAATTTTTGAAACACAGTGAGTATAGTGTGGTTGAACAATTACACAAACAACAAGCGAGAATTTCTATTCTTGATCTATTGATGAATTCAGAAGCACATAGAAATGCTTTGATGAAAATTCTCAATCAAACATTTATCCCTGAAGATATATCCCTCAATAAACTTGACAGAATTGTGGGACATATAGTCGCTGACAATTACATAACGTTCACAGATGATGAAATACCGGAAGGCGGAATGGGGTCAGTAAAAGCTTTGAACATCACGACACATTGTCATGGTCATGTGTTGCCAGGAGTATTGATTGACAATGGATCCGCTCTCAACTTGATGCCTCTAGTCACACTTCAAAGAATGCCTCTGGATCAATCACACATGAAGAGTTATCAGAATGTAGTACGAGCATTTGATGGTACTCAAAAAGAAGTGCTTGGGAAAATGGAAATACCGTTGTTAATTGGCCCAGTCGTGTACAATATTGACTTTGTGGTGATGGACATCCACCCCACATATAATTGTCTATTAGGGAGGCCATGGATTCATTCAGCAGGAGCCGTTCCTTCTTCATTACATCAGAAATTAAAATTTGTTGTTGATGGACAACTAATATGCGTAGGAGCTGAAGAAGAAATCATTGCATCGGTAACAAGTGATGTTCCATATATCGACACCAATGATGATGCTCTTGAATGCTCTTTCCGAGCTCTTGAATTTGTAAATGCAACCTTTATTGCAGAAGGAAGCAAAATTCCATATCCCAGATTGTCTGATTGCACCAAGATGACAGTACAACAAACTTTAGGAATCGGAGCTAAAGCTGGGAAAGGTCTAGGAAAGAATCTTCAAGGGATTTCAGTTCCTATCAGTATAAAGATGAAAAAAGACCATTTTGGGTTAGGGTTTAAGCCCAATCTTCAGCAAAAGAACAAAGAGATGAAAAGAAGATGTGAAGACAGAAAGGCAAAATTGAAAGGGGGAGAAATCCTTTGGAAACACATGTCTTTCCCACAATTAAAGACCACATTCAGATCAGGGGGAACAATTAATGTAGAACAGCAGCTTGTTGAAGCCTTTAAAGAAGAAAAGTTGACGAAAGATCAAGACATAGTTGAAGAAGCTATGAATGGATTATTTATCAACATGATCATGAATGACAACAAAACTGGCAAATACTTGGATAGGATTCGACCATGTCTTTCTGGAGAAACACTCACCAATTGGACCACTGAAGATCTTCCTATAGTTTTTAATATTAACGCAGAGTAATATTCATAACTAATCTTTATGTTTAGCTCAAAAATATGAAAACTTTTTGTTATCTTGTAAAAGAAATTATGTTAAATATAAGAAATTTTCTTTAAAATTTTCAGATGGCAATCATTCTTTACATTTTATTACATTTTTACATTTCATAAATTTACTATATTCTTTCAGAAATATGTCCGACTTAAATTTGCAGGTGTCACCGTGTTAATAGCATGTGTATTCCTAAATTTAATTCAGTGATAAATTTAGAGCATCCTATATGTCTGGAAGAAATCAATGGTTGTGAGGATGAACTGGAATGTGATGTTCCTACTGAACTATTAAGATTGGTAGAAAAAGAAGACAAACAAATTCTACCCCACAAAGAAGAGATTGAGACTGTGAATTTGGGAACAGATGAAGAAATGAAAGAGGTGAAAATTGGTACTACTCTGACAATCCAGATAAAACAAGAATTGATAAATCTCCTTCAAGAGTTCAAAGATATATTTGCCTGGTCTTATCAAGATATGCCTGGTTTGAGCACAGATATAGTGATACACAAGCTTCCAATCAATCCAGAATATAAACCGGTCCAACAAAAGCTCAGAAGAATGAGGCCAGAAATGTTGTTGCAAATCAAAGAGGAAGTAATGAAACAGATCAATGCAGGTTTCCTACAAGCATCTAAATACCCAGAATGGGTAGCCAACATTGTTCCCGTACCAAAGAAAAATGGGAAAGTTCGAATGTGTGTGGATTACAGAGATCTCAACAAAGCTAGTCCAAAAGATAGCTTTCCATTACCCCACATAGACACATTGGTGGACAATACTGCAGGCACGCATGGTTTTCATTTATGGATGGATTTTCAGGATATAATCAGATAAAAATGAATCCTGAAGACATGGAAAAAACAACATTTATAACCATGTGGGGCACATTCTGTTATAAAGTGATGCCATTTGGATTGAAAAATACAGGGGCAACATATCAAAGAGCCATGGTAACTTTGTTTCATGACATGATGCACAAAGAGATTGAAGTATATGTAGATAACATGATTGCCAAATCCCGAACTGAAGAAGAACATATTAAAAATCTGAGAAAGCTTTTCCAGAGATTGAGGAAGTATCAATTAAAGCTCAACCCCGCTAAATGCACTTTTGGGGTAACTTCCGGGAAACTTTTGGGATTTGTAGTCAGCAAAAAATGAATCGAGATTGATCCAGATAAAGTAAAAGCAATTCAAGATCTTCCACCACCCAACACAAAAAAAGAAGTTCGAGGCTTTTTGGGAAGATTAAATTATATATCTCGGTTCATTTCTCAATTAACTGACAAATGTGATCCAGTGTTCAAATTACTTCGAAAGAACAATCCTGAAGTCTGGAATGAAGAATGTCAAGAAGCTTTGGATATTATTAAGAAATATTTATCCAATGCCCCAATTTTAGTATCACCAATGCCTGATAGACCATTAATTCTCTACTTGACGGTCTTCGAAAATTCGATGGGATGTGTACTAGGACAGCATGATGAATCAGGAAGGAAAGAAAAAGCTATTTATTATCTGAGCAAGAAATTTACTGATGGTGAAATTCGATATCCACCAATACAAAAATTACGTTGTGCTTTGGTGTGGACTACTCGAAGACTCAGACAATATATGTTATACCATACTACTTGGTTGATATCCAAACTTGATCCTTTAAAGTTCTTAATGGAATCACCAGCTTTGACAGGCAGAATGGCTAGATGGCAGATGTTATTATCTGAGTTTGATATTATATATGTCAATCAAAAAGCGATAAAAGGAAGTGTCATAGCTGATTTTCTGGCCAGTCGTGTATCAAATGATTATCAGCCTTTGAGCTTCAATTTTCCCGATGAAGATTTGTTGTGCATATCCATGAATGAAGAAGTCAGAACAAATGATGAATTTGTAACTTGGAAGCTTTATTTTGACGGAGCATCTAATGCTTTGGGACGAGGAATCGGGGCAGTGTTAATTTCTCCAGAAAATGTTTATTATCCCTTTACAAGTAGACTGGAGTTCTTTTGCACCAATAACATGGCGGAATATGAAGCTTGTATCATGGGGTTGAAAGCAGCTATAGAAAGAAAAATCAAATTTCTCAAGATATATGGAGATTCATCGTTAGTGGTGTATCAATTGCGAGGAGAATGGGAAACAAAAGATCCCAAATTGTTGGAATACCGAAATTTTACCCTCGAATTAGTGAAAGAATTTGAGAGAGTTACCTTCAATTATCTCCCTCGAGAAGAAAATCAAATGGCAGATGCTTTGGCTACATTAGCTGCTATGTTTCAGGCAACTAAGAAAGTTGATATGATGCCAATCAAAATGCAAGTATATGAAATTCCTGCACATTGTTATAGTGTGGAAGAAGAGGTAGATGGTAAACCATGGTATCATGATATCCTGCAATATATCAAAAATCAAAGTTATCCACCAAATGCATCGGAAATTGATAAAAGAACCTTGAGAAGAATGGCTGCTGGATATTTTCTTGATAGAGAGATTATGTATAGAAGAAGCAGTGATCAAATGCTATTGAGATGTTTAAATACCAGCGAAGCTCGAAACGTCATTGAAGATTGAAGAAGTACACAGTGGAATATGTGGAACACATGCAAATGGTCTTTCCATGGCCAGAAAAATAATGAGATATGGATACTATTGGGCTACCATGCACACTGATTGTATTGATTATGCAAGGAAATGTCATAAATGCCAGATATATGCAGACAAAATTCATGTACCCCCATCTCCTTTACATGTAATGACAGCACCATGGCCATTTTCTATGTGGGGAATAGATGTCATTGGTGCAATCACACCAAAAGCATTGAATGTACATTGTTTCATCCTTGTGGCAATTGATTATTTTACCAAATGGGTTGAAGCTGCTTCATATACCAATATTAAGAGGTCCACAGTCTGCAAATTCATAAAGAAAGAGATAGTTTGCCGGTATGGTCTACCAGAAAGGATTATTACAGATAATGCTCTGAACCTGAACAACAAAATGATGACCGAACTTTGTGCACAGTTTAAGATCAAACATGCAAACTCAGTGGCATATCGTCCAAAGATGAATGGGGCAGTTGAAGCAGCAAATAAGAACATCAAGAGAATTATTACAAAGACTACTGAAACTTACAAAGATTGGCACGAGAAGTTATCTTTTGCTCTATATGCATACCGAACTACTGTTAGAACATCTACTGGGGCAACGCCTTTTTCTTTAGTCTACGGGATGGAAGCAGTCTTACCAATTGAAGTTGAGATTCCATCACTCCGAATATTGAGAGAAATAAAATTGGATGAATCTGAATGGATCCAAGCTAGATTTGATCAATTGAACCTTATTGAGGAGAAAAGATTGAAAGCTATTTGCCATGGACAGATGTATCAAAAACGGATGATGAAGTCTCATGACAAAAAAGTACATCCAAGAGAATTCTAAGAGGGTGATCTAGTACTAAAAAAGATCTTGCCTATATATAAAGATTTCCGTGGGAAATGGATGCCTAATTGGGAAGGGCCATACGTTGTGAAAAAGGCCTTTTCCGGAGGAGCATTGATCTTGGCAGAAATGGATGGAAAAATTCTGAGAAATCCAATAAACTCGGATTCTGTCAAGAAATATTATGCTTGAAGAGAAAAAAAAAGGAAAAAAGAAAAAAAAGAAAAAGGGGGGTCAAGGTGAAAACCCGCAAAGGGCATTTTGTAACCAAAGGAAGGATTTGAGTTGAAAACCTGAAAAGGCGGCTCAAATGCAGATTGATATTAGGCATCTGACAATTGAACTCTCTTAATATTTTGACAGTTTGGGAGAAACTTCACATCTACAAGCATTTCAACAACGTTTGAGATCTTCCAGACAAAAGCTTACATCATTTCTAAATTGTGTCAACTTGATTAATTTAGAAATACTTATGCTTATAATTTGTTGAGACATTTGAATTTTTATCATTCTTATGCTTGCCAGAACTTTGAATACAATTCTATCTATTTCAAGTTCAATTTATTTGAGATTCAATTTATTTTTGGAAATTCAATTTATTCTTCTATGAATTAACATAATTTTTAAATAATTTAAAGATTTCTGAATATTACCTTATGTTAATACTTTTAAATACATGGAATATAAAGTAAGAAAATCATCACCATCTTAAAGCCAAGAACATCAAGATTGTTACACGGGATGTTACCGACAACAAGGTCGAATCCGCCAAATCTACTCATCAATTGCTTCAACTAATCACCATTCAGTTCTTGCACATCTATTTTCGAAGATATACTAAGACAATAAAAGGCGATCTTTGCAGCACGGATTCCAGCAAAAAAAAAAAACAAGACATTGATATCACTGGGAAAATATCTCTATACAGATCCTTGTGTATGGTTTTTAAGGAAATCTAGAAGCATTTCCACCTCATCAGGTTTAAGTGGAGCAACTTTATTCCTTCTAACCCATGCTAGATTCCATTTTCAGCACTCATCAAGAACATACTTCTGGACACTCGAAGGTGGCTCATTGTCATAAGCTTCAAGAGTCTTACAGATCCTTTCTGTCAATTTGGCACTTCCTGTACATGTTTATAAACAGTTCAACTTTGTTCTTGGATCCCATGAAAGTCATCATTTCTTTGTCAATAGAAAAGCATCAGCACATGGAAGAAGCAGAATAAGAGAAAATCTGTTCTTAATTGACAGAATTATGAATATAGCCCTTTTCAGTATAGTAGCATGGAAATGCTTCGAATCTACAAATTCTGGCTCTACATCGAATAAGCATTGTGATATCTTAGTCCAAACATTAATTGGAAGATGAATTTGCCAATAGCATCTTCTGGAAGTGTTCTTTGAGTTATCTGATCTGGTTTGGCAGAACCAATCATTGAATTGGGAAGATGAATGTGCTCATAGCATCTTCTGGAAGTGTTCTTTGAGTTATCTGATATGGTTGGACAGAACCAATCATTGAATTTGGAAGATGAATTGGCTAATAGCATCTTCTGGAAGTGTTCTTTGAGTTATCTGATCTGGTTTGGTAAGAACTACAGAACCAATCATTGAATTTGGAAGATGAATTTGCTCATAGTAGAAATAAGGAAACTCAATAGCATCTTCTGGAAGTGTTCTTTGAGTTATCTGATCTGGTTTGGTAGGAACTACAGAACCAATCATGGAATTTGGAAGATGAATTTGCTCATAGTAGAAATAAGGAGACTCAATAGCATCTTCTGGAAGTGTTCTTTGAGTTATCTGATCTGGTTTGGTAGGAACTACAGAACCAATCATTGGAATTAAAAGATGAACTGCATGATCGTCTTCATTAAGAAGTTTCTTTTCAAGTTTCTTTTGCTTATTCCTTTCCCAAAAATCATAGTCCAGGTTTTTCCTTTTCTTGTAATTGGGATCATCACATAATGGCTTCCCATCTTTTACCGGAAGAAGTGCGTCAGCATCTTTAGTCATTTGAGCAGCACATATAAAATCTATCAATTTTGCAATTGATGAATCTGGATCACATTTCTCCAGGGCTATTTGAAGTTTCAGCCTCTGAGAATCCCATTTCTGTCAAGTATAACAGTTTATTCTCCTCATCAGAATCAGAATTCAAGATTTCTCGGTATTAGAAGAACTATCGATATCTGTGAAATCATCTTGAAAGGTCATTTCATAATCAGATGAGTTGTTATCAGAATCAACATTGTTGCCTGAATACAAGCTTTTCAAGAGCCTATACTATTGAATGTTATTCTCAAGAGATCTTGTGACATTATATCTACATTTGTCAAAGATGATAGATTCTCTGATTTGAAGAAGAAAGATCTATTGGGTTTCTACGACTGAAGAAATACTCAGTTCACCAATCTGAAATCAAATAACTTAACATTCATGCATCATATTTAGGCATTTTCAAAAATAGGTGCATTTTCATTCATTTTCATCTATGTTGAATTTTTAACAGGAATTTCAAAGATTTTAGCAAAGATTCAAATCTATCATTTGATGGATTGACATTTTCAGAGAAGTTCATAATGAGAAGAACTCATCTGAAGAAGGAAGAAGAAGTTCATAATGAGAAGAATTTGTTCAACCTTTTGTCTGAATTCATTACTTGATGGATTATTTTTTCCAGAGAAAGTTCATAATGAGAAGAACTCATCTGAAGAAGGAAGAAGAAGTTCATAATGAGAAGAATTTGTTCAACCTTTTACATGAATCCATCATTTGATGGATCATCTTTTCCAGAGAAGTTCATAATGAGAAGAACTCATCTGAAGAAGGAAGAAGAAGTTCATAATGAGAAGAATTTGTTCAACCTTTTACCTGAATCCATCACTTGATGGATCATCTTTTCCAGAGAAGTTCATAATGAGAAGAACTCATCTGAAGAAGGAATAAGAAGTTCATAATGAGAAGAATTTGTTCAACCTTTTACCTGAATCCATCATTTGATGGATCATCTTTTCCAGAGAAGTTCATAATGAGAAGAACTCATCTGAAGAAGGAAGAAGAAGTTCACAATGAGAAGAATTCATCAACCTTTTGTCTGAATTCATCACTTGATGGATCATCTTTTCCAGAGAAAGTTCATAATGAGAAGAACTCATCTGAAGAAGGAAGAGAAAGTTCATAATGAGAAGAGCTTGTTCAACCTTTTACATGAATTCATCAATTGATGGATCAACATTTTCAGAGAAGTTCATAATGAGAAGAACTCATCTGAAGAAGAAAGAAGACAACTTTTTGCATAATCCTATCACAGAAGGAGATAGATTAGCATCAGCCTTTCTAGAGAAAGTTCATAATGAGAAGAATTCATCAAAAGCTTATTCAACCTTTTGAATGACTCTATCACAGAAAGAAAGATCAACATCATCCCCAGCAGAAAGTTCATAATGAGAAGAACTCATTTGAAGAAAGAGAAGAATTTATTCAATATCTCCATTATGATCAAGTGAAGCCAAATGGATAAAAAAATTTATTATCTTTTCATCTTTGCCCTATTCTTGTTAACACAAGAATGAGCAAAGAGGGGCAGCTGAAGATACTAATTTTTTACCCATATTAATTAATTATTATTATTATTATAATTATAATTATTATTATTATTATTATTATTATTATTATTAAATATATTAAATACATATATAAATATTATTAAAAAAATAATTAATTACAAATCAAGTTTCTGGCCCAAACCAAACTGAAACCTAAAAACATTTAGGGTTTCAGTTAGGGTTTCTTAAACCCTAATCCCAGCCGCCTCAGCTTGCTGCCGTTGGATCTGGCAAGATCCAACGGTCCAGATGGCTCCAGATGGAAACCCTAGGGTATGATACCCTAGGGCCACGCGACCGCCGTTGCTGTTCTCGCCGCCTCCGCCGCTGCCACGTCCCAACCGAAGGCTCCAGAAGCTCCAACGCCAGCCGTCCACGCCATGGCTACGGGGTGAGTCACCACTGGTAGTCCGGTGACTCACCGAGACCCCCTCTTCGGACCGGTCCGATGGCCACACCGGTGGTGGCTATAAAAGCCACCACCCGAACCTGAAAAAAAAAAGGAAGGAGGAGAGACAAAAAAAAGGAGATACAGAGAAACAAGATACAAAAAAATATATATATACCAACGATCTCAACAACCATTCAGAAAAGAAACAGAAAAGAAAGAAAAGAAAAAGAAAGAAGAGAAACTTACTATCATCGGAGAACCCCAACCGTCGCCGGATACAACAAAAAACCGAAGGTACTTTTGTAGATTTGCTCCGATTAGGAGCTTTTTAAGGAAAAAGAGCACCGGAAACGTCCTTAGGACGTTCCGATCTATTTAACGGTGTAAAGAATAAAATTTTCCAGCCACCGGATGCGGTGGCCGGCGGTGACAGTCATGGCGGCACACGGTTGCCGTCCGGTGACCGGCTTCCCTCCGATGAGGGAAGCTAGAGAGAGGGCAGAGAGAAATTTGTTCTCTCTGTTAGAGAGAACAGAGAAAATGAAATGAGAAGCTGGCCCGTAGGGCCAGCCGGTTTAGGTTATAAATACCCTCTCCCGAACGACGTCGTTTTGGGGAGGGTATTTCTGTAATTTCACAAAGGGTAAACCCCGTCCGAAGCCATTCCAATTTGTAATTTTTACATTCTAGTCACTAAATCGATTTTATAATACTTTTAATTCAGATCCTTAATTTTAATTTCTTTTATTTTAGTCCTTTATATTAAAATAATATTTAGGATAAATAACAGATTTAATCCCTTAATTTTAATAAATAATATTTTAATCCTTAGTTTATATTTTAATTTATTTATTCTAATATCCGAATTTTAGATAATTTTATTTTAGTCATTAAATAAATAAAATAAAGAAATAGCATGTTTAATCCCTATAATTTTGATTAATTATAAATTAGATTTTTAAATTTTATTTTTACTATAATTTAGTCATTTATTTTATATGTTTTCATTTATTTTACTGCTTTTAAAATATATTGTTTTAGTGGTATTTTTATTTTATTTATATTTTAAAATATTTTTATGTATTCATAAATATATATATAATAAATAGTAATTTTTAAATATTTATTTTTAATATCGAAGAAAAGGATAGTCTTAATACAACTGGATGTCCTATTCTGATATTTTAAAATTTAAAATTAAACAATATTATTTAAATTAATATTTATCAATATCAAAGAAAGGAGCAGTCTTAAGGCACCTAGAAGTTCTTTTCTGATATTTTTAAATAAATAAATATTTTTTATATAATTTTGAAATAATAGGATTATAAATTAAATATATTTTTGAATCTTTAAAATTTTAATAATAGAGACAATTTATAATTAAAAAGTACCAATTTTTTGGCGTTGTAGGGGTGCTAATCCTTCCCTAAACGTAACCGACCACGAATCCCTTTTTATTTTTATTTTTTTAAAAAAAAGAGAACGAATTTTTGGTTATAAAACGCAGATCAGTTCATTTTTTTTTAAAAATTGATGTTTTCTTAAAACTCTTTTAAAAAAAATAATTTTTAGGTATTCGACCTACCTGATCCAAAAGGCCGATGGCGACTCACAAATTATTTTCAACATTATTTATTCACATCAATTTGCCCGCCAAATTTAATATTTCGTGCCCGGACGAAAACCGGTTACAACACGATGCTTTGAGATTATCCTCTTCTTTTGCTTTATTAATAGTTTTCCATTTCTTTTTTTATAAGAAAGGGAGGCCTCGTTAAAAACCCCTTTCATAACCGTCAAGAACTCTAGGGTATCTCAACGACCATTGGAAGGAGGAAAAGAGTGACTCTTAATTTTATTTCTAACGAACAAACCATTACATTATAACCAGTACATAATAGACAATAACAACAGAACAGAATAACCTATAGAAACCTAAAACCAGAAATTCACCAAATTCCTATCTTAGTTAATTCATCCGCTTTACAATTCACAATTCTACTAACATGTTTTACAACACTCCTATCTTCTACCAATGAACTAATTTCCTTGACTAGTGAGCTGAAAATCATAGGACAAGAACTCGACCACTTGATCAAATCCACAGTTTTACTACTATCACTCTCCACCATTAGTTTGGCCCTCGAGCTCCAACTTGACTTAAAGAAGAATAATAACCCTGCTTTACTAGCCAACAATTCGGCCAAAATTGGAGGGCCTCCCCCAACTCTCTCAGAGAAAGATCCAAGCACAACCCCGTATCCATCCCTCAAAATACAACCTATTCCCCCTTTACACCAAGATTTTTCCACAGCTCCATCAACATTAAACTTAAAAAAAACCCTTAAGAGGAGGATTCCAAGAAAACGAAGAATCGCCAGAGTTAACATCAAACAAATAGGAATCAACTAAAGTCGAATTCCCCACAAGGCAATCGAACATAATAGGGACATCAAGAAATTTCACAACGAACCACGAAACCAGTATATACCTTGTTAGAAAATGCAACAAAGCAATGTTCATCTTCCTACCATCAAATATAATCTCATTCCTGAACTTCCAGATGGACCAAATAATTGCTCCTGGAATAAACGCCCATATTTTCGAACGAGGGAACATCCTTCTCCACCCTGCAAGAAGATTAGACAAACTTTCTGGAACAACAAAGCAACATCCCAAAGCAATAGAAAATAAGACCATAACTGCCAAACTATCGGGCTAACAATAAATAAATGCGAAACTGTTTCTGCAACCATACCACACAGGGGAAATAGATTATCCACAATCCCATTAACTCCACGTTTCAAAAGCTCAACTTTAACCCCTACCTTCATCTGCAGAATCTGCCATACAAAAATTCCACCCGAGGAGGAGCCATCCCAAGCCAAACAAGATTATGCCAATCTAAGTCCACCTTCTCTTGCTCATTCATTAATCTTAAACAAGACCTGATTAAATAAACCCCTCCCCATTCCCTTTTCACTTAGAGGTGTCTTCCAATGAATCATAAACAATAGAATTACATAAAATAGAGTTTAAATCGAGCCAAAGCTCTAACTCCCAATCCGCAAGATTTCTCCTCACTTGAATGTCCCAAGTCCACCCTGCCTGACTATGCTTTCTGAACTCAGAGGTTGTTCCCCATTTGTTAATCGCAAGAGCATACAACCTTGGAAATTTGTCTTTTAAAGACACACTCCCCTCACACACATCATGCCAGAAAAGAATAGCCTCCCCTTTCCCAACCTTGAAGCTCAAATGCTTTATGAAACTATCCCCAAAATCATCTTTAGCCAAACAACTATTAATCACTCATTTCCAAACCCAAGAATCTTTCGAAAAGCCTCTTCTCTCGATAGATAGATAGATAGATAGATAGATAGATAGATAGATAGATAGATAGATAGATAGATAGATAGATAGATAGATAGATAGATAGATATAGATAGATAGATAGATAGATAGATAGATAGATAGATAGATAGATAGATAGATAGATAGATATAGATAGATAGATAGATAGATAGATAGATAGATAGATAGATAGATAGATAGATAGATAGATAGATAGATAGATAGATAGATAGATAGATAGATAGATAGATAGATAGATAGATAGATAGATATAGATAGATAGATAGATAGATAGATAGATAGATAGATAGATAGATAGATAGATAGATAGATAGATATAGATAGATAGATAGATAGATAGATAGATAGATAGATAGATAGATAGATAGATAGATAGATAGATAGATAGATAGATAGATAGATAGATAGATAGATAGATAGATAGATAGATAGATAGATAGATAGATAGATAGATAGATAGATAGATAGATAGATAGATAGATAGATAGATAGATAGATAGATAGATAGATAGATAGATAGATAGATAGATAGATAGATAGATAGATATAGATAGATAGATAGATAGATAGATAGATAGATAGATAGATAGATAGATAGATAGATAGATAGATAGATAGATAGATAGATAGATAGATAGATAGATAGATAGATAGATAGATAGATAGATAGATAGATAGATAGATAGATAGATAGATAGATAGATAGATAGATATAGATAGATAGATAGATAGATAGATAGATAGATAGATAGATAGATAGATAGATAGATAGATAGATAGATAGATAGATAGATAGATAGATAGATAGATAGATATAGATAGATAGATAGATAGATAGATAGATAGATAGATAGATAGATAGATAGATAGATAGATAGATAGATAGATAGATAGATAGATAGATAGATAGATAGATAGATAGATAGATAGATAGATAGATAGATAGATAGATAGATAGATAGATAGATAGATAGATAGATAGATAGATAGATAGATAGATAGATAGATAGATAGATAGATAGATAGATAGATAGATAGATAGATAGATAGATAGATAGATAGATAGATAGATAGATAGATAGATAGATAGATAGATAGATAGATAGATAGATAGATAGATAGATAGATAGATAGATAGATAGATAGATAGATAGATAGATAGATAGATAGATAGATAGATAGATAGATAGATAGATAGATAGATAGATAGATAGATAGATAGATAGATAGATAGATAGATAGATAGATAGATAGATAGATAGATAGATAGATAGATATAGATAGATAGATAGATAGATAGATAGATAGATATAGATAGATAGATAGATAGATAGATAGATAGATAGATAGATAGATAGATAGATAGATATAGATAGATAGATAGATAGATAGATAGATAGATAGATAGATAGATAGATAGATAGATAGATAGATAGATAGATAGATAGATAGATAGATAGATAGATAGTAGGTAGGTAGGTAGGTAGGTAGGTAGGTAGGTAGGTAGGTAGGTAGGTAGGTAGGTAGGTAGGTAGGTAGGTAGGTAGGTAGGTAGGTAGGTAGGTAGGTAGGTAGGTAGGTAGGTAGGTAGGTAGGTAGGTAGGTAGGTAGGTAGTAGATAGTAGATAGATAGTAGGTAGATAGATAGGTAGATAGATAGATAGATAGATAGATAGATAGATAGATAGATAGATAGATAGATAGATAGATAGATAGATAGATAGATAGATAGATAGATAGATAGATAGATAGATAGATAGATAGATAGATAGATAGATAGATAGATAGATAGATAGATAGATAGATAGATAGATAGATAGATAGATAGATAGATAGATAGATAGATAGATAGATAGATAGATAGATAGATAGATAGATAGATATAGATAGATAGATAGATAGATAGATAGATAGATAGATAGATAGATAGATAGATAGATAGATAGATAGATAGATAGATAGATAGATAGATAGATAGATATAGATAGATAGATAGATAGATATAGATAGATAGATAGATAGATAGATAGATAGATAGATAGATAGATAGATAGATAGATAGAGATAGATAGATAGATAGATATAGATAGATAGATAGATAGATAGATAGATAGATAGATAGATAGATAGATAGATAGATAGATAGATAGATAGATAGATATAGATAGATAGATAGATAGATAGATAGATAGATAGATAGATAGATAGATAGATAGATAGATAGATAGATAGATAGATAGATAGATAGATAGATAGATAGATAGATAGATAGATAGATAGATAGATAGATAGATAGATAGATAGATAGATAGATAGATAGATAGATAGATAGATAGATAGATAGATAGATAGATAGATAGATAGATAGATAGATAGATAGATAGATAGATAGATAGATAGATAGATAGATAGATAGATAGATAGATAGATAGATAGATAGATAGATAGATAGATAGATAGATAGATAGATAGATAGATAGATAGATAGATAGATAGATAGATAGATAGATAGATAGATAGATAGATAGATAGATAGATAGATAGATAGATAGATAGATAGATAGATAGATAGATAGATAGATAGATAGATAGATAGATAGATAGATAGATCCCTTGGGTCCACGCCATTCTTACAACATATTACCCTTTTCTACCACGACCTAGATTTAGTCGCAAGACGCCAATACCATTTACCTAAGAGTGCTCTGTTCATGAGGTTCAAATCAATAATCTCTAACCCGCCTAACTCCTTAGGCTTACATACAGACTGCCAATTTACCAAATGGATTTTTCTCCTCCCATTTGAATCACCCCATAAAAAGTTCGCCATTATTGAATTCAATCTCAAGAGGACACTAGATGGCAACATGAAAACATACAAGTAATAAATTGGTAAGGAACATAAAACCGATTTGATTAACACCACCTCCTTGCAATAGAAAGAGAGGTTGTTTTCCATCCCGACAGCTTCTTATAGAACCTCTGAATCACCGGTTCCCACAACGACACCGAACTTTTCCTCGCTTAAGTGGAAACCCTAAATAATCTAAAAGAAAAACTCCCACTGAGCATCCGATCGACTCAGCCCACTCTTTCAAATCCAACTCTTCCACATTTATGCCAAAAATTCTGCTTTTATACAAATTCAACTACTACCCATACATCAATTCAAACAAAAATAGTACCCTACACACATTTTTTAATTCACCACCCTCTGCACTACATAAAATAATAAGATCGTTAGCAAACTGCAGATGCGACAACATATAGGCATTATTATTTTCACCAATCTTGAAACCCCTAAATAAACCAATATTAACCGCTTTCGACAGCAAAAGACTCAACACTTCCCCTACCAAATTGAATAGCAATGGAGATAATGAGCAACCTTGCAGAAGGCCACGAGAAATCGAAAACTCCTCCGAAGGAGACCCATTCACTAACACAGAGATAGATGCCGAAGAAATACAAGCTTCTATCTAGAAACACCCCCTTTTTCCGATACCTATAAATTCCATTGTTTTCAACAAAAACTTTCAATTTATGGAATCACGGGCTCTTTTTATATCTACTTTAAGAATAATACCCTTCCGACCTTTCTTCCTCTAATAGTCTACTCCTTCATTTGCAATTAACGAACAATCCAAAATTTGCCTTCCTGGAATAAAGGCGAACTGAGAAGGACCAATGAGCGAGTCAAGGCATTCCCTTAACCTTCTTGACATCACCTTAGACGATATCTTATAAAGCCCACCAACCAGCTAATAGGCCTATAATCTTCCACTCCAGCTGGATTTACCTTCTTGGGAATGATTGTTATAAATGAGTGATTAACCCCTTTTTCCCATTATTTCCCCCTGAAAAAAATCTTTAAAGAATCATACAATGCCCTCCTTAAGCTGTGGCCAAAACTTCTTAAAGAATCTCATACTCAATCTATTTGGACCAGGGGCTTTTTTATTATCAGTAGAAACAATAGCTTCCCAAATTTCCTCTTATGAAAACTTCTTCTCCAAACAAGAGCTTTGCTCCACGGACAGCTTAGAGAAGTTTAAATCCATGTGCTCAACCTCCAACGAATTATCCATATTATACGCCTCATTGAAAAACTCTACCACACAATCCTTTAATCTCCCAAGATCCGAAATCCACTCATCTCCAACCTTCAAGGATTTAATAAGATTAATCCTCCCTCTATTCTCCGCGCATTGATGAAAAAATCTGGAATTTTTTACCCTCCAAGAACCATTTTACTCTGGACTTTTGAAACCAAATCTACTCTTTTTTTTCTGTAAAGTTTCCAAAGCTCCTTCCTAGCTTTAGCCACTTCTTCAATTGAACAAGTAGAAGACCCCTGTTGTAAATTTAACTCCATATCATGAATAGACCGAATCAAATCCGAAATTGCCCCAGGCAATTCAAGATGTCTACTCTGCGACTACCTCTCAATAGCTTCTTTCGACCCCTTCAGAACAATGAAAATACCTCTCTTCCTACCACCGCTTTGAAGCTTCTTTAAATCTGCTCCATCATCTCTTTGAATCATTCTTCATCCAGCATATAATTGAAGAACCTAAAAGGCTTAGGTCCCCAATTTATGATCAGAGATCGATCTCGGTAGTAAGCTTTGACTGACATTCGAAAAGACAGATAAAAATCGAGGATCAATCAAAAACCTATCCAACCTAACGAAGGTTGATAACTCCCTATTATCTCTCCAAGTAAAGCTACCCCCAGCCAACAGAAGATCATTAAGTCTTGCTTATTGAATGAAATCACTAAATATTTTCACTGAAAACCCGTTCTGATGACCACCCATTTTCTCATCCTTTGATAGATAAGCATTAAAATCACCCTATCGAAACGATTTTTTTTCTTAAATGTGAAAAAGTGAGATTTTGAAAACCACATCAATTTTTAACTTATCTCTTTCAATTGATTTTTAATTTAAAAACAAATACGATTTAAAAACCTCTCGTTTAGAAAATTTTGAAATTCTCTTTACGTAAAAAAAAATTGTTCAAAGAGTCGCCACCAATCTTTGATTAGGGTGTGATTGGGCACCCAAAAATATTTTGTTATTTTAAATAAAAATTAATTTTAATTAAAACAACAAATTAAGGTATGCGTTACCAAAAAATGAGTTCGGGAGTCGATTACGTGTGGGGAAGGATTAGCACCCCCACAACGCCCTAAATTGGTACCTAATCGATTAATTAACGTTTTTGCAATGAATTTTACAAATTCGAACTTAATTTGATTTTTGATCCCATAAAACAAAAATGTAAATTTAAAACATTCAAGAACACTCAAACGAATTAAATTAAAATTACCAAGTCATTTTAGAAAGATAAAGAATGTTCGATTATTTACAAATATCGAGACCAGATCTTAAAGATATAACAACCTTTTCTCGATATATTTAAATAAACGAACATTTCTTTTTCTTTCATTCCCAAATTTTAGGTGACGAATCAATTTTTTTTGGTTTCACTTTCGGGATACACTTTTATTTTAAAATCATTAAAAGCGGACCTCAAATCAGTTATGACTGCCCACTTAATACAATTTTAAATTAAAAGGGTATTACCCTTAATCCGATTATGTAATATGTCGAGTTATGCAAATGAGGCTAATGCAAATTATGCAAAAATGATGCCATGGAAAACTTAATTAAAGAAGGATATATTACATCTAATTACTAAATAATATATGAAATTATCGTGCAATGCTATATTTAAATGAATAAATATATATATATATATATATATATATATATATATATATATATATATATATATATATATATATATATATATATATATATATGCATACTTTTAAAATATAAATTATATACTATATGCATATTAACACAAATAACTAAATATGACTAAAATAAAGAAAACGAATCATAACATAAAAAAAAAGTTCAGAAATCAAGTAAAATGCTTAACCTAGATACTAAATAATACATAACAGAAATTTACTATTTTAATTATAGAAATAATAATAATTGAGATAAAACAAACATTACACCATTTTAAGTATTGAAATCAAAAAGAAACCCTTGTTATCCTAATGGACTAAAAACAGAATAAAGTATACACATACAAATGACTAAAATTAAATGTGCATGAAACAAAGTAACAAGATTATAAACATGAAAATTTTGACCTAGGACTAAAATGTCAACTAACAAAATTACAGATTAAATATAAAACTAATGTAAAACTCGAAACAACGTAAGGACGAACCAAAATGAAAGACACATGAAATATAAAGACACAAATAGAAGCCTGAATAAATTTAATCTGAGGACCAAATTGCATCAACCCGAAAACACTGTCGTTTTGGCAGTGTTATAAATTTAAAACCTAGGTAAAATAAAACCCTGTCCTCACTTCTCCTTCCCTAGCATCAGCCGCATTCTCTCTCACTCTCAATGTCTCTTCTCTCGTCGACAACCTTAAACGAAACCCACCAGCTACCACTCGTGGCCTCTACCGCCTAATGGCTCCGATGAGGAGCGTAGACGTCACCTAACCTCGTTCTCCCCTCCAAATACCAACCTAAAGCCAAGATATAAGACTAAAATACCTGAAACCCAATCGATTTCATCACCTAATCACCTCCAAAATTGGACACTCATCTAAGAGAACGTCCTACTTAAAGCATAAACCGTGCTGCCCTAAAAAACCACTCGGTATCGCCCTCAAAACCCATACTTCTCGACCCCTATATCATGCAACAACAGTACTCGCAAGGTGAAAATCTTACCCTCGACGACACAACAAGGCTCGGGTTTCAAGCGGTGATAATGGCTCTCCTCTTCAAGTCAGGAAGGTAAGGATTGTTGTTTTGATCTCTGAAATTTTTGGTTGGTGTTAGTTGGTGTAATATGTGTTTTTGGGTTCCACCGATGGTTGTTAGTGATGAGTTCTTTGGTTTCCTTTCTTTTCGCTCTGCTAATGGATAGTTCTGTCTTTCTTACTGATGAGTGTTTACTGTCTATCTCTCGATAAACCTCCCATTCACGAACGGCGCTGCTCTAAGCGCAACCCTACACGGCTGATTACCCCAACGGCCGTAGAAACTACGGCCACCAAGGCCAAAACTAAACCTAACCAAACCTTTTTAAACCTCACGAGGACCAAGCTATAAGTCGGCGACGTTCAGACACCAATCTCCCTTTAAAACGACCAATGGAACCACACCGAACCAAGGCCAACCAGAACTCTCGGTTTCCTTATACTTGGTAAGGACAGAATCAACGAAAAAAAAGGTAACGAACTAAACTTTTTCTTTTCTCATATCTTTTATTTGCTTGAAAATAAGAACACCCATAAAGAAATACTGGAAATCGAAATAAAGATAGAAAATACAAAAAAAAACTGCTTCTTGCTTTCAATTGCTTCTTGGATTTCAATACAATGGTGAATGAAACTCTAATTGCAATGGATGTTTTTTTCGAAGAGTTCCGTTGACGAACGCTTTTGTTTTTAGTTATTGCTTGAATCCTCTGTTGGAATTGTTCTCTGGTTACTGCTGATGATCCTCTTCTCACTTCCCCTTGGTTAGTTTTTGTCCTCTCTATTCTATTCCCCTCCTTCTCTTTTTTGTTCTCCCGTGTGTTGTCTCCTGTTTCTTGTGTTGATTTCCGGTTATTCTCTTCTATCGTTCTCCTTTTTATTTTTCTGTTGCTCTCTCCCTTTTTTTCTCTCTGTGTAATGCCCCCCCCCATGTTCTATAGTTTCCAGTAGTTAATCTCCTTTTACTGATGATGGGTGGTTATTTCCTAAAAAACAAAACTACTAAAAACCAACCCTCAAACTGCTCTCTTCTTGTGCATATATCTACTGCCCGTTGGGCTTGAATGGGGCCTGTAATTGGTTTGCTTCGGGCCTGCTCCGACCTAGACTCGGATAAAAATGAGCATCTAAAGCTGCTTCTCTTTGCTCATTGTTGTGTAACGAGAATAGAGCAAAGATCAAAAGATGATCGAGTTTGTCCGGTCATGAGAACTTCAAAAGATTAAACCATTCCACTGTTACTTCAAGAGAAGTGATACTTGAAAAATCTTCAAATAACGAGTCTGCTCTCTATTCATTCAGGGAGTATAAGACTCAAACAATCTTCAATAAACATGTCTGCTCCCTATTCATTCAGGGAGTATAAGACTCAAATAATCTTTAACAAATGTGTCTGCTCCCTATTCATTCAGGGAGTATAAGACTCGAATAATCTTAAACAAACGGGTCCGCTCCCTATTCCTTCAGAGAGTATAAGACTCGATCTTCAATAAACGTGTCCGCTCCCTATTCCTTCAGAGAGTATAGGACTCAAACAATCTTCAACAAATGTGTCCGCTCCCTATTCGTTCAGGGAGTATAGAACTCGAACAATCTTCATAAAACGTGTTCGCTCTCTATTCCTTCAGAGAGTATAGAACTCGATCTTCATAAAACGGGTTCGTTCTCTATTCCTTCAGAGAGTATAGAACTTGAACAATCTTCATAAAACGGGTCCGCTCTCTATTCCTTCAGAGAGTATAGAACTCGAACAATCTTCATAAAACGGGTCCGCTCCCTATTCATTCAGGGAGTATAGAACTCGAACAATCTTCATCAAACGTATTTGCTTCACTATTCTTTCCTGAAGGCTTATATATGATTTGCTTCACCACTCTTCCGTGAAGGCTTAAGTTTGAATTGCTTCACAACTCTTTCATGAAGGCTTAAGTTTGACTTGTTTCGAAGGCCAAATGAAAACTTGTTTGGAAGCCATTGGATATGTGAATCTGCTTTGACTCAATTTTTGTATGAACATCATTCTTGTCAAAATTTTAAGACCAGTTATCTTCATCTCGATGCTTCAATATCTTCAATCTTCAACTATCATTGGGAAACCTGCAAATATTTAAGTCATCATGCAATTATGAATGCAATGATCCTTTTCATGTCTAAAATGTATGCAATTATGCAATTCAATGTGTGTCCATCTTCGAATGAACTCTATCTCCTTTGATCTCAATGGAACTCGGTTTCGTCTTGGGCACAGAACGTCTGACCAATTCACCCCAATTGACAATCTCAATACCATATCATTCGGTTTAACAGGACCTTGACTTCTTTGTTTTCTGAAAACCCACCGGTACCCATAACCAACTTCTTGATTAATGACAATCTCCTTGGGTCATCTTTTACTGGCTGTGATTTTCTATGAATTTCAAGATTTTAGTTTCCTGTAGCCACACACGCTTACATGTATAAACCATTGTCAGCTTCAGAATACCTGTATTTTCCAAAACCTTTTGCACAATAATACAAAATGATCTCATGTACTTCAAGTTAAGCTATATGTTTTAACCTTTCAAAAATAAGATGTTTACAAGAGGGAAACGAACAATAAAAGACATCTCTTTATTTATATAAATATAGAGAACTTTTGGCAACTAAATGGCAAACTTTTAACTGGAAAAAGCAAAAGAACAAAAGAGTAGGCGTCTTCAAATATCAATAATGCAAATGCTTTTGAACTGGCACACCGTTAGAATGTCTCGAGCGTAGCTTCTGTCAAAAAGATCTTCAAAATTGTGATGCTTAAGAGTATGAAGCTACTTCTAAACTCCCAAATCTCTATCATTGGATGCCCTAAACCAGTATTGAATCTCATGTGCATTCAATTTCTCTTGTTTATTTCAATCGAGACTCACTAATCTTTAGTCTCATCCCTGATCACCAACTATCATTGTTACTATCCATATCAGGAGCTCTTTCCACTTCCAAAATTGATTCAGAACCTCCACCATGCACGAATTCTGAATTTCAAATTCAACTCAAGTCGCCCTTTTCGGGTTTTCATCTTGAACTCTCCTTTTATTTTTTCTTTTTTTTTTCATTTTTCTCTTTTTGTTTTTCTCTTTCATTCTTTTTTCTTTTCGTTTTTTCCATCATTTTCATTTTTTCTCATTTTTTTCTTTTTCTTCTTCTCATTTTTATTATTATTTTTCATTTTTTTTCTTTTTTCTCTTTTATTTCTTCTTCAAGCGAATATCTCTTAATAACCGCATAATTCACTGGATAGGTAATTTTGATCCGTCCATTTCAGTTAGGACTAGAGCTCCTCCAGAAAAGGCTTTCTTGACAACATAAGGTCCTTCCCAATTGGCATCCATTTTCCTCGGAAATCCTTCTGAACAGGCAAAATCCTTTTAAGCACCAAATCTCCCTCATGGAATTCTCGAAGGCGAACTTTCTTACCATGTGCCCGTATCATACGTTTTTGGTACATCTGACCATGACAAATAGCTTTCAATCTCTTTTCTTCAATCAGATTCAATCCCATATACCAGAGAAAATGGAGTTGCCCCAATAGGTAAGACAGCTTCCATCCCATATACCAGAGAAAATGGAGTTGCCCCAGTTGACGTTCGTATAGAAGTTCGATAGGCAAACAGAGCAAATGAAAACTTCTCATGCCAATCTTTATAGGTCTCAGTCATTTCTCTATGAGCCTTTTGATGTTCTTATTAGCCGCCTCTACTGCCCCATTCATCTTTGGGCGATAAGTGGTGGAATTATGATGCTTTATTTTGAATTGTTTACAGACCGAGTCCATCATCTTATTATTTAAATTCAACGCATTATCGGAGATAATCCTCTCGGGCAAACCATATCTACAAATGATCTCCTTCTTCAAAAATTTGCATATTGTAGATTGGGTAACATTTGCGTAAAAAACTGCTTCTACCCACTTGGTGAAATAATCTATGGTACCAGAATGAAGCGATGACCATTTGAAGCTTTCATTATCGGAGATAATCCTCTCGGGCAAACCATATCTACAAATGATCTCCTTCTTCAAAAATTTGCATATTGTAGATTGGGTAACATTTGCGTAAAAAACTGCTTCTACCCACTTGGTGAAATAATCTATGGCTACCAGAATGAAGCGATGACCATTTGAAGCTTTGGGCGAAATTTATCCAATAACATCCATGCCCCACATTGAGAATGGCCACGGAGCTGTCATTACATGCAACGGATGAGGAGGAGTATGTATCCTATCTCCATAAATCTGACATTTGTGACATTTTCGGGCATAATTGATACAGTCTGTTTCCATAGTTGACCAATAATACCCAAATCTCATAATTTGCCTGGCCATAGCATGCACATTAGCATGTGTACCACATATTCCCTCATGCACTTCTTCAAGAATCAACTTGGCTTCTTTCGTGTCAACACACCTTAATAAGACCTGATCCAGAATTTTCGTGTATAGAGTCTCACCATCAAGCATATACCCTGATGCTATTCTTCTAATGGTTCTCTTATCATTTTTAGTGTCCTGTTCTGGATAACTCTGATACCTTATATATTGCAAGATATCATAATACCAGGGGTGTCCATCTTCTTCTTCTTCAATATTAAAACAATGGACTGGATACTCATAAGCCTTCATTTCAATGGGCATCATATTTGAATGCTCGTTCATCTTAAATGCTGCTGCCAGTGTGGCTAAGGCATCTGCCATTTGATTCTCTTCTCTGGGGAGGTAATTGAAAGTTACTTCTTCAAATTCTTTAACAAGTTCCATAACCAACTTACGGTATTCTACAAGCTTAGGATCTTTTGTCTCCCATTCTCCCCTGAGTTGGTATATTACCAAAGCTGAATCCCCATACACTTTAAGCATTTTTACTTTGCGTTCAACAGCAGCTCTAAGACCCAGAACACAAGCTTCATACTCGGCCATATTGTTTGTACAATCAAAATTAAGTCGACTAGTGAAAGGATAATGCTCTCCCTCTGGTGAGACCAAAATCGCCCCGATTCCATGTCCCAAGGCATTTGAAGCACCATCGAAGTTCAACTTCCAATATTTACTAGTGGATGCAACTGCTTCTTCTACCGAAATAGCCATTAAATCTTCATCTGGGAAATCAAAGCTCAACGACACATATTCTTCCGAAGCTCTGCTTGCAATGAATTCCGCTATAGCACTTCCTTTAATTACCGTCTGGTTTACATACTGGATGTCAAACTCGGACAATAAGATCTGCCAACGAGCTAATCTTCCAGATAATGCAGGCACACCCATTAAATATTTCAAGGGATCAAGCTTGGATATAAGCCAAGTAGTATGATACAACATGTATTGTCTAAGCCTTCGGGTAGCCCATACTAAAGCGCAACACAACTTTTCAATGGGTGAGTATTTTATCTCACATTCAGTGAACTTCTTGCTGAGATAATAGATAGCCATTTCTTTCTTCTCAGTTTGGTCACGTTGCCCCAGCACACACCCCATTGAATTTTCATAAACTGACAAATAAAGAATCAAGGGTTTGCCTGAGATGGGTGGCGCTAAGATTGGAGTGCTCGAAAAATATCTTTTCACTGCTTCAAAAGCTCTTTGACAATCCTCACTCCATTCCCCTGAGTTATTCTTGTGAAGAAGGAGGAATATGGGATCACACTTTTCCGTCAGCTGTGAAATAAACCGAGCTATATAGTTTAATCTCCCCAAAAATCCTCTGACTTCTTTTTGTGTTCGTGGGGCTGGCAAGTCTTGAATAACCTTTACTTTATCTGGGTATATTTCAATTCCTTTTTGGCTTACTATGAATCCCAACAACTTCCCAGTTGTCACCCCAAAAGTACATTTATTTGGGTTGAGTTTTAGTTGGCATCTTCTTAGTCTTTTAAAGAGTTTTCTCAAATTCCCAATATGTTCTTCCTCTGTCTTAGCTTTGACAATCATATCATCGACATAAACTTCTATCTCTTTATGCATCATGTCATGAAATAACGTCACCATGGCCCTTTGATATGTTGCCCCGGCGTTCTTCAATCCAAACGGCATTACTTTATAACAAAACGTTCCCCACATGGTAACGAACGTTGTTTTTTCCATATCTTCAGGGTTCATCTTAATTTGATTGTAGCCAGAGAAACCATCCATAAAAGAGAACAAAGAATTTCCAGCAGTATTATCCACTAGCGTGTCTATATGTGGCAAAGGAAAATTATCTTTTGGACTAGCTCGGTTGAGATCTCTGTAGTCGACACACATTCGAACTTTCACATCATTCTTCGGTACTGGGAAAATATTCGCCACCCATTCAGGATATTTAGCCACTTTAAGAAACCCGGCATCAAATTGTTTTTTCACTTCCTCTTTAATCTTGAGCAGCATCTCGGGTCTCATTCTTCTCAGTTTTTGTTGTACCGGTTTATATTCAGGCTTTATTGGCAATTTGTGAACAACCAACTCTGTATCTAAACCCGACATATCTTCATATGACCAAGCAAACACATCTTTGTATTCTTGAAGCAATTCTATCAAATCATGTCGACCTCCAACTAACATAGTGGTACCAATCTTTACTTCTCTCTTATCCTCATCTGTCCCCAAATTCAAAATCTCAGTAGGCTCTTTATGAGGCAGAATCTGCTTATCTTCATTCTCCACCATTTTCAGTAATTCAGAAGGTAGTTCACATCCTTCATCATTATCACAATCTTCGATTTCCCCTTGACATATAGGCTTCTCGAAATCTCCGGGTCAGAGTCATTGGCATTCATATTATTGATATCTGAGCTCCTGAAAAATAATGAAAGAGAAGATATATACATATATACATATGGGAGGATCTTTTCCCATATAAATAAATAGAAAGAAATAAATACATACATATATACAACAAAGAATGAATGAATGAAATGCATGGGAGAATGTTTGCCATTTGGAGCTAACAGAATGCATATTTTATTGAAAGCAAGAAAAAACAAACAGCTTAACCCTTTACATAAAATCACCTATTGCCCCAGGGTATGAACAACAGGGAGAAAGTTCCAGTGCATTACTCTGTAAAAGATTTGTAAACTACAGGCAGTTCTTCCGCGGTCCAATTGTTCAACACGAAACCCGGCGGTGCAGGATAAATGCCCATAACTCTCATTTCCTCAAATTCATCATCAATTATAATGTTAATGCCTAAATCTCCCAAGGCATCCTCAACTATCACCTCAGTGTTCCTTGAATTCCCTTGAAACATATGTCCCCCAGATATGAAAAAGCTGCTCAACGGCGGTAAGATCATGGGTTCCCAGCTAAGGTCTTCACCAGCCAATCTGGCCTTTCTCATTTCCTGACCCTTCTTAATTCCTCTCAGCTTATCCCTCAGAGTTGGCTGATACCCCAAACCAAATTGATCTCTTTTAGTAACAGGGCATATTGGATTCACCGGTCCTTGCAACTGTCGACCTAACCCCTTTCCAACTTTCGCTCCTCTTCTAAGAGTCAATTTGAGCCCCATCTTGGTACAGTCTAACAATCGAGGCTTTGGTATCTTCCTGCCTTCGGCCACAAATGTAGCATTGACAAACTCCAACGATCTGAAATAACACTCGACAGCTTGCTCATCAACTTCAATATACGGAGCAGTAGTAGAAACAGAAGCAATAATGTCCTCTTCAGCATGAATACATACCAACCTTCCATCAATCACAAATTTCAGTCTCTGGTGCAATGTGGACGGAACTGCACCGGCCTGATAAATCCAAGGCCTTCCCAACAAACAACTGTACGTAGGCATAATGTCCATTACGAGAAATTCCACTTCATAAGTTGCTGGAACAATATTCAGAGGAACATCAATCTTGCCCCAACACTTCTCTTTTAGTCCCATCGAAAGCTCGAACCACACTTTGACAGGTTCTCATAAGTGTACTATCTAATGGAAGCTTCTTTAGAGTCACTAAGGGCATCACATTCAAAGCTGAACCATTATCAACCAAGACCCGGGACAACATATGCCCTTTACATTTAACTGTAATGTGCAAAGCCTTCTGACTACCCATCATCCCAGAAGGGATTTCATCCTCAGAAAAAGATAAAAAATTATCAGCTTGTATATTGGAAACTAACTGGTCCAACTTTTCAATGGACAACTCTTTCGAAATAAAAGTCTGGTTCAAAACCTTTAACAGAGCATTCCTATGGGTCTCTGAACTCAAAAGTAATGATAAAACAGAAATACGGGCAGGCAACTTGTGTAACTGTTCCACAACACTGTATTCACTATGCTTTAGAAACTTCAAAAATTCTATTGCTTCACTCTCGGTTACTGGTTCATTGATAACATGCTTATCTTCTTCTATCCGCACATCAACCTTTTTCCCCTTATCAACTGCAACCTTCTTCTCAGACTCATTAGGTGGATTAAGAGAATAACACCTATCGCTCCTAGTAAAGCGTCCCACCTCATCTATTTCCTCATTCTCTTTTGTTGCATCCCCCATCTGGCAATCATATCTCCAAGGCACTTGTTTATTATTCCGATATGGGAATGGATATGGAGGTGTAATAACCACTTTCGGGGCTACCTTCTCAGCAACTCGATTTTTGGGAGTAATAATTAGGGGACAACTGGCATTGTATACCCCTTTAGACGATCCTTCTGAAGCGCAAACTTCCGCTTCCTCTTCTTCAGCAATCTCTCTAAAGAACTCAATTTCTTTACTGTCCATCATGTCTTGTACCAAAGATAGGAAATCAGGATATTGCTGAATACTGTGTCCTTCACTGTTATGATACTGACATACCTCTCCACTGTTAAACTGTTCACCCGTCAAATTGGGCTTCAACAATCTACCTTGACCATCTGGCACCACACCCAACTCATGGGTGATACCACCTCACTAACATTCATTACAATTTTCTTTCCATTTCAATCATTTCTCCTGCTGTAACCACATCAGCAAAACTTCGATAAGGATTACCGATAAGATGCGAGAAAAAAGGAGCCTTTAAGGTGTTGAAAAAAAGCATATTTGTTTCCTCCTCTTCCAATGGCGGGTGGACTTGCACTGCTACATCTCTCCATCTTTGAGCATATTGTCTAAAACTCTCGTTAGACTTCTTTTCCATTCCTTGCAACATCATCCTGTTGGGCCTAACATCTTTCACATGTTTGTATTGCTCAAGAAAGGACTTAGCCAAGTCTTTCCACGATTTAATATTAGCTCTACTCAACTGGTTATACCATCGGATTGCCGAGCCAGTTAAGCTTTCCTGAAAGCAGTGTATCAACAATTGATCATCCCCTATGTATCTGGTCATCTTTCTACAAAACATCGTGATATGCACAGAGGGACACCTAGTACCATCAAACTTCTCAAAGTCAGGAACTTTAAACTTTGGAGGCAAGACCAGATCAGGAACTAGACTTAACTCCTTTGCGTCAAATCCATAGACACTGGTATCTTCCTTCATGGCTCTGACCTCTCTTTCTAACTGCTTCCATTTCTCATCCAACAGATTGTTTTGGTCCTTCTTGGCTTCTTCATCAAGGTCCGGAACTTGATGATATTGATGTTCTTCCTGATACGAACTAGATCCAGGCTGTACGTTAACAGAAGCACCGACTGGATTAATGTGTACCTTCCCGACATGAACAGGGGTCACTTGAACATTCTGAGATTGTTCTGGGGTTAACCCTGGATGATGAAGTGGGTCTTCAGTTACACCTTCTGGCATAGGGCTTTTCCCATGTTATGGATTTCTTCCTTCCAACATACTCGCAAACTTGGCAAACATCTCCTTTTGGGCATTAATCATATCTTCTTGCATTTTCTTGATATTATCTTATAACTCCAACTGAGCCTTCTCAATTTGGGCAAGTTTGTCCTCCATATTCTTCCTGGTTCTGTAGATATAATTGGGATTTTCCAGTATTACTCTGTCACAGAGTCATTTTGTTATCACTGATATTTATTAATGAATATGAAACATATGATATGAATGAATAAAATGCGATGCAAAAATTTAAATGTATTAAAAATGCATATGCAAAATGCAGGGTGTTGATCCTGGAATGACTCCTTAGAACAACTCTTTATATTAGAACGATGTTCAATTACAAAGTTGAAACATATCACAAATAAATCTGCACCATCTCTCCTATTTCTTGTACATGTGCTAGCAACTCTACAATCTTCTGATTTTCTTCAGCCTCTGGATCCAGTTCTTCAGTTACATCAGCAGCTTCCTCAGATAGAATGACCAAATATTAAGCTATTCCCCGCGCGTGTCCTAGGTAACAAGCAATAAGATCTTCTCTTTGCTTAACTCTCGCCTGAGCTCGCTCCCATTGAAAACGCCACTGTATATCCCCCTCATAAGGAACTATCGATAGCTCACTTGCTTGCCTCTGAAAATCTTGAACCATGGCTTCAAGCTCACTCACTTGTTTTTTCAGACTTTCAACCTCCCCTTGGCTCGAGCTACCTTCCTTGTTTTGGTATCGTCGTAATGCAGTCTCTAAACTTGAAATTTTCTCTTTCAACTTCTCATTCTGGGCTTGACTCTTTTGTAACCGCTGCTCTAAAGAATCCTTTTCTTTCGATAAAATCTTCACTTGGTGCCTGTTTTGTTTGAGCTCTTCTTGACTCTCTCCGACTACTCTTTTGAGGCTCGCCACCTCTTGCCTCAATTCGACAGACTTACTCGAGCTAGAACCTGCCTGAGCTTTTACCATTCGCTGATAAGTTGACCGAAGATCGTCAAATTCTAGCCGAAGTTGCTTCTCTACTTTTTCAATTTGATCTGCTCTACTCTTCTGAATGTCAATCTCCAATCCCTTTTGATACACTTCATCTTATAGCTTCTGTAAAGTCATTCTCCATTGTCTCCGTTCTGCTTCGAAATCGCGCTTGGCTAACTCTAATGGAGATGGCACCACTCTCAGCTGTTCCTCCACCGGCTGAATATTTTCAGGATTCACTATCGGGATGTTGTCGTTTACTCGACTGCTTCTCCACTGCTCGTACTCTTGAGATAACTCGAGATCATAGGTGAACAAATTCACGCGACGAGTTTGCTTCCAGGCCTCAGCAACCCCTTTAACTTTACCCTTATACTGATCTCCTTTGAATGCAAAATCCGATCCTACCAAGTCCCACGTGGCTGGGATGAACTGCCTCGATCCATACTGTCTGGAAACTAGTAGCGGTGCATACCCAACATAACCCCATATACCTGGCAAAGGAACCCAATCTCGCTCTCCACATCGGTAAAGTATATCCGAAGAGGTATTCCACGAAGCTCGCCACAAAATATCTCCATCTCTAATATCCTTGAAGATGACCATCCATTTTTCTTCGGTGAAGCCCCCAGGCCATTATTTAGAAAGAAAATCTTTCAAAGGCGAAAACCCCTCTAGAAACACTCGTCCTGGTGCTCTTTCAACATGTTTAAAATGACTCAGAATCCACACTAGTAGCAAAGGCGCACATCCTATAAAGCGTCCTTCTCCCTCGCACCTACAAGAACTCAAAGATCAGAATGTCTCAGCTAAAATGGCTGGAACAGGATCCACGTGCTTGTCTAATCTTTCAAACAGGTCAACGACTGATACGTCTACATATCCTAGCACCTTTGGAAAAATAACGAGCCCATAAATCCCTAAAGCAAACAAGTCAAGCTTCTTTCTCTTATCAGGATGATGATCGATTACTTCTTTCAAAGCAGCCCAAGAGATATACTCACTGTCTCCTTTCTTCTTAATGTTTCTGATTACCCAATTTTCACTCATTTCGGTCATCAATAGTAATTTCTTCTTAAATGAAGGAGTGACTGGCAGCTTGGTATATACTTTATCCATCTGTGACCTCGAACAACGGACCAAAGCTTGATATTCATCTATTGTTGGTATTAGATCCACTCTACCAAATGTGAAACAGCTGTAAGCCGGATTCCAGAATTGTGTCAACGCTCTAAACAGATTTCGGTCAATAAGAACATCCAGAAGATAAGGAATATCGCCGTACAACTGATAAAACATCTCCTTATCGACTACTGTCCATCTTCCCCATATCTCCTTTAGCTCACTTAGATCATTCTAACGCACGTTGATGTGAGTATAACCAAATAACTCCGACACGTATCCAGGCATCACGTTGTCCCCATTGGTCAGTTGGGACTGTTCTATATGGACATCGATCCCAAATCAACACCATGTAATGGATAGTGCAATGCAAAACAGAAAAGAAACAAGACAAAGACAACAAAAGATCGGTTAGTAAACATAAAGAAATTAAATCGGGATAATAATTTGTTCAAGAATCCTACCCACATGCTGGCTACCCAATCATGCTTTATCAGATCCTACCCAACATGATATCTACCCCCATGCTTTGTTATTCACAAAAATAACCGCATGATATCTAATTCGCATGCTTGTTCAAAAAATAAACCTAACCGCATGATATCTAGTTCGCATGCTCATTCAAAAAAACGAAAATAAATGACTCAACAAAGCTTTTCCTTGTGTACCCTCCTCACGGGATTCTTAAGGTTCGGGTTTGGCTCAACCTAAGTTCAGGCTCTACGTTCACTATATACCTGGTTAGGTTCTAAAGTAATAGGTTCTCGAATTATCCTTGCCGGTGCCCCATTGGGCTACCGAACCCTCAATCCTGGCCCATCACAGGCTTTAGGAGATCGAGTTCAATTTCGAGGGAACACACCTCCTTATGTCCATGCGGAGGTGATTACCATCACGAGGACCATAAGGCGTGAGCTCCAGGAGCGATCCACTATCCCATGCGGAGGTGAAAACCACACGAGGGCATAGTCTCTCACTCCTACTTAATTAGGACGGAGCGGGGTTTTAGCTCATGTCATGAAAATGCAACTGTGCAGTGTGTGAGGAAAAGCGAAAAAAACACAATAAAAACACTCAAAAATTTCCTAAATTCACACAATTAATCTGAAATCATTAGCAAACAAATTAGTACAACTATTTAATTGTTAATCGAATTAAATTAAAGAAATCAAAATACAAACGAAACTTATTAAAAACCGAACAATGGATCAAAAATCAAATTAAAACGAATATGTAATTTTCAATTGCAAAGACAATTAATTAATCGACTATCGGCTTGACTCTCTAAAAAAAGTCCCCAGCAGAGTCGCCAAGCTGTCGAAACGATTTTTTTCTTAAATGTGAAAAAGTGAGATTTTGAAAACCACATCAATTTTTAACTTATCTCTTTCAATTGATTTTTAATTTAAAAATAAATACGATTTAAAAACCTCTCGTTTCGAAAATTTTGAAATTCTCTTTACGTAAAAAAAAAATATTCAAAGAGTCGCCACCAATCTTTGATTAGGGTGTGATTGGGCACCCAAAAATATTTTGTTATTTTAAATAAAAATTAATTTTAATTAAAACAACAAATTAAGGTCTGCGTTACCAAAAAATGAGTTCGGGAGTCGATTACGTGTGGGGAAGGATTAGCACCCCCACAACGCCCTAAATTGGTACCTAATCGATTAATTAACGTTTTTGCAATGAATTTTACAAATTCGAACTTAATTTGATTTTTGATCCCATAAAACAAAAATGTAAATTTAAAACATTCAAGAACACTCAAACGAATTAAATTAAAATTACCAAGTCATTTTAGAAAGATAAAGAATGTTCGATTATTTACAAATATCGATACCAGATCTTAAAGATATAACAACCTTTTCTCGATATATTTAAATAAACGAACATTTCTTTTTCTTTCATTCCCAAATTTTAGGTGACGAATCAATTTTTTTGGTTTCACTTTCGAGATACACTTTTATTTTAAAATCATTAAAAGCGGACCTCAAATCAGTTATGACTGCCCACTTAATACAATTTTAAATTAAAAGGGTATTACCCTTAATCCGATTATGTAATATGTCGAGTTATGCAAATGAGGCTAATGCAAATTATGCAAAAATGATGCCATGGAAAACTTAATTAAAGAAGGATATATTACATCTAATTACTAAATAATATATGAAATTATCGTGCAATGCTATATTTAAATGAATAAATAATATATATATATGCATACTTTTAAAATATAAATTATATACTATATGCATATTAACACAAATAACTAAATATGACTAAAATAAAGAAAACGAATCATAACATAAAAAAAAAGTTCAGAAATCAAGTAAAATGCTTAACCTAGATACTAAATAATACATAACAGAAATTTACTATTTTAATTATAGAAATAATAATAATTGAGATAAAACAAACATTAAACCATTTTAAGTATTGAAATCAAAAAGAAACCCTTGTTATCCTAATGGACTAAAAACATAATAAAGTCTACACATACAAATGACTAAAATTAAATGTGCATGAAACAAAGTAACAAGATTATAAACATGAAAATTTTGACCTAGGACTAAAATGTCAACTAACAAAAGTACAGATTAAATATAAAACTAATGTAAAACTCGAAACAACGTAAGGACGAACCAAAATGAAAGACACATGAAATATAAAGACACAAATAGAAGCCTGAATAAATTTAATCTGAGGACCAAATTGCATCAACCCAAAAACACTGTCGTTTTGGTAGCGTTATAAATTTAAAACCTAGATAAAATAAAACCCTGTCCTCACTTCTCCTTCCCTAGCATCAGCCGCATTCTCTCTCACTCTCAATGTCTCTTCTCTCATCGACAACCTTAAACGAAACCCACCAGCTACCACTCGTGGCCTCTACCGCCTAATGGCTCCGATGAGGAGCGTAGACGCCACCTAACCTCGTTCTCCCCTCCAAATACCAACCTAAAGCCAAGATCTAAGACTAAAATACCTGAAACCCAATCGATTTCATCACCTAATCACCTCCAAAACTGGACACTCATCTAAGAGAACGTCCTACTCAAAGCATAAACCGTGCTGCCCTAAAAAACCACTCGGTATCGCCCTCAAAACCCATACTTCTCGACCCCTATATCATGCAACAACAGTACTCGCAAGGTGAAAATCTTACCCTCGACGACACAACAAGGCTCGGGTTTCAAGCGGTGATAATGGCTCTCCTCTTCAAGTCAGGAAGGTAAGGATTGTTGTTTTGATCTCTGAAATTTTTGGTTGGTGTTAGTTGGTGTAATCTGTGTTTTTGGGTTCCACCGATGGTTGTTAGTGATGAGTTCTTTGGTTTCCTTTCTTTTCGCTCTGCTAATGGATAGTTCTATTTTTCTTGCTGATGAGTGTTTACTGTCTATCTCTCAATAAACCTCCCCTTCACGAACGGCGCTGCTCCAAGCGCAACCCTACACGGCTCACTACCCTAACGGCCGTAGAAACTACGGCCACCAAGGCCAAAATTAAACCTAACCAAACCTTTTTAAACCTCACAAGGACCAAGCTATAAGTCGGCGACGTTCAGACACCAATCTCCCTCTAAAACGACCAATGGAACCACACCGAACCAAGGCCAACCAGAACTCTCGGTTTCCTTATACTTGGTAAGGACAGAATCAACGAAAAAAAAAGGTAACGAACTAAACTTTTTCTTTTCTCATATCTTTCATTTGCTTGAAAATAAGAACACCCATAAAGAAATACTGGAAATCGAAATAAAGATAGAAAATACCAAAAAAAACTGCTCCTTGCTTTCAATTGCTTCTTGGATTTCAATACAATGGTGAATGAAACTCTAATTGCAATGGATGTTTTTTCGAAGAGTTCCGTTGACGAACGTTTTTGTTTTTAGTTATTGCTTGAATCCTCTGTTGGAATTGTTCTCTGGTTACTGCTGATGATCCTCTTCTCACTTCCCCTTGGTTAGTTTTTGTCCTCTCTATTCTATTCCCCTCATTCTCTTTTTTGTTCTCCCGTGTGTTGTCTCCTGTTTCTTGTGTTGATTTCCGGTTCTTCTCTTCTATCGTTCTCCTTTTTATTTTTCTGTTGCTATCTCCCTTTTTTTTTCTCTGTGTAATGCCCCCCCATGCTCTATAGTTTCCAGTAGTTAATCTCCTTTTACTGATGATGAGTGGTTATTTCCTAAAAACCAAAACTACTAAAAACCAACCCTCAAACTGCTCTCTTCTTGTGCATATATCTGCTGTCCGTTGGGCTTGAATGGGGCATGTAATTGGTTTGCTTCGGGCCTGCTCCGACCTAGACTCGGATAAAAATGAGCATCTACACACCCCCAAACAAATCGGACAATCTACTTACACCAAGAAAGAAAGAAGATCATTGAAAAACTCCTCCTTTTCTGCATCAACCGACGGCCCATAAACATTAATGAAACAAAACTGTCCCGAATAACCCTGAATATTTCCAATAGTAGCCACATACCTACTGTCCAAAGATTGAGAGTGCACATTAAATACCACCTCATCCTATATAGAAATAAGCCCTCTCGCTGCCCCAACTGCTGGAGACCAGGCACACCCCCGCAACATATTACCTCCAAGTCTTCTCATAAGTCCTGGATTCATCGAATCCAATTTCGATTCCTGAATAAAAAGAAATGACGGTTTTTTCTCCAAAATCAAATTCCTCACCCCTTCCTTGTAGTGGATGCATTCTACTAATTAATTTCTAATTACTTTGCAGGTTCTATGTGGTTTGCTTCTTAGATGAAAGCTTTGAGTGATGATTGTGAACGATTTATGTCTTTCCTTCCAGGGCATATATATTCAAGCAAGCAAAGTCCTTTTTTAATATATTAATTCCTAACCGGCTTAAAAATTGTTTATACAACTTCTTAAGGAGAATCTGATTTTCTATGGTATATGATATTCTTCTCTTGTTAATGGTTCAGCTATGAATTCTTTAAATTCACATTTGTTTGTCAGTGTTCTATGCAATGCCTTTTATTTGTAGGATTTCAAAATGTCTGCTGAAGGGATTAGAAGATGGTATAACCCCCCATGGTACTCGGAAAAGATACCTTCAACTCCATATGATCCTAAAGTCCTACGAGAGGCTTTTGAGAAGGCATGCTTTAAACCTTCTGCTTCCCTTCTTGTTTATTAATTTTATCTTTTTGCTGTTAGCACTATGGAATTGTATGTCATTACGTCTCACCTTTTCCCACAAATTGGCAGAAAAATAGAAATTGAAAATATTTTGTGAATTAAGCAGTATTAACTAAGTAGCCACCGTGGCATTACTGTGTTGCATTCCCATGTTTCTTCTGTAAAACTCTTTCGATAAATTATAGTAGATCCTTTGACGGGTTAAAGTCTTTTCGTCTCTGTGATGCAGGCTCCCGCTCCTCCTAATTGGCTAGGCTCAGGTTATATTTTAAGATTTCTTTATTTACCATGTTCCTTTTCTTGTGGCCTCTTTGTCATCTGGAAATTTTGTTGGACGAGAACAACAGCAGAGCTCAGTTTATGGAGTTCTTATTTTTCTTGTTAATTTAATATACTCTTTGCTTTTAGGATATCTCCCAATGTTAGGTCTAAGAATTCAGCTTGACCTCTACTCGAGAATTGGAAGCATTAATCCTAACTGTATGGCTCTTTCCATAAATTTGTCTTCTCTTTTTCTGTAAGTTCTTTGTCTGTCTGACTGCCTCTCTATTGTCTATATCATCCTATTTAGTCATGTAAAGCTCGACCAAGAAAACTGTCAACAAAACTATCTTAAGATTCTTGGTATATGCCAAAGGGATTTAAATTTTTAATTATTACCATGTTAAACTTAAATACTTAAATTGGTAGATGCTGGTATTACTTTTTGTGCTATGCCATTTATGTTTCACCACTAGCTTTTCCTTGTGAATTTATTGCATATAGGCCGTGCTTAAGAGGCTCATTACAGATGTACCATTTGGAGTGCTCTTATCTGGAGGGCTGGACTCATCACTTGTTGTTGCTGTAGCTGCCCGTTATCTAGCTTATTCAGAGGCTGCTTGCCAGTGGGGCTCACAGTTACATACCTTCTGTATTGGTTTGAAGGTATATATTACATGTCCTTGTATTATATTGTGTTTCCTGGCTCCGTGGGTCATTATTTGTGTAAAGGAAATGCCTGTTGATTGGATATTTTTGTTGTTACCTTAAACACTATGATCGTTCAGGTTAGGTAACTGATGGATAAATCAAATTATTAATTGAAGAATGCCTGTACAATTGCATTATAAACTGCTGCTACTAGTATTATGTAAATGGTCTATGCAAAATATCTATCTAGTTGTTAGGATAATTTCTACTACTTCAGATAACACTCTTTTGACATAAACTTTGCTTTACCACTTTATTTATAATATTTTTGAAATTTTATTATTCAGGGGTCTCCTGATCTTAAAGCTGCAAGAGAGGTATCAGCTTATATAGGAACTTTTCACCATGAGTTTCATTTCACTGTCCAGGTAATTTTCTGCTTGATTTAAGAAAGGATAACAAATATATGTTCTTTTCAATTTTTCATGTTTTCTTTCTTTCTCCCATTTTGATCTGCCAGGAAGGGATAGATGCCCTTGAGGAAGTTATCTACCACATTGAAACATGTGATGTGACAACCATCAGAGCCAGCACCCCCATGTTTTTTATGTCAAGAAAATCAAATCTTTAGGAGTAAAAATGGTTCTTTCAGGGGAGGGTTCTGATGAAATCTTTGGAGGTTACTTGTATTTCCATAAATCTTCTAACAAAGAGGAGTTTCATGAAGAAACATGCCAAAAGGTATTGCAGCTGACCATTACTTTTTTTTCTGGATTTTAGAAAAATGAGTTGGAGGAATCCATATATTAGGCATGGTCACCTGTCACCTGTTATATATTGTTCACCTGTTACCTGTTATATATTGTTCACGTTTTGGTGATGATGTTTTATTAATTCAACGGATCAGAGCTCTTCATCTTTATGATTGCTTGAGAGCAAACAAGTCAACTTCGGCATGGGGACTTGAAGCTCGTGTACCCTTTTAAGATAAAGAGTTCATCAATGTTGCAATGAGTATAGATCCTGAGTGGAAAATGGTACGACATTTCTAAAATTGTCATTATGTTGCTACACTTAGTTTAATGTTGAGAAAAAGAATGTCATGTCCATTCATATTGGAATAAACTAGACAAGCCTTTTTTTTTCTCAGCATGTTATCTTTCCTGGTTCTACTTATCCATTTACGGGAATAACATTTCACATTGTAGGAGTGACATCAATTTCCACTCTTGAATGCAATATATGTTCTGGCTTTTGGTGCTTTCATTTGGTGTATAAGGTGGTAGTCAGTTTTCTAGGTTCTTTTATTCGATAATGAGCTTATGCAAATGATACGGGGTGTCAGTTACTTGACCACTAGTAGTTTCTATCGCATGTTGGTCAAAGGTGGAGTTTTAGAATTTAGTTACATATTTTGACCCCATTTTTTTCTGTACAGGAATGTACACTTATAGTTAATGCATTTGACGATGATCAGAAGCCATATCTGACTAAGGTTGGTGTATCTTCTTTTGAAATATTCCTGCAATCTAGATAATTTGATGGGGTGTTATCATTTTATCTGGTCCTTTGCTTATATTTCTTCAGTGTATTAATATTTCAATATGATATATTATGGAAACCTACCGGGAAGACTGAAACTTCATTTTCCCTCTGTTACAGCACATTTTATACAGGCAGAAAGAGCAGTTCAGTGATGGAGTTGGATACAGGTGGATTGATGGTTTGAAGGACCATGCCGAGAAACAGGTAGGCATATTCGTATGTGGTTCTTATAGGAGACATTCTAAATTAGGCTGCATAGTAATTGTAACAACCTTTTGTTTCCAAACTTAACAGGTCACCGATGCAATGTTGATGAACGCGAGCTTTTATTACCCTGAGAATACCCCAACCACAAAGGAGGGATACTATTACAGAACTATCTTCGAGAAGTTTTTCCCCAAGGTATTATGCTGTTCACCTTTCTGTTTTTCCATCTTTTTCTGTTTCTCTAGTTTTTTTTTAATTATTGTTGTGGGGTATAGGACATGTCACAGAAATATCATTTTTGGAAAGCAAAATAAACCGAAAATTAGATTTCTAGATACTTGTGTGATGCTGACTTGACAATTTTGAGCATGGCACTATTTCCTGACGTGATGAAAAATAATTTAATCGTCCAATTCTTGAATTATGTTTGTTCCTTTATTGCTGGATTATCTTTGACATTGCTGCTTTAATCATCCAATGCCAAGCAGAATGCTGCAAGATCAACAGTTCCAGGAGATCCGAGTGTGGCGTGCAACACGGCAAAAGCAGTAGCATGGGATGCAGCATGGTCAAAAAATCCTGACCCCTCCGGTCGTGCTGCTCTCGGTATTCATGCTTCTGCTTATGAGGAAGCAGCGGATGCCAATGCCATGAATCTGATCAATAATCCTTCCCGGAAGATACAAAAAGGAATCGAGGAAAAGATTGCAGCAGCATAAAAAAATAAAAACTTTATTTGACAGCTGTCTGTGGCATCTCATTTGTCATGGCTGTGCCAATTAAGGTCGAAACTGCAAGATAACAATAGTAATATTGCGTTGCAATTGTTATTTAAATGTCATTGGTTAAACACTTGGTCTTAATTTCTCATTTCCCATTACAAAGTTCATAGGGAATATGGAAAGGTCATCAGGAGCACATCATCTATTATACATCAATTCTCATTCAAACATCCATTACATGTCACACTGGAAGGATGCATTAAACTGAGGATTGAGGTAATACAAATCCTTTTTGAGGAAACCCCCGTGTGAAGGCCAAAAGTTGTTACATTTGCTAAGAATATGGTAACCATGGTAATAATTCTGATATGACTAATGAAATATAAGAGAAATAGATTACAGTGATAATCACTCTTCCATATATTGTCAGTAACATTTAGTCAACTATTCAGCTTGATGCCAGATATGTGTACAGGCATAAGTAAACAGTAAAGACATTTACACTGACAAATTCTGATTCCAGTTGTTGGTTCTGTCGGCACACGTGAAAAGATGATCAAAACCATCCGGTAGTCGATGATTGCAGGAAGAAATAATATAGCCTCATGCTCCCAAAGGGTCTTTACCATCGGCAAATTCCAGGTAACTCTGTTTTACTTAAAGCAAGTATTTCCTCATATTTTGATCCATATACAAAGCCCCACAACTGTGATATAAGGGTAAATTTAATGAAACATGTTCTGTTAAGATGGCATCTTCACGATCATATTACAAACAAGGAAAATATGAATTCATGAAGCAAATAGAACAGTGATGGTTGTTAAATGGGGAGGGGAGAGGGAGAGGGAGAGAGAATGGCAAAGTGCATACCTCAATCTCCTTCACTTCAAAATCTTCAGAGAACGCAAGACAGGGGTTTCCATACGTTTCTGAGAATGAGCTAGATTCATTCAAGCATAAATAAAAATATGAACATATCAGAAAGCAGTGTTCATTTAAAAAATTGTTGTGATTAACACGAGTTCTATTTAAAAGAAGGGAAAGAGAAAAGGGAGAATGGGGGAAACAAGGAAAGGGGTCGATATTTTCATATAATAAAAATGAACCAAAGGGACAGATATCTCACAGATCACTGTCCAGATAGAGTGCAAAATGGCCACCACCACCACCAGCTAGAAATTCAGTGGAACACAGAGTGAAATATCGATTTGCACCTGTTCCATATTTGCAGTTAGATGTACCGAGTTTACTCAGAAACTGTTATAAATACCAAAGGACGCTGGAAGAGAAAAATAAACCCTCACAAACCAGTTAATCATGCATGAGGGTTAAATGCCATTTCAGCAGTCAATATACCACGCTGTGAAACACATGCATATCTTCATTGGATAGTAAATTTTTCAGCATCATATACTCTTAACGTTTAAACAGAGAGGAATTAATAGTCTCAAATTTTGAAACGGTAGACAAAGATGGGAATACCTGTGGGACGAAATATAACTGTGTCACCAGGTCGATTGGTGAAAACAAAGGTACTGTTTGTTCCCTGTTCAAATGTGTTGCGAACAAGATATTCAAAGGGGGGGAACCTGCTGGATACAAAAAACGAGAAAGGGTATTTTCTAGCATCACCTGATATTTCTCATTAGTTGGTTTTAGGGGTGCTTCAACCAGACCACCAAACACTGCGCCTTTACGATCTCCAACAACCTAAGGTAGAATCAATTTCATCAGCCCTTGACATTAGTGCACATAAAATTAAATTGACAACCTCGTCAAAGGACTTGCACTGGGAAAATAACCTCAAAAAAGAACTGGATTTGAAATCTAAACGTCACTGATATAAAAGATGAAATGCAAGAACTAAATCACATATGAATTGGGAAAAGAGTTCAAGAATAAATAAATCATAAAGTTAAGAAACGTCAAACTAATATCCTGCATTGGGCCATGGAAATGGTACTCCTATCACCATTAAATGATTTGTTGCTTCACATTTATGAGTTATAACATCATTGCTACATCGGAGACGTAAAATATACTATGAACAGACAAAAAACAATAAAAAGAGAGGAGAACGTCATTTAACCATACCAGCAAACTGAGGCCAGGCCAGAGCATGCTTCTCTGGTACAATGTTGACAGTGATATACCATGCCTCCATGTACTATGAAAGCAAATAGAAATATATCAAAGAAAAAAATAACCGTTTCTCAATACAAGCAAAACTAAATATCCAGATGAAAGACCAAAGTCAGTCCATCAAACCAAAAACCAGTGGCATTCACCTGTAGAGCAATAACCACTTTCTCCCATGAACAATAGCAGGAAGTGATTCATAAAGAGCATTTCTCGTCTTCTCTGTAAGCAGCAATGACGGTTCAAAAGTTTCGAGAAGGTCTCCCTGAGCCAAAGGCTCCTTAACATTTTGGATATGTATCATCTCGAGTCCATCAAATTTGGCTTCATTGTCACTTTTGACATCAGAATCATCACCTTTGTCTTGATTTTTGTTTCCAATGACCCTAGTAGCTTGGCAAAGAGCTCTGAGCGATTGCTTACCCCTAGAAAGCAAGCTTTTCCTTCTACCATTCTCTTTCATTCTGTTGTCTGACGAATCATCAGCTTCTTCTTGATTATCATTTTGCTCATCCTGGTTCAAATTGTGACCTGATTCCGAAGAAGACAAGAGTGAATACAGGAACGCAGTAAATGAAGACGTATCAGGGCCATCAATTAGATCTCGATCATCCTCCTTGCTGATTGACTCGGTCTCTGATTGATTTGTTTTTGAGACATTCACATTTTCCTACCAAAAAGAAAATCAGAACAGTTAAAACAAGAGCGTGAACACAGGCTGTCAAGAGAGTAAAACAGTAATCTTCAAAACACATTAATCAGTCAAAAATCATTTGCTCTTTTTACAAGGTTGCAATTCTTAAGCAAGTTATTTCATTGCAGATAAGTTTCAAATGACAATACAAAAAACCCTGCAGTTTCAAAACCAAAACTGAAGTTCAGTCAATGAATTTCAACAATCAGTGGAATAATTCCAATGTCAAGGGAGGATCAACCAAGGCAAACGAGGGGAAAGGAAAACAAAACAAACAAAAATGATAATTAGAAAGGAATAGAAAAAGATGCAACCTTGCAAAGCTCAATCAGATACCTTAAGAACTAGAAAACACAGAACAAATAAAAGTATACAAAAAGCCAATATCTCAACTACCCAAAACCAAACATTATTTGAGATGTGGACCAAACATCAGAACAAGGGCAAACATCGCCGTGATCATCATAATTATGATAATCGTAAGCATTCAAAACCTTAAAAAGGGGGGGGTGAAGCTTTTTTTCAAGATATGTAAACGAAGGCAGAGAGAGAGAGAGAAACTTACATCAGGAGGATGGGAAGGCGTGGAGGTTTTATCAGAGATAGGGTTAAGAAGGCCAGTGGTGAGATCAGCATTGCTCCTTAGTGATTTTTTTCTTCCCCATTTCCTTGCTTTTATTATCTAACCCAATTCACAAAAAGAGATGATATTTTTACACCACCAATTCCTACTTTTTTGTCGATTTGAGTGCTGTCTGATTCTGAATTCCATTTATATTCTCAGTGAAAGAAAGAAGAAAAAAAAGACCCTTCTTCTGGTTTTGATTGACTTCTGCCAAATTCAGCTACAAAAGCAGCATAATTGAAATAATAATATAATATCGCGTCTATATTATCAGCAAAGGAAACTAACGAGGAAGAGTACGCTGGTCTACATTTTGGCCTTTGCCGGATCTGTCTAAGAGGTTCAAATTTAAAATAATTTTTGCCTTTGTTTCTCTCAGGAAAAACGAGAGTTCCCTTGGCGCTCCTCGAGTCCCATTCTGGCGACTAACTCACCAGTAACATGTTAATCAATGGCCAACAAGTCACATTCAACAATCACTGCATAATGGTTTCATTGTGAAATAAAGTTGACGCTCCACTTATCCCAAAAAAAAAAAGTTGAAGCTCCCACAGAGGTCGAAATCACTGCATAATGTATATTTTACATTTTTCTAGTAATGTTAATACTATAAAACTAGTGCAAAAGAGTGAGCTAATACCACTTAAGACTGATAAAATAGCAAATGCAATTAACTGAAGACATTGTAAAGTGTAAACAACAATCCATGGTAGCCATTAAGATACTATGGCCACTCCAGCAGAAATCGACATTTCTATATCAAACAACTCTTTGAGTTGATCTCAATCAACCCTCAGACCTTATTTACAACTCAGCCATCAACTTCTTTTCACATTCCTCTTCATCTTCTTCTTTTGTTAAGTAAGCAAAAGCTTAACCAAATTTGACTGCCTTGGAAGAGAAGGAAAGAATGGTTTTGGTGAACGAGTAGAAGCTTTGTTCCCAAGACCAAGCCCTTTGAGTTTGATCAGCAAAAACACAACTCTTTTTCTTTGACAATTATGGATTTGTATGTTTTGCTGAAAATGATCTCACCCGACTGACATGCCAATACTGCACCTATAGCATACACTTGTCCTAAACAACTTCCCATTTAAAAAAATAAAAAATAAAAAAGATTCTAAAATTTTATATAAATATATTAAAAATAAATATAAGAAAACATTGATATCATTTTAATTGACATCATAGTTTTCTCCAATTTGACCTCAGTTTGATAAGTAAAAATTCATTTGTACAATCCATAAACACTTTTATCACGTATATATTAGTCCAACATGGACATATTCTGATCTGTATATCTTCTTGCTGAGAGAATTGTTATTTTGTTAGTCATATATATGTGAGAAGAACACGCACACCCCACCAAGGGTGATGACTATTAGCAGTTTGATAAAAAGTTAAATAAGCTCTAAACGATTAGTAATTCAGCTTTTTAAATTTTTGCTTGATTAACTAAGAAGAAGAAGAGGGTTGCTTACCATTGTCTTTTTCAATAGACGGATGCTGACAAATTAAAAAACTTTATCCATTTTTTCGTTTGCTAAGCAAACGGTGTGATAGGGATGACACACACCAGTAGATATTATTAATTGGACTAAATCCAAACTTAACTAAAATTTCATATAATATTTCTCTTAAAAATCATGTAGATAAAACAATAATCATAAGGGATAAAAAATTTGATAACCTATTCCCTTCGAATTTATTCGTGGGGCATCAATCAATTCTTACAACCCATGAATTTTTATCCCATAAAAGAAAGGGTAAAAAGAATAGGGATAGTGGCGGAAATGAGAAACCTGTACACGAATGCTTTCTTTATGCTTAAATAGATTATAGTTATGATTATACTTCGATTCCTCTCATTTAATCATTCCCTAACTAGCAGTGTTTGCAACAATCTGTTCTAATGAAAGGTAAATTATAATTCTCATTGGCTTGCCCCTTGTTCTGAGCGTGGTTAAGAATTTATCCGTCTCCATAATCATGTCAACCGATTCTTGAAGCAGCGAAGTTCGCTTCAAGTTGTCCCTCGCACTCGGGCTCCTGCGTATACCATCATATGGAGCACAAATACAAAGCTCGTCGTTGCACCCAACTCATTGTTTGATTGACCGTAGTTCCCACTTACCCTCACCATCAACAAGTCGTAACTCCAAAGCATGGAACAGTATTAGAGCAGGCCGCTGGGAAAACACAATAGATAGCAAAAGGAAGACTTCAAATACAAAGGAACTAATTTTGTTGCAATGTTCGTGTTAGGAATCATGATGAGTATCATAAATGTTCTATTATCCATCGAATTTAAAAATAAATGTTCTGAAAACAACCAGTTGCATGTTTGTCGGATCAAATTACTTGCCTGTGATGATGTAATAACGGTAATACCCAAATCTTTTGCCAGTCTATAAAGTTGCTCCTCAACATCGACACTCGTGGCACTGCCATGAGAAGAATACCCAGGTAAATTAGACTGCTAGTTACCGGTTTTGAAGCAAAATATATAGGTGATTAGTCGCATACTTTGTGCATTCATCGAGGATACCAAATTTAGGTTTGTGGAAGAACAACCGTGCCTGGTAAAACAGAAAGTTCGTTATCAAAAGAACATAATTTCACCTGCGATAAATAGTAGAATATTGTTGTCCAAAAGGTGCAGAAGTTAGCTTAACTCACCATGCCTAATCTCTGCTGTTCTCCGAGTGAGAGGATGTCTTCCCAATTGAGATTAGCATCCCAACCACCTTCCTCCCGTTCCAAAAGATAATTCAGTCGAACATTGTCAAGAATGGTCTTCAGACGTGCATCAAGTATGCTGGTGGTATCTGCTGGGTTTTTACCTGGAAAAAGATGTTCACAATTTCCAAAAGCACAGAGACAACTTCAGTACATTGTGACATCAAATAAGAAATTCAAAAAACAAGGAAAGCAATGCAACTTATACAAGTAGGTTACCTTGTCCACACAACTTCAATTCTCTCAACTCTGCTTCCTCACGAGAGAGAGGATATATGATTTGATCCCTTAAAGTTCCCAAGCATGTATACGGTCGCTGAGGAACATAGAAGATGCCACCAGATGCAGTCTCTTCATCAAAATAGTGGGATGGTTTATAAAGCCTTCCACTCACTATGGGCCACAGACCTCGAAGCACTCTGAAAACAGAACTTTTTCCACTCCCATTTGGACCTTAAGAGATTAAAGGCAAGTCAGATACAAATCTCCTATCAAGGAACACAATAAAAATCCCTATACTAACCAGTAACTAGCAGGCTTTTTCCTGGGACTACATCACAGGTCAACTGCCTAGCCAAAAGCTTCTGTGCTGGAGTAATTATATCCACCTCGGAAAATGAAATAACATCTTTAGCGGGGAGAGCAGTCCTCTGAGACTGCAACAAATTATTGGCACTCAAATCCCCTGGTTAGATGACAATCTTGTTAGATTAATTTGCAAAGTGTAGGCAACTCAGTCAGTCGCAAAATAAATAAATTGAACAACAAAAGATGACTAAGAAAAGAAGTTGATCCGAGTCAGATAGATACGGAGCAGTAGCTGATCAACAAAAATATTTACGGAGGCCAAAATAGATGTGTCATAAAGAAGCAAATCCATCATGAGAAAGAATTTCTCAAGTGACATATTATGAGAAGAGGTATGTTCAATTGAAACACAACAAACATTACGAATCCCATGTTTTGGTAAGGCCCGATGTGTTATGGTTTTTTGCTGAAATGTCCTGAGGAACAATGAATGCAGTGACATACTGTAAGCAGCTTACATGCAAATGGACCCAACTATTAAATTGTTATAATTTATGAATTGCTCCCTGAAGATACCAACAGAAAACCTATACCTCCAAACATATGATATTTGTATTTTGTAAAGTTTTTTCACACTCGGAAGAATGGCAGCAACTATGAGATTTGACGAAATTCCTTTTATACCATTGTTTCAACAAAATAAATGAGATAACACATGAAAATGAAATGGAAGGGTATAAACAACCATTAGGATAGAGTAAATTAGATATATACCAGACTGAGCAGCATCAAGAAGCTCTTCAAGCTCAAAAATTCGATTGATGCTTCCTGATAGCTCCAGAAACTTTCTATGCAGTTCTAGGATGTCACCAAAAGCTAAAAAGCTTTGAGATACAACAGATGCCAGGAACCTCAATGCATGTGCCAGCTCACCTAAAAATTAGTTAAGTACTTTCAGAGGGTGGTGGAAAAACCAGAAAGTACTTCAAAGTCGAGTCAGATATCTAACCTTGTGTAGAAACCAAGGCTCGGTCCCCCTTGTGCTCTAAGGCATATAATAAGCTCAAAAACCAAGTAACATTATGTGGAAGCTGTTTTGTGACAAAATCATCAAGTATACCAAATAGCCATTTCTTCTTCAAAAGAAGCAAAGAGTGGTCAAGAAGCTCCTTAAATCTTGAGTCGACCATCTGTTAAATTTAAGAAACATATAATTAGATACAGGGGATGGAAGTTCTGGAGAAATAGTAATGTTGCATAATGCATGCTCAGCTGCAAACCATGGAAGGGGGGGGGGAATAGTAGACCATGATCCGTAAAATATTCCAGAACTCATGTCATTTCACGGTAAAACATTCTTCTATATATAAAAACAAGAGAGGGAAGGCATCAATAAAACAATATATGCCTTTGGAATGTAGGAACAATACAATAAAGAGTTTATCTTTTGGTTTCAGTCTATAATGCTAACTGTAAACTATAGTTGTGCAATATAAACATAAGGTGTATCCAAACTTCCAGCTTATAAAAAGAATCAAACTACTCCATCTAATTTTCCACAAGGAAATGTCTACATCAGTGTAAAAAAATGATGAAAACAATAGTAGGCATTCAAACGTATCAGATACAACAATGAGTTAAATATCTTACTGCTTTTTCACGAGCACCACCTCCAAAGAAAGCAACAGATTCAGCATGAGTGCGCAGTCTTTCATGCATGAACCTAATTAAAATATAGTGCAAGTTATTAGAATGATATATACAGAACAATATACATATATTCATAAAATTACACAAAAGTACCTAAGTTGATACATGTGTTTTTCATATTTATCCGTCAATGATTTAAGAACTTACAGATAATGAACAGTAAGAGTATGAGAAGGCCTAAAGTTGAAAAGTTTAACCAAGGCAAAAATTGTCAAGAGAATAAACCTAGATATAATTAATTTACTGTTAAATATAAATGTAAAAATGAGATAACAACATGACTTTCCTCTCATTTTAGATATTTTAATTGTTCTAATCAATCCACTGCATCATGTAAGCATGTTTGCTCAAAAACAAATACTCATCTTTGCAGTTTGTAAACATATCATTCTTACCTTGTATCTTCACATTTTAGCTTCCAGAGCTTCTCTTATTAAACTACCAGACCAGTTTAGAAGGGCACTTTGCACATAAATGTTCATGCAAGTATTTCCGTGTGTAAGTACGTTTAGCATTCTTAGTATTAGTAACATGGATACTAGAATTACCTAAAAGTCCCCTCAAGCTGTTGTTCTCGACTTGTCAAATCACCAAAATCAGGAGTAACAGTCCTTAGAAAACCCAGACCAAGTAACATATATGCATACAAAATGGCAACACCCCTTCTCCCAGTTAACAGTTGCATTCTCCAGGTGAACCTAAAATTTTCAGCATTGGTTAAGAATCTTTCTTAGAAGGGTAGATAAATGAGGGAGGAAAGGGGCATATGCTTTCAAAGTCGAGATTCAAGATTAGATAGGAAACCAATCATATGACCAAAATAAATCAAGACAATGTACTCACCATAAAATGTCAACAGATGGCTTTACCATTCCAGTAACCAGTCCTGACAAATCAGTTGTTAACTTCTCAAGATCATGAGTTATTCTTTGATCTGCATCAATATTTTTGCTTGACATATGAAAAACCTACAATGAGATGTGTGATGTGAATTTGCCATTGCAGAATTCTTGGTAATAGTAGAGAAAACTATAAACATAGTGCAATGTCGACCAAGTACACAGGCATCGGTGTATCTTAGCTGATCAAAGTACCTGGTAAAATGCATTATTTCGTAAGTAGTTCTTAAGCAAATTTTGGGTCAACCTAATCCTCCATCCAAGGGCCAGCCTAGCTGTCAAGTGCCTGCAAACCAAGAAAATGGCTATTTAAAAAATTATTTTTCACTGAGAAGCCATGAATCTAGATGTTGAAAAAAGCTAGGGATGAGAATGGAACTTATGCAAGAAGAGATCAATTTCGTTATTGGGGTTATACACTAGCATTAAATCATTAATATAACACAAAACCTACAGTCGTTAGGAAGATAAAACTATACATACATGTATGCCTATATTGCAGATAAGTACGTAACACAGTATTATATTAGCGTAGATTTAATACATTATTACACTGATAGATCTTTTCTCGATTTGTAACACCCTCTTTTAGTTTTCGTATTTCATATGGAGGTCAATAGTTGCTCTTTAGGAAAAATTACCTGATGGAGGGTGCAATGAAAGAAGATGCACCACTTTGAAGAACACTTATGCCAATTAAACGGATAAAGGCAGTCTTATTCTGCTCCAAAACATACTTCACAGTGGTTCCTGGGAGTTGATGGATTTAAAATAGCAATAAAATAATATCTCAGAATTTTAAATTGAATAAATAGCATAATAATAGATTTGTAATACCATTCAATGATGCAATCCGATCTGATATCCATGTTCTCGAGACAACGAGAAAAGCAACTGCAAGTAGTTGAGCCCCTTGTTTGTCAAATACCGTGGGTACCTAAAATACAATAATTTAAGGTTGCAAATAAAGAATTAAAAACCTAGTGTTGGTGGATAAAAGCAACATTTTCTCATTACTTACATTAAGGATTTTGCATGAAATTTGCTCAAATTCAAATATTGAAGATAAGTAAAATATCATCAACAAAGAAAAAAATTAATCATCCATACGCTCAAGAAATGTTATACAACAGTGTTTAAGCTACTTGTATCAGTTATGGTACGGTTATATAGGAATATTAGAGACGTGGCAATGTGGTTGACTCCGTCTTTGCTAATCATAACGGCACTTCCAGAAAACACAAGGATATAACTTTAAGCATTTGCTCTCTAGGATTTAAACTCCATACTAAAAGCCAAGTAATCAAAGATACCATTCATAGAGATTTTTTTCCAGGATCTAAAAATCCATTGAAAAATCACTTTAGGAATAAGCAAGACCAATTACATAAAGTGAGGCATAATAATCTATACTTTCGGGAAACTCATCATTGAGCTTTCCAGTAAAATTTAGAACTTCACAAGGTCAATTACCAATACCTTCTTTGAGCACAATAATGAGAAAATCGTCATCTTAAGTTACTGGGGTTAGTTTAAGAGAATAAAGAAAACTTGCCCAAAACATACCAATACTTTAAACATGGCAGCTACTCTCAATAGCAGTACTCTTGGAACCTTGTGGAGTTGAGGAACAATAGGCAATTTAGCATCGTGATTGACAGAGGGCGATACTGCTATTACCTCTGACACATATGATAGAGTCTTTGAACTTGAGAATTCAGAGTCCTAGAAAAAATCAGTCCACAGTTTGCACTGAGATAAAACAGATCCAGAAAAAAACAAAGAAACCAAGCTTCAGAAATTTTCAGACCATTTTAGCAGCAGAGAATGCCCGTTGAACTGCAATCGCATCATTTTTGCGGTGTGTCTCAGAAACTGTCAAATCAATCTCGCCTTCACTTTGTACTGAAGAATTCTCACTGCAGGTTTTGTAGAAATTCGATTAATACACCACAACTACTGATAATATATGCAATACATGCAACTTAATGCTTGGTACCTTTTGTAATGAACTTTCCATCCTCCTTCCCCATCCAAGGACAAAACAACGTCATGAAATGCAACTAGTGCTGGACGATGTGATATGGTTATGCATGATGTACCCATTGCTCTAACCTTAGCACAAAATCGTTCCTCCATATCAGTTGTCACAGCACTAGTGCACTCATCAAGAATTGCAAATTTAGGCTTATGGTAGAACAGTCTAGCCATCCCCAATCTCTGTTGCTCCCCAAGACTGAGTTCATCACCCCAATTCACCTCTTTCTCAGGTGGATAACGATCCAACAGGTAGTCAAGGTCAACCTAAAGGAACAACAAAGAGAATAATTATTTTAAAAGTAGCCCATAAAACTCAAAAAGACACAGAAAGAATCAATACACAATTAAGCAAGAGAAAACAAGAAATGTATTGTGAGATTAAACTTGTACATTTTTCAAAAGGTCCACCATTCCACTATGTGTAAGAGGTTCAACCTCCTGATCTGCGGTAAGAGGATAAATTAGCTGGTCTCGAAGGGTTCCAAAAGCTGTGTATGGTCTTTGTGGCACATAGAAGATTTCCTTATTAAGATCAGAACCAACCCCAGGTTTCACAATATGGCCAGACACCAGTGGCCACAGACCACCTAAAACACGAAAAAGGGAACTCTTTCCACTGCCATTTGGACCTTCAGCAAAGAAAAAAAACAAGAGATTTACTTTGAAACAGGATTAAGCACAGGCAGACTAATTTTCAGGAAGATAAACTTAAAGGGCATCACATACATAAACAAAGCATAGGCATGCAAAGCACATAGACGCACACACGCATGCATGCATACATACACACACAGACGCACACATGCATAAACAAAGAACACAAAGACTTTCACTTTCCACTGGAAAAGCATGAATACAAGGATATTAATAATAGGCAACAGTTAAAGGCAGGTAAGAGTGCTAAAGGGCTGTTGAGGACAAGGTGGAGAGAAAGGACTATATTCTCCATCTTCACCCCATTCTTGCTTCAGAACAGAAGCATAAATCCAGCAATCTGCCTCATCTGAGAAGAAAATGTTCACTCAAAAAGAAAAAGGAACTCTGCTCCTTTTCATGCAACCGGAATTAAACATATAGTATGTTTTTCTTTCTCCCCTACACCTGTTTCTAGTCCTCTTATTAAGCTTGCCTTATCTTTTAAGCACCTCAAAGAGCTTACGTCTTAGGAATCTTAGTAGAGAACAATGACATTAAAGAGAATCATAAATGTCAGAGAAATATGAACATTTCTCTTGCTTTTATTAAAAAGCTAAAGCTATGGACTCTAAAAAAAAGACAACTATGAATTCAATGTTGTGCACCAGTTAGTGATTTATATTCTTCTTCAAAATAAAACATGTACTGAAATATAGCTAGCAAGATGGCTATATCAAATAGAATCGTTACTGGGCTTAATATTTAAATTAAGCCACTCTTTGGTTAATATAAAAATATTAAGAACAAACTCCATCAAAAAGTCCCATCATAACAGACCAAAACTTTAAGTCAATCATCACTATGTAACAAAATCTACAACCCATTTATGGTAACTCTCATTTCCAATAAAAACTCATAAATCCTCAAAAATAATAGAAATGGATGAAAAATAGCAAAATAGAAGCATGTTGAAAACTAAAACCAGAGGAAATGGAAACATAAGGCATATCATAAGTAAAAAAATCAATCTTTTTTTAGGGAAAAAGAACCTGTAATCAAAAGATTAGATCCCGATTCAACCCTTAGAAAGAGATCCTTCACCAAAACATTTCCGGTTGGAGTGACAACCTGGACGGTTACAACCATTAGAACACAAACATTGCCAAGGCATATTAAGAATCATAAATGGTTAAATATCATCTCAAATACCTTGACGCCAGAAAACTCAACATAATTAGCTTCAGTTAAGTAATTCCTACTTCCGGCACTTTGCAGGGATGACTTATCATCATCACTTAACTCTTTCGATATCATCATTAAGTCATGAATACGATCAGCATAGCCACTGAAAGATAATAAGAGAAACAATAATAAGAATACAACTTAAGTTTTAGATTAATTAGAAATCTCTCTCTCATGTTCCTCAATCTGTCTCACTGAAGTTCAATTTTGTACCAATCAACAACTAGATTCATTACGGATTTTAGGGATGGGCCTGGTAAGATTTAAGAGGTTGCTTAGCAAGTGTTTAATATTCCTCTGTATGCTGTATCACTAACACATCTCGAAAGCCAACAGTGAACAAAGAAATACCTGAGACGATTTAGCCGTCTTGAACTTATAGAAAGGGTTCCCAGAGCCTGAAATAGTGAAATTACAACACTGGTGTGATATCTTAAATTGCTCAACATTTCTGCCCGTCCCAATGTTGAAGTATCTGGTCTAAGATGGCCAGCAAAGAAAGGCTCAATAATCAGGACAACAGCCACAGTAGCACCAAGGTACTTCAATAAGAAGTCCTGAATCATGCCAAACCACCAATGGTCATGAAGTACAACCCTCATGTGCCTAACAAGGTTCTTAAACTTCTGTTGAATATGAAATTCTTCTCTACTTTCTCCACCATAAAATGCTATACTCTCTGAATGGGTCCTTAACCTTGAATGAAGTTGTCTGTATTCTCCTTCCAACTGTTGTTCTTTGGACATTAGCTTCCCAAAGGAAGGAGAGAAGTTTCTTATTGCAGCTCCAGCTCCCAAAACATAGGCCTGAAAAGCAATGTGTTAATTTGACATTTAAACAATATGGTAATGACTACATCAGCAGAATTAAACAATATGTAATCACAATTAAACATGCCAGGAAATTATGTAAGCCAGTAACAATACAATTGAATAGGACAGAAATTACCAAAATCCAGAATATGTATTTTGGGCTAGCATAAGAGCAAAGACGCCAAGTATAAAGCAGACCGTCAGTAACTGCTGTAAGATCATCCTGTACAAGCTCACTCAACTCTGAACAGAATCTTGGAACATCACTTGCAATCTGTTGTTCAGGATTCCTAATCCGTCCATCAACGTGTGATATTTTGTAATATGCCATGTTCTGAAATCAAATATTTTGTCAGTCAATAAAAAATAAAACATAGTAATTTTAAAAAACTTATTATGTATGTAAAACTAATAGATGAGTACTTCTTACTTCATGAGAGAACAAACGAAGGTAAAGCAACGTTATTAAAAATGAAGATTGTATTAGCAATTTATATATCAGATGGAAAATCTCACTGCAGTTTAAAGCAAAAACGGATTTGGTAAAAAAAAGGCATTTGGAGGGAAGAGTAAATGACTGGCTATCAAGATTAGAACAGAATACTAAAATTTTTCATCACTCATTAGAAAATACACTCAGTTTCAGGAAAGAAAATTTCATGAGATTCTGAACTTCACATATTTTAAGTCTACTTGGATTTAAGACTTTAGCTCCACAAGGCTTTGGTTAAAGTTATTACGCATATTTTAAAAGCGATGAAAAATACCAGATAAAAAAAATATAAGACAATTCAATATTAAACAAAAACACGTAATCCACCTGCAGTGGTAGAGATGTGCAAACATGATAGTTCACTTATGCAGGCACATATGAACACTAAAGCTGTATTAATGAAATCAGATGGGAAAGAGGCCTGATCGAACCAGATTAAAAATGAATGATAAAAACCATAAAAAGAATTAACCCAACATCAAAGGCATAAAACTACCTCAAAATAGTGTGAATGGATGAGTTTCGTCAGTATTTTTCTGAACCTCAAACTTAGGGTACCCGTTATGTATTTTGAAGTTGAATGAATGATCGACAGAAGAAAGCACAATAAAATGTTTTCGGAAATTAGCCGGAAAAATGATGGTACACGCTGAAGAAAAGCAGCACGGAATAGGTATCCCTGAACTTTTGCTAATCTATTGCTCAAAGCAGTTCTCAGCACCTGCAAAAAGGTAATAGATGTTACTTAAAAAGAGCGCAAACCCACCACTAGAGTTCAAGCTACAAAAGCATCTGTGTCACATCCAAGTACAAGTAAATTAAATTTCCATCACCCTTTTTAATATTTTCTGTGCTAATTGCTATATCTGATGCATGTCACATAAGATGTTCAAGCTAAAATCACAGGCATGCATGCACCTGTCTGTGCAAATGCTTACATAATGAAGGTATATAGAAAAAGTTCTTTGCCTTAACCAATTTCCTTCTCATGTGCCTTGGCTTATCTTTGTTTCTATTTGTGTAGTAAATATAGCAAGTAAATATAAACTTAATCATAGAGTCATTTGATTCTCTACGCTCATTTTATTCTATAGCTTGTGTAATATGCTGTGTACTGCTTAAGACAATAATGTTACTAGGGAACTAGCATAGTCACTAGAAGATAAGAGCTTACTGGTTTGTACTGTTTGTAGACAAAGTTAATCCTCATGGCTCACTTCAACCTGCCCTTTATTGTTATAAGGTCTGCTCAAACACCAAAGATTCTAGTAGTTTCTCGCCAGTGGTTAAACCTATACAGTTTCTCTCTTATTTCTACAGTGATAGACCATTATATCAGTCAAATGTCAAAGAAGTGCTTCCTAGCGATTTGCTACAAAACCCATATTACAACCAATAACCCCTCTGGTAAAAATGCTCCAGGACGTGCCATATTATATAGCAATAGTAGTGAGTGTTTCTCAGGTGCAAATCTATGAGATTATAAAATTGATAGAAGATATATCACAACTTATTGTTTTTGGTTGAAGGCAATTTGCCATCATGGAAGAGTAAGAAGCAAAATGGTGAATCCTTGTTTATTGGAAAATTAGGTGGTTTTTGGTTGGCATGAATCCCTTGGAATTAGGAGGAATTGGAATCCAATTCCACTACTTTCCCATGTTTGGTTCAAGTTTTCCAAGGGAATTGGAATCCTTCATAGCTTCAACTTTCCATCAAATGATGGAAAGTGAATTCTATCCAAAAATGGATGGAATTCAATTCCCTTATTGGAAGGAATTGAAATTTGACCATACTACCCTCATCAATTTTTTGATAACTTATTCATATATTGAATAAAAATATTTTTTTTTATTATTTCGGGTCAGGTCGGATCAGGTCGGGTGAAACTTTATTTTGGACGGGTCAGGTCGGTTTTTTAAGTGTGATATTCGGGTCGGGTCGAGTTCGGGTTTAGGGTGAAAAAAACCCAACCCGAAAATATATATAATTTTACTTTAAATATTTAGGAATAATTACAATAATACTCCTCTATATATAATTTTTTTCAATTAAGCCATTGTTTTTATTGAATAAAAATAATTTTTTTATTATTTCGAGTCGGGTCGGGTGAAACTTTATTTTGTTTGGGTCGATCGGGTTTTTTAAGTGTGATTTTCAGGTCGGGTCGGATTCGGGTTTAGGGTGAAAAAACCGGACCGGACCCGAAAAAATATATAATTTTACCTTATATACTTAGGAATAATTACAATAATACCCCTCTATATATAATTTTTTTTTCAATTAAGTCAATGTTTTTATTGAATAAAAATGATTTTTATAATTTATTGAAATGAATAATCAATCAATAAAATGAAAATTTAATATTTTTTAATTTTTTATAATATATTACTACATGTAAGTTGTAAAACAAACTAAAATAAAACAAAAAAACTAGAAGGGCAATTCTGTTATTTTACATTACTGAAATCAAATTCATCTGACATGTCTGCGAACCAAACAGAATATGGAATTAGATTCCAATTCCATTTCCTGCCAACCAAACAGAATATGGAATTGGATTCCAATTCCTGACATATTCCAATTCCTTCACAGATTCCAATTCCCTCAGAAACATTCCAGCGAACCAAACGCCACCTTAGAGAATAGAGCCACGGCACAAGCTACATGTGAGCTTATGTGGACATGTCGATTGCTAAGGGACTTCAGTCTTGGTAATTCAAACCTATAAAATTGTGGTGCGACAACCAAGCTGCTCTACATATTGCAAAATTTATTGCCCCTGTCTAGCATAAATATCGATTTGAGCCAATCCCTTTTGTTATATGTGCACATAACACCCAGTCAAGTGACATCTCTACACTAAAGATTCAACATCGAGAAAATGCTAAATAACCCCAATCTTTGCAAGCCTAATACTCATTAAATTTTCAAGTTTCCTATCTTAATAAAGTTTGTGGCTTGAAATGTGACGTGGCAAATAAAATATAAAGGACAAAAAATTCATAAAGTAAGCAAAATATTAAGCCCTTGTATGTTGGAAATACACAATATAAAAGGCTTACCACCATGCCGACCAATGCCAACAGATCTCTTGCACCCATTTGGCCCATCTTTGATAGAAGAATTGCTGCTAAAACCTGAAGGGACTTCAATCCGCCTTTCTTTTTAAGAACATTATCTGAATTTTCTCTGTTTCCTCGGACCCCATTGGAATGACTACATGAATTAGCTGTTTTATTGCTAAACCTTGATTTTAGATAAGCAGCAGTTCCACTGGCAACCGCAATACCAGAAGCAAGCAGTAGCGCTTTCCTGTGAAAACATTAAAAAAAAAGAGAGAGTAAAATACTAGACAGCCACATGAGGAGGAGAGAAGACAAAGGTTATGTGACTTAAGCACTGTAACATGAATACCACAGCATGAACATCCAACATGGTATGTTCTAATAATAAGATGATAAGTTCTCCAACATCTTCTTCTACGAAAGGATATCCCCAACCAGTAGGGATTCTCTAAACTAAAAATTTCCCAGATGTCTTCTTTTGTCCCAAAACACTTAAAATAAGTTTGTTCCAAATAGTTAGCTGATTTAAAAAATTTAAGAGACAATCATAGTTAACATTTTTCTTTTGGACTAAAGTAATTGAGACAGAGACCAAAATGATAAAGGGAATGTGCGATTACATCCTAGTCCCATAGAAAATCATTTATCCTTTGAAGAAAAGGGTAACCACGGGTGGGGAAAGCCTCGAGGTTATTCATGATTAACCTGACAATACAGACATTTACTGAAGACCAGTTCCTATATATCTATATCAGTCACCACCCCATACAATCAAAAATTATAAGTTTCTTTCTCTTATATTATTATCCATAAAAAAATTGAATTTTTTATAAAAATTAAAGAAACAACTTGCAAGGTTTTCCTAATTGATAGAGTGTGTCTTTATACAATGACTGTTCCCAAGATAAAGACAGAGTAAAAAACATGGAACCTGAAAAATGACCATGTGTCACATTATTCTTTCAACAATTTTAAAGCTTCTGACATTTGTAAAGTGTAGGCCATCAACCCATGAGGTCACTCACTTTCAGTATATACTAAGAAACCCCAAACAAACAGAAAAACTGAACACTTTTTTTCTATGTTGTTCACATTCATCGAGAAGTAGGTATTAAGAAAGTAAAGAGGAAAGAGAAAAATACAAAGTAATATTTTCCCTAAAAGAAACATAAAATATTAGCATCATCATTAACAGACCAGTTCAAGGAAAGCACCAACTCTTATAATGTGTACGAACAATAAATTCACTCAATCACAATATAGAAGAGTCAAAATAACTATTTAAACTGAATACAACCAAAAAATACATAAATACCTCCTAGAAGCCATAAGATTTTGGCCATGCTCAGTTAACTGCAACAATTGAAGAGAAAGCATTGTTGAAGGAGGAACTCAGCAAGGTAGCAAAGAAAGGCCACCCACCAAAGATGGAAGATTCTGAAATGCATTAACAACAATTGTTAAATAACAATGCTTCAACTTTGGCTTTTCCGACTAATACGAACAACATTGGGAACCAATAAATTGAAAGAGGGTCGACAAGAGTAGTATTTATTACCCTTTCAAGAAAAAATGAAGAAACTTCACTAGAAACGTATATATCTATGGTTTTAGAAGACACATGTATACTCCTATAATGTGATTTGTTGTAAATGACAAAAAATAGGATACCAGAGTACATATGAAAATAAAATCTAGGAAGGACACTTCAAATTAGAGAAATTTTATGCGGCAATTTCTTATTATTGACTAAAACATCACAAATCTATCCTGTAATTCCCCAAAAGAAAAGATCTCCAAAATTAGAGAAGGTTTAGGCAACAATTTCTTATAATTGGCTAAAACATCTCAAATCTTCCCCACCATTCCCGAAAAGAAAAGATATCCAAAATTTTACAGCCAATGCGCAACAAGTTGGAACTAAATTAGCAGGGTAGTTGCAATACCATCTAATGCAATTAGCAGCATAGTGAAAGATAATGCTCTGGAGAAGGAAAAACGATTTTAACAAATTCATAGTATAAGGAACATAAGATGATTCTCCAAAAGTCACAACCTGTTGATTAACAAGATAAGGCAAATATTTATGTAGAAAAAGGACAAAAAATCATTCTTACAACTGTTGTTTTGAGCTCTCACAAATTCTAATTTGAAAGCCAATGGTGTTAACCAATAACCATGCTCCACCAAAAGTAAATGTTGGAAAGAGATTATACTTCAATTTTTGTAATATGAAAACTTCTACGCACTTCTTATAAAATATTTCTCAACAGATAATCAAGCATAACATTTATGCGAGACATATTATTTAAGCACCACCAGCATAACAATGACAATAATGGAGTGTGTAATAAAAATTATTAGAAAAAGCAACTGCAAAAAAAAAAAAAATCATAACCCAAGAGTACTGTTGAAGTTCAGTAAAATGTTCTTTGGTGGATAAGATAACACTAAGAGCTTATCTTAACAAAAGTATAAACCAATGATGTTTTCAGGAACTAGTTTTATTTTATCCGGATCTATCATTAATGAGTGATCAGAAATTGGGAAGAACAAAAGGTGAAACAATCCAATCAATCTTTTTTTCTTTTTTAGCAAGTTCCATTGAAATCAAATCATTACAGTATCCAGCCAAATTACAGAATCCAAACACCTTAAGTTGTTCAAGATGATAAACAAATGTAGTCACACTGATAAAAACTATTGCATATTCCCTACTTCACGAGAATAGGAAGTAGGCAATAAAATAACCATGAAAAAGGAAAAATTACATTTTTTTTAAAGCTATGCAAATTGATAGAGAAAAAGATGCAGCTGAAGTTTCTAGCATATTTAAATCACTTGTACAAGTTGACATACTAGGAGAGATGAAGACCAAAAAAGAGTCACGGAGGAAAACATATTGTCACTGGTTTAGTAATTAGTACTTTAGTTTGAACCCTTCTTAATCAATAATAAACTCCATTGCTTGAATAAAAAATAAAATAAAAAATGCACATTCTTCATCTGAAAATGTGAACAAATATCTGAGCAACCCACCTCTTCTTCATTAAACAATTTGTTAAATTACTTTTGTGCTCGTTGTCCACCATTCAACAAACCTGAATTTCTAATACTTAATTGCCACACTATAACATAGGGGCATTGAACCCTCTGCTGCAAACCAGACAAACTGGTTTCAAACACAAATACCGCATAAAATTCACCATTCCTAACCACAAGATTTACCAAATCAGACACAACTATAGTAGCCAGAACTAAAGCTGAGTCAATGTTGTTCAATTTAACACCAACAGTAGCCAGAACTAAAGGTGAGTCAATGTTGTTCAATTTAACACCAATAGTAGCCAGAACATTTACAATCTATACATATAATAACCCTACACGGTTACAATTCACTACTTTCCCGAAATTAAACCGAGAAGAGCTAAAGTCTCACTGTAGCATCAAATTTTACAACTTCAACGATCCTGACCTAAATTTTCAGAGCTACACTTAGTTCAACTTTCCATAATTTGATCTAATACCTTACCATAACAGCCATATTTTCTTTAAATAGTACCACAGCCTTTTTTCTATTCTTTTATGAAATTATTTCCTAAAAACATGACAATCTTATGCTCCAAGAACTAACCAAAACCGCAGATTCAAAAACAAGAAGAAAAAGAAAATTTAACTATAATCCAAAAAGAAAAGAAACAAAACTAGAGAGTAGCTGTTGAAGAATACCTGAGCAGCTGCAGCTGCAGCAGCAGAAGCCTCTCACAACCGCATCAAAATAATAGAAACCGCTTTAATCTTTGCAATCCTCATCTCTCCTCACCTCTATCAATTGTTCCCGGTAGTCGGTAACTAAAATTTCCAACGAATTTTTCTCAAAATATTAACAATAAAATCGCCAAGCGCTCCAATCATTCAAACCTTGGATTATTATGAAAATATTTGGTAAATCGAAGACGAACGCGATGAACAAAATTCCAAGGAAAGAGGGGGAGAGAGAGACTGGCAGATGATATGTGATAGATGATGACGAGTCTTTCACGGCGCCTTGTTTATATTATAAGTTTTTTAATATGTACTTCAAACTTTTGAAAGAGAAAAAATTCTGTAAATACAAATTTCCTTTCCTTTTCAATTTTTTTTTAATCTTAACTTACTTGAACTAGACCTGTATACGAGCCGAGTCGAGCTCAGGTGTTATTGAGCTCGTCTCGAACTTAAAAAGTTTAAAATTAGACTCGACTCAAAAATTCACGAATTAAAAATTATCAAACTCAATTTAAACTCGAAATATAATATTAAAACTCGTTCGAACTCGAAAAAAACTCAAACTTAACAAAATTTCAGGAGCTCAATTGAAGCTAAAGTCTCGAGCTCGATTGAAGCTCAATTTTGAGTTCGATTCAAACTCGAACTCAATTCAAGCTTGAACTCGAACTCGAATATGAACCTACAAAAATCTTATATTACATTTAAAAATATATTTTTTAAAATTTATAATTATCAATAATGTATTTTTAATATATTTTTAATAATGTAATTTTAAAAAATCTAAAATTATAATACAACATTTTTTCGAGTTGCTCGCGAGCTTTTCGAATCAAGTATTAAGTAACTCGTTAAGAATTCGAGTTCGAGTCGAGTTCAGTCGATTCGAGTGTTTATCGAGTTTTGACCGAGTCAATATCGAATAGTTCGCAATATGTCTCATCTCATTTACATCCCTAACTTAACAAACTGGTTATTCAATCTTTTACATCCTATTTTTATTATTTAAAAATGTATTTTACTTTTAATATATTGTTTTTTTATCAATATACGTTTTAATAAATTTCCCCCCAAAATTGGCCGAAGAAATGACAACATAAAAGTCGTGTTTTATATTTTTTTTAATTTCAATTCTATGTCCGAATAAGTTTGAAATTAAATAAAGACCATTATTTTCTGTAAAGTTACCATTTGCAGTTGACAATGACTTCTTGTTTTAGCTTTAGAGGTCTAATCTAAATTTAATTGTATTTTTAAAGTTATGGTGTTGGATCTGTAATAAGAAATTAAGACTTTAAATCTTATTATATCAATTTCGAATTTTATCATATTTAAATATTATATAGGAAAATTGTGTTTCAAATTAAAATTTTATTACGATTTAAGTTGCATCGTTGTACTGATTAATTATTCACATAGTTATATAAGTATATATATTAATTTTAATTATGTATATTTATAATTTTAAAAAATAATTAACAATTATTTGGGATATAATTAAATCATACCAATCTATATTAAGCTTATATCAAAACAAACACCTAAAGTATTTAAGTATTTAAAAATATTTTTTATCAAAGTAAATATATAAATTTATTTTTTTGGTTAAATTAAATACTTACAATTTTTTAATAAAAATGAAAACTCAAAATATTCAATCTTTTCTTATCTAAGTATGTAAAATATTCTTTAAATAATATCATGTGTCAATTTTTTAGAACTTCGATGAAAAAGATTGAATATTTTATGTACCGATTTTGATCAATAAGATAAGTCTAGGTACAAATTTTGATTAAAAACACTTTAAATATTTAGATGAAAAAATAACATACTTTAATTACTTATTTGTAATATAAACCAACATAATATGCACTTAGAATTTAATAAAAAAATTAGTTTATTTGATATTAAAAATTCCGAATTTCATAACATTTTTTCGTATTTCATGAATCGAGCATAGGGATGGCAACGAGCCGGGTATTAGTCCTCCCGTCCTCGTCTCTGTTTAAAAAACTCGTACTCGTCCCCGATTAAAAAACCGCGATGATTTAAACGAGGATCCCCATCGGGTAATCAGGGAAAACCGAGGAGAAACGAGTATCCCGTTTAGTATAAACGGTTATTTAAACGGGTATCGGGCCGGCTATATATATTTAAATTAAATATATAAATATTATATATATATTAAATTAAATTAAATTAAATTTATTAATATTATATATATATATATATAATAATTATTTTTAATATTTATCGGGCTAGGTATCGGGCCGAGTAATCGGGGCGGAGATTACCAAACCCGTCCCCGTTTAGCATAAACGGTTTTTCTCCGTCCCCATTTATCATCCCTAAACCCGACTCGTTTAATTCGATTTTCAATTTTTTCCGTCGAGTTCGGATTTTTTTGCCACCCCTAACCGAGCAATTAGACAAATAAACAACCAAATAGAATGAAAAAGGGAAAAAAATCATCAACAACCTCCAAATTAATTTTCTAACATGATGATTCATTTACCAGTTAATACGTTCGATACTTATTCAATTAATAAAATAAATAAATACTGCAGTGTAAGATATAGATTTGATTTCTTTTACGAATAGTTTTACGTTGCTGGGAAATTTCTGAATTAGTTAATTTTTAAATTGCACTTTGTATGGGTATCAAATAATAGGATTCACGTTTTGATGCTGTTTCCTCGTTATTAACGTTGTATGTAACTAAAGTGTATATTAATTCAACCAACATGTTGATAAGAAATTAAAATATAATTATTAAAAAAAATCATTATATAAATTTAACACTTGAGTTATGAACAAATAATTAAATTAATAAGAAAAATTAGAACACAAAAAATATATTTAATTTTTTTTACCAACTAAATCAAACCGTTAAGACTATTACATGACATTTCATAATGATAATCTACAATATTGATATAATTGTTCATTATGTTATTGTAACAGTACATAATGAATAATGATGTGATAAATGAATTTTATAGATACTCATTTTGCCCAGAGATTATAATTGAGTTTTATTTGATTTACATGTAATTATTTTCTGAAATAATCTAAGTACAAAGGTTTATGGGGTATTGTTTATTGTTTTATGTTTATTTTTGTACATATAGTATAGGAGTTCGTTTATATATATATATTTATATATTGTATTTGTGTGTAAATTTATATATTACTATATGGGTCTTTTGATTCATTTAATGTAGCATTACCTCCGGAAATATGATTACCATAATGTAACATTACCTAACACATTACTGAGAATGTTACATTGTTGTGTTTGATTTGTTTAATTCGAATGTAAGATTATAATGTTTGGTTAAAAAATAAAAGATTATTATAATATATATTTTACCAAATTATCTTTGTTATATATTTGTTTTTCAAACAAGTTGAATTTTAAATATTCAAAAGAAAATATTTATATAAAAGATCATAGAAAAAATATAATTTTATTATTTTTAATTTATATATTTTCTTTAAAATTTTTAAATTAATAAAATTTATATATATATATATTTTTACAAAATCTAAAAGATAAATTAGTTTAATGAAAAAGTTTAATTTATTTTAACCTCTAAACTTTATATAAAATTTTAATTGTTAATTTTTCTTGTAAATCTAAAATAATTTATCCTTCATAAAAATATATTTATTCAACTGTTAAGAGAATTATATTTTTGAAAATAAATATTTTAAAGATATTTTAGTCCAAAATTATAGAAAAAAATTAATACTTAAGGTATTGAGAATAATGATATTTTCGGTAATAAGACCCCAAAATATCACTATTAAAGATGACTTGTTACCCTTTATTGGGAATCTTGCAATCCAAACATGAAAATCATATTTTGAAAAAAAACTTCCCTGATAATCTTCTTTTCCCCATCACCCTATGTGTGAATATATATAAGTTTGTTATGAGTGATATATACATGTACATATATAATATGTGTATGCATTTATATATTATATACATATGGATACATGATACACGGGTACATGAATATATACATATGGTAGACATCAAACTTATAAAATATAATAGTTAAATATAAAATAATACTAATTCATATTAATTTGATTTACAGATCCATTAATTAACACGAAGTGGCCCAAATGGAAAGAAAGAAGAAGAACCCCTAGTGTAACATTCCCGCCGCCACCGCCCATGGCCACTTGAGGTGGTCCCAAACATCGCTCCCTGCAGCTTCAACGTTGCCAACTAGCCTCCACAGTGGCACACAAGCCTTATCAACAATTACAAACATAAAAAAAATGTATTTTTTTTATTTTACCGATTGTAACCTGGGTTAATTATAAAGACCCCAAAAACAAAACAAAAAGAGGCATATTTTCCCATTTTTATTTTCGGAACCAAAGCAAATGTAAGGGGTTGGTTCCTCCCCATTTATTTGAGAGAACCGAGCAATATCAGAGTTTTTCTTTCTTTCGAACCACATAGAAACAATACAAGAAATATCAGATTTCAAAGCGTTTCCTTTAGATTTTTTCGATCGTATTTAGCATTTTTCAATCCCATTTTTCTTTCATATTTTTGGAAGCAATACAAGAAAAAGAGAGACCATTTTTTACCTGAGGCGTTCAGATCTCCTTTTAGGGATCCATGTCGCTCAGGACCGACGGTTTCTGTGCCGCGTAGGGCCTCTTCAGCTTCTTCCATGTTGAGTTAGGATTTATCGCCGGAAAATTAGAGGAGATCGCCGTTGGGGTCTCGGGGTTCTAGAGAGCTTATGGTCGTGAAAGGAGAGGGGTGGGTAAAAACATAAGTAAGCAAATAGGATTGTGTTTTATGTTTAGGGTACTCCATGGCCGGTGATTAGCGTTTAAACAGAGTCTTGTGGGTTACTGTGAGGTGTGTGGCCGTGTGAGAATAGGAATTTGGAGAAGAAACAATCTGAAAGGTGCGGCTCCTTATGGGTTTAGGTTAAACAACAATAAAATTCTATTATCATATACGTATGGTTAATAGCAGTTTTCGTCGTGAAAAATTTTCGACAGTCCGAAATTTTAAAATAATGATAAAATATAATACATATATAAATAAATACATATATAAATAAATAAATATATATATATTTGAACAGCCTTTATATACAGTCTTTATATATGTATCTGTAATGAGAAGTAATCCCTACTAATAATTCTTTGCATAATAATCTCAGCATATAGACAGAAACGTAAGACTCGATTAAAATTAAAAAGAGAAAATATGAAGAGAATGATACACAAAAGTCAACGATAGCAAGCTACGAGAAGGAATAAAATCAAATGAGTTAAAACTTAAACTAAGACAACACTAATCCGCTACTTTAATTCTAAACCTTCATTAATTTCAATGATAGAAACATATAAAAAGTAGAAGTCATAGAAATTACAACAAAGACATTAAAATAATACAAAAATGTTACATCCTATGGATGTGACCCGCACTAATCGACTATCCTGGTCTTAAGTCTCCATACTTTCCTATCAGAGGTCATGTCCTCGGTAATGACTAAATCCTTCAAATCAGATCTCAAGCAGTCTTCCCACTTTCGCCTTGGTCGTCCTCTCCTTCTGACACTATCGACTGTAATCGACTCTACCCTCCTAACCGCATCTGACAGTTATCGCCTAAGGACATCCCCAAACCATCGTAGTCTTCTATTCCTCAATTTTTCGAATACATGCATCACCCCAAAGACATCCTAATAACATAGTTTGGTGTCATGTCTCGCAGAGTCCTACCACATGCCACTAATATTGATAAAGATTAGGTTTATATCAAGTTTTAGGTTAAATCACTATTAAGTCCTCAAATAATTCTTGCTTTTTCATATTTTAGTCCTTAGTTCGTCCTTTCCTTTATTTTTTTTCAATTGAACGTGTTGTTTTCGTTTGATTTTAATTTGTTAATTATTATTTTTTTTCATTTATTGCAATTTCGATTCTCTGTTTTCGTTTATTTCAGTTTGGTTACTATTTTTTTATTTTGAATTTATTTACTATAATTTATTTATTTATCTATTGTAATTTAGTCCTTATATTAATTTTATTACTAATTCTAACTTACTAACCCCTAATTTCTAATTTACTAATTACTGATCTACTAACCATTAACCTGCTAGCTTACTTTTTTTTATTTTCGCATTCATATCATTTTACGACCTTGTGGTAAGTTGCTCTGGATTAAGATTTACATTATTTATAGTCCAAATAAAATTCTAAAAATAACCACTAACTTCTAAATTACTTACCACTAACTTTTTTTAATCGATTTATATTTCTGTTATTTATGTTTATGCACTTTATTTTTTTATTGTTTACATTTCTGACCTTTTATTATTATTATTATTATTATTTCCTTTCTTTAATTTTGTTATTTACTTTTATGTACTTTAATTTTTGTCCTTTAAATTTCCAGCACTTATATTTCAATCCTTTTTAATTTTAGCATTTATTATTCTGTTTGTTTTTTTAGTTTGAACTTTGAATTCTTATTCTACCTTAATTTTAGACCTTCATATAATTTTTAGAGCTTTGTTTCATTTCTAATGCATGTAATCTATTTTGTTTTCATTTTGGTCCTTATACTTTATATTCTTATATATTTGTTACCTATGTAATTTAGTTAATATACATTATTTATTAATAAAAATAAAGTCATTGCTATCTATATGAGGAATTTATGGAAAAGTCTCCCAAATACAAGGGAAGTGTGTTTTCGAGAATTATCCGTATAGAAATATCATAATTTAAATACTATTTATAATTTACAATTCTCAAACATAAAAAATGATGTATAATCAATTGGGTACCAATTATGGGTGTTGTGGAGGTGCTCACCCTTCCCCGCATAATCGACTCTCGAACCCCGTTTTGAAATAAATTTCTGGTTCAATGCATACTAGTTTCTTTTTTTATCTTTTAATTTGTTTGTTTAAAAAAAATTGAAAGGTAAATTTTTTAGATATTCGACCTACCTAACCCAAAGGTCGATGACGACTCCAAATTTGTTTTCTTAGACCCTAAATTTTCAAAATTAAGTTGGGTTGATCCCATCCAGCCGTCAAAAAGCTTAAGGATCATTCTGACAAGTTTAATTGATGTTTTACTAAGTTTTTTACTAAGTTTGAGGATTTATTTAAATTTTTAAAAAATTAAGGTAATATTTAAATTTAAAATGTAAAACATAAATAATTATTAAGATATTTAATAAATTAAATATAAAAATGTTAAAAATTAAATTATTAAAAAAATAGTTTAAGGGCCGTATTGAGTGTAAAAAAAAGTTTAGGGAATATTTTTTTTTTCAAAATTTTGAGAGTTTTAGATACCATTTAATTAAAAAATTATTGTTAGAATTATTTGAACGTGCGTAAGTTAAGTTAAAAATCTAGATTTCGTATTTTTCTATTTTTTGAATTTCCAAAACAATTTTAATGAAAACAGTGAAAACATCTTTTTTATGTTTGCATATTTTCACTTATTTTTATTTTCATTTTCTAGAAATCATTTCTTAATTTTACCACTAAACATGCTTTATTCAATGTTTTCTATTTTTTAAGAAAATAAAAATGAAAATAGCCTATATATTTTGAACCAAATGGACCCTAATATTTCATTTATCCATTGAGGTTACTCTGTGTTTTAACGTAGTAATAAGTTACAGTTATTCAAGGAATATATGCTTCATTATCATTATTAATTAATTTTAGTGTATGTATTGTCATGATATATTCTTTTTTCTGTTTCTTGGTTGCCACATCGATAGCATGTGGGCTGAGGCTAGCTATGATTGCTAAATGGGCCACCATGATATTCTGAAACAAATGTCACAACTTTCTCCTCTCAGAAGGCCTTGCCCCTTTTATTCCCACCATCACAACAATGAATAAAACATACAATTCCTTCATAAAAGTTCCCCAATATCTTATGCTCGTTTCATTATTTTGTATTCACTCATATCTTTATACGTTATAAATGTATTTATATATAAAAACATAGTAACAATGTATAATCTTTAGTTTTGATAACATTTATTAGGCCTATTTATTATTTTTAATAATGTAAACTAATTACACAAGAGAGTATATAATCAAAATTTTCTTGGTTTTCTTTATCAATGTACACACCCTATATACACAATTATTCAAACCCATATATTTAGAAAACAATTACACTATTTAAAATTATTGAGACTAAGTTCATTTATTTATATTATATTAAAATAAAATAAAAAGTTTATATTAGTAAAGTGAAAGAGATGATCTACCAATCAATGAAAATTGATCAATATAATATCCCTAAACTTTGTCACACATTGATAATCAATTTTCCAAATACATGCATTTACGTAGAGGTAGTAGTAGTAATAACACATGGAATCAGACAATTATTCAACTATTTTATACATATTTAATGGGAACTTTATTATACAGTTTTATAAACCTATGCGCAACTTTCTATCTACGTTACAAAAGAGTAAATTCAAAATCAATCATCAAAATACGTAAAGAAAATATAAAACTCTACCGAAGCACAAATTCCCACAGGAAATAGACCCTAGCCATCATACATAATTTTATATACATGAAATCTACGTGTTCCATAATCGTACAAATTGCAACTATATTTAAAGCTGAATTAGATCAATTTTTAAACGAAGAGTAAAAGATGTTAACACTTTTTCATCCATAATAGTATTTAAATTAGAAACTTTTTAAAATAATATTAAATTATTCAATTCTCAACCCAAATAAAATAAAATTTATTCAAAGCAATTTTCTTCTTTTAAATTCAGATGTAATAATCGTAAAAAAGAACCAGACATAACTACATACCATTTGTTTTCTTACAATAAATTATTAGGGTTTATTTGCGATTTCTTAGCTTTAATTTTTCATGGTTTATGCTATTTGATTTTACTTTTATATTCTAATACTTGCACCACAATCAAACAAAAACCAAATGACTATGCATGATGAACATACTAATACTATGTTAAAATGTGATATTCATCGGGAATGATTTTATTTACAAAAAATAGCTCTGATACCAATTACACTGGAATAAGAGTGCGGAAACGATTTTATTAGAAGTATTTTACAAAGGTAGACGATGGTTATACAAAACAAAGAGAACGAAATATTACAAGAAAACTTAAGAAACTAAGCTTGGAGAAAAGAGTTGATGTTAAAGGTGATCAGAGTTGTAATAGGATAAGTTGACGCTAAAGGTCATCGATCCAACATTGTTTGGTATTATCATTCAATATATTTCTTGTTTCTGCTTTTAGATCGAGTCCTACTTGGATCTGATAGTATATCATATTCTTGTAACATTTTTCAATAGAGGGTTGTAAGTTGTTTTTGTCTTCATTTACTACACAAAGTTTGGGTCCTCTATGTACCTTAGTAAAAGTCCAAATTTGGTATGACAAATAGAATTTTTATCTTTTAGTTATCTCGATTAGATTATTTATATTAAGATGAAAATAATAATAATGATCATCTTGAGAAATATAAGTATATAACTTATATTTTACAAAGGCTGGAAAATCTTTCAAATGATGAAAATAAAAATTTTAAACAATTATTTCTCTAACAAAACCCCATTAAGTACTTTTTATATTGAATGGTTCATGATCCATTCTAAATTTGATTATTTGAATTTTTTTTCTCCAATAATATTTGTATAGACATAAGCTTGTAGAAAATATTCAGAAAAAAACATTTTTGAAAAGAGCTTGTTGGTTGCAAATTGTTCTATCTATTTTTTTAAAATATTTCTCTTGAAAATATTATTCTAGACTTATTATATAAACATAATCTATATAATTTTTCTAAAATAAAATTTGTTATTCATTTATCAAGAAAATATTGACATGTTTCAAGAATATTGTTTTTCTCCTCCTCTTTCAAAAAACCTATTTCTAATTCTTCCCAATCTTTATAGCTTATGGTTTTTAGTAATGTTCTTCAGCTTCATTTTCTTTAGTTGTTTATTCAACTAAAGTTTCATAAAGTTTAGAAAGTGATATTCTAAAGTTTTCTCTTTTATTGGTGATATGGTTTTTTCCATACATCATTAATCAAATTATATAATTTTTTCTTCCAAATGAGATTATAAAAATCTTTTATTTCTTCTTTTTTAGTTTCTGACTGTTGTGGTTTCAATAGTGCTTCAGCATTTTTTATAATTTCAGCATAGCTTTCTTGATATGTTGAATTTGGATTTTGTGACCACTGCAATTGATTTACCGAAGGTGTCACCGAAAATTGTAATATAGCTTCTTTCGGATAAGAAATATAATGTCATTGTTTAGGATAATGCATTACCAGAGGTTGTACTGGCACAAATCCTTGGTTAGGATTTTGTTGTCTCGGAATCCCTTTGTTGGGGTTTTTCCGAACAATTGTCCATTCTCCTATTGTTTCTAGAGGGTTTTTTTTTCTATCCATTAGGTCTGCTAAGAAAATCAACAATAACATTGTTAGTGCCTTTGATATATAAAACTTCAAAATTAAATGTACATAATTTATTATACCATCTAATTCTTCTTGGCACTGTCTCCAATTTTTGTTGGTGAGAAATTGTTTAACTGCTTGATTATAAGTTTTTATTACAAATTTATCAGGTTATAAAAAATAAGAAATTTTTTATACCATTTTTATGGCTAACAATTCTTTTTCAAAAATTACAAAATTAATTTCATTTGGTTTAAATTTACCTGATGCATATCCACATATTAATTCTTGATTATCCATTGTTTTGGTTTAAATTTAACTGATGCATACTAAATTTGGACTTTTACTAAGGTACTTGGAGGACCAAAACTTTATGCAGTAAATAAAGATAAAAACAACTTATAATCATCTATTGAAAAATGTTATAATAATATGCTCTACTATCAGATCTAAGCAGGACCCGATCTAAAAGTAGAAGCAATAAATATATTGAATGATAATACCAAACAATATTGGAATGATGGCCAAAGAATATGTGTACATTAAAATTATATGGGTAACACAACAAACATTGAAGCCATAAAGCTATTAAAAAAATAGATGACATGTGTTGAGTTAATCGATTGACGGATTTGGCCAAGAGGGGGGTGAATTGGCAATTAAAAATTTGGTGGAAGCTTTTGCAGAAAATTGAAAGTAATTGCACAGTGATTTAGAGTGGTTCGACTTTCTCAATCAAAGTCTACGTCCACTACCTTAGCTATCCACACTAAGGATTTTCCAACAAATTCACTAATTTGTTCTTTCTTTTGAGGCCAAAGAGATAACCTTACAACACCCTCAAGAATATACCCCAATTCTTGAGAACACTCTTTCCCAAAGAGAAGATTACAAATTTGCAAACTTACAAGGAAAACCTCACAAGGTAAGATGTTTGCACAATTCTAGAACAAGAACATAACACTCAAAGATAATTACAAATGAGCACAAATGGTGTTCTTGAAAGCAAAATGAATATTGAAAGGAAAATTGGCTTGATTTGCACAAACTTGGTGTTTGATGCTTTCTCTCTTGTTTCTCTATAATTTCTTGTTGATCAAGGGCTTCAGAACTTGTTTAAATACACCTTGAATCACTTCTGAACGTTGGGGATAATTAATGAAGATAATATAGTCGTTTAAGTGTGAAAACATTTAATAAAAATGCTTGGAGCGTGGGGGGAATCGGTTCCCCCTCATAGGGAATCGGTTCCCTAAGTGTAAAATTCAAATATTTCGACCGTTGAACAGGGGGAATCGGTACCCCCTATGGGGGAATCGGTTCCCTCCGAGCATTATGGAAATCTCGGAGCAAAACCATTCAGGGGGGAATCGGTACCCCGTTGGGGGGGGATCGGTTCCCTCTGAGCAATCTGGAATTTTTGACTTTGAAATGGTTCGAAATACTTTGAAAGATTATTTTGAAATTGTTTTAAGATTAAAACTTAATTTTACACTTAAGTAAGGATTAAAAATGATTTTTGAAATATTTGGAGTAATGTTTTGATATTCGAATAATTATATCGAATATACTTAGAAAATCATTTTGGAAAATCTTAAAATTCATTTAACTTAATTTGTTATATCGAAATATCAAAATGTTTTCAACAATTTTCCCCTTTTTGATATAACAAAACATTTTAGTAATTTTAAGATTTTGAAATTACTCCCCCTTACTTTAACACTTCTCCCATTTATCATTTTAAAACACACTTAAAACACACACTTCTCCCCCTTTTTGTTAAATCAAAAAGATTCAAAGAAACGTGAAAAACATTTAGCCAATTGATTAGATATATGTATGCATAAGCTGCTAAGATCACAATCAAGAGAAACGTTAGCCATTAGTTCCATAATCAATATTCATAAACAATGTGATATGGTAAAATTGGTCATATTGCTAATAATGATTTAAATGATGCAATAATGAATAAATCACACCAAACATATAAGTTCACACCATCCATAAATCTAAACAAATTCATAATCCACAAATTCAAACATTCCAAAATATTTAAAATGTTAAAACAATAAGTTTGGAGTTCAAAGTAAAACATTTAATCACATATCCGGATCAGGAGGAGGAAAATGAGCTCGCATAGCGGCCATTTCATTAGTGAGGTCATTAATACGTGCGTTGGTTGCTTCATTATTTACACGCATTTCCCGAAGAATTTCTAATTGTTGAGCTCCCATTGTGGATAAATGAGACTCTATAGAATTAAAGCGCGAATCCATGGTCGCATATCGGAAATCAAATGTCTCCATAAAAGATTGAAAATATGGAGGCATTTGAGTCGATTATTGTCCGTCCTCCTCGGGTTGCTCAGGCTCTTCTTCGGCTTCATCGATATCCCTCATTAATTGTTCAAACTCAGGATCTTCGTCAGCTTCGAGTGGAGCTTGTGAAGAACTAGCTCCCAGAGTAGTTACAGAAGATCGAACCCATTCACCGGATTCTTTATTTTTGACCGATCCCGCTCTTGTTAAAGAAAGAAGATTGATTTGTTTCTTAAGAGGAAATGAGGCATCTAGACCAACTCGAAGCTCGGCTTTAGAAAAGAGATTACTAAGGATACAACCGTAAACTAGTGAAGAACAAAGTTTCTTATTTGGCACTAGGTTAACGGTTTCAACAATCTCAGCAAAGATAATCTCGGAAAGGTTTATTTTTATATTGTGTTCAAAACAATGCAACCACCAAAGATCTAAAGCTCTGAGAGTAGAATAACGACCCCCGGATGGTCGAAACCACCAAGTGATCATAAGATGAAGAAAGCGCTCATGAAGATCTAGAACACTTGCACTATCATTTCGTTTATATCGTGAGCCTAAAACTTGTTTTTTATTTGATAAACCTTCATTATCCAAGCCTAAGGCATTCGCTATGTAAGCCGGATCAAGATGGAAATATTGACCTAGGAGGTAGGAACGTACTCCTATGGTTTTGGTTTTGTCACGATTTTTGATACAAACGGCATTACAATAGAAGATACGGACAAGTTGATGATAGACAACGGGTTCAAGTTTGAAAAGTTTATCAAATTTCCATTCGTGCAAGATAGGGAGATATTTAAAGTTAATAGCAACCATAGCTTGAAGAGATGGGATACGTTCTTCCCTAATCTTATACGAGTCAAAATATTGGTAAAACCAATAACGATAATCTTTAGGACCCGGTTGATTGAAACAAGAATTTTGGATAGTCAAGTTAGGATCAAGATTTGGAATAGGATTTTGAGGAATAGGAGGAGGATTTGGAGGAGGATTTGGTTGACGACTAGAACGACTAGATGAAGACCTAGCACGTTTAGGATTAAACATGGTGAAGGAAATCGGAATAGATTGGATAACCTGCAATTTTAAAAACAAATGTATGCAATTCAATTAATCCCAAAACTCAATTGAGTCCTCAATATTTCAAGGTTCTCTAAATCAATCCTAATGGGCAAAGTTTTTGAAATCTTTTTTGAAAAATATGGTTTTGAGAAACAATATATGTATAGTTTTCATAACAACAATATAATTTAATCAAAACACAATAATTTGAAAAACAATTTTTTTTTTAATTTTGAAAATTTAAAATTTTTGGAAAATTCTTGTGTTTTTGATGAAATTAGTTGTAACATCTAGTTTCTAATCACTAAACAATCAATGCCCGATCACTATTTCAACCTAGAACTAATTAAAACTAATCCTATGTTCAAAATCAATGAAATAGAGAGTTTAGAAAAATTTACCTTGAAAGATGAAGATTGAGGGGATTTAGATGTTGTTTGCACAATTTTAATGATGATTGCAAGTTTAGAAGATGATATTTGAAGTGAATTCCGATTAAAATCAATGATTTGAGGCAAGAATAGAGATTTGAGTGTTTGAGGGTGAGAAACGGCTTGAAGATAGAAGAAGGGTTTTGGGAATTTTGGGGTGTTCTGCCTGATTTTAACAGAACCCCAGGGGGGTATCGATTCCCCTGTGGGGGGAATCGGTTCCTCTTCAAAGGGGGAATCGGTTTCCTCATGGGGGGGATCGATTCCCTCTGCACCAAAATGCTAAAATCTGATTTTTAAGCACACAAAATGCTAAATTAATCTTCTCTAGTGGTATAGGCAACTCATATATTGAAAAATAATTATGTTCAAACAATTAAATTAATCTTTAATCGATATTTGAACATAAAATTAATTTTTCATCAAGAATCATAAACTCCCCCTAACTAATAGCAATGAATGCAATTAAAAATTACTATTATGAGCATTTTTCAGTATTTATTAAAAGTGCTTAATTATTTTAAACACTAAGTGAAGATAGGTCAGTTAAACCTAATTCTCTCCTAAGTGTCCAAAACCTTTCCTTATCTAAGGGTTTTGTAAAAATATCCGCTAATTGATGCAAAGTATCAACAAATTCTAGAACTACATCTTCCTTAGTGACATGGTCTCTAATGAAGTGATGTCTAATTTCAATGTGTTTAGTTATAGAGTGTTGTATGAGATTTTTAGTGAGACAAATAGCACTAGTATTGTCACACTTGATAGGAATAGTACCTACTTCAATTCCATAATCAAAAAGTTGTTGTTTCATCCATAAAACTTGTGCACAATAACTACCGGCTGAAATATATTATGCTTCAGTGGTAGATAATGCAACACAATTTTGTTTCTTTGAAAACCAAGAAATCAGCATATTTCCAAGGAATTGGCAAGTACCGGAGGTGCTTTTCCTATCTAATTTACATCCTCCATAATCCGCATCAGAAAAAGCATGCAAGCTAAAGCTAGAGTCTCTAGGATACCAAAGTCCTAAACTTGGAGTGTCCTTAAGGTATCTAAAGATTCTCTTAACAGCTAGTAAATGTGATTCCTTAGGGCATGATTGAAATCTAGCACATAAGCAAACACTAAACATAATGTCTGGTCTACTTACAGTTAGATAAAGTAGAGATCCAATCATTGACCTATATAATTTAACATCTACACATTTACCTCCTTCATCTAAGTCAAGCTTTGTTGAAGAGCTCATTGGAGTGTCATAAGGTTTCCCATTTTCCAGTCCAAACTTCTTGAGCATATCTTTGACGTACTTAGCTTGATTAATGAAGATGCCATCTTTTCTTTGCTTGATTTGGAGTCCCAAGAAAAATGAGAGCTCCCCCATCATGCTCATCTCAAACTCACTTTGCATTAGCTTAGAAAATTCTTGGCAAAGAACATCATTAGTAGAACCAAATATTATATCATCAACATAAATTTGAACTACTAATAAATCTTTACCTTTATGCTTTAAAAACAATGTAGTGTCAACCTTTCCTTTTGAAAAACCTTTTTCAATTAAAAAATTTGACAATCTTTCATACCAAGCTCTAGGAGCTTGTTTTAAACCATAAAGAGCTTTTGTCAATTTAAGAACATGATCTGGAAATTTTGAATCTTCAAAACCTGGAGGTTATTCCACATACACTTCTTCTTTTATAAAACCATTTAAAAATGCACTTTTAACATCCATTTTATATAATTTAAATTCATGAAAACATGCAAATGCTAATAACATTCTAATTGCTTCCATACTAGCTACGGGAGCATATGTTTCATCATAGTCTATGCCCTCTTCTTGAGTATACCCTTGAGCAACAAGTCTAGCCTTGTTTCTCACTATATTACCACTCTCATCAAGCTTATTCCTAAATACCCATCTAGTACCTACAGTAGATTTATTACTAGGCCTTTCAACTAATGTCCATACTTTACTTCTCTCAAATTGATTTAATTCTTCTTGCATAGCCATAATCCAAAGTTCATCATTTAATGCTTCTTTAATATTCTTAGGCTCTAGGCATGAAATAAATGCAACATAATTACAAATATTTCTAAGAGAAGATCGAGTTGTTACCCCTTTGGATGGATCACCTATAATCTCACCACCCTTGACATAGTTGTACTCTCTTGGATAAGATACTTCCCTTTCTTCAATGGTTGGATTCTCAAGAGGATCATGAGTTTCCTCATTTTTCGTTTCTTCCTTTGATGATGGTTCTCCAACTTCATGTCTAACATCATTTGTATTTATAATACCTACATCATCATTCACACAAGAATCCTTCCTTGGAAGGGGATTATCATCGAAAACAACATGTATAGACTCTTCTACAACTAAAGTTCTTTTATTAAATACTCGATAAGCTTTAGAATTTAAGGAGTAAACCAGAAAAATTTCTTCATCACTTTTAGCATCAAATTTGCCAAGGTTTTCTTTACCGTTGTTTAAAACAAAACATTTACATCCAAAAGGATGAAAATAGCTAATGTTAGGATTTTTATTTTTGAAAATTTCATATGGAGTTTTCTTTAAAATTGGCCTAATCATTACTCGATTAACAACATAACAAGCAGTATTTGTGGCTTCCGCCTAAAAATATTTTGGCAAATTATTTTCACAAAGCATGGTTCTAGCCATTTCTTCTAAAGTTCGATTTTTCCTCTCAACAACTCCATTTTGTTGAGGGGTTCTAGGTGCTGAAAAATTATGACTAATACCATTAGAATTACAAAATTCAATAAATCCAAGATTTTCAAATTCAGTGCCATGATCACTCCTAACACTAGTTATAGAGTAACCCTTTTCATTTTGGATTATTTTTGAAAATGTGATGAACTGTTCTAATGCTTCATCTTTAGTACTTAAAAATAGAACCCAAGTATATCTAGAATAGTCATCTACCAAGACAAATGCATATTGTTTTCCACCCAAGCTAGTAGTCCTAGTTGGCCCAAAAAGATCTACATGGATCAATTGTAATACTCTACTAGTTGATACGTCATTAATGGATTTAAAAGAAACAAGCTTTTGTTTTCCTTTATCACAAGCATCACAGATTTTATCATTATCAAATTTAAGCTTAGGCAACCCTCGAACTAAATCACCTTGAATAAGCCGTTGCAAAACACTCATACTAGCATGTCCTAGTCTCCTATGCCATAACCAACTATCATGTTCATCTTTAGCAACTAGTCATATCAAAAGAATCTAAATGCACCATGTAAATGTTCCCTATTCTATGACCAATAAGCATAATCCGATTAGATGCAATGTCAATAACTTTACAACCATTAATTTCAAATAAGACATTGAATCCTTTATCGCATAATTGACTAATACTCAATAGATTATGATTTAATCCATTCATATATAAAACATTCTTAATTTGTATGGAAGAGGTATTACCTATTGTATCAATACCTTCAATGTGACCTTTTGAATTGTCTCCAAAAGTCACTTCTCCTCCATTTTTGGCGTTAAGCTCAATGAACCGGCTTTTGTCTCCGGTCATGTGTCTTGAGCATCCACTATCAAGGTACCATGAATTTGAATTTGTTTTCCGTGCCTTGTAGCAATGCTCCTTTCCCTACAAACATAGATTAATTTTTGATTTTTGGTACCCAAATTCTTTTGGGTCCATATTCATTAGTTTCCAAAATCCTAGTCCCCTTAGGTATCCATTTGTGTAGGATATTTTTATCTTTAGTAGTAATGAGTTCTTTAGGAACCCACATACTTCTAACGATTTTTCCATTAGAGGTTCTTTGGGGACCTCTATGATTGTAGTTTCTAAAACTTTTTCTAACAAAGTTGGATTTTGAATTTCCACCTTTTTCAAAATGTTTTGTTCCAACTTTATCAAAAGAAGTTTTAAGATCATCAATTTTCTTTTGATGATCATCATTGATCTTTGAAAGTAAATTTTGCAAATCTAAATTTTTCTTTTCAAACTCTTCTAGTTTGATTTGCAAATCTTTGATTTTACTTTCAAGATCGTTGTTGGTTTTGGATATGAGTTTGTTTTCATTTTTCAATTTTGAAACATCGTTTTTATATTTTAAAAATAATTTCTCATAATCCGAAGCCAACCCATTATATTCCTCTAATAACTCATCATAGGATAAATCATCAAAATCGGATGAGTTAGAGGTTACCTTAGAATCTTCCCCAAATGCCATCAAACACAAGTTAGCTACTTCTTGTTCCTCTTCATCGGAACTTTCTTCATCGCTCCATGTAGCCACATGAGCCTTGTGCTTATTCTTTGATTAAGCATTTTTCTTCAATTGTGGGCAATCATATTTAACATGCTCTGGCTTTTTGCATTCGTATCAAATGATTGAGTCATTCTCTTTCGGTTCATTTTTGAGGCCTTCATTTCGTTTGAATTTTCTTCCTCGATAAGGTCTCATCATTTTTCTGAACCGTTTGGCAAACAATGCCATTTCCTCGTCATCGTCATCGTTATTCGAATCACTCTCATCTTTTGTGGATTTGAGAGCAACTCCAATGTTTTTCTTCTTCTCCTTCTCCTTTGGTGTCTCGTCAATTTTGTCGAGGTCCACCTCATCTTCAAGCATCATTTCATGAGTAAGGAGTGACCCAATTAGCTCTTCAAGAGTTAAGGACGTTAAGTCCTTATACTCGATGATTGTCGTCTTCTTTGATTGCCACGATTTTGGGATGGAGTAGACTAACTTCCTCACAAGCTTTTCATTTTAAATGATCTCTCCATATGATTTGAGACCATTGACAATCGTTGAAAATCTATCCGTCATAGCTTTGATATCTTCATTTGGTTTCATCCTGAAATTTTCATAGCTATGCGTTAGAATACTAATTTTAGATTTCTTTACCTCATCGGTACCTTCATGAGTGACTTGAAGTTTGTCCCATATTTCTTTGGCGGTTGTACACGATGAAACTCTTCCGTATTCATCTGGTCCAAGAGCACAAAAAATGATATGGATGGCTTTGGAGTTGAGCTGGAACATTCTTGTCACTCCTTCACTCCACAACCTTGGATGAGTGAGAGGTTTGATGTATCCTTCTTCTACAGCATTCCATGCTCCCATGTCACTTGCTTGAATGAAGTACATCATTATATTCTTCCAATAAGCATAGTTAACTCCATTGAAGAAAGGAGGCTTGTTGACGGGCATCGAATCGAGACCGGAGTCGAAGTTTGAAGCGGAGGCCATTGATGACTTTGATAATCGATATAACTCTTCCCGAATCGACTCAAGAGGCGATTAAACATTCAAATGAGTTAGGCTCTGATGCCAATTGTTGAGTTAATTGATTGCCGGATTTGGCCAAGAGGGGGATGAATTGGCAATTAAAAATTTGGTGGAAGCTTTTGCAGAAAATTGAAAGTAATTGCACAGTGATTTAGAGTGGTTCGACTTTCTCAATCAAAGTCTACGTCCACTACCTTAGCTATCCACACTAAGGATTTTCCAACAAATTCACTAATTTGTTCTTTCTTTTGAGGCCAAAAAGATAACCTTACAACACCCTCAAGAATATACCCCAATTCTTGAGAACACTCTTTCCCAAAGAGAATATTACAAATTTGCAAACTTACAAGGAAAACCTCACAAGGTAAGATGTTTGCACAATTCTAGAACAAGAACAGAACACTCAAAGATAATTACAAATGAGCACAAATGGTTTTCTTGAAAGCAAAATGAATATTGAAAGGAAAATTGGCTTGATTTGCACACACTTGGTGTTTGATGCTTTCTCTCTTGTTTCTCTATAATTTCTTATTGATCAAGGGCTTCAGAACTTGTTTAAATACACCTTGAATCACTTCTGAACGTTGGGGATAATTAATGAAGATAATATATCCGTTTAAGTGTGAAAACATTTAATAAAAATTCTTGGAGCGTGGGGGGAATCGGTTCCCCCTCATAGGGAATCGGTTCCCTAAGTGTAAAATTCAAATATTTCGACCGTTGAACAGGGGGGAATCGGTACCCCCTATGGGGGAATCGATTCCCTCCGAGCATTCTGGAAATCTCGGAGCCAAACCATTCAGGGGGGAATCGGTACCCCGTTGGGGGGGATCGGTTCCCTCTGAGCAATCTGGAATTTTTGACTTTGAAATGGTTCGAAATACTTTGAAAGATTATTTTGAAATTGTTTTAAGATTAAAACTTAATTTTACACTTAAGTAAGGATTAAAAATGATTTTTGAAATATTTGGAGTAATGTTTTGATATTCGAATAATTATATCGAATATACTTAGAAAATCATTTTGGAAAATCTTAAAATTCATTTAACTTAATTTGTTATATCGAAATATCAAAATGTTTTCAACAACATGGAAATTGAGGACTACCCAAACAATATAATCGAAGGAATAAACTACTCATGGGACGATTGAAACTCACCATCATTATCACCGCAATCTTTAAACTTGGACGAAATCGAGACCATGAATTTGGACAACATGCTAGAAGGGTGAACATGACAAAAAGTCAGAAAAGTTGTCAGAGCCTTAAAAAGAAGGAAGACAGTACAAGACGTAGAAGTCACCACAAAGAAAAAAGTACAAGATATGAAAGACACTACAAGACGACAGAAATTAAAAGCAACAACACATGAAAAATTATCATGGCGGACTTCAAAATAATTTGAAAGTAGCTATTAAATGAAGCCTATAAAAGGAGAAGCTTGCAAGCGAGCAAGCAAAACATCACCTTTAGCATCAACTTATCCCGCTACAACTCTAATCACCTTTAGCATCAACTCTCCTCTCCAAGCTTAGTCTCTTAAGTTTTCTTGTAATATTTCATTTTCTTTTTTTTTTGTACAACCATCATCTATCTTTTTAAAATACTTGTAATAAAATGGTTTCCACACTCTTATCTCCTTCAATTGGTATCAGAGCTAAACAATATAAATTAATTTTTTTCTATAATAGAAGAAACTAATAGTGATAATATACCCTTATTAGATTGAATTCCACTTATAAGTGTTTTTATGTGGTTTTCAAACATTTTATTAATACCATCAATATTAGAATATCATGTCTTTTTTATATAATGTTCTTATTGTATTCATTATGACACCTAAATATATATACCTAACTTGAAGATATTTTTGTCTTGTTTTTTATTTTATTTTATTTTTAGTAAATAGTAGAATTTTGGTTAATCATCCTTTGATGTATTTAATTACAGTATTTTCATTAATTTTTTCAATGTACCTTTGACTCCAATTTTAAAATTTTATATATATTTTCTTTAATAATATTATTTTTATTTATTTTTTCTATATTTCATTAAAGTGATATTTTTCTTCTCCAATTATACTTCCTAATTTTATTGTTTCTTGTTCCTTATTAGGTGTTTCTTGTTCAATACTCCTTCGGATAGTCTACACCATTTCATCATAGATCTTTTTATTCTCTAATGATACTTCACAGCATTTACAATATAATTTATAAATCCAAGAGGAGTTTAAACTTCAAAGAAAGGGGGAGTACTGTTTTGATTTACATATATGTTTGAAAATCATGGTTAAAATGTGAACAAGAAAGATTCCATCTCTTTCATGCATCATGATGATATATATATTCACCATCATTTCCTTGATATTCTTTGTCAAGATTTTTATCATTCTGTTGATAATATGATTAGATAATTCTACTCAGATGAACATATCCATGGTCCCGCCATACCTTCACTTTTTGTAGCTACACTATCTGACCCTTTATCGCCATAAAAATCCCCATTTGTAAGTACTTTTTGCGTGTTACTGTTGTAGCTGCCATTGATGGACCTCAAAAGACTTCGATCATATTGTCGAATCCCAGTTGATTCTCCCCAGCTCGAAGGAATAGCACTATTTTCGTTCCTTGGCAATGGTCCAATATCTGATGAAGGAACCATGTTTTGAACCCCGCCGAGGTTGGTATTTCCATGCCCCTGACTCAAACCCAACTCTTCAAAAACACCCATTTTGAGAGCAGACTCGTTCGAAGGAAAACCGAAGGACTCTATAGAATCGGAAATCGGGTATTTTGGAGGGGCTTGAAAGAGATTAAGCATCAGGTTTTGCATGTTGATGCTGTTGTTGTTGTTGAGTGGATTTTGAGGCAGCTGCTTTGAAAGGCCTAACTCGGATGGTAGTTGGTAGTTAATGGAAGTTGTACTAAAAGTAGGAATAGTGCTAGGTGTAGAAGCTATAGCATCGACCATGGAAGAGGAAGGTGTAGAAGAAGACATAAATGGGGGAGGATACTGCAGTTTTTGGGCAAATGGTCTTAAAAGATAATGGGGAGAACAAGGGTCTAACTGAGTTGTACCAAATAGATCAAGCCTGGTTCTTGGGAAAGGCGAGGAGGTAAAGGGCGGTGCAGGGATCCCGGTGAACTCCTGAACCATGGCTCGAAAATTGCTCGTGTCTGTCGTCAAAACAGTCGTCGGTGCACGCCAAGAAGCTCTGGATCTCTTCTTTGAGTTACGCACCATATTGGTGTTGGCGGGTTGGTCAGTTGTGCCTGAAACTGAAGCTTTTGTACCGCTTTCTGGTCCTTGAGGGATCTGCACAGAAGAAAACGTGGCTCCGCTTTGTGCTTGTTGTGAGGCCATAAACCCACCACCAAGATCATTGCAATTGGGCTCAGATCTTATATTTTTGGACCAAACCGAGTCGAGGTTGAGCTGTGAATTTGGGTTCGTCGCACTTGATAAAGGATGATCGAAGTAGCTCGATAAAGGGTCAATCAACATAGACGATGGAGAGTGCCTTTGGGGTTGCATCAGCGGCGGCGGTTGGATACCGGAAGGACCATGACAAATATGGGTGGATGGGTTACTGTTAAAAAAAGCTGAGATTGAGTCAGCTCGTGAATCAAACTCTTCACTGCCGCAACTCGAAGATTGCACACTACCACTGTTACCAGAATCCATTAGAAGAGATACACAGACCAGAGATAGCAAAAACAAGGAAAGACGTAAAAGGAAGACAAAAGATATCAGATATGGAGTCCCCCCCCTTTTTTTACGGTGAAGAGATTGAAGAAAAAAGATACAGCAAAAACAAAGCATGAAAAGGCAATATAAACGAAGAAAAAGGAGAAGAAAGAGGAAGATCTTCTGGAAGAGGAGTTATCGGAAAGTACCCATGTTGTCTTTAAAGCTCTGATCTGCAAAGAAACACAAGACAGTGTTTTGTTTTTGCTTTTTTACTCTGCCTTTCCAACAAAAGGGCATCTAATAAATTAAACAAAGGAACTTAAAACTAAATGGTTCGCAGAATCTATTGGTTTGCAGAATCTATGGATAAAACGAAACTAGAGTTTCTTTGAAGGCGGGAAAGGCCTTTCTTAGTTAATCTCCCCCCTCCCCTTACTCTTTGCTTTTTAGAGAAGAAAACTTTTGGTTTGTAGAAAAAATATATTTTACTATTATAAAAATTTAATATAATATATAAATTATAATTCGATACAGTATTAGTAATAAAATAATACAATTAATTACAGCATAAAAAAATTATTCCAGGAAGAAGAAGAAAGATCCATTAAACTCTGGAAATAGATAGATCAGTTGAACAACAAAATTTAAAGTTGGGTCTGCAACTATCAAAAACAAAAGATAGTTATATTTATTGAATAGCTGAACAATAATATTAACTTTTAACCTATATTTAATTTATATTATTATTATATCTTACAAAATATAAAATATATATTTTAAGTTATTATCTAATAATATTTTTTTCACAATCCGAGTATTTTGAACCCAAAATCTTAATTTATACTATGTGTATATCAAATAATTTTCTTATATTTTAATTATAAAAGTCATTGTGGATGTGTGTAGACTGTTTGACCCTACAAAACCAAACCCTAACCCTAAAATTAAAAAACGTCACGTATTCCATGTTTGCACGTAAAGTCCTTGCAGACAAGGGATTGAATTTTTAACATGGGATTCTAAAAAGGTAAATGAAAAATGTCCTATATAGGAAAAATATCATTTAATTATAAATAATATAGCGACAAAGGGTGAAATAGGGAGATAAAAATAGAGGGACGTGGCATTTAAGGCTCTCAAAATCAGTTACCTAATTATTATGTCTGATATAAGTTGCTTGAGTCTGTAAAATTACCCGTCGTTTTTTAGGAGATTTCAAATGCAAGGGTGGGGATGTATGGGACGTGGCATCGTTTTCAATCAACCTGTGGCTCACATAACTATGCATCACTGTCGCTTGTGCTTGATCTTGATGTGGATATTTCTTCCTCTTCCCTTTCTCACTTCTCCATCTTTCTTGTCTAATAATTTACTTTTTTTCATTATACATATGTTTTTTTCATCCATCCACGAATATATATTAGTACTATATAAGATGGTCTTCTTGTTTATGATTTGTGAAGTTCTGTTTTGGCAGAAAACAAGCAGATAAAACCTAACGTACGTGTTGCAACAATCTTTTTATTGTTATTGATGGTCCAACCATATAAAGCAGCTGTACCAAATTCGGCTTCATGTTTTTTGAGATGCGGAGATATTTGCTATGGGATTGGGTTGTCGTCCAACTTGACCTAACCCTCTCTTCCGGTTTCACCTTTAATTATAGGAAAATGGCTAACTCGTGCGAGTATATATAGGGTAATAATTGAATTTTACTATTGTTTTTATTTCACTTATTACATTTTAAATTTTTTTAATTTTTTCACTTAACATAATAAATTGAGTTTTTTTGTCACTCAATTGTTTTCTCACAAATTAAGAACATTATAAATGAGTTTTTTATATAGATGCAAAATGACATCATTTTAGTGAAATTTTTGTTTTTTAAAAAATAGTGCGTCGTTTTAACCCATTAACTATTTAACGATAGAATAACAAAAAAAAACCTAATGTATTAAGTCTAGTGAGGAAATTAATAACTTTTAAAGTTCCACGAGCAAAATAGGAGAAATAGTAAATTTTAGTTATGAAATTTATAATTTACCCAATAATGAAATTTATAATTTACTCATATATATATATATATATATATATATATATATATATATATATAGGGTGGACACATATTTTTTTATATTATTTGTCCATTTTAATGATAATGTCATTTTGAAAATTTATTTATATTTGTTCTATATGAAAAAATTTTAATTATTAGAACATATGTACTAACCATAAAAAGTATTTTTAGATTTGTCCCTGTGTATTTTGGGCGGAAAGTTTGAACTTGTGGTTAATATAAAGAATTACTTCTGGTGCGAGATTGTTAACTATTCTTGGCTTAGAGTTTAATGGGTAACTTCGACTTGTTAGTATTATGTAACAAAAGGAGAGGCTCTTTGGTTTCTTTTGAGAAAGTAATGGTATTTTATTAGGAAGGCTGTATGCTTTTATAGATTAAAGATTGATGCTTTAGAGAAAGCAATTGAAAAATCGCAAACCTTTGATTGGGTAGTGGTTAAAAATAAAGAAGTTCCCCATATTAATTAACGTGCACACTTGAAATAATTCTGTAACACATTCTACTCACATAAACACGAGGAAAGTGTTATTTAGAGTCTTACTATGAGCAAATATATTTTCCCCCTTCATCCACGTGTAAATATGCGTTTAAAGCACTTCAAAAAAATGGGTTTAAAATTTAAACAATGAAAAACGGGTTTATTTATTTTTTAAGTAAAGAAATGCCTTGTTAAAAATTTAAAAAAGGTTGTACCAAAAAAAATTAAAAATAGGTGTCGTAAGCTATAAATATTTTGTAAATCTAGTTTTTTGGCACGTGAAAATATGGTTATTTGTTACAATTTATGTGATAAAACATGATAGTGAGAAATATAAATAAAATTCTCATTCTGTAATACATATATATATTCTCCAAATCAGATTTGGTTGAACTGCTGGTATATAAGAATATCAGTCGTTTTTTTTTTCTCTCTCTCTTTTTATTGGTGGGTTCCTCTCTGCTCTTATTCTTGATCACCACCCATCTATATGGGGCAAAACTTTCGAGATAATGTTCTCGAATAAATTAATTCACGATATAATGCACTCCCCAGATTAATAGCTCAAATAGGGTGAAATCCACAGTGTTGGTCGTAGGTCGCCATGCCATCCGGGTGACCTACTAGGTTGTCATTTCTTCCCGGCGAGTTACGAGAGATTTTGCATGTGCCATGCACGTCCCAACACGCTGGGCATCCGAGGTCATCCGAGCGAGCTATGCGAGAGCATCCGAGCGCATCCGAGGGCATTCAAGCAAGGGTAGGTCGCCATGCACGTCAGGTGACATGATAGGTCGCCATGCACGCTGGGCGACCTTGTCCTGCGCCCTGCTCCCCGCTGCATGCGAGCATGCAGTGCTCTCCTGCTCCCCACTGCATGCTCGCCTGCTCCCGCTGCTCCATGCACCTTTATCGCTGCATTATTGCAGCATAATTTTCGATGCTTCATGCAGCAACATCATTTGTTGCTTCATGCAGCAATTATTATTGCAATCCACGATAATCAACGGCTCGTGATTCTTCAATTATTGGTGCATGGCAGCCAACCCTTTAATATATATGGGGTATGATATGGGGTTAAGGAAGCATAAGAAAGAAAGGGAGAAGAGTGTCGAGAGAAATGAAAGGAATAAGAGGAAGAAGAAGAAAGGGAGTTCGACAAGCAAACATCGAGGTAAATTTTCATTTCATTTAATTTAAATTAGTTTATTATTTTAAATTATTAGTTTGTTAGTTTAAGGTTAGGGTTAGTTCAGGGTTAGGGTTAAAAATTTACTTAATTAGTTAGTTTGTTAGTAGTTAGTTATATAGAAAAAAATATGTAATTAGTTTGTGTTAGTTAAATAGTTAAGTTGTCATATGATTTGTTGAATTTATATTATATAAAAAATTTAGTTAATTAGTTTTTTAGTAGTAAATTATAATTAAAAAATCGTTTATTAGTTTAAGTTATATTAAAGAATAGTTTATTAGTTGAAGTTATATTAAAGAATAGTTTATTAGTTGTTTAAGGGAAAATTCATGTTTAAGTTATATTTTAAAAAGTTTAGTTTGTTACTTTATAAGTTTATTATATTATAAGTTATTATATTAATTTTTTTTGTTATTAATTTTTTTTGTTGTGTTGTAAATTAGTTAGTTACTTAACATTAGATTATATTAAATGATTTTTTAAATACTGGTGTTTAATTTTTTTACAGATTCATTCCAATGGCTGACCAAATTCCACTGTTGAGACTTGACAATGAACATATTTCAAGTCATTTGGGAATAATGGTGAATAAAATATTTGTTTAATGAATTATAATTAATAAATATTTGAATATTATTTTATGATGATTGTGATAAATTTTTTGCATTATTTAATTGTAGGAGGACGAGCAGCGAGTCCTTTGTCTTCGTCTACATAAAGTGCCCAAGCCACACCCATTGATAGAAGAAAACTTGCAAGAGGCTGGATTTTGGTATGTAACATTTGTACGAGATTACAAGTTGGTCCCAGGTTTGATCAGTGCGTTGATTGAACGTTGGAGACCAGAAACGCACACGTTTCACTTGTCGTGTGGCGAATGTACGATAACTCTGGAGGATGTGGCAATGCAACTCGGGGTCCAAACTAATGGGATGCCGGTGGTAATGTCACATGAGTTTAATAATGTGGCACAACTTTGCAACTTGTTTCTTGGGAAAGCGCCCGTACCACCAGAGTGTAGAGGGTGGCGTGTGAGGTTGTCATGGTTGAAGAATGAATTTCAGCTTCAACCAAATAGTACGGAGCACAAAATTATATATGCAACACGAGTTTATATATTACAGTTGATTGGGGAATTTTTGATGCCTGATAAATCTGGTAGTTATTTTCACACTCAGTATCTTATTTTTTTAACAAATTTTGAGAATAGTAGGCAATATAGATGGGGTTCGACGATATTGGCATTCTTGTATCGTGAGATGTGCAAGGCGTCATTAGTCGTGAATGATAATAATACAGCAGAAATCGGTGGATGTCTGTTGCTGCTACAATCATGGGCTTGGCATAGACTTCCATTTTTGACACTAATTAGTCGGACTGCGGTTGACTTTCCACTTGCTGGAAGGTAATATGAATCCTCTATTTTAATATAAAATATTAATTAGAAAATATTTATTTTGATTAAAATTATTGAACAAAATGTTCATATTTTTGTTTTAATTGATATATAGATGGAGGCATAAAATTGAAGGCACGAGGTTGGTGCACAACAACATTAAAGAGTTCAGGCTGAAGATCGTCATTAAAGCCAAAAAGGAGGTATGTATAATCTGTTATTTTTAATTATTATTTAAATTAACTATATTATTTGATTTAAATCAATTTTATTATTTTTGTAATTTTACAGTTTAATTGGAGACCATACATGAATGAAGAAATTTTTGCGTTGATACCGCACGATATTTTAGATGGGTTTCAATATTGGTGTGCTGTTACACCATTGATCAATTTTGCTTTTGTTGAGATCTAATTTGGGGATAGAGTGTTGAGGCAATTCCACTTCCACCAACATATTCCGCGGAGTCCATGGGATCATGACCTCCTCCAAAACTTAGATGGTCGTCGTCAGGTGAATTGGGTTGAGACGCATGACGACCTGCACAGATTTGATGGTCGTCGTAAAGAGAATGTTAATTGGGTTGAGAAGCATGCAACCTACATTAATGCTCGGAACAATAGGGCTTCATTCATGCCAACTCTTGACGACATTCAAGACGACGACTTTAATTTTAAGACTTCGGCTTACCTTGCTTATTTTTGGGATAATGAAAAGCCGTTCCTAACAACAATGGTAGAGAGGCGATAATTTTTGAGGTTTAAGAAAAGATTTGTAATGCTGAATACTCTCTACCGAGTGGGAGTGAGAGTTCATCTCAACAACCTGAAGCGGAAATGACCGATGTGGATAATAGCGCACCACAACCGTTCGACGATGTGGGATCGTTGTATCACGCAGTTGATAATTCTACTATCCCGACATACATACCAGAGTTTGTGCAGCCTGAGGCACCAATCTACTCTCCCATGTTTTCGTCGACGTATGACTTTGAACACATGGCAATTCAAATGCCCCTAATGAATGAGGAGGATGGGTACCACCTCCTGAGCAACCGCAACGGCCACAACGTATCAGAAGTTCGCCCCGACATTATCATTCAACAACACCCCGACATCGACAACAATTGTAAACTCGTTTGCTATTTGTTACAAATTATATATTGAAATTAGACTAGTTTTTTAACCTTAACAATGATTTTTAGTATCAAATCATTATTATAATTTCATTACTAGTAATAATTAGTAAATCATTAGTATCAAATAATTAAATATTAATAATAAATCATTATTAATAATAATTAGTAAATCATTAGTATCAAATCATTAAATATTTAAAAATCATTAATAAATTCGACTATGTATAAATTTAAATTCGAGTAGTCCACACTTGTACACTCATTTGTTATTATTCCATAATTATTAGTAATAATTATTAAATCATTAGTATTAAATCATTATTATAAAATCATTACTAAATCATTATTAAACCATTACTATTAAATCATTATTATAATGATTATTATTAAATCAGTATTATCATTATTACTAAATCATCAAATCATTAAATATTAAAATCATTATTATAATGATTATTATCAAATCATTACTAAATCATCAAATCATTAAATATTAAAATCATTATTAAATCATTATTATAATGATTATTACTAAATCATTATTAAATTATTATTAAATCATAATATTAAAATCATTACTAAATCATCAAATCATTACTAAATCATCAACTCATTAAATATTAAAATCATGACTAAATCATTAAATATTTAAATCATTATTAAATCATTTTTATGGTTAATTGAAGCACACATCCATTCAAATCTGTTCAAGTCCTCGAATTATAAATGTCATATCAATTAGGTCCCTCTATTTAAAAACTCCGCTCGAATAATTTATCGACAAAAATTACATAAATTCAACTTCAATATGAAGATATAATAATTTATCACCCTATTAGTATCAAATTATTATTATAATTTCATTATTACTAATAATTACTAAATCATTACCATCAAATCATTAAATATTAATAATAGTTTCATTATTACAAATCATTACTACCAAATCATTAAATATTAATGATAATTTCATTATTACTAATCATTACTACCAAATCATTAAATATTAATAATAATTTCATTATTACTAATCATTACTACCAAATCATTAAATATTAATAATAATTTCATTTTTATTAATCATTACTATCAAATCATTAAATATTAATAATAATTTCATTATTACTAATCATTACTAAATAATTATTATAATTTTAAATATAAATTCATTATTAAATCATGATTAGCAAATCATTACTAAATCAAATCATATCATTATTACAAATCAAACAAGTGTTCCATGGATGAGTATTAGTTATGTAACGAAAATGATGTTAATTGAACCACACGTCCATTCAAATCTGTTCAAGTCCTTGAATTATAAATCATTACAAAATTAAATCCGGATAAATACATAAAAATACATATATGAGTACTAATGATGAAACCTATATCTTGGTAAATTAGGATAATTGTTTTTTGAATGGCCTTCACCCCTACATAATCTGCATCTCTTTGCTTGACCTCTCTCTATCATGGAAATCCATACTGGTATGAATACGAGTGGACTCAGGTCGACCCTTTGGACTTCTGCAAAGCATTGGATTTGGCAGCCATTCATTATGATCTTTTTTGGGCCAATATGATTCATTTGGGATCTGTCTGAACGCATAGCTGTAGATATTTAATATCCTACGTAGGTGAAAACATTCATCAACATAAGTGTATGTGCTTACACCAGCATACATACATGCAACGACTGCATGAGCACATGGATATTTCCATGCCAGAAAATGACCACAATCACACCATTTGTGTCGTAAATCAACTCTAAATGTTTGGTCTTCTCCTCCGACGTTACGACGTATGCACGACACGATAAAAATATGACCAACTCGATCGAAATTATGAACAACCATTGATGTTTCCAATCACTCATTTGCTTCTATTGATTCCACCACTGTAGGAGCTCAAGTTTTTCCTCTATTTATGAGACTCTCAATTTCCTTGCCTTTATCCGATCAAACTTTAGTCAATCTAAAGTATGTCTCTTTCACCACACTTGCTGTTGGGAGATGGCGTATACCTTTTAGTACCGAATTAATGGCCTCAGCAAGGTTTGTGGTCATGTGCCCGTATCTCCGACCTTCATCGTATGCTTGCGACCATTTTTCCCGCGGTATTTTTGAAGCCCACTTCCAAACACGCTGATCAACGTAAAATACCTTCAAATTCTCTAATCTCTTGTCAAAATTTGGTCGACGTAGTTCGTATCCTGTTTCATAATATATTGTGTTAAACCGCAATTAAAAAAACCACTTAAAAAATGCACAAATATTGAAAATAAAACTTACCCATGCTGAATATCTCGCTACGAATGTGTGCGTTATGAAACTGGTCGATACTATTATTGCCAATTTGACGGATACAAAATGTCGGATATGCATACGGAGGTATCCAACGACTTCCTGGTTGTTCAATTACCGCCAAAATACCCGTTCCTCTATCGGATATCAAGCAAACTCCATCTTCATGAACGACATATTGATGTAGATTGGTCATAAAGAAATCTCAAGCCTCTGTTGTCTCTCCCTCAACAATGACGAATGCAATTGGGAAGATATTTTGCTCACCATCTTGAGCAACTGCCATCAAAAGTACATGCATATATTGACCATACAACCACGTACCATCTACTTGGATCATACGTTTGCAAAATGGAAATCCTTCAATACATGCCTTGAATGCCCAAAATAATCTATGAAATATTTTCTTCCCTGGCAGAAGTTGACCTTCTTCGTCATATGCGAGCATAGTTTGAGAATTCACTATGGTTCCTGGGATAAATCGCTTCATTGTTTGTAGCAAATGTGGTAGCTCATTGTACGATGTATCCCAATCTCCATACGTCAGCTTCATTGCCTTCATCTTCGCATTCCACACCTTGCCATATTTTACTTGATATCCAAATTGGCTTCGAATAGATGCAGCTAACACTGAACAAGATATCCTTGGATCCTTTTCAACCATCGCCTTCACATATTTGCATATTACATCGGAGTTCAATAGTCGGTGGTCTTGTTTGATGGAGTTTTGCAAACATGTGTGCGGACCATTGTACCTCGTGATGACCCAAACATCGTGCCTTTGATTTTTCGACACTCTGGTCTTCCACTTGCACTCTGGGCCATATTTTACACACCTCGTGTACAGGGTTTTCTGGTATGACTCTGCAACATGGACATCAACATGACATTTGATGCAGTACTCTTTAATCGCCAGCGTAGCTTCATTTTTCCGCTGAATTGCACCCCAACTGAAAATTCACCAGAATTATCGAATGATTCAGTCATTTGGTACGAAGGTAAATGTGGCATGTCTGGGAATTCAGGTGCCCTCATTGCATCATAGTCTATCTCATACATGTGAGGAGTAGCTTCATACGGTGTCGGAATTTCATCAATTGCACCTCCATCGAAAATATTTTCATCGTCGCCCAAAACGGGTTCTTCGGTTTCTTCATCTTCGCTTGAATCATCATGAATTTCTCCCCATTGATTTTCAACATCAATATCAACAACCAATTCTGGTATATTTCTTGTCTTATACTCTGCTACTGCAGATGTCCCCTGACTTCATTTACACTTTCCAATAGTGCCATAAAACTGGGAACCTGTATGTCGGCTCCTCAAACTGATTATATAAAGCCATTTCAGATAGATTTTGAGCCACTCCTCTTGATGACCCAGGAACATCACATATGTTACGCACATCAACAAATAACTCAATAACTGCTATATTGGTTGACTCATGTAATCAAACCATGGTTCCAATATCATCATCTTCTTCAAGTGGAACTGCATCATATTTGACTGGGTTGGGACATATCATAAACCTACACCTCAAACCATCAACTGCAGCTCAAATTTTTCTTTCTATCTTATTCTTCATTTCTATAAATGTGATGTCTTTTTTAACCATCATATTTATTGGTTTTTCAGACTGAAAAACTACTCCGACCTCATTTTCCATAATCTGTCCATTATAATGGACAATTGTGAAAAAGTTGTTGCTCATTTTCTCTACAAATAAATAAATAAATAAATTTAGATTAAAAAAAATAGATAAGATAATTTCATAAATCATTTAGTAATGATTAGTTTGATAATATTTTTATTTTTTTAAATATCAAACAAATTTGTTAATAATTGTTATAAAATTTAAGATTATATAATCTAATATAAATTAAACAATTCTTTTTAAAACAACACTTAATATTTTTAAACACAATATTTTTTTAAATGGAATAAATTAAACAAATTAATTTTATATAATCTAATATAAAATAAACACTAAATATTTTTAAATACAATATTTTTTTAAACGAGAATAAATTAAACAAATTAATTTTATATACTCTAATATAAACTAACTAACTAACTAATTTACACATACACAACAACAAAAAATGAACAACAAAAAATAATAAATTACCCCGTATTTATGCTTTCTTCCTTTCCTTTCTTTTCCTTTCTTGTTTCTTTCTTCGAATCAATCTGTAAGTGGGAAAATGTTGTGGAGTAATGTCCTGTACGTGTAAAAAAATTATTTCTTTAAACAACAATAAATTAAACAAATTAAATTTATATAATCTAATATATTATAATATAACTTAAACTAATAAACTATTTCTTTATTATAATATAATTTAGTTAAAATAACAAACTAACAAACTAATTAAGCACTAATTAACTTTTTTATAATATAACTTAAACTTCAACAAACAACCTAATATACGTTTAAACACACTAACAAATTAATTAAATATTTTTTTTACATTTAATAACTTAAACTAAGAAACTACTTAACTAATTTTTTATAGAATCTAATATATAACTTAAACTAACAAATTAATATAATATAACTTAAACTAACAAACTAATAATTTATACTAACAAACTAATTAACTAAATTTTTGTTTTACCCTAAACCCTAAACTAACAAACTAATTATTTCATATAATAAACAAAATTAAACAATTAAAAATTACATTACGAATGATGTTTGAGCCTTTATCTCCCTTTCTTCTTCTTCTTTTCATTTCCTTTCCTTTCTCTCGCCAAATTTTCTTTCTTTCTTATGATTCTACCCTAAACCCCTCATGTCCAATATATAATGATCTTTGCACGGTTGGTAAGCTACAATCAATTTGAGCTGTATAATTCACGTTGAAGGCTGTAAATTTTTCAACCGTTGAACGCTGCAATAATACAACACTAATTGCTGCATGCAGCAGTTGATTTTACGTTGCAACAATGCAGCTATGATAACGAGAGGGGACAACCTCGAAGCTATGGCACGGGGAGCAGCTATGTCTCGAAGCTAGGGCACGAAGCTTGGACACTTTGCAGCTCAAATCATGCTGCAATAATGCAGCTATTACAGCTGCATGCATGAGGTCTCCTGAGCAGCTGCAAGAGGAATCACACGAGGAGCAGGAGTGCATGGCGACCTACAAGGTTGCCCGGAGGGCATGGCGACCTATGCTTAGGGACGTGCATGTGCCATGCAAAACGTTCATTCTCTATGTGTGTTCGTTGGGAAGCTGGCCACGTAGTAGGTCACCCGGATGGCATGGCGACCTACGGCCAACACTGTGGATTTCACCCTATTTGAGCAATTAATATGGGGAGTGCATTATCTCGTGAATTAATTTATTCGATAACATTATCTCGAAAGTTTTGCCTCTATATGGACTAGCGTCCAGAACAACTGCATTTCTCCATGCTATACACCAATCATATTAATATTCATTTTAAACAAAAAAAAAAAAACAAACCAATAAACAACTTTGGGTTTGAGATATAATTAAGATTTTTCCGTTTTTATAAATATTTAAAATATAATTAGATATAAAGATTTTAAACAAGATAAATGAAGTAAATTTTGGGGGTGTGATAACTCCGTAAAAGGTCACATTTTTGTACCTTTTTACTTAAGTTATTGAATGTCTAAAAGACCATTTAGAACCATTTAGATGTATTTAGGAGCATATAGTTGCATGTGGTGGATTTCAGTTTATCGTGGCATTTTATTTTTACAGCGGTGCTGCTTTATGGGAAAGGTACTTGTCTAATGATGTGCAAGTGTTGAAAGCAATGAAAAGAGGATTTAAAATGCCGTGACATAAGGATATTGCTAAGCTAAATAAAAATGCCAAGTTCAAATGGCATTTCAGGAGCGTACAAGGAGAGAGAAGATATTTTCTAGCCAGCTGTCCCGGATTTTATGCATGCTCTGCCCGAGATACCCACCGCAGCATGGCGCTTCAACCACCGGTTCTGTTGATGACATTGCCTAGTCTGACCATGCAGATCCTGTCGGTCCTAGGGCGCCTGTAGCAGGATTATGCCAGTCTGCCAGACTTCCAAACAACTTAACTATGGTTTTGGGGTTTCCTAGGATGGTTAACACTAAACCTTAGGATTTATTTTCCCCTATAAATAGAGGAGGAAGCCATATTGATGGGGATTTGAGTTCCAGCCACATTTGATCTTAAAAAGTTAGAGAGAGAAAGTCTCATCTTTCTCTGTCAATCCCACTTGCCGTGGCATTTCTCTTTGACTAGAAGAAGGGAGTGGCGTTCTAAGCATCCGAGAGGAGCTAGTCCGCTGGGAGCAGTCCTTGGTGGCCGAGGAAGGCATTTGGAAGTGCACGTCGAAGGCTTTCTCTCCTCCCCTTAGTCTTTGCTTTTATATTTTGCTGTTGGGTTGTAAGGAACGAATGAATCTTGCTTTGTGCTTGTTGATTTCGACCCCCACCATGAACTAATCCTATTTGGTGGGAGTTCGCATGGTTATTTAAGTTGTTATTTTAATGAATGGTTGTTGTTTCATGCTCTATTCTGTTTTGTTTATGATGCTTAAAGCCTTGAGGTTGTAGGAGCTACGAGAGTAGCCTTTCCTTAGGAGGGTTCATGAGGTTCGAGAGAATGCCTTGGCAATTTATCTTTAGTCTTCGAGAGAAGCTAGGGAGGAACTACATAAACAATGGGTTCTAGATAGTAACTAGGCCTAATCCACCTTAGAGATAAGAATATGATTTCATTCGACTAAAAGGAGTTGTGTATAAACGATAGGTTAGATGTTAATGCTGCCGCAAAAAGGTATTGCCAAGACATATTCTATTAGCTGAGTCAATAGGATCACTACTTGGGCTTACGCCAATCGGTTTTGCCAGGGCATCTTTAGTCTGTCGAGTCCCTTACTAGAGATAGCATAGGGCACATCAGTAGACTCTATCGGGCAGGGTAAGCAGAGAAGAAGCACCATTCAGAGAAATATACTTAAGTTTTCCTTGTGTCTCCCATCACTCATTTACATTGCTGCTTGTCTTGTGAGAAAGCTAAAGTCCTACATATATTAAATCTAGTATTTTCATTTTTATTTTGCCTTGACATTTCCATTTGTTTTCACGTATCGCAATTTAATTTGCCATGACATATCCATCTACTACCACACTATCACCATTCCATTTCCACTACGTCCATTCCATTTTGCCACTGCATTCTCATCTGTATATACCATAACTAACTTTACTTAGGTGACAAAGTAAAGTGCCTTGACAAACCTATTTGATTTCCCCAATTCCCTGTGGAGACGATACTCTACTTATCACTGTATTACTTGTTCGATTGTGTATTCTTGCACACATATCCGCATCATATTTTAGTACTCACAAACAGCGGACAAGTTTTTGGCGCCGTTGCCGGGGAATTACAACTAGAAGTTAAATTGATTTGTCATAGCATTTTTATATTACTTGTGTAAATTTTTCTCTTTTAGTTCTCTTTACTTTATATTTTCTTTAATTTTTCAGATTTTTTCAGTTTATGACCAGAAGCAACCCTGAAGAGCCATTGGAGCCTATTGATCCTGAAATTGAAAGGCTCTTTAGACAAAGAAGACGAGCACAACGTGTCAATATGTACCAACTCAGAAATCAGGGCATTGGCCATGAGGGCGATCAAAATGCCGAGGCAAATCCAAATGTTGGGAATGCAGCTAGGCCTCGGGCTATTCGTGATCATTTAAATCCAATCTTAGAGGATCTCAACCCAGGAATTGTGGCACCCGATATTCAAGCAGCCCATTTCGATCTGAAACCTGTCATGTTCAACATGTTAAACTCTATAGGGCAGTTTGGGGGCATGCCAAATGAAGATGCCAGGCAGCATATTCGTAACTTCTTGGAAGTGTGCGATTCTTTTCGCCAACAAGGGGTGCACGAAGATGTTCTGAAATTAAAGCTATTTCCATATTCCCTATGAGACAGAGCAAGGGCATAGTTGAGTGGAGTTCCAGCGGGTTCTATGGAGTCGTGGACAGATATGTGCAAATATTTTTTGCTGCGGTATAATCCTCCGAACATGAACACCCAACTTAGGAACGACATTGCTTCATTCCGTCAAGCTGATGATGAGTCGATTCATGAGTACCGAGATAGATACAAAGCACTGCTTCGCAAGTGTTCAAACCATGGTTTTCAAGATTGGACACAAGTAGTGATGTTCTATAATGGAGTAAACGCACCCACGAGGATGATGCTTGATGCCTCGGCAAATGGGACGTTACTGGATAAATTACTAGCAGAGGCATTTGACATCTTCGATAGGATTCCTAAAAATGATTATCAGTTTCCCTCAACTAAGAATGGGTTTGGGCGTAAGACACATGGAGCTCTCGAGCTAGATTCTAATGATGCCGTGTCAGCCCAACTTGCTACCATTACCAACATGCTAAAGAATTTAAAAAGGCCAAGTGAGGTAAGGGAAGCAAAGGCAGCCTGTTCAGTTTGTTTATCATGCCAAGGCAATCACAATGAGAGTAATTGCCCAACCAATCAAGAATCCATCAACTTTGTTGGCAATTTTAATCGAGGCAATAATAACCCCTATTCAAACACCTATAATCCTGGATGGCGTCAGCATCCAAATTTTTCTTGGGGAAATCAAGGAAACAGCACTGCTCAACAGCCAGCTCGTCAGTAGAATTTTAATGATTCCCAGGGCTATCAATCGAATATACCATGGCATAATCAAAACAAGGGAGGGCCATCTTCATCAAATACTAGTTCTTTGGAGGCCACAATGCAAGAATTCATTGCAACAACAAAAACAATGCTGCAAGACCACTCGACCTCTATAAAAAATCAAGGAGCTCTACTCCAGAGCCATAATTCATCGTTAAGGGCACTAGAGAGTCAAGTAGGTCAGATTGCCGCGGCATTACAAGAACGCAAACCCGGACATTTGCCAAGTGACACTGAAGTCACCAAACCTCATAGCAAAGAATAATGCAATGTGCTAACTCTCCGAAGCGGTACACAAATTAATATAGAAGATAAGTCTGGGGGAAAACCGAAGGAAGATTCAACCCCCACAACTTGTCAAGTTGATAAAGAATTGCAGGAGGAAGTACCGAAGGAAGAAGATAAATCTGAAGGTTCATCAAGTAACAAAGATGAGGGAGCAAATAGAAATGCCACGGCAACTTCTGTTTGCACCCCATCATTACAAGAAGCCAGACCCCCGCCTCATTTTCCACAAAGACTGAAGAAACATAACGAGGACATTCAGTTTAAAAAATTTGTTGACATTCTGGGTCAACTGCAGATCAATGTTCCTTTTCTTGAAGCAATGGAACAAATGCCCACATATGCTAAATTTCTAAAAGAAATCGTCACCAAGAAGAGAAAGGTTGAGCAGTACGAAACAATTGCCACGGCAAAAGAATTTTGCTCTTCTTTAAGCAAGCTACCACCAAAAAGACGTGATTCGGGCAGCTTTATCATTCCATGTTCGATTGGAAACAAATTTGTTGGAAAAGCACTGTGTGACCTTGGCTCAAGTGTAAACTTGATGCCTAAGTCTATTTTCGTAAAACTGGGGATAGGAAACGCGAGACCTACTTCAGTCATCTTGCAACTTGCCGATCGTTCACATGTGCGTCTCGAAGGGCGAATTGAAGATGTCATCGTGAGGGTTGACAAGTTCGTTTTCCCTATCGATTTTCTGATTCTGGACTGTGAGGTTGACGCCACAACGCCCATTATATTGGGGAGACCCTTCCTAGCTACAGGTCGTATTCTCATCGATTACGAGAAGGGTGAGCTAACCATGCGAGTGGCCGAACAACAGATCACTGTTAATATTTTCCGATCTCTCAAATACATGGATGATTATGAAGAATGTCAGAGCATTGTTGAGCTAGACACGAAAATTATAAAAGAAGCATATCAATTTTGCCACGACAATTTCATTCAGCTGGATATTGATGAGAGGCTCCTTGAAGAGCCGAATGACTTTTCATCCGAGGAACAGCAGGCTAGCTTCCTTAAAGCTAGCCCAGGTACGCGTTTTGAACCTTTGAAATTCGAAGAATTTGTTCCTCCTAAGCCTTCATTACAGCATGCACCTACCCTTGAACTTAAAAATTTGCCACAACATCTTAAATATGCTTATTTGGGTAGTAATGACACTTTGCCTGTGATTATTTCCTCTACCCTTACTCCTAACCAAGAATCTAGTTTGCTAAGTGTTTTGTCACAGCATAAGAAAGCGTTAGGGTGGACGATGGCAGATCTCAAGGGAATAAGTCCAACAATCTGCATGCACAAAATTTTGCTGGAAGAATGCCCCGGCAAGTCCATAGAGCCACAACGAAGATTAAACCCAATCATGAAACAAGTTGTGATGAAAGAGATTCTCAAATGGCTTGACGCTGGAGTAATATACCCTATTTCGGATAGTTCGTGGGTAATTCCCGTTCAATGCGTGCCAAAGAAGAGAGGCATGACCGTGGTGACGAGTGAAGACAACGAGTTGATACCTACTCGCACGGTCACAGGGTGGCGAATCTGCATGGACTACCGCAAGCTTAACAAGGCCACCAAGAAGGATCACTTCCCATTGCCGTTTATCGATCAAATACTGGATCGACTTACTGGCAAGGCATATTATTGTTTCTTGGACGGTTACTCGGGGTATAACTAGATTGCCATCGCACCAGAGGACCAAGAGAAGACCACATTCACGTGCCCGTATGGCACATACGCTTTTTGAAGAATGCCTTTTGGACTCTGTAATGCCCCGACAACTTTTCAGCGTTGCATGCAAGCCATCTTTTCTGACATGGTGGAGGATTTTTTGGAAATTTTTATGGACGTTTTTTCTGTTTCCGGAGACGATTTTCAAAAATGCCTCGGCAATTTGGCAAAGGTACTGAAGCGATGCGAGGAGGCTGATCTCGTACTAAACTGGGAAAAATGCCACTTCATGGTGACTGAAGGCATTGTTCTAGGACATAAAATTTCTGCAAAGGGCATTGAGGTCGACAAGGCTAAGATCGAGGTGATCGAGAAGCTTCCCCCACCAAATTCTATCAAGGGCATTCAGAGTTTCCTTGGCCACGCTGGTTTTTACAGATGATTCATCAAAGATTTTTCCACACTATCCAAGCCTTTGTGCACCTTGCTGCAACAGAACCAACCCTTTGTGTTCGATCAGAAATGCCATGGCGCATTCAAAGAGCTGAAGCAGAAACTTATCTCTACACCAATTATAGTTCCCCCAGATTAGACGGCCCCATTCGAACTAATGTGTGATGCAAGTGATTTTGCCGTGGGAGCTGTGCTTAGGCAGCGTAAAGGTAAAATCTTTCATGTCATATATTATGCTAGCCGTACCTTAAATGATGCACAATTAAATTACACAACCACTGAGAAAGAATTACTTGCCGTGGTATTTGCATTTGACAAATTTAGGCTATACTTGATAGGCACCAAGGTTATAGTTCACACTGATCATTCAGCTATAAAATATTTAGTGAACAAGAAAGATGCCAAGCCTAGGCTGATCAGGTGGATATTACTTCTGCAAGAATTCGACTTAGAGATAATTGATAGGAAAGGTACTGAAAATCAGGTTGCAGACCACTTATCTAGGCTAGAAAATATTTCAGAATGCCATGACATTTTTGATATTAAAGAAGAATTCCGTGACGAGAAAATTTTATATGCCACGGCAATTCTGTGGTACGCTGACCTGGTTAACTTTCTTGTTAGTGGTGTTTTTCCTTATGAACTGAACAGCCAGGACAAAAAGAGGTTTATGCATGATGTCAAGTTCTACTTTTGGGACGAACCGTACTTATTCAAGCAATGTGCTGATCAAATGATTCGACGGTGTGTCCCCGAAGAAGAACAAAGCGATATCTTACACCATTGCCACACATCAACTTGTGGAGGGCATTTTGGAGGTTCGAGGACTGCTGCAAAGATCCTCCAGTCAGGTTTTTATTGGCCATCATTATTTAAAGATGCCCACGCATTTTGCAAGGCGTGCGACAGATGCCAGCGCACTGGAAATATTTCCAGACGACACGAAATGCCGCTGCAAAATATTCTGGAGATTGAGCTCTTTGATGTTTGGGGCATCGATTTCATGGGACCATTCCCATCTTCCTTTGGAGATTTATACATCTTGCTAGCGGTGGATTACGTTTCAAAGTGGGTTGAAGCAATTGCTACGCCGAGAAACGACTCAAAGACTGTGCTCAAGTTCCTTCATAAGAACATCTTCACTCATTTTGGAGTCCCAAGAGCTATTATCAGCGATGAGGGCACTCACTTTGACAACAAGTTGATTGCCAAGGCATTACAGAAATATGGAGTGCGACATAATATTGCCACGGCATATCATCCGCAGACGAATGGACTGGCTGAAATCTCAAATCGAGAAGTTAAGCAAATCCTGGAGAAGGTGGTTAACCCCCGAAGGAAAGACTGGTCCCCAAAACTTGACAAAGCATTATGGGCATATAGGACAACATTCAAAACACCTTTAGGAATGTCGCCCTTTAAGATGGTATATGGAAAAGCCTGCCACCTCCCTGTTGAACTAGAGCACAAGGCGTACTGGGCAATCAAAAAGTTAAACTTTGACGAGCAACTAGCTGGGGAGAAACGATTACTTGATCTAAATGAGATGGAAGAGTTTCGAGTGCAAGCATATGAAAATGCCAAGCTCTACAAAGAAAAACCCAAAAAGTGGCACGACAGAATGCTTTTGCCACAACAATTTCATATGGGTCAGAAAGTACTGTTGTTCAATTCTAGGCTCAAGCTCTTCTCAGGCAAATTAAAGTCACGCTGGTCTGGACCATTCGAAGTTCATCATGTTTACCCTTATGGTGCTGTTGACATCAAGAACCTAGAAGATAGATCCATCTTCAAAGTCAATGGACAGTGCCTGAAGGCTTATCAAGGAGTCCCACTTGCACGTGACAAGTCGGCGTTGCTCTTGCACGACGTTGACACTGGTCCGACATCTTAAGGATGTCGTGGCATTTTTAACTTACATCTGTACATAAATTATTTTTGTTTAGCCTTTATTTTAATATTTCTCATTATTCAGTAATTATTTTCATTTCATATTTTTGTAAGGGAATCCCACGCACTAAGCACGTGAGGCGTGTTGACAAAGTTGAGAACACTTTGGGCGGCAAAATGAAAAGGAAAAAGGAGGGAAATTTTATTTTGACTTTTGACTTAGGAATGAATTTTTTTCATTTTGTCTTTTTCCCGCCCAACCTCACCGCTCATCTATTTCCCCCCCCCAAAATATTTCCATTTAACTAGCCTACCCCACTTACGTTTTACTTTTCACTTTCTTTTTTTTACATTCACTTTCTAGTTTCCTCTTCTCCTTTCCAATTGCCGTCGACCGCCATAGCAGCCACCTCAAAAAGCTTTCTCCCGTCTTTCATTTTTGTCTTCTCACGATGGTTCGCTCACGACCAGCCCCACCACCCTCACCACCACGCTTTGTCGACGAGGTTGCCAAGGAACGCTATCAAACCATAAAGAACCGGCGAGTCTTTTTCGAGTTGGGCTTTGTCTTCTTCGAGAAGGAGAGCGCCGATTTGGGCAGCGAAGTGCTGGACGTGGTCACTAAGCATCAGTGGCAGAAGTTTGCCAAACATCATGCCCCTGTCAACGCCACATTAGTGAAGGAGTTTTATTCTAACATTACCGAGCCAAATCAGCATGCCGTGATGGTTCGCGGCATTTCTATTCGTTTTACTCCTACCGCTATTAACCGTTATTTTAAACTGCAGGGTGCTGATGACCACCATGCGAGCTTTGCCCAAGAGTCCGACCATGAAACTTACCAAGGCATCCTGGAAGACTTGTGTCTTCCCGGTACTCAGTGGAACAGTCAGCAACTAAAAAGAAAGACCGTGGATAGGGATCAATTGCTCCCCTAGGTTAAATTGTGGAACCATTTCATGAAGCACAAGCTTATGCCAACCTTCCGCAATACAACTGTATCATGCTAGCGGGTGCTTTTGCTGCACTCTATCATCGCCGGACGAACCATCAATATAGGGAAGATTATCGTGGAACAAGCTCATCTATGCCTAAAGCGATAGGCAAGTGCCTTGGTATTCCCAAATCTCATCACTGCTTTATGCCGAAAGAAGAAAGTTCGAGAATAAATGTTTGATGAGATTTTACCGGGCATTGCTGGACTCAACAAAGCGAAAATACCTATGTTGCTGGGCTACAAGAAAGCCAAAGGAAAGGAACACGAGGCAACCACATCTCGCGTTGCTTCATCACCACATGTCAGGGCATCCTCAAACGCCCTAGAGCAAGCTGTCCAGCGTACTCACCAGCATGTTGGGCAGCTGTCCAACAAACTAATGGTCTATTTTGCTTATGCCAAACAACGTGATGCCTTTCTCACCAGCGCACTGATGGAGTTCCTCCCGCACACTAACTTTACAATTCCCCATTTTCCTGATGAGCTCGTCCCATCGCATGGAGATGCCGAGGCATCTGCAGAAGTACCTCCACCCGCCCCAGCTGCTGCTCAACATTCATCGAGTAAAGACAGTCCCCAGCGAGCTGAAGTAGAGGAGCCAGTGGACCCTGATCCGATCCACGCAGTTTCGCCTGATGTAGACAGAGAAGCCAACCTCCAACTTGCTAATTTCTCGGAGCCTGCCCAATTTGTTGAACCATTCGTAGAAGAACATCCAGCAATGCCACCAACTACTGTACCGATGGAAACAGACAACCCCGAAGTATCACAACCTACTAAGTCAGCCGAGGAGTCACAATCGGATATGCCACGGCAAGCTCCTTTACGTAGGAGCAGACGTCGCCTACGAAAGGCATCTCAACATCAGGAGCCCCCGCTCCCAACTGTTCAAGAAGGCCCTAGCACTCCTCCAGCTGCACCAGCTTCTGACTTCGAGCATTCCAGCCCCGCTAAGCTCCGCAAGCGCACTCGCCGTGCGACTGATGCACCACCACCATAAAGCCTAGGTACCTTGCATTGCATTGCATTCATAGCATGTAGTTTTCATTTTTCTTAGATTTAGTAAGCATTGGGGACAATGCTTCTCTCAAGTTTGGGGGAAGTAGGGTTCTCGCATCATTGTATGATAGTATTAGTAAAATGAATATGCCATGACATTAGTAAATATAGAATTAGTTTTCTGGAATTAATTAAGGATGCCCGATGATGAAGAATTCTTGATGGCTAGGATAGAATGTATATGACTGGTTGAGGATGATAGAACCAACTCTAGGACTTGCTTCTTTGAAACCCTTGAACACGAGTGTATGTTTTCCATGCTTGAGAAACTTAGAAATTTTTTATAAGAGAATTCTTAAATGTCGTGGCATAAAACTGTGAATGTTGAAAACCCCGCATATAAAAAAAAGGAAAAAGAAAGAAAGAGAGAAATATAAATTATAAATAAATGCCTTGGCATATCTGTAGAGGAACACTCCGCTATGTCTTGGCATATGAGTGAATGAAAGTAGTCACAGGATGACTCTACCTGACTAGCTCGGGGGTGAAAGGTATGCTCCCTTTCATCTAGAGTGTGGGATGGTAGAGTGATGGGCTGACTCTCCTCGTAGCAGAAGTAATCAAAGAAAACAAAGGGGAGTAGTAATTTGAAAATGTCATGGTAAATTGAGAAAGCTTGAGTATAAAATTTTTAGGTTTGTTAAGCATGGACTGGATACAAACACGCACACACCCACATAAAGAATCTTGCCCTAGGGGACGGTACTTGATTTTTCAAACTAGTCTAGCATGTTGAAGTCATATGTGCTGAGGGCTGAAATTTTATACCATAAAACTATTCTACTTCTGAACTTGCCATGATATTTTTGTTTTGCTTAATACTATCCATTGCTTGAGGACAAGCAATAGCTTAAGTTTGGGGGTATGATAACTCCGTAAAAGGTCACATTTTTGTACCTTTTTACTTAAGTTATTGAATGTCTAAAAGACCATTTAGAACCATTTAGATGCATTTAGGAGCATATAGTTGCATCTGGTGGATTTCAGTTTGCCGTGTCATTTTATTTTTACAACGGTGCTGCTTTATGGGAAAGGTACTTGTCTGATGATGTGCAGGTGTTGAAAGCAAGGAAAAGAGGATTTAAAATGCCGTGACATAAGGATATTGCTGAGCTAAATAAAAATGCCAAGTTCAAATGGCATTTCAGGAGCGTACAAGGAGAGAGAAGATATTTTCTAGCCAGCTGTCCCGGATTTTACGCATGCTCTGCCCGAGATACCCACTGCAGCATGGCGCTTCAACCACCGGTTCTGTTGATGACATTGCCTAGTCTGACCCTGCAGATCCTGTCGGTCCTAGGGTGCCTGTAGCAGAATTATGCCAGTCTGCCAGACTCCCAAGCAACTCAACCATGGTTTTGGGGTTTCCTAGGATGGTTAACACCAAACCTTAGGATTTCTTTTCCCCTATAAATAGAGGAGGAAGCCATATTGACGGGGATTTGAGTTCCAACCACATTTGATCTTAAAAAGTTAGAGAGAGAAAGTCTCATCTTTCTCCGTCAATCCCACTTGCCGTGGCATTTCTCCTTGACTAGCAGAAGGGAGTGGCGTTCTGAGCATCCGAGAGGAGCTAGTCCACTGGGAGCAGTCTTTGGTGGCCGAGGAAGGCATTTGGCAGTGCACGTCGAAGGCTTTCTCTCATCCCCTTAGTCCTTGCTTTTATATTTTGTTGTTGGGTTGTAAGGAACGAATGAATCTTGCTTTGTGCTTGTTGATTTCGAACCCCACCATGAACTAATCCTATTTGGTGGGAGTTCGCATGGTTATTTAAGTTGTTATTTTAATGAATGGTTGTTGTTTCATGCTCTATTCTGTTTTGTTTATGATGCTTAAAGCCTTGAGGTTGTAGGAGCTACGAGAGTAGCCTTTCCTTAGGAGGGTTCATGAGGTTCGAGAGAATGCCTTGGCAATTTATCTTTAGTCTTCGAGAGAAGCTAGGGAGGAACTACATAAACAATGGGTTCTAGATAGTAACTAGGCCTAATCCACCTTAGAGATAAGAATATGATTTCATTCGACTAAAAGGAGTTGTGTATAAACGATAGGTTAGATGTTAATGCTTCCGCAAAAAGGTATTGCCGAGACATATTCTATTAGCTGAGTCAATAGGATCACTGCTTGGGCTTACGCCAATCGGTTTTGCCAGGGCATCTTTAGTCTGTCGAGTCCCTTACTAGAGATAGCATAGGGCACATCAGTAGACTCTGTCGGGCAGGGTAAGCAGAGAAGAAGCACCAATCAGAGAAATAGACTTAAGTTTTCCTTGTGTCTCCCATCACTCATTTCCATTGCTGCTTGTCTTGTGAGAAAGCTAAAGTCCTACATATATTAAATCTAGTATTTGCATTTTTATTTTGCCTTGACATTTCCATTTGTTTTCACGTATCACAATTTAATTTGCCACGAAAAATCCATCTGCTACCATACTATCACCATTCCATTTCCACTATGTCCATTCCATTTTGCCACTGCATTCTCATCTGTATATACCATAACTAACTTTACTTAGGTGACAAAGTAAAGTGCATTGACAAACCTATTTGATTTCCCCAATTCCCTGTGGAGACGATACTCTACTTATCACTGTATTACTTGTTCGATTGTGTATACTTGCACACATATCCGCATCATATTTTAGTACTCACAAACAGCGGACACAGGCACAAGACATGTCTGCAAAACTGTGGCAGCCTGTGAGTGAGGAAACAAATTCGTGAAAGATGATTCAATATTAAAGTCCAAATGATTGTAATTTTGTAGATGGTTTAGAGTGGGGTCTTTTGGTGTTTTTGACTTGTTAAGTGGATTGGGCGGGTTCTATGTTGATTGTCTCCTGATGTTCCGCACCGGATCCAAGAATTGACTAACTCACCAACCCGTTTTGAACATTTGACTATTGTTTACAATCTGTATTATTAAATATTGTATGATAAATTATAATGTAATTATATTTCGACAATCAAGTCTAATAGATTAAAATTCTTTATAATTACACTAATATGTAATCATGGTTTTCATAATCGGACCGGTTAGCGAACCGATCATGCTATCGGTTCACTGGTTCAATCGGTCGAACCGGTCCGATCGGTCGGAAGAACCGAACGACGTCATAATTATTTAAAAAATTAAATAAAAAATACCAAAAATATTTAATAAAAAATAATTTTTTATATCACAATTCATATTTAAAGCAAATCATAACATATATAAGTTAAAAATCATAAAATCAAGTGAAACAAAATGATTCAAATTAACTACAACACAATATTTAAGGTAAAACATATTAAATAATAAATATAATTATATAACAATAATTAAAAAATAAATTTGGGGCTAAAAAAATCATAAAAAATGATATTGTTTTGTTTAATTTTTTTAAAAAACAATCCCACATGGCTAACAAACATAGAAGAGCATCCCAAAAGTCTAAAAAGTAAAAATATGAGAACAAAACAGTCCCACGTGGCTAAGAAACATAGAAGAGCATCCCAACTAACTTCTATAAATAATAGAGGTAATTTGGCATTCAAAATCATGGAGCCTTTTGGTGAGCATTGAGTGAACTATTCTTTCACTTCAATCAAGCTCGAATTTTAGGCTTCAATCGAGCTTCTAAATTTTTTTTGAGTTCAAGCCTTTTCGAGTTCAAGTTTCAATAATATATTTCGAGTTCGAGTTGAACTTAATAATTTTTAGCTCGTGAGTTTGAGTCGAGTTGAGCTTACTTTTAAAGTTTTCAAGTTCGAGTCTAGCTTAGCAATACTCGAGATCAACTTGGCTCGTTTAACAAACGAGTCGTTTGGTTTAATTTAAAAAAAACAAAATTGGCAGTTTTTTCCGGTTTTCAGCCGGTCCGGTTCGAACGGTTCAGCGGTTCAGGCCGGTTCACTAGTAGCGGTTCAACCGGTGTAGATTGAACCGGACTAGGTAGCGGTTCCCGGTTGAACCGACCGGTCCGGTCTGATTTTCAAAACAATGAATGTAATAACCAGGACAATAATTATATTTTGATATAGTTACAATATAGGTTTGAATAAGAAAATTATTGATGGCTTTAAAGACCGATAAATATTATTCGACTAGAGTATATACAGAATGAGAGTTTAAATAAAAAATATTCACATCTGATTTATATTAGGTTTGAATTAAACTCAAAACTTTAAATTCCCAGATTTTCAACCTTTGCCATTAGTGTCAATTCCTCGTCAAGAGGGCCAACGGTTTTAATACTTTTGGATAGAAAGTAGGAGACTACATTTTGGAATCAGGTGTTGGCTTCAAACAATCAGTGCATGGTTTTTTTTGGATTAATGACTAAAATTTCATTAACCCAAAGAAAACAGTGCTTTGTTACAATGAAAGCAAAACAACAGCTGCCTACAAGCAGGAGCAACTAAAAGCTACCCTGAACAAACAAATCCTCCTAACCAAAACAGCAACAACAAGCGTAAACTATCCTATACAAACAAAACAAATAATCACAACAACGTGGGCTCTAATAGGGATTTTGTAACCCCTAGACCCGACCTATGCGTTACGACCAGATCTAGCTGATTACAATAAAAATTTCCAATTTTTTTTTCAATTTTTTGAAACCATTTTACGAATAAACATCTTTGAAAATATAGTTGAAAATATTAAAGTTCAATTCCAGTAATTAAAAGTCGTCTTAAGGACTGAGTAAAATATATCATATGTAATAAGTATCAAAAGCAAATATATCATCTGTAATCAGCTTCGAAGCAAATATATCATCAATATCAAAAGCAACATACGTTGTAAAACCAATATTTCCAAAGTATAGGCACATGACACCCAAAATAAGTGCAACTCGGAAGATAAATACATTACAACAAAATGATACTAAACGAATGTGTCGATCATCCAAGTGTCAGGCCCGGGTCGCCTACTAAAAAGTATCTGAAAGAGAAAAGTTTGGGGGAATGAGCTCAAGTTATGAAAATGTCATTAGTGTTTTTAGGTTACAATACAAAATCGCCCTCCAACCGAACACCATATGCAGTTCCACATAACTGCATCCATAAGGACTTACCCTAGGCCCAAAGGGCGTAGGTGCCAACCTAAGGGAGCACATTGGGTCCATAAGGCCTTACCCTAGTCGAAGAGTAGGTGCTCACCTGAGGGGTGTACCCTTAAGCCCAAAAGGACTTACCCAATACACATAGCAAAGGTGTCACCCTAAAGGAGTACCTTAGGGTCTATAAGGTCTTACCACTAGGCTTATTGGGCCTAGGAGCCCACACAAGGGTCACCTTAGGTCCATAAGAATTACCAGTTGATCGGTGCTGAACCTATATAAGGAATTACCAGTTTGATCAGTGTTAGACCTGCAGAGACTTCATACCAAATCCTAGAGTACCCCGAAGAAATAGTTTTCAGACAGTAATTAGCAGTAGCAGAAAAATCATAGTTCAAACATAAATTAATTTAATAAAAAAAGTAAACAGAGAACATAATTAGATAAACATGCTTAAAACTTTAAGTAAATCAAATATAAAACTTGAAACAAATAAATCATACGAAATCAAGTCAAAACAGATAGTCATACTGCTAATCAGACAAAACAGTCATGTGCATATGATATTTCATACATATATTTAAAATAGGTATATGGCACACAATGAACACACCTCACAAAAAAGATTCAGTCAGGAGGATATACTTCACTACGCTCTTCGACTATATGAGAACATAATTCATACCAGAACAAGGTTATAAAAGGATTAATATTCTAAACTGAGTATTTAACAGGGTTGTAGAACTATACGAGTAATCATGGGCTCTAGCGAACGGATGGGTCTGGAGGAACCGAGTCGAGTAGACAAACGGTCAGGAGATCCACGAGTACCTTAATTAACGACATAATAATTTAGTCCTTGACCCTCAAATTAAATTAGATATACTTAATTAAAACACTTAAATAAATACTTAAAATTACATGTATATTCGAGTTTAGGGGTCAATTTTAAAGGCTTTCGGGTTTGAATTTGGCAAAACAAACTTCGGCTTCGAACTCAGGACATCAAAAAACATAAAATATGACTTTTTCGGAAAATTAACTTTTTTGTCAATGTCAACAGTCAAAGTCAACGGGCAGGTCAACGATCAACGGTCAGGTCAAAGTCAAGTGGTCAGACCGGTTTGGGTTTAATCAGATCGATTCGGTTTGATTCAGTTCAGTATGAGTTAACTCATACTAATTCGAGTTGACTCGAACCGATTCTAGAAAGCTCACTGGACCACGAACAAGCCCCACACATGTTGTCGGCACGTGGCAGTGAGTGAAGACGTCGACAAGGCAGTTTGGGATGACCGATTACTCCAGGAGCATCACCACATTCAAACATAAGCATAACAAGTTAATTTAACAACCACAACACGGCGAAACGATAGAATAAAGGCGACGAGAAACTTACCCATGGCAATCGATGACGGGACGATTTCGGATGACAAACCCGGTTGGGTTTTGGTTAGAGATGGTCGGGGAATACAATGCTGGCAGCGATGAGGCAAGCCGACATCGGGTTTGACTTGAATCGAGGAAGATTGGAGTGATGATATTTTGGGTTTCGATGAACCCACGATCGATCTTCCACGACGAACGACTGAGAACCATGACGAGTGGCCAGCTGGGTTATGATCGTAACGACCAAGAGTACCTGATGAGAGTGGTAGTGACGCTTCCCGACGCATGATGGAGGAGAACCATGATTGGGGCCGAATAATTTCTTCTCCTTTGCGATGATCGATTGTCGATTCGGGTAAACTAGGGGTCGAAGTTGGTTTACAGGTTACTGTCGTGCTCGATGGACGTGGCAGTAAACTCCACTAGTGACCAAAGGTGGCTGGATCGGGAATGGACAACAGGGATGGTTTGTGTGGGTGAAGGAGATGGGGCTTTTTTTGGGAGGGTTGGTTCATGCTGGGGAGGGGTTTCTGGTTTGGGTATTTTTAACTCGAACCTAACCCCTTAAAATTAAGTTTTATTATTTTTATTTCCAATAATTACCTAGGCTAGATGGTAGAGGGATGGTTGACCATGCCCTAAGTCACGAATTCAAACCAGCCTAGCCTCCAATTTCCCATCTTTGTAATTTTCTCTATGGTCCAAAAAATGGAAAAATTCAAAATTAAGTCCTTAAACTTCCCAAACATACGAGATTAACCTAGAATTTTTAAAACTATTCAGTTTAGTCCCTTAATTATTTTAAATTCTAATAGAGATTTTACTATATCCTTTGTTAATAGGGAATGTAATAAAGTTGCTCATACACTTGCAACACGGGCTCTAAGATATGATATTTCTCTTTTTTTTACTCGGTTTGTCTCTAGATTATTTCACAGTATGTACAAAATGATATTTCTAATAGTTAATTTATTTGGGTACTCTTTTCTCCTTACCTAGGATTAGAAGGAGTTTTTAATGAGGCCCACATCTTTTTTCAAAAACAAATATTCACAAAAAAAAGAGCAACTAAATCACCCAATACCCCAATCAAATCAAATTACAGTATTAAGACTCGTTTTCCTCGTTGTCCTTCCCACCAGAAGAAAACAAGTGTTCTCCCTTATCTTCCAAATCATCTCCTCCACACTACCTTTCGTCCCACCAGACACCCTACGGTTCCTTTCACTTTACACCCGATAGATATAAGCATTCCAAGCAAGTTTAAGCAAATTGGGAAGAAAATACCTACCCTTAAGTTCTGCCACAACCCACATTTCCTCTTGGCTCTACCTTCCAATAGATCTCGATAAATGACACAGTTGCAAAATACCTCCCCACACTTAGAAAAATCACACTTGAAGAACAAGTGATCCCTCATTTCCAACTCACTCGAGCAAAGGACATATCCACTCGCAACATCCAATCCTCATATTAACAAACAGTCCCAGAAAGGACAACCTGTGCGAGAGTGCAAACCAAGAGACCATAGCAAACATAGGGATGTGTAACGTGAACCAAACGAGACCCACCCAATACACTCTCATGTTTCTTCCGAATCTTCTGTCAAACATCACTGACCCTGAACTGCTCAAAAAACGTAACAGACCGTAATAGGTTCTAAAACTGGCTTGTAACAGTTCTTAAATTCAACAACCTCCTCCAAAACCAGCTGTGAGATGAAGAAGCCCACATTGGTCGCTAAATCCCACACTTGCTGAAACATACTTGTATTATTCCAATCAATAAGGTCGCTCAGCCCCAAGTCCAATTCTTTCTTAGATCTACACACCTTATCCCAGATAACTTAAGAACCCTTAGTAGCCACATCAGCCCCTTTCCAAAAGAATCTCAAACAGAGTTGTGCTTAACCTCTCTATGACTCCCTTAGATAACACAAAATGCATGCATCGAAAAGCTTGCATGTTGTACAAAACGCTTTGTACTAGCTTAATTGACCTGCATAGGAAAACAGCTTGACAGACCGACTATTTACACCTTCAACCAATCCTGAACCCCGAGGTAACAAAGGGAACCCCGAGGTAGCACACAGGCAAGTGACCAATCTTGAACCCCGTAATATCTTGCACCTCATCCACCTCTTCAACACTCGGATAGAAGACTTCAGTCTTAGAGGGAATTAACCTAAGCCCAGAGTACTTGTAAAAGGCTTCAAGAACACACATAATGCCCACAACTGAACCCACAATTTCTTTGGAAAAATTAATAAGTCACCCGCAAAATTAAGATGAGTAACCAGTCTCTCCTACACTTAGGGTGATACTGAAAAACACTCTCGGCAATTGCCACATCCATCATCTTGGATAGGACATTCATGCTAGCACGAAGAGGCAGGGGGGTTAAGGGTCCCCTTGTTGCACCCCCTCAAACCCATAAAGTAGCCTTCAAGGCCTCCGTCTATAGAGACAGAGTAACACGAATGAGCTGTGTAATAGCTTTTTTAATATCAACATTTACGGTAGACATTAATTTCATCTTAATAGCTTTTTCCCCCATTAATTTTCAAATAGAAAAGGAGTATAATACTAATTCTTTGACTTCATATTTGGATTTAGTAATTTGGGTAATGCAACGAAAGCATAATAGATGGGTCCAAAATCCGAATTTACTAAAAGTTTTGGGTCCAAAGTGAGCCTCAAACTCAAAATAAAGAGGAACTATAACTTCTAATATAAACCGCATAAGCTCGCCCGTTTAACCCATTGCTGCCTGCTTTTCGACGGATCTCCGACGGTAATTTTTTTACCAACGAATTCACAAGTTTCCGACTTTATGTATAAATAAATGTCTCTCAATAATAATCTCACCTAACCATCATTAAATTCTGCCGCGACAAATTGAGGACCTTGTAGACCTTGTAGTTAATGTTCTTTAATTAGATGCTGTCACGAGGCCTATGGCAGCCATATATTATATCTAAGCCATTCATTTTATTTTATTATTTTGAATGCACTTATTTGTTTCAAAATTCTTTTATAGTTATTATTTTTTTTAAAATAAACTTTAAATTACATTTACAATGATAATTAATATGTACCAGTAAAAGTAAAAATTCACGTAAATGAATATGATATGCAAGAAATGTGAATCAGTGTATAAAGGAATCGAATTTTTATGGTTTTTAAATATTTAAATTTATTTAATAATTATTTATTAATATTTGATCTAAACTCAATGGCTTTATCCTTAGAATATTTAGATCCGCTTATTATAAATAATAATTACTTAATCCAAAATGTCACATTACACGACAAACATTACTGGACGTAACTGCTGCGGATCTAGAAGAAAATCATGATCATCCCACCTATCCTCGAACGATCATCACCACCATTAATGTCATAATCATTACTATTAATAAGGTAATAATTAAATATGAAAGCACATCACACGCTGGAGATAGACTTCCGGTGCCGGCGACCATCGGGATATTCCGAGGGACAGTAGTTCCTGATGGCGGTGAGTTCGTAAGGTGGTGCGTCGGTGGCCAACCACTGCTCCACCGTGAACTGCATCTGGCTACAGGGTGTATGGACGCCGGTCATGGTGACTTCGACGTAGTTACAGTACCAGCCGTGGTGCGGACCCGAGCCGTCGGAGGTCAAGTTCATTGCACAAGCAGGGGAATCCAAGCAACGTCCTCTGCCAGAGAAAATATCCAAATCACCCCTCTCAAAATAGTTGTAACCCGGACCCATTAAGCCGCCCCATGATTCGAGGTTGGCGATCTCCACCCAATGGCCGTGGGCGTCGTAGAGTCGTAGGCCGATGATGGAATCGGTTCCGCCTTTCCAGATGGATCCGGTCCTTACGTAGACCGAGTAAACGCAATCCTCATCGTCCTGCAAGTAAGAAAAAAAACAACAAAGAGAGAGAGGTTAGAGAAGGGGATATGGAGAAGATTTTGGGAGTTATTGAGAGGCGCACTTACGGAAATAACGACGGAGGAAAATGAGAGGAGTAAGAAAGAGAGTAGCAGCACTGTTGGGATAGCCATTGTGGGGTTTTAACGTTCGGAAGCTCTCACCACATATATTAACATACAGTGTGTCCTATACTTGGTTTTCAGAATCGGACCGGTTATCGAATCGATCATGTTATCGGTTTACTGTTTCAATCGGTCGAATCGATCTGACCAATCAGAAGAACCAGACGACGTCATAATTATTTAAAAAATTAAATAAAAATACCAAAAATATTTAATAAAAAATAATTTTTTTTATCACAAATCATATTCAAAGCAAGTCATAACATATATAAGTTAAAAACCATAAAATCAAGTGAAACAAAATGATTCAAATAAACTACAACATAATAATTAATGTAAAATATATTAAATAATAAATATAATTATATAACTATAATTAAAAAATAAATTTAGGGCTAAAATAATCATAACAAAATAATATTGTTTGGTTTAATATTTTTTAAAAACAATCTCACATGGCTAAGAAACATAGAATAGCATCCCAAAAGTCTAAAGAGAAAATATGAGAACAAAACAATCCCACGTGGCTAAGAAACATAAAAGAGCATACCAACTAACTTCTATAAATAATAGAGATAATTTGACATTCAAAATCATGGAGTCTTTTGGTGAGCATTGAGTGAACTATTATTTCACTTCAATCAAGCTCGAATTTTAGGCTTCAATCGAGCTTCTAATTTTTTTTGAGTTCAAGCCTTTTCGAGTTTAAGTTTCAATATTATATTTCGAGTTCGAGTTTAACTTGATAATTTTTAGCTCGTGAGTTTGAGTCGAGTTGAGCTTACTTTTAAAGTTTTCAAGTTCGAGTCGAGCTCAGCAATACTCGAGTTCGACTTGGCTCGTTTAATAAACGATGTTTTAAAAAAAAAATTGACGATTTTTCCTTTTTTTTTAGGTTTTCAGCCGGCCCGGTTTGAACGGTTCAACGATTCCGACCGATTCACTAATAACGGTTCAACCGGACTAGACATCGATTCTCGATTGAATCAACCGATCCGGTCCGGTTTTCAAAACAATAGTACTATATAAGTATGCAATATTTTGGACAGCACCCTAATGATTTTTAGTTATTTATTTGGATTTTTTAATAAAATATTTAAAAGCCTTAAATCTTTAAATTAAATGTTATTACGTGTAAAATTCATTTGAACCTCAAAATATGATATTTATAATAATAATTAAACCTCAAGAGTCATCTGATAGTGTAGCATATATTTATATTTTATTGAAAATGTTGTGAATGTGTAAGCATTAAAGTATCCAATTGACGTTTGCCGACTAATTTAAAATAAAGAATATTTGGCTTAAATGAAATCACTGTATTTTTTTGCTTGACATTAAGTGACAAGTGTAAGATCCATGGACAAGGGGCAGATAGTAGTCACGTGTGGGGTCAAACGTTTTGTATTCCAGAAAAAACAGGAAGCGATAAGAACGGATGAACTGTAATGTAATTTTAGCTTGGGCAAATTATAGAGTTGGTCAATTTTATTTTATTTTTATAAATATATGGTTATTCATTTCGAAAAAGTTAATATTTGACCATTTTTGTTTTATTTTAATTAAGAAGTGATTAATTATTTAAAGTTTTAACGATTTCATGATGTGGCATGTTTATAAAATAATTTAATTTTTATTTTTATTTTTTAATTTTAGATAAATTACTAATTACGACTCTTTTCATAAATCTAAAATATTTAAGGATATAATATCAATTTACCGCTTTTTTCACATGTTTTCTTCCCCATCTCTATCTTGTCCCTCTATTTCCGTTCATGCCATCTCTCCCCCCATCGCCGTTGATATTGACGATCAAACCACCCTCCATTTCTGGGTCACCAATCACCGTCGATTCGACAAGCCGACTCTCGTCATGGTCTATGGCAATGGCGGGAACCCGCTCTGGCAGTTAATTTACCAAGTGGGTCCTCTGTCACGAAGGTTCATTTTGGTCATCTCCGATTTGTTGTTCTTCGGGAGATCCAATTCGAAATCACCGCTCAGAACCGATTTGTTCCAGGCGAAATGCCTGCTGAATTGGCTGGAGAAGCTCGGCGTCGATCGTTTCTCCGTTTACCCCGTCAGTTACTGCGGGTTCGTGGCGTACCCGATGACGGAGATGTGTCCTGACGTGGTGGAGAGAATGGTTATTATGAGTAGTGGACTGTTGTATTCTGACGAACAGAGGGCGGCGCATCTGACAAATCGGACGGCCTCCGTCAGAAATTCTTGTGCCGAAGAAACCAGATTATTTGAGGTCGCTGGTGAAACTATCAATGTGCAAGGAAAACGATTTAAATTGGGTCCCTGATTTTTTCATTCGAGAGTTCATAACTGTAAGTTCAATGCTTCAGGGAGTTGGTGATTAGTATTAGATTTGATGATAACACCATGAATCGGCGCATCTCTATCTTCTCCGAAACGGAAACGCTATCGTGTGCTCCTTAAGCCATAAATGGAAAGTCCAAGAGAAGTAAAAACCTCTTTTTTATCTTCTTTTTTGCATTTTGTTGGCAACTTTGATATGTTAGTGGATATAATTTTATCAAATCGATCGAATTTCCAGGAAGCAACAACAACAATTGGAACGTGGGGAGCATTCGGCTTGCTCGAGTCCCTCTGCGGTCGATTTGAGGGAGCCACTCGATCTCCATCTCGGTTAGTAAAAACAAGAACCTTTGTTCTTTTTATCTTGAATTTCGCTGCATTGTTGGTGAATTTTGATTCGAACTTATTTAGGATCGAAAATGCTTTACAATACTCAAGAGATACTCCTGAGAAGAAAATTGGAGGAGCTGGCTGATTTGCAGCAAGCCGTCGAGCTCCATGGAAGAAGGCTAATGAACTTGCAGATGCTTGACTTAAAGAATCAAGGTAAATTGCAAACTTGTCCCTTAACTGTTTTAAATTTACAAAAAAATCCATAATTAAATTTTATCTAAAGTTTAAGTATTAAAATAATATTTAAATTATTTTATTGACGTGTCAATTCATCAAATTGTTGAACCTTTACCGTCCCTTTAGAATAAGTGACCACGTGTTAATTAAAATGAAAATGAAATAAAAATGACAACATATTAATTTTTTTAAAAGGAGGGACCATACATTTAGAAAAATGAAACAAATGTATGTAGTTTACCCTTTTTAGTCTATTTAGTACTCCCTTCATCCCATTACTTGTGTCTGATTATACATATTGTTTAATCATATAATTTTAGGAGATATATTTATTTAACTAAGAAAAATGACAAAATTATCATTGAAAGGTGATTTATAGATTTGACAGATTTATTTTGATTGGTATAAAATAATAAGATATGATGGTAAAAAAATATAAATGTTGTTGTTTGTTAATTTTTCTAATAAGATACTTTAAATATGATTATTTTAAAAATTAAAAGAGACATCTAATGGGAAGGAGGAAATATCAAATTATGATTTCCATATCTTTCTTATATAGTACAAATTTATAATTTTTATCGATTCAGTTAAATTCATTAGTAGTTTTATTAATATAAATATATTATGTTAAAATATAAAAAATAAAATCGCTAAATAGAATATAGTATACAGAGCTACAGCAGTAGCGTGCGAATCATGTGGTGTATATAGCATGTTGGCCCTGGATCGAGGACAGATGACGCCTTCTTCTTCGTCACCATCAACATCATCATTCTACCAAAGAATTTGGCTTTCACACTACCTTTCCCAAATACAACTATTTATTGTTATGGAATGGGAGTGGATTAGGTTTATTAAATTTAAAATTTTATTTTATTTTTATATTTTATTAAAATAATGTTATATTGGTATTCATATGATTATATGTAAAATATTACGGAGATCATTAAATTACGATAACAAATTTATTCTGATAATTGAATAAAAAATTTAGTATTAAATAAATCATTAAAATTTTAATCAAATTATTAATCATTAATTATTAATAAATTTTTTAAAATGACAGTAAAATAAATTTATATAATACTATATTTTATTCTCATTACTTTTTTATTAAAGCAACAAAACGAAAGAAATTAATTTAACTCTAAACCATCTTCCTGCAATAGCAGAGTTTCCGTCTGAGAAACTAGTAGATCTGATGGGGTTACGTCGTCCCAAAGTTGCCAGCCTATCAGCAACTCTATTTTGCTCCTTGTTAACATGCCAAACTCTTACGACCCAATCACGACCCCGACGTTCATTAATCGCAGATGTCAATGCATGACCGACAAAGGTGTCAGACATGTTATTAAAAATCCGAGTAACCTCACTATTATCTATTTCAAGTTTCACAAACCTGAATCCTAACCTCCAAGCATACATTAGAATATAATGGGATGCCCAAAGATCAACTATGATTATTGAGCATCTTCCTAAGCTCCTTGTGAAACCAAAAACCCAATTTCCTTCATGATTTCGAAGGACTCCACCTGTCGCAATCATATTATTAACATTATTAACTGCTCCATCCGAGTTGGCTTTAATCCAATCAAAAAGTGGTCGAATCCACTGTCGTTGAACATGAACACCGATAGCTTTGATTCTGCAACTTGCTCATTCGACCTTAGAATTTCATCCAATAACCTATTGCAACGGACATTGAAGCTCTCCCTTTCGACATAAATTGGATCAAAAATAATACAACACCGATGCTTCCACAATTGTCAATAGTAAACTGCAAAGCGTATTGACTAGTTCTCATCATTGATTCCAAACATACCTTGTGGTCAAGGATTGTTAGGACTTTTGTAGCTCTATCGATCAACTAAAAATGTGTCGAGAGGAGGTGAAATGACTTTTTTAAAGTTTAGGAAATAAGGAGAAAGAATAAGAAAGATAAGCACAATGATTTATAGTGGTTCAACTTCGTCAATGAAATCTACATTCACTACCTTGGTTCATCACTAAGAATTTTTTACTAATTTGTTTTTTGTCTAGGCTCAAGAGTAATCTTTACATTTTCTCTATCTTTTATACAAGGATAAAAAGATGTAAACCAGAAACCTCTCAAAGTAAACCACTCTACTTTTACACAAGGATAAAAAGATGTAAACCAGAAACCTCTAAAAGTAAGGTGTTTTCGCAATTAAGCTCACCAAAAACACTTTATTTACAAGAGAAAAGGAAAAATAAGATTGAAAGAATTTTTTTTCTTGATGTGGATTGCTTATAAAGGTGTTGTAACCTTCTTCAAGTGTCCTCAACTTGGCTTTATATGTTGGAACAAGTTTGTAGTCGTTTTTAGCTGTTGGGGGTGATTTGTAGCCGTTAGATTCATTAATTTTGAGCTTTTAATACTCACTTGCACATTTGATATCGATACTGGGAAGTTGGTATCGAGACCGACCATCTTAACAGTCAAAATTATAGCCGTTGAACCCTTGGTATATATATTGTTTATGCGAGTATCGATACTTACCTATTAGTATTGATACCAACACCATGGTATCGATAATAAAAAAGACTTTATGAAATTTCGGTCTCGAGACTTGCATGTTGGTTGTCGAAACGATTTTTCCCTCAAAAGGTGAAAAAATGTGAGATTTTGAAAACCACATTAATTCTTAATTGTCTCTTTTTATTTTAAAAATATATGCGATTTAAAAGACCTCTCGTTTCGAAAAAATTTGAATTTCCTTTACGATCGAAAAATACGGTTCGAAGAGTCGCCACTAATATTTGATTAGGGTGTGATTGGGCACCTAAAAATGCTTTGTCATTTTAAATAAAAATTAATTTTAATTAAAATAATAAATTGAGGTATGCGTTACCAAAATCCGAGTTCGGGAGTCGGTTACGTATGGGGAAGGATTAGCACCCCCACAACGCCCTAAATCGGTACCTAATCGATTAATTAACGTCTTTGCATTGAATTTTACAAATTCGAACTTTATTTGATTTTTGATCTCATAAAACAATGACGTAAATTTAAAAACATTCAAACAAATTAAATTAAAATTACCAAGTCGTTTTAGAAAGATAAAGAATGTTCGATTATTTACAAATATCGAGACCAGATCTTAAAGATATAACAACTTTTTCTCGATATATTTAAATAAACGAACATTTCTTTTTCTCTAGTTCCCAAATTTTAGATGACGAATCAATTTTTTTGTTTCATTTTCGGGATACACTTTTATTTTAAAATCATTAAAAGCGGACCTCAAATCAGTTATGACTGCCCACTTAAAACAATTTTAAATTAAAAGTGTATTACCCTTAATTCAATTATGTATTATGTCGAGTTATGCAAATGCGGTTACCATGCGAATCGTGCAAGAAGGATGTCATGCCAAAATTAATTAAAAAACATTAAAAATATTATACAACTTAACATACAAAAAATTATATACGTATATTTTAATTACAAATTATAAACTATGCCTATTAACATACAATGTACAAATATGACTCAAATATAAAAACAAAAACATAACATGCTAAACTAAAAATTTAAAAAGTATATATATACATAAATGTAGTGACTAAATTTAAATGTACATTTCAGTATACTACACAAATTCAGACCATTTTAACATGAAGGACACATAATTCAGACCCTAAATTACTAATAAACCATAAGCATGCATAGGACTGAAATAAAAGAACATAAAACAACAGATCAAATACATAAACTATACAAAGTACAAACAAATAAACTAAATGGACTAAAAGGAAATGAAGCATAAATTAAAAATATATATGTATATATCACTAATTAAAACAAGGGTTAAAACGAAAATGCTTAAGTTATGAGGGCCTAAACTTAATCCATCCCTAAGGTCACGGTGGCTAACAATAATTAACCCTAAAGTTTTAATATATAACTTAACTAAAATTAAACCTAATCTAATGTAAACTAAACCTACAGCAGACTCATTTCTCCCATCACGCTCAATGTCTCTTCTCTCGTCTTCTCAAACAGAGAGTTATACAACTCTCTATGCCGACAACTATGAAACAAGAACCCTCTCTCTCGCTTCGAGACCCATCGACCAAAGCTTGGCCATCAATCTCCGATGGCCTTCGTTGCAACACTCGGCTACCATACTTTGGTGGCCACATCTCTTCCGACCATAGCTCTCAATCACACTCTCGTCCTGAAATTCTACACAATCGATCCTACTAAAGCCGACCACTGTTCAAGATGGTTCCCTCTTCTCCATTCAACACAGGCCACGACCGAGAGAAAACAACCACTGCGGCCCCTATCGCTCGTCTAACAAGTTTTCACTCCCGATGAAGGGATTCCTCTTCGGCGAAATTGAAGCGAAACAAGGTATAAAACTAACTATTAATTTCTGTTTTTACTTTACAATTTGCATTTAGTTTAAAAAAATTAAAATGGATGAAGAGAAATACTAATGTAATCATAGAGAAGAAAAAGAAAACCTTGTAGGAACTGAATTCCACTTTGTATTGCTTTGATTCGTTGAAACGAGTGAACTCTTCCGTTCCTTTGATTTTCAAATTGAAGGAAAATACATTATAATGTTTTTCGTTTTGCTATCTCTTTCTGTAAAGAGAAACCATGGAGATTTTTTTTTTGTTTTTGATCTCAGTTAATTACTCTCTGTCCTCTTTTTCTGTGATCCCCTTTTTTGATAATCAGTGGTTATTTCCCCCCTCTCCGTTGGTATATCCCCACGTCCCTTATTTATTGTAGGTATCTCCAAAATGGTTGCACGGTTGTGGGACTCGTCTGGCATCTACTGGATGGAAAGAAACTGCTGAAGATTTTGGTATTGTCTCCACTCTTGAGCCTGCACTTGCTGGGTTAATTGTGTCTTGGGCTCCGATCAAATAGGTTTTCTCTGATTTGGGCCCCTGCTTGGGTCATGTATGTAACCTTCGGCCTGCCTCAGACAAATCGAGTATCTACAGCTGCCCCTCTTTGCTCATTGTCGTGTAACGAGAATAGGGCAAAGATCAAAAGATGATCGAATTTGTCTGGTCATGAGAACTTCAAAAAAATAAACCACTCACTGTTACGTCAGGATAAATAAGACTTGAAAAATCTTCAAATGACGAGCCTGCTCCCTATTCCTTCAGGAAGTATAAGACTCGAACAATCTTCATAAAATGTGTCTTCTCTCTATTCATTCAGAGAGTATAAGACTTGAACAATCTTCAATAAAACGGGTTCGCTCTCTATTCCTTCAGAGAGTATAGAACTCCGAAAATCTTCAATAAACATGTCCGCTCCCTATTCTTTCAGAGAGTATAGGACTCAATCTTTAACAAACGTGTCCGCTCCCTATTCCTTCAGAGAGTATAGAACTCGAGCAATCTTCATAAAACGGGTCCTTTCTCTATTCCTTCAGAGAGTATAGAACTCGAACAATCTTCAACAAACGTGTCCGCTCTCTATTCCTTCAGAGAGTATAGAACTCGAACAATCTTCATGAAACGGGTCCACTCTCTATTCCTTCAGAGAGTATAGAACTCGAACAATCTTTAACAAACTTGTCTGCTCCCTATTCCTTCAGAGAGTATATGACTCAATCTTCAACAAACGAGTTTGCTTCACTACTCTTCCGTGAAGGCTTAAGTTTGAATTGTTTCAAAGATCCAACCTGAAAATCAAACATTACCAATCATTAATGTATGTTTGAAAATATTATACTCAAAAATTTAGAATTTGATAAAATTTTTGAAAATCCATCTCCATCGCGAAAACTTGTCTGGAAACCATTGGATACGTGAATTTGCTTTGGCTCATTTTTCGTATAAACATCATTCTTTTCAAAATCTCAAAACCAGTTATGTTCATCTCGATGCTTCAATATCTTCAATCTTCAACTATCCCTGTGAAACCTGTAAATATTTAAGTCATTATGCAATTATGAATGCCATGATCCTATTCATGCCTAAAATGTATGCAATTATGCAATTTAATGCATTTTCTTCTTCGAAGGAACACCATCTCCTTTTATCTCGATGAAACTCGGTTTCATCTTGGGCATAGAACATTTGACCAGTTCGCCCCAGCTAACAATCTCAATTCCATATTTCTCAGCTTAACAGGGCCTTGACTTCTTTCTTTCCTGAAAACCCACCAGTACCCATAACCAACTTCTTAATTAATGACAATCTCTTTAGGTCTTCTTCTCATGGCTGAGATTTTCTATGAATTTCAAGATTTCATTTTCCCGTAACCACACAAGCTTACATGTTAAAACTATCATCAGCTTCAGAATACCTGCATTTTCCAAAACCTTTTGCACAATAATACAAAATGATCTCATGTACTTCAAGTTAAGCTATATGTTTTAACCTTTCAAAATAAGATGTTTGCAAGAGAGAAATTAACAAGAAAATACATCTCTTTATTTATAAAATGTAGAGAATTTTTAGGTAATTTCATGGCAAACTTTTAACTGGAAACAGTAAAAGAACAAAAGAGTAGGCGTCTCCAAATATCAATAATGCAAATGCTTTTGAACTGGCACGTCGTTAGAATGCCTCGAGTGTAGCTTCTGTCAAAAGGATCTCCAAAATTGTGATTCTTAAGAGTATGAAGCTACTTCTAAACTCCCCAAATCTCCATCATTGGATGCCCTAAACTAGTTTTGAATCTCATGTGCATTCAATTTCTCTCCTGGTTGTTTCAAGCGAGACTCATTAATCTTTAGTCTCAATCCTGATTACCAACTGTCATTGTTACTATCCATATCAAGAGCTATTTCCACTTCCAAAATTGATTCTGAACCTCCACCATGCACGAATCCTGAATTTCAAACTCAACTCAAGTCGCCCTTTGCGGGTTTTCAACTTGAGACCTCCTTTGGTTCCAAGACACCCTTTTCGGGTTTTCATCTTGAACCCTCTTTTTTCTTCTTCTTTTTTTCATTTTTCTCTTTTTGTTTTTCACTTTCATTTTATCTTCCATTTTTCATTATTTCTCTTTTTTTCTTTTCGTTTTTCCATCATTTTTCTTTTCTTCTTTTTCTTCTTCTCATTTTTATTATTATTTTTTTTCGTTTTTTTCATTTTTTTTCTTTTTCTCTTTTATTTCTTCTTCAAGCGAAATATCTCTTAACAGCGTCGGAATTCACTGGATATGGTAATTCTGATCCGTCCATTTCAGTTAGGACTAGAGCTCCCCCAGAAAAGGCCTTCTTGACAACATAAGGTCCTTCCCAATTGGGCATCCATTTTCCTCTGAAATCCTTCTGAATAGGCAAAATCATTTTAATCACCAACTCTCCCTCATGGAATTCTCGAAGGTAAACTTTCTTACCATGTGCCCGTATCATACGCTTTTGGTACATCTGACCATGAAAAATAGCTTTCAATCTCTTTTCTTCAATCAGATTCAATTGGTCATACCTAGCCTGGACCCATTTTGCCTCATCGAGCTTCACTTCTGACAAAATCCGAAGTGAGGGAATTTCCACCTCAATAGGTAAGACAGCTTCCATCCCATATACCAGAGAAAATGGAGTTGCCCCAGTTGACGCTCGTACAGAAGTTCGATAAGCAAACAGAGCAAAGGGCAACTTCTCATGCCAATCCTTATAGGTCTCAGTCATTTTCTCTATGAGCCTTTTAATGTTTTTATTAGCCGCCTATGCTGCCCCATTTATCTTTGGGCGATAAGTGGTGGAATTATGATGCTTTATTTTGATCTGTTTACAGACCGAGTCCATCATCTTATTGTTTAAATTCAACGTATTATCGGAGATAATTCTCTCGGGCAAACCATATCTACAAATGATCTCATTCTTTAAGAATTTACATATTGTAGACTGGGTGAAATTTGAAGCTTTAGGTGAAATTTGTCCAATAACATCCATGCCCCACATTGAGAATAGCCACAGAGCTGTCATTACGTGCAACGGATGAGGAGGAGTATGTATCCTATCTCCATAAATCTGACATTTGTGACATTTTCGGGCATAATTGATACAGTCTGTTTCCATAGTTGACCAATAATACCCAAATCTCATAATCTACCTAGCCATAGCATGCCCATTAGCATGGGTACCACATATTTCCTCATGCACTTCTTCAAGAATCAATTTGGCTTCTTTCGCATCCACACATCTGAACAAGACCTGATCCAGACTTTTCTTGTATAGAGTCTCACCATCAAGCACATACCCTGATGTCATTCTTCTAATGATTCTCTTATCATTCTCAGTGGCATGTTCTGGATAACTCTGATACTTTATATATTGCAAGATATCATAATATCAGGGGTTTCCATCTTCTTCCTCTTCAATATTAAAACAATGGGCTGGATACTCATAAGCCTTCATTTCAATGAGCATCATATTTGAATGCTCGTTCATCTTAAACGATGCTGCCAGTGTGGCTAAGGCATTTGCCATTTGATTCTCTTCTCTGGGGAGGTAATTGAAAGTTACTTCTTCAAATTCTTCAACAAGTTCCATAACCAACTTACGGTATTCTACAAGCTTAGGATCTTTTGTCTCCTATTCTCCCATGAGCTGGTATATTACCAAAGCTGAATCTCCATATACTTTAATCATTTTTACTTTGCGTTCAACAGCAGCTCTAAGACCCAGAACACAAGCTTCATACTCGGCCATATTGTTTGTACAATCAAAATTAAGCCAACTGGTAAAAGGATAATGCTCTCATTCTGGTGAGACCAAAATTGCCCCGATTCCATGTCCCATGGCATTTGAAGCACCATCGAAGTTCAATTTCCAATATTTGCTAGTGGATGCAACTGCTTCTTCTACCAAAATAGCCATTAAATCTTCATCTGGGAAATCAAAGCTCAACGACTCATATTCTTCCGAAGCCCTGCTTGCAATGAATTCCGCTATAGCACTTCCTTTAATTGCCGTCTGGTTTACATACTGGATGTCAAATTCGGACAATAAGATCTGCCAACGAGCTAATCTTCCAGATAATGCAGGCACACCCATTAAATATTTCAAGGGATCAAGCTTGGATATAAGCCAAGTAGTATGATACAACATATATTGTCTAAGCCTTCGGGTATACCATACTAAAGCGCAACACAACTTTTCAACGGGTGAGTATCTTGTCTCACATTCAGTGAACTTCTTGCTGGGATAATAGATAGCCCTTTCTTTCTCCTCAGTTTGGTCACGTTGCCCCAGCAAACACCCCATTGAATTTTCATAAACTGACAAATACAAAATCAATGGTTTGCCTGGGATTGGTGGCGCCAAGATTGGAGTACTCGACAAATATCTTTTCACTGATTCAAAAGCTCTTTGACAATCCTCACTCCATTCCCCTGAGTTATTCTTGCGAAGAAGGCGGAATATGGGATCACACTTTTCAGTCAACTGCGAAATAAACCAAGCTATGTAATTCAATCTCCCCAAAAATCCTCTGACTTCTTTTTGTGTTCGTGGGGCTGGCAAGTCTTGAATAGCCTTTACTTTATCCGGGTCTATTTCAATTCCTTTTTGGCTCACTACGAATCCCAATAACTTCCCAGCTGTCACCCCAAAAGTACACTTATTTGGGTTGAGTTTTAGCTGGCATCTTCTTAGTCTTTTAAAAAGCTTTCTCAAATTCCCAATATGTTCTTCCTCTGTCTTGGCTTTGACAATCATATCATCGACATAAACTTCTATCTCTTTATGCATCATGTCGTGAAATAACGTCACCATGGCCCTTTGATATGTTGCCCCAGCGTTCTTCAATCCAAACGGCATTACTTTATAACAAAACGTTCCCCACATGGTAACGAAAGTTGTTTTTTTCCATATCTTCAGGGTTCATATTAATTTGATTGTAGCCAGAGAAACCATCCATAAAAGAGAACAAAAAATTTCCAGCAGTATTATACACTAGTGTGTCTATATATGGGAAAGGAATATTATCTTTTGGACTAGCTCGGTTGAGATCCCTGTAGTCAACACACATTCGAACTTTCCCATCCTTCTTCGGTACTGGGACAATATTCGCCACCCACTCAGGATATTTAGCCACTTTAAGAAACCCGTCATCAAATTGTTTTTTCACTTCCTCTTTAATCTTGAGCAGCATCTCGGGTCTCATTCTTATCAGTTTTTGTTGTACCGGCTTATATTCAGGCTTTATTGGCAGTTTGTGAACAACCAGTTTTGTATCTAAACCCGGCATATCTTCGTATGACCAAGCAAACACATATTTGTATTCTTGAAGCAATTCTATCATATCATGTCGACCTCCAACTGACAGAGTGGTACCAATCTTTACTTCTCTCTTATCATCATATGTCCCTAAATTCAAAATCTCAGTAGACTCTTTATGAAGCAGAATCTGCTTATCTTCATTCTCCACCATTTTTAGCAATTCAGAAGGTAGTTCACATCCTTCATCATCATCACTATCCTCGATTTCTCCTTGACATATAGGCTTCTCGAAATCAATCTCCGGGTCAGAGTCATTGGCATTCATATTATTGATATCTGAGCTCCTGAAAAAATAATGAAAGAGAATATATATATACATATATATATAGGAGGATCTTTTCCCATATAAATAAATAGAAATAAATAAATACATACATATATACAACAAAGAATGAATGAATGAAATGCATGGGAGAATGTTTGCCATTTGGAACTAACATAATGCATCTTTTATTGAAAGCAAGAAAAAACAAACAGCTTAACCCTTTACATAAAATCACCTATTGCCCCAGGGTATGAACAATAGGGAGAAAGTTCCAGTGCATTACTCTGTAAAAGATTTGTAAACTACAGACAGTTCTTCCGCGGTCCAATTGTTCAATACGAAGCCTGGCGGTGCAGGATAAATGCCCATAGCTCTCATTTCCTCAAACTCACCATCAGTTATAATATTAATGCCTAAATCTCCCAAGGCATTCTCAACCATCACCTCAGTGTTCCTTGAATTCCCTTGAAACATATGTCCCCCAGATATGAAAATGCTGCTCAACGGCGGGAAGATCATGGGTTCCCAGCTAAGGTTTTCACCAGCCAATCTGACCTTTCTCATTTCATGACCTTTCTTAATTCCCCTCAGCTTATCCCTCGGAGTTGGCTGATACCCCAAACCAAATCGATCTTTTTTAGTAATAGGGCATATTGGATTCACCGATCCTTGCAACTGTCGACCTAACCCCTTTCCAACTCTTGCTCCTCTTCCAAGAGTCAATTTGAGCCCCATATTGGTACAGTCTGACAATCGAGGCTTTGGTATCTTCCTGCCTTCAGCCACGAACGTAGCATTGACGAACTCTAATGATCTGAAAGAGCACTCGACGGCTTGCTCATCAACTTCAATATACTGAGCAGTAGTAGAAACAGAAGCAATAATGTCCTCTTCAGCGTGAATACATACCAACCTTCCATCAATTACAAATTTCAGTCTCTGGTGCAATGTTGACGGAACTGCACCGGCCTGATGAATCCAAGGCCTTCCCAACAAACAATTGTACGTAGGCATAATATCCATTACGAGAAATTTCACTTCATAAGTTGCTGGACCAATAGTCAGAGGAACATCAATCTTGCCTAACACTTCTCTTTTAGTCCTATCGAAAGCTCGAACCACACTTTGGTAGGTTCTCATAAGCGTACTATCTAATGGAAGCTTCTTCAAAGTCACTAAGGGCATCACATTCAAAGCCGATTCATTATCAACCAAAACCCGGGACAACATATGCCCTTTACATTTAACTGTAATGTACAAAGCCTTCTGACTACCAATCATCCCAGAAGGGATCTCATCCTCAGAAAAAGATAAAAAATTATCAGCTTGTATATTAGAAACTAACTGGTCCAACTTTTCAATGGGCAACTCTTTCGGAACAAAAGTCTAGTTCAAAACCTTTAACAGAGCATTCCTATGGGCCTCTGAACTCAAAAGTAATGATAAAACAGAAATACGGGCAGGCAACTTGTGTAACTATTCAACAACACTGTACTCACTGTGTTTTAGAAATTTCAAAAATTCTACCGCTTCACTCTCGGTTACCGGTTTATTGATAACATGCTTATCTTCTTCTATCTGCACATCAACCTTTTTCCCCTTATCAACTGCAACCTTCTTCTCAGACTCTTTAGGTGGATTAAGAGAATAACACCTACCGCTTCTAGTAAAGCGTCCCACCTCATCTACTTCCTCATTCTCTTTTGTTACATCTCCCATCTGACAATCATATCTCCAAGGCACTTGTTTATTATCCCGATATAGGAATGGAGATGGAGGTGTAATAACCACTTTCGGGGCTACCTTCTCAGCAACTCAATTCTTGGGAGTAATAATTAAGGGACAACTGGCATTGTATACCCCTTTAGACGATCCTTCTGAAGCGCAAACTTCCGCTTCCTCTTCTTCAGCAATCTCTCTAAAGAACTCAATTTCTTTACTGTCCATCATGTCTTGTACCAAAGATAGGAAGTCAGGACATTGCTGAATATTGTGTCCTTCACTGTTATGATACTGACACACCTCTCCACTGTTAAATTGTTCACCCATCAAACTGGGCTTCAACAATCCTACCTTGACCTTCTGGCACCACACCCAACTCATGGGTGATACCACCTCATTAACATTCCTTACAATTCTCTTTCTTTTCTCTTCAGTAATCGCGTTAACTCTTGCCCCTGCATGGCTTAGCAACGGATTCTGAGCTATATTTGGCTGCTCACTGTCACCAAAGTTGATGACATTCCTCGTTCTCAAAGCTTGGACAACCTTCTTAAAAGCAGTACAATTCTCAATGGAATGCCCAGGGTTCCCTGCATGGTACTCACACTGAGCACTAGCATCATACCATTTGGGAAAAGGAGGTTGCATTGGTGTCACGTGATACGGCGAAACCACATGTCGATCATACAAAATCTGAAACAATTCCTTATAAGTCATCGGAATTGGATCAAATTAAGGCCTCTCTCTCCTCTGGTCCTTTGCCCCTTGTCTATTGTCATTTTGTGTTGATGACCCTGCTCCTTGAGGACGGGAAACAGTGATGTTATTAGAATCGTACTGCCTCACATTACTGACTTTGTTTTCCTTTTTCCTCGTTGGTGGCCTCTTACTAGACTCTCATCCCTCGAGCTTTCCACTATTAATCGCCATTTCAATCATTTCTCCTGCTGTAACCACATCAGTAAAACTTCGATAAGGATTACCGATAAGATGCGAGAAAAAATGATCCCTTAAGGTATTGACAAAAAGCATATTTATTTCCTCATCTTCCAATGGCGGGTGGACTTGCACCGCTACATCTCTCCATTTTTGAGCATATTATCTAAAACTCTCGTTAGACTTCTTTTCCATTCCTTGCAACATCATCCTGTTAGGCCTAACATCTTTTACATGTTTGTATTGCTCAATAAAGGACTTAGCCAAGTCTTTCCATGATTTAATATTAGCTCTACTCAGCTGGTTATACCATCGGATTGCCGAGCCAGTTAAGCTTTCCTGAAAGCAGTGTATCAACAATTGATCGTCCCCTATGTATCCGGTCATCTTCCTACAAAACATCGTGATATGCGCAGAGGGACACCTAGTACCATCAAACTTTTCAAAGTCAGAAACTTTAAACTTTGGAGGCAAGACCAGATCAGGAACTAGACTTAACTCCTTTGCGTCAAATCCATAGACACTGGTATCTTCCTTCATGGCTCTGACCTCTCTTTCTAACTGCTTCAATTTCTCTTCCAACGAATTGTTTTGGTCCTTCTTGGCTTCTTCATCAAGGTCCGGAACTTGATGATATTGATGTTCTTCCTGATATGAACTAGATCCAGGTTGTACGTTAACAGAAGCACCAACTGGATTAATGTGTACCTTCCCGACATGAACAAGGATCACTTGAATGTTCTAAGATTGTTCTGGGGTTAACACTGGATGATGAAGTGGGTCCTCAGTTACACCTTCTGGCATAGGGCTTTTCCCATGTTCTGGATTTCTTCCTTCCAACATACTCGCAAACTTGGCAAACATCTCCTTTTGGGCATTCATCATATCTTCTTGCATTTTCTTGATATTATCTTGTAACTCCAACTGAGTCATCTCAATTTGGGCAAGTTTGTCCTCCATAACTTTCTTCCTGGTTCTGTAGATATGCTTGGGATTTTCCAGTATTACTCTGTCACAGAGTTATTTTGTTAACATTATTGTTTATTAAAGAATATGATTTATATGATTATGAATGAATAAAATGTGATGCAAAAATTTAAATGTACTAAAATACATATGCAAAATGCAGGGTGTTGATCTTGGAACGACTCCTTAGAACAACTCTTTATATTAGAACGACGTTCAATTACAAAGTTGAAACACATCACAAATAAATCTGCACCATCTCTCTTATTTCCTGTACATGTGCAAGTAACTCCACGATCTTCTGGTTTTCTTCAGCCTCGGGATCCAGTTCTTCAGTCACATCAGCAGCTTCCTCGGATAAAATGACCAAATATTGAGCTACTCTCCGCGCGTGTCCTAGGTAACAAGCAATAAGGTCTTCTCTTTGCTTAACTCTCGCCTGAGCTCGCTCCCATTGAAATGTCATTGCTACTCTCCGACCTGGATTCGAGTCCGAGGTGTCACATTGACTTTTCAAAACATTTACTTGTATAAAATAGTGAGTAATTTAAAACTTTTATACATGTAGCTTATTCAAAAGATTTCCAGAACTATTCAGAGCTTAAATGTTTTTACAAAACCGTTCAGTGTATATACAGTTCAGACATTTATTTACATGCCAACCATTTTCAATGTACAGTATACATCTAATTCAAAACATCTTTTCTGATCTGATCTTCGGTAAGAAGTAACTGACCTGTCTTGCCCCACATTGCTCTCTATATTCTTCTCGAACCTACGTGTGAAACAATCACACGCTAAGTCGATGACTTAGTGAGGCAAATAAAACATATAATAGAAATCATAAAAACATCCCATATAACAAAACACATGAACATTTAATACTAACTTATCATACAAAATCATATACCTTTTTATATAACAAAGACACTCATGTACATATATCATCATCTACTTTCTTAGCATTATCATATATATTATTATCATTATCTCTATCATTATCATCGAATTATTTATCACATAATCTTGTACTTATCATTTATGTATATCATATTACTCATATATCATTTCACCAAAAGCATATACATTATATATATATATATTGTATTTATGTTATCTCTTTGATTAGCCTATGGTACACTTGTGAGAACTATCGATATGTGAGTCTATAGAGGTTGTGCACTAATGTTGTCACCATAGCTCGTATCATTGCACCGAAGTGCACGTAGAATTGCACCGTAGTGCCATATAATAATGTCCATAAAGACCACATATTATTCCTTAAGAATCATATACATATACTAGGGATCAAGTATGTGTCTTACAAGACTTCACACATGTTCCACAGAATATATATATATATCCCGAAGGACCGCGTAGAAATGCACCGTAGTGCCATATAATAATGTCCATAAGGACCACATATTATTCCTTAAGAATCATATACATATACTAGGGATCAAGTATGTGTCTTACAAGACTTCACACATGTTCCACATAATATATATATATCCCGAAGGACCGCGTAGAATTGCACCGTAGTGCCATATAATAATGTCCATAAGGACCACATATTATTCCTTAAGAATCATATACATATACTAGGGATCAAGTATGTGTCTTACAAGACTTCACACATGTTCCACAGAATATATATATATCCCGAAGGACCGCGTAGAATTGCACCGTAGTGCCATATAATAATGTCCATAAGGACCACATATTATTCCTTAAGAATCATATACATATACTAGGGATCAAGTATGTGTCTTACAAGACTTCACACATGTTCCACAGAATATATATATATCCTGAAGGACCGCGTAGACCCTCGACTCTTGGCATGCCAATTATACCCCTAGCTCTCATGACACATAACATGGGCATTATCATTTATTTCATTTCAAATATTCACATAAACATGTAATTCACTTTAACATATCACGTATCACATAGCTTCTTTTCATATTATCACATAGTCACATAGTCACATAGTTCACTTACACGTAGATCATTTCCATATAATTCACATGTCACATATATCATGTTCTTGTATTCATATAACATATAATTACATAGATTACTTTCACATCACATAATTCATAGTTATGATTTCATATATTTACCTAATTACAAAGCTAATTCACATATACATGTTTTCATATAATTTCTATAATTTCTCACCCAATCACATTTATTCATGTAAACATACTTATCATATCTTATTCACATACGATCATATACTTCATATAACATATAGAAACACCTAGAACACTTTCACATAGCTTATATCGTATTTCTAAATATATATCATTTAATAGTATTTTTATTTAGGTAATAATTTAATCTATTTACTTAATTCAATTTCATAATTTCATTATAATCTTTTTATATAGCTCCATAGATATTTAGCATATAACTTATCTTGCATATTCGTATCGTCCCTTTATATTCAAGTTTCCTAATTGATATACTATTCCCATTTCATTCTATAATTCAATCTTATTTAGTTCCCTTAACTCTCTTTAACTCAAAAAGCTCTATTATACTAATTCCCATAATGGATCATACCACTATGTACTTGTCCAACTCATGTTTACCTAGTTCATATCACTTCTCATGAACTCACTCTCATCATCTTTTCCTATTCTTACATATTTTATCTCATAACCATGTATTCACATAGCCTTATATTTCATTATCATATTACTTATATTTGTTCTCCTATGACTCTTTATAAACATCTGTTTTCATTTCCCTACATCTCTTGACTTATCTTCTATATTCATATAATTTCATAACTTATTTTATATTCTCTCACTAACACTTAACCGTATTTTTACATAAACCACATAGCACATACAAAACAAAACATATCAATTCATATAATCAAACATACATACACTTCATATCGTTAACATACTTATAATCAAGACTTAATGAGCTATTACTATAAGAATAGACTTAACAAGTCCAATTTCCATATAATCTTATACAATAAGATGCACTCACCTGGGCCTCGTTGTTTTGAATCAATCCTAATCCTTAGTTTGTTCCGGAACAAGCTTTCATTCTATATCTACATAATAATACATTAATACTTATCAGTATACTGATCGATATATTCGAACTATCACTCCTTAGGCTCAGAGAAAAGCCAATTTCATCTTTTAATGAAGGTATGCATCGATGCACTACTGATGCATCGGTGCATAAAATGCATTCGATGTTTCTATTTTAAAAGAGTGCATCGATGCATTACCAATGCATCGATACACCTTCAAATAATTTCTGGGTTTTAACCTTGATGCATCGATGCACTATGAATGTGCATCGATGCACTCTGCCCAGAATCCTCTTTTATGCCCGAAAATCCACTCTTTTCAGCTTAATACTTCATATATCATCCCCTTTCTTATTTTTAACTTACATACTCATATTCAAACTCATTCCTATTCATTAATCACCTCTTTAACATCAAAATCCTATCCTCCATATGTAATTCAAGAATTACACTAAATTTTCAACATGTTCCAAATTCAATTCTATTGCTTCTAGCTTCTTAATTATACCCTTGACAAGTCAAATCCATCTTTAGAACTTCAAAAACCTTTCTATAACAAAATTTCATTTCTACACCCTTCATATCATTTCCTTTTTAATTCTCTATTCTTGATGTTTAAAGCTTATATAAGCTTTCCTTAAGCTTATATAATACTCCAAGAATCAAAATCAACTTATAAATCCAAGAATTAAACAGCTGAAATTAAACTCACCTTTAAATGAGGCTTACGGGGAGGAGAAGAAGCTGGAGAAGAAGACTCTGGATAATTCTCTCCTTTCCTACGTGGTTTCCTTAAAAAGGGAAAATAAAAATCTTCTCTTACAAAAGACCATAATACCCTTGTTACTTTCCAGCTTTACTACTAAATCCATGAACTTATAACTTATTTCGAAATCAAGCACATAGTTTTCAAAATTTGCAATTTAGTCACTGACCTTGAATTTCGGGATGTTACAAATCTCCCCTCCTTTAAAGAAAATTCATCCTCGAATTTTCACTGAACAAATCAATAAGAACATATCTTCTACTGTTCTCATGTTACCTCATTTACTTACTTTTTCCTTCCTCTATTTCTTCAATTGTCTTTTTCCTTTATACATTTATTTTCTATTACTTATCATAAACACAGTAACTCATAACCTCAATCCATTTCATTTCTTTATTCCATTTCTCCTTTATTTATTCCTTATACACAAATCATATCTTTCTTTTCATATTCTCATACTCTTGTCTTATCACTTATACTCATCTTTATGTACCAATCTTCATTGCATCCTCATTACTCTGATAACCCATTTCTTATACATAACTTCATTCTTTATCATTTCTTATACTTGTATTTTCCTTCCTGAAGGTTCCATGCAAATACTTATCTCTGTTTCTACATCATATCTATCTGCTCAGAATATACAACTATATTCAAATTCACATCATAATCAATTAACTCAACTTTATCTTTTCCTCCAATCTTATAACTCTATCACCTTTACTCTGACAGCTAGTCAATAACATATGTTCAATCTAGGGTACAAACCCTAATCAACCAAACACATACATCCTTTCAAATCGAAATTATCTTAAAATTCATTTATTTAACTTGTCAATTTCACCTCCATTCTCATACATCCTGTACTTTTCGTTATTCAAACTAAACGTTCTGACTTCCTTTGTCTTATAAATTGATCATCGATATACCCATTCTTAAACTATTCTTATCAATTCTCAACTTTACTCAAATATACAACTGTATCTAGATCCATTCCATATTTGATTATCATATCCCGACAATATCTTACATTCTTATACTTCCCGTACATTCCCATCACATATTCTTGTTAGCCAACGCTAACTTTTTCCGTCTTAACTGCAAACCCTTATCATATAAACACTCTGGCTTATACACAATGTTACCCCTTCATTTCGAACTCATAAGCTCTGACTTATACATCTTATACGCTTGTCACTAACATACTTATTCTTGAACTCTTCTACCAAATCTTACTACATCATTTAATCTTTTTAACGCTCTTATGGTGACATTTGTTCACCATATTCTATCTTATCCACATACTAACAAAACTAATTCATATAACTTTTCCGATTCAAAACAATAAAGATCTTCTATCACTATTCTAATATGATTTCAACTTTCTGAAATCAACCTTTAATCTTATAAGACACTTTCTGAGGTTTCTGCTCTTCATCCTGCCTGGCCAGGGCAGGTGAATTGCTATCACCATCAGATTTGTCAGTTATCGATTTACTTTACTTTGAAAATTTCTATAATCAATTCTTACTATCTCATACAAATCTTATTCTATTAGCAAGACAGTATACTCCTTACACTATCAGATCAGAAATTTTCACTTTTAGTTGGTATGTACACATTTTTTTAACCCTCCTTTGACTTCGGTTTAAGCCTAGAATCGGCTAAACCTTAGCTCTGATACCATTAAATATAACACCCCAAACCGTACCCGACCTGGATTCGAGTCCGAGGTGTCACATTGACTTTTCAAAACATTTACTTGTATAAAATAGTGAGTAATTTAAAACTTTTATACATGTAGTTTATTCAAAAGATTTCCAGAACTATTCAGAGCTTAAATGTTTTTGCAAAACCGTTCAGTGTATATACAATTCAGACATTTATTTACATGCCAACCATTTTCAATGTACAGTATACATCTAATTCAAAACATCTTTTCTGATCTGATCTTCGGTAAGAAGTAACTGATCTGTCTTGCTCCACATTGCTCTCTATATTCTTCTCGAACCTACGTGTGAAACAATCACACGCTAAGTCGATGACTTAGTGAGGCAAATAAAACATATAATAGAAATCATAAAAACATCCCATATAACAAAACACATGAACATTTAATACTAACTTATCATACAAAATCATATACCTTTTTATATAACAAAGACACTCATGTACATATATCATCATCTACTTTCTTAGCATTATCATATATATTATTATCATTATCTCTATCATTATCATCGAATTATTTATCACATAATCTTGTACTTATCATTTCTGTATATCATATTACTCATATATCATTTCACCAAAAGCATATACATTATATATATATTGTATTTATGTTATCTCTTTGATTAGCCCATGGTACACTTGTGAGAACTATCGATATGCGAGTCTATAGAGGTTGTGCACTAATGCTGTCACCACAGCTCGTATCATTGCACCGAAGTGCACGTAGAATTGCACCGTAGTGCCATATAATAATGTCCATAAGGACCACATATTATTCCTTAAGAATCATAAACATATACTAGGGATCAAGTATGTGTCTTACAAGACTTCACACATGTTCCACAGAATATATATATCCCGAAGGACCGCGTAGAATTGCACTGTAGTGCCATATAATAATGTCCATAAGGACCACATATTATTCCTTAAGAATCATATACATATACTAGGGATCAAGTATGTGTCTTACAAGACTTCACACATGTTCCACAGAATATATATATATCCCGAAGGACCGCGTAGAATTGCACCGTAGTGCCATGTAATAATGTCCATAAGGACCACATATTATTCCTTAAGAATCATAAACATATACTAGGGATCAAGTATGTGTCTTACAAGACTTCACACATGTTCCACAGAATATATATATATCCCGAAGGACCACGTAGAATTGCACCGTAGTGCCATATAATAATGTCCATAAGGACCACATATTATTCCTTAAGAATCATATACATATACTAGGGATCAAGTATGTGTCTTACAAGACTTCACACATGTTCCACAGAATATATATATATCCTGAAGGACCGCGTAGACCCTCGACTCTTGGCATGCCAACTATACCCCTAGCTCTCATGACACATAACATGGGCATTATCATTTATTTCATTTCAAATATTCACATAAACATGTAATTCACTTTAACATATCACGTATCACATAGCTTCTTTTCATATTATCACATAGTCACACAGTTCACTTACACGTAGATCATTTCCATATAATTCACATGTCACATATATCATGTTCTTGTATTCATATAACATATAATTACATAGATTACTTTCACATCACATAATTCATAGTTATGATTTCATATATTTACCTAATTACAAAGCTAATTCACATATACATGTTTTCATATAATTTCTATCATTTCTCACCCAATCACATTTATTCATGTAATCATACTTATCATATCTTATTCACATATGATCATATACTTCATATAACATATAGAAACACCTAGAACACTTTCACATAGCTTATATCGTATTTCTAAATATATATCATTTAATAGTATTTTTATTTAAGTAATAATTTAATCTATTTACTTAATTCAATTTCATGATTTCATTATAATCTTTTCATATAGCTCCATAGATATTTAGCATATAACTTATCTTGCATATTCGTATCGTCCCTTTATATTCAAGTTTCCTAATTGATATACTATTCCCATTTCATTCTATAATTCAATCTTATTTAGTTCCCTTAACTCTCTTTAACTCAAAAAGCTCTATTATACTAATTCCCATAATGGATCATACCACTATGTACTTGTCCAACTCATGTTTACCTAGTTCATATCACTTCTCATGAACTCACTCTCATCATCTTTTCCTATTCTTACATATTTTATCTCATAACCATGTATTCGCATAGCCTTATTTTCATTATCATATTACTTATATTTGTTCTCCTATGACTCTTTATAAACATCTATTTTCATTTCCCTACATCTCTTGACTTATCTTCTATATTCATATAATTTCATAACTTATTTTATATTCTCTCACTAACACTTAACCGTATTTTTACATAAACCACATAGCACATACAAAACAAAACATATCAATTCATATAATCAAACATACATACACTTCATATCGTTAACATACTTATAATCAAGACTTAATGAGCTATTACTATAAGAATAGACTTATCACAAGTCCAATTTCCATATAATCTTATACAATAAGATGCACTCACCTGGGTCTCGTTGTTTTGAATCAATCCTAATCCTTAGTTTGTTCCGGAACAAGCTTTCATTCTATATCTACATAATAATACATTAATACTTATCAGTATACTGATCGATATATTCGAAACTATCACTCCTTAGGCTCAGAGAAAAGCCAATTTCATCTTTTAATGAAGGTATGCATCGATGCACTACTGATGCATCGGTACATAAAATGCATTCGATGTTTCTATTTTAAAAGAGTGCATCGATGCATTACCAATGCATCGATACACCTTCAAATAATTTCTGGGTTTTAACCTTGATGCATCGATGCACTATGAATGTGCATCGATGCACTCTGCCCAGAATCCTCTTTTATGCCCGAAAATCCACTCTTTTCAGCTTAATACTTCATATACCATCCCCTTTCTTATTTTTAACTTACATACTCATATTCAAACTCATTCCTATTAATTAATCACCTCTTTAACATCAAAATCATATCCTCCATATGTAATTCAAGAATTACACTAAATTTTCAACATGTTCCAAATTCAATTCTATTGCTTCTAGCTTCTTAATTATACCCTTGACAAGTCAAATCCATCTTTAGAACTTCAAAAACCTTTCTATAACAAAATTTCATTTCTACACCCTTCATATCATTTCCTTTTTAATTCTCTATTCTTGATGTTTAAAGCTTATATAAGCTTTCCTTAAGCTTATATAATACTCCAAGAATCAAAATCAACTTATAAATCCAAGAATTAAACAGCTGAAATTAAACTCACCTTTAAATGAGGTTTACGGGGAGAAGAAGAAGCTGGAGAAGAAGACTCTGGATAATTCTCTCCTTTCCCACGTGGTTTCTTTAAAAAGGGAAAATAAAAATCTTCTCTTAGAAAAGACCATAATACCCTTGTTACTTTCCAGCTTTACTGCTAAATCCATGAACTTTTAACTTATTTCGAAATCAAGCACATAGTTTTCAAAATTTGCAATTTAGTCACTGACCCTGAATTTCGGGATGTTATATGAGCTACCTTCTCTGCTTCGGTATCGTCGTAATGCAGTCTCTAAATTTGAAATTTTCTCTTTCAACTTCTCATTCTGGGCTTGACTCTCTTGTAACCGCTGCTCAAAAGAATCCTTTTCTTTCGATAAAATCTTCACTTGGTGTCTGTTTTGCTTGAGCTCTTCTTGACTCTCTCCGGCTACTCTTTTGAGGCTCGCCACCTCTTGCCTCCATTCGACAAATGACTTACTCGAGCTAGAACCTGTCTGAGCTTTTACCATTCGCTGATAAGTTGACCGAAGATCATCAAAGTCTAGCCGAAGTTATTTCTCTACTTTTTTAATTCGATCTACTCTACTCTTCTGAATGTCAATCTCCAATCCCTTTTGATACACTTCATATTCTAGCTTCTGTAAAGTCATTCTCCATTGTCTCCGTTCTGCTTCGAAATCGCGCTTGGCTAACTCTAATGGTGATGGCACCACTCTCAACTGTTCTTCCACCGGCTGAATATTTTCAGGATTCACTATCGGGATGTTGTCGTTTACTCGACCGCTTCTCCACTGCTCGTACTCTTGAGATAACTCGAGATCATAGGTGAACAAATTCACGCGACGAGTTTGCTTCCAGGCCTCAGCAACCCCTTTAACTTTACCCTTATACTGATCTCCTTTGAATGCAAAATCCGATCCTACCAAGTCCCACGTGGCTGGAATGAACTGCCTCGATCCATACTGTCTGGAAACTAGTAGCAGTGCATACCCAACATAACCCCATATACCTGGCAAAGGAACCCAATCTAGCTCTCCACATCGGTAAAGTATATCCGAAGTGGTATTCTACGAAGCTCGCCACAAAATATCTCCATCTCTGATATCCTTGAAGATGACCATTCATTTTTCTTCGGTGAAGCCCCCAGGCCATTCTTTAGAAAGAAAATCTTTCAAAGGTGAAAATCTATCTAGAAACACTCGTCCTGGTGCTCTTTCAACATGTTTGAAATGACTCAGAATCCACACTAGCAGCAAAGGCGCACATCCTATAAAGCGTCCTTCTCCCTCGCGCCTACAAGAACTCAAAGACCGGAACGTCTCAGCTAGAATAGCTGGAACTGGATCCACACGCTTGTCTAATCTTTCAAACAGGTCAACGACTGATACGTCTACATATCCTAACACATTTGGAAAAATAACGAGCCCATAAATCCCTAAAGCAAACAAGTCAAGCTTTTTTCTCTTATCAGGGTGATGATCAATTTCTTCTTTCAAAGCAGCCCAAGAGATGCACTCACTGTCTCCCTTCTTCTTAATGTTTCTGACTACCCAATTTTCACTCATCCCGGTCATCAATAATAATTTCTTCTTAAATGAAGGAGTGACTGGCAACTTGGTATATATTCTATCTATCTGGGACCTCGGACAACGGATCAAAGCTTGATACTCCTCTATTGTTGGTGTCATATCCACTCTACCGAATGTGAAACAGCTATAAGCAGGATTCCAGAACTACGCCAATGCCCTAAACAGATTTCGATCAATAGGAACATCCAGAAGATAAGGAATATCGCCGTATAACTGATAAAACATCTCCTTATCGGCTACTGTCCATCTTCCCCATATCTCCTTTAGCTCACTTAGATCATTCTGACGCACGTTAATGTGAGTATAACCAAATAACTCCGACACGTATCCAGGCATCACGTTGTCCCCATTGGTCAGTTGGGATTGTTCCGACCACCTCAGAACATCGGTATTATCCTCAACCTCTTTCTGAACCGTTTGTTCCATATTACTGGCCTTCTATATGGACATCGATCCCAAATCAACAACATGTAATGGATAGTGCAATGTAAAACAGAAAAGAAACAAGACAAAGACAACAAGAGATCGGTTAGCAAACATAAAGCAATTAAGTCGGGATAATAATTTGTTCAAGAATCCTACCCACATGCTGGCTACCCAATCATGCTTTATCAGATCCTACCCAACATGATATCTACCCCCATGCTTTGTTATTCACAAAAATAAATCCTAACCGCATGATATCTAATTCGCATGCTTATTCAAAAAATAAACCTGATCGCATGATATCTAGTTCGCATGCTTATTCAAAAAACGAAAATAAATGACTCAAAAAAAGCTTTTCCTTGTGTACCCTCCTCACGGGATTCTTAAGGTTCGGGTTTAACTCAACCTAAGTTCGGGCTCTACGTTCACTATATGTCGGGTTAGGTTCTAAAGTAATAGGTTCTCGAATTGTCCTTGTCGGTGCCCCCTTGGGCTGCCGAACCCTCAATCCTGGCCCATCACAGGCTTTAGGGGATCGAGTTCAATTTCGAGGAAACACACCTCCTTATGTCCATGCGGAGGTGATTACCATCACGAGGACCATAAGGCGTGAGCTCCAGGAGCGATCCACTATCCCATGCGGAGGTGAAAACCACACGAGGGCATAGTCTCTCACTCCTACTTAATTAGGACGGAGCGAGGTTTTAGCTCATTTCATGAAAATGCAACTGTGCAGTGTGTGAGGAAAAGCGAAAAAACACAATAAAAACACTCAAAATTTCCTAAATTCACACAATTAATCTGAAATCATTAGCAAACAAATTAGTACAACTATTTAATTATTAATCGAATTAAATTAAAAAAAAATCAAAATACAAAAAAATTATTAAAAACCAAACAAGGGATCAAAAATCAAATTAAAACGAATTTGTAATTTTCAATTGCAAAGACAATTAATTAATCGACTATCGGCTTGACTCTCTAAAAAAAAGTCCCCAGCGGAGTCACCAAGCTGTCGAAACGATTTTTCCCTCAAAAGGTGAAAAAAGGTGAGATTTTGAAAACCACATTAATTCTTAATTATCTCTTTTTATTTTAAAAACATATGCGATTTAAAAGACCTCTCGTTTCGAAAAATTTTGAATTTCCTTTACGATCGAAAAATACGGTTCGAAGAGTCGCCGCCAATCTTTGATTAGGGTGTGATTGGGCACCCAAAAATGCTTTGTCATTTTAAATAAAAATTAATTTTAATTAAAATAACAAATTGAGGTATGCGTTACCAAAATCCGAGTTCGGGAGTCGGTTACGTATGGGGAAGGATTAGCACCTCCACAACGCCCTAAATCGGTACCTAATCGATTAATTAACGTCTTTGCATTGAATTTTACAAATTCGAACTTTATTTGATTTTTGATCTCATAAAACAATGACGTAAATTTAAAAACATTCAAAAACACTCAAACAAATTAAATTAAAATTACCAAGTCATTTTAGAAAGATAAAGAATGTTCGATTATTTACAAATATCGAGACCATAACTTAAAGATACAACAACCTTTTCTCGATGTATTTAAATAAACGAACATTTCTTTTTCTCTCGTTCCCAAATTTTAGATGACGAATCAATTTTTGGTTTCATTTTCGGGATACACTTTTATTTTAAAATCATTAAAAGCGGACCTCAAATCAGTTATGACTGCCCACTTAAAACAATTTTAAATTAAAAGTGTATTACCCTTAATTCAATTATGTATTATGTCGAGTTATGCAAATACGGTTACCATGCGAATCGTGCAAGAAGGATGTCATGCCAAAATTAATTAAAAAACATTAAAAATATCATACAACGTAACATACAAAAAATTATATACGTATATTTTAATTACAAATTATAAACTATGCCTATTAACATACAATGTACAAATATGACTCAAATATAAAAACAAAAACATAACATGCTAAACTAAAAATTTAAAAAGTATTTATACATAAATGTAGTGACTAAATTTAAATGTACATTTCAGTATACTACATAAATTCAGACCATTCTAACATGAAGGACACATAATTCAGACCCTAAATTGCTAATAAACCATAAGCATGCATAGTACTAAAATAAAATAACATAAAACAACAGATCAAATACATAAACTATACAAAGTACAAACAAATAAACTAAATGGACTAAAAGGAAATGAAGCATAAATTAAAAATATATATGTATATATCACTAATTAAAACAAGGGTTAAAACGAAAATGCTTAAGTTATGAGGGCCTAAACCTAATCCATCCCTAAGGTCACGGTGGCTAACAATAATTAACCCTAAAGTTTTAATATATAACTTAACTAAAATTAAACCTAATCTAATGTAAACTAAACCTACAACAGACTCCTTTCTCCCCTCACGCTCAATGACAATTCTCTCGTCTTCTCAAACAGAGAGTTATACAACTCTCTATGCCGACCACCGTGAAACAAGAACCCTCTCTCTCGCTTTGAGACCCATCGACCAAAGCTTGGCCATCAATCTCAGATGGCCTTCGTTGCAACACTCGGCTACCATACTTTGGTTGCCACCTCTCTTCCGACCATAGCTCTCAATCACACTCTCGTCCTAAAATTCTACACAATCGATCCTAATAAAGCAGACCACTGTTCAAGATGGTCCCTCTTCTCCATTAAACACAGGCCACGACCGAGAGAAAACAACCACTGCGGCCCCTATCGCTCGTCTAACAAGTTTTCACTCCCGATGAAGGGATTCCTCTCCGGCGAAATTGAAGCGAAACAAGGTATAAAACTAACTATTAATTTCTGTTTTTACTTTACAATTTGCATTTAGTTTAAAAAAAATTAAAATGGATGAAGAGAAATACTAATGTAATCATAGAGAAGAAAAAGAAAACCTTGTAGGAACTGAATTCCACTTTGTATTGCTTTGATTCGTTGAAACGAGTGAACTCTTCCGTTCCTTTGATTTTCAAATTGAAGGAAAATACAGTATAATGTTTTTCGTTTTGCTATCTCTTTCTGTAAAAAGAAACCATGGAGATTTTTTTTTGTTTTTGATCTCAGCTAATTGCTCTTTGTCCTCTTTTTTCTCTGTCTGTGTATATCTTTTTTCTGTGATCCCTTTTTTGATAATCAGTGGTTATTTCCCCCCTCTCCGTTGGTATATCCCCGTCCCTTATTTATTGCAGGTATCTCCAAAACGGTTGCACGGTTGTGGGACTCGTCTGGCATCTATTGGATGGAAAGAAACTGCTGAAGATTTTGGTATTGTCTCCACTCTTGAGCCTGCACTTGCTGGGTTAATTGTGTCTTGGGCTCCGATCAAATAGGTTTGCTCTGATTTGGGCCCCTGCTTGGGTCATGCATGTAACCTTCGGCCTGCCTCGGACAAATCGAGTATCTACAAGTCTAGAGACTAACAAGGGTTGGCCAAAAAAAGTGTTTTACGCTTTAAAACAATATTATAATTTATGAAATTACTCAAGAACACTTATTAATATTTTTCTCACTTAAAACGCTTGAAAATACTTTTTTGACAAATTATTTATAAAACATAAAATGAAAAATATAACAACTTAAAAACATTTAAAAGTTCATGTTATATCAAAATCAAAGCTTGGTTCAACAAAAATTAATTTCAAACCAATCCCGAAGAGGAAGGGATAGAAAATCACCAATAGTTCTTGATCGAATAACATTTAACCATGTTCCTGCAGCTAACTTGCAATGTCAGAGCATATGATCAATGTCCTCTGTTGCTCATACACAAACCATGCAGTCATCTGTATTTGATAAATGGTGTCTTTCTCGTTCAACATTGGTGAGAAGACGATCATGCACAGCAAGCTGGATGAAAGTTTTTACACGTTGAGGAATAAACCAGACGATCATGCTGTAGACACTTATTTTTCGCCCGGAGTTATTTTGTTTTTTTATATTTTTTTATTATATATATATATGTATATAGTAATATAGTTTGTGAAAATGTTTTTGACAAAATATAATATATAATTTTCAGAAAATGATTTTTGAAAGTTTGTATATTATATGGTTTTTGAAAATATTTTTAAAATATATATATATAGTTTTGAAAACATTTTGAAAACATTTATATTATATTTTTTAAAACATTTTGAAAACTTATATATATATAGTTTTTAACACATTTTGAAAACTTATAGTATAAAGTTTTTTAAATTTTTTGGAAAATTATATAATATATAATTTTAAAAAACGTTTTTTTTTGAAAAATTATATAACATATAGTTTTAAAAACATTTTTGAAAAATTATATAATATATAATTTAAAAAAACATTTTTTAACTTATATAATATTTTAAAATAAATTTTGAAAACTATATAATATAGTTTTGGAAATTTTTTAATATAATATATAGTTTAAAAAATGTTTTTGAAATATATATATTATATTTTAGGATACATTATTATTTATCATTATTATTATTATTTAATTATATTTATTTATTTATTTATTTTGTTTCAGGGTCCACTGTCCAGGTTCAATAGCGGTCCAACAGTTGGGACCTGAATCAGCCCAACAAAGTTAGGGTTTTCACATTCAATTAACACAGGCGCCGCACACCGGGAAATCAGGAGCCAAACGTGAAACGGTCGGCCGACATATCGGGACTGACCCATCCCGGGATGACCGGCCACACATGCATGAACGGCCAACAAATCCCAACCTTTTCGGGATTCACAACGGCCGGTGGGGGTTATAAAAACACACGGCCAACACAGATCAGGGGGAGAGAACCCACGACAGTACTCACAGAGAGAGCAAACCTAGGCCAACATCACCGGAGAAAAACCATCAACACATGACCAACAGAAAACCAGAGCACAAACAGTAAGCCACATGACCGTACCAACACAAAACCCACACAAACAGCGAGCCACAAAGAACAAAGCAGTGCCAAAAACAATACCAATATCCATCAACAAAACACATAAAAGCCACAACACAAAGAGAAAGAACAAGTAACCAAAAGCAAAGCCAACCGTACTAAAGAGCAAATCGGGGAGGAGAACGGTGTCGGGAAACGAACGGTCTCGCGAAAAAAGGTAAAGAACCCGAAGTTAGTTTCCTAGATCTACGCTGGAGGAGGCGCTTCTAGGGGATTTAGGGCTCGGTTTTGGTTCAGGGGATTTAGAGCTTTCTCTCGTTTAAAAGAGGGGAGTTTTAGAGAAATGGTGAGAATGAGGGAAGAATAGGCTTGTTTTGGTATTTATACGAAGGACCAAAGTGCAAATACAGGATTGTCAAATCCTCTCCGCAGTCCCTATAGCTTTGAATCGCTTTACAATTCAGTCACCAGTTGTAATTTGGCCTCGGAATTTTCAATTTTATCAATTTGATCCTGGTTCATATTTTTACATTTCTGCGAATTGGCCCCTCACTTTTGATTTTATTTTGCAGATCATTTTCCAATATCAATTTAACCCATTAATTCCAATTTTGTTCAATTTGATCCTCTAAGTTTTAATTTATCATCATTATTATTATTTCATTATTATTAATTTCAAACTTTAATTCTTTTTTTATTCCTTTACTATTTTCTTTTTTAATTATCATTTTTTTCTTTTTTTTCCCAATTTTTATTTATCATTTTTTCCTACTCATTTTTTATTTTTATTTTTTAAAACTTATTGAATTTTTTATTTATTCTTTTCCTCTTTTTCTTTTGTATTTCTTTTGATTTTTTTTATTTATATTATTGCTATTATCTTTTTTAACATTTTTTAATCTTCTTTCAGAGAAATTTTAATCGGTCAAAGGTAAGTAACTCGAATCGGATTTTTAAATTTTAATTTAAATTTTTTTATTTTCGCAACTAAAGGCAACCGACAAATTAATTGGTACCGAAAGGGCGGTTCAAGGGTGCTAATCCTTCCTTGACCGTAACGACTCCCGAACCCGACACGTTTCTGGTACAACGCGGATCAGGTAAGATGGTGTCAGACCCACCTAAATTCGTTTTAAAATGGTCGGTGGCGACTCTAACCCAATCAATTCCAGTCGAAGCCCAACTCCGGGACCCACCCAAAAGACGGTTCCGACACATGCAATGTCAGAGCATATGATCAATGTCCTCTGTTGCTCATACACAAACCATGCAGTCATCTGTATTTAATAAATGGCGTCTTTCACGTTCAACATTGGTGAGAAGACGATCATGCACAGCGAGCCAGATGAAAGTTTTTACACGTTGAGGAGCAACCAACTTTAAAATCATCTCCCGTTTAAATTGATTACCCTCATCCTCCCTCACCACTGGATTTGTAGGCAGATATAGTTGTGAACTGTTTACCTCATTCCCAACGCCAACCATGAACATCTGGACTAAAACTCTCGAGGGGCGGAGGAACAATTGTTATTTTTGAATTACATCCTCTAGAAGTAAGGACGAGATAGTCTTCTAATCCCATGAACCGGAGGGGAGCACCTTATCACACAATGGGTTAAATTAGAGGAATTCGATCCAATGTAAGAAAAGACTAGCCTTTCCTCGTCATCCAACCAATGGTCGAACCAAAAATCCATACCCTTACCATCGCGGATGTTTTATGAGATATTTTCATTTCACTCCATATGCATTGTAACCATCTTCATAGCCGGGATCCATTAGTTCTATAAACAGAAAATAGTAAAGGGACATTCCATCTATGCTTAGCACAGATAATTCACACCCATAATTTGTTCGAATGAGTGGCTAATTGGAAAGCAATCTTCATCAAGAAAACTCTATTTATGAAATAGACTCCTCATGCCTATACCTCCACTAGTAATAGGTTGTGTCATTTTGTCCCATCTCACCAAAGGAATTGAATTATTATGCTTACTTGAGCCCCAAATAAATCTGCAGATAATTTTCATGTCATCACAAAGCCCTTTAGGAAGCCAAGTGGATTGCATTACGAAACCTGGAATGGCCTGAAAGATAGCTTTCGCAAGAATAATATATTCCACCAAGGATAAAGTTGTCGCCACCCAACCTGAAACACGTTGATTCATACGATCAAGTATATAAGAATAAGTAGCCTTTGTAACTCTAATGTGTAATGTGGGAACCCCAAGGCATTTCCCTAGGTCTCTAACCTCTTGGAAACCAAAGCTCTTAGCAATAGCATTCCTCAAGTTTGATGAGCAATTTTTGGAAAAGTGAATTTAAGTTTTTGCAACACTAATTCGGTGCCTCGACTCCCTGCAGAACTGGTCAAAGACCTCTTTTATGACACCCAATTGGCGCATATCAACCTCAGTAAATAACACCAAATCGTCAGCAAAAAAACAAGTACGATAAATCCGGATCATTTCTCAAAAGATGAATCAGTTTCCATTACCCCAACCAATTTTCTCTTCAATCATCTGTGATAATCTGTCCATGCATAAAACAAAGAGATAAGGAGATAATGTGTCTACTTGTCGAAGGCCTCTTGATGGTTTAAATGATTTAAATAGGCCCCATTCTACAAAATCCATGTTTAGACTGATCTAACACAGATCATAATTCAATTAACAATTTTCTCCGTTAAACCCACAACACGAATCGTCTCTTCAATGTAGTCCCACTCCAATCTATCATATGTTTTTTCAAGGTCAACTTTTACTTCCATCCAACCTTTTCAACCTGACATTTTGGCCATTGAGTGGATTGCCTCCCCGGATCAAAGCTCACTTGATTTTGAGCCACCCATTTTGGCCAAAACGGTTTCAAGTGACACACAAGGAGCTTAATGAGGATTTTATATAGGACACTACACAACTTGATCGGTTTAAATTGGCTAAAAGAGGAAGGATTACTGACCTTCGAAATTAATTCAAGCAACGTTTCATTCACCCAATCATCTAACACTCCAACAAAAAATTGCTTAACAAACTAATAGTCTGATTGCCCCACGATACTCCAATTCTTTTTGGTAGAAGGCCGCGTGGAGTCCATCTGCACCAAGAGATTTCAAAGGGGGCATACTAAAAATGACGTTTCGAACCTCATCCAAAGAAACGTTTAATCTCTTAATACTTATACACTTTATTAATTTGATTCTAATTTTAAAATAAAAATAATTAAATAAACTTAATCTTCTAATAAAGTTGTTTTGATTACATCAACTTAAAAAAATTAATGTGTGCTTTTTTTGTCTAAGAAAATATATTTGATGTGGGTGTTCAATGTCAAATAGTTGCGAATTATCTCTCAATAAATATTGTCTTGTACTTACCCCAAATTGATAAAAAAAAATCAGATCTCTTTGTTAGAACTAAATCATATTAAATAAATATGAAAATTAACCAATATCTACTCATGTCAAATCATCAAGAATAAAATACTAGATGCGGAAGTGTACCTAAATTAATAGATAGGTTGAAATCTTTCAATCTTTCTTTGGTTGTGATCTTCCAATAAGATAGAGTTCCATTGACTATGAACTCCTTGATAGGCACAAGAGTAAATACGAAAATATCTATTTCTTGGAGACCATAACCCCTTTATATAAATGATTTAAGAATTAATTATTGTCTATACTATACTTATAACTCTGCCCCTCATCAAGTTATAAATACAACTTTAATAGTATCTCCACTTTTATTTCCATGACACTTCTAATACCTTATGACTTTATAAATAATTGGTCACTTAATTTATGTCATATTTTATGATAACAAATATACATTTAAAATATGTGTCTATAATTATGGATATTAATCCAACAATCACCCACTTGGACAACATATGTTTCCTGATAAATGTATAACCTTATGAGCTCAAAACTTGTTATCATATAATAGGTATTCTATAACAATCACGTCCATCAACTATATCCATATAGAACCAAAGCGACCATTGGCATATCAATAATGACTAAACCCATCAATGGTCACATATACAAACACAATCAAATAACATAGATAAATCACGGAGTGTAGCATGGAAATTACATGCAATGTGAACCACATATGTCTATTTCCAACTGATCCTCTTTAAACTTTAGTGAGATAATATTCTACCAAAATCAAAGTATGGATAAACCAAAATAAACTTTATTCATGCAGAAATAACTTTAAAATAAATATCTTTAAACCGAAGTAACTGAAATTATGTTAAAACAAACGAGCATTTTTAGAGTTATAAACTCCCACTAAAATTAAATATCATTAAGTGATATTACACCTACATGAGTAGTGTACTCATAAAAAAACCTTGGGTGACAATTCCTTAGTAAGCGCACAATTATGAGTTTGTACCAATATGCTCTATAAACACATAACCACTCTAAATTTTATTTAACAACCAGAAACATAATGTTTATATGCTTAGACTTAAGGTGTTTCTGATACATATGGAATAAAGGACTGCAGCTTAGTTGTCACAAAATAACTCAAGTGAACTTTCTTATCAATCCATAATTAGTTGTTCAATCGATAAAATTTTGCATCGATATTCCAGTAAGTCGGAGCCCATAAACCTAATGATCTCCTACTAACTAGACCTCCGATATGTGAGCATGTAACATTTTTTCTTAAATGTATCGTATGAACCAATTTGGCTGTGATCCAACAATCCATACCCAAATTGCTTAATACCTGCTTAATATCCTAAAATCATACGCTATGTCTAAATGCATATAAGCTTGAGTATGAGCAACAAATATCATAATTATCCTGAAAGTCTTTCAATGAAACCTAAAAGAAAGTCTCTACAAAATCAATGCTTTCTTTATGAGTATATCCTTTAGATACAAGACATGCCTTATACTTGTCAACTTCACCTTTCGCATCCATTTTGGTTTTAAATATCCATTCGCAACCAATTAATTTTGCACCTTCAAGTAATGAGACAAGTTCTTAAACTTTTTGTCTTGTATAAAACTTATACTCTTCTTCCATTACATTAATCCACTTATGAGAGTCAGAACTTTTATTACATGACGAAAGTTGATTAGATCATCATCCATCATTTCACTGTCATCCTTATTTCTTAGAGAAATACAACATAATAATCTAAATATTATTTCTCTCATCTTGTGGATCTTCTTAACGACACTTGTTCTCTAAGGTTGTTGAGTTTGTTCTTCTTAAATGATTTCTCATCTTAAATGGAGAGTTGCTCAAAATAACCTTATTGAGATTCTAGATTCACTTTTTGATTAATGACATGTATAAACACATGAATGTCATCAAAAGTGATAATGGGAATTGAGTTATAATTCAATTCCTCCTTAAAATCAATTCCTCAAACCTTATTCTCCCTCCAAACTCAACATCCTAAAAAAAACAATGTTATAGATCTCACCTTAAAAATATTCATAATTATGAGATCATAAAACTTATAACCATTGGATCTCTCAAAATAACCAAAGTATTTGCTTAATGTTTTAGAATTCAATTTCTCTTTATTTGTCCTAGCTTATCTTAAAAGAGAACAACCCTTTGTAACCTATTATTGTCTTTTCTGAGTTAGACCCTTAACAAAATATTTTGGTTTTATTTTTGCCTTTATATTTATATGTACTTTTCAAATGAGTACTTTAAAACTTATTATGCTTTAGCCTTTATTCCTCTTGCACATAATGAGAAATAAGCTCATTTAGAGCTTTTATCTCCCTTTGAGTTGATTAAACTCTATAGGAAGCTATATTGAAATCACAAGAACAAGTAATTCTTTGGAAAAGCTCGATCTTAAGTGCCTTAAGTTCTAAAGCAATATGAAACATATCCATAACGTACTCCCTCACATTTCTTTGGCCCTTGTACTTTATAGACATCAAAGAAGTCAAAAGTGATGTCATTTAAATCTTATTGTTTTAGGGAAAACATTTCTTAATTTCATCAAGGAAACCATTAGCCTTAGTAATCTTTTCTAAAATATTGTGCTTAATGGCCACTAAACTTATGCAATTTGAACAAATTTCACCTCTCAAAATCCAATTAAGGATGTTATCCCCCATGAAATGTGAAAATTGTTCTTTCCTTAGTGCAAAGTTTATGTTCATGCAACCAAAACCTTATGTAAGTGCATTTTCTCATTCCTTGAGATTCGTTTTCTTAAGCATGGGCAGAAAATGTATAATAGCAGATATTATGATAGTAATAAATAAACAATTAACTGAACAAAACATAAATAAAATTGAAGCTCACATATTAAGTAAACAAATAAATTCAAAATTATGACTAATCTCATCTCAAGATACCAACCACTACATCAATATCAAGTCTTTGGACAATAATATTAACAGTAAACAATACTCTTGTTGCCGTAATCAAACATTGAGAATAAGCTATGTCGAACAAAATACTAATCTTTACCTTATAATTGTCACATGTTATTACCATAGGTGTCGCTTGAAATTCGGCCAAATAATAACTCTCCTTTGATCCAATAAATAAATGCATGAATTACAAGAAACACATAGTCATCTTGATATTCTAAAAAAATCAGTTTACACAATAGAGGTCTCTTTGGCGATATTATGTTTAAACTAATCTATCAAAATATCAGATATATCCATAATATGAATGAATTTGTTTCAAAATATATATATTCTATTAACCAACAATCAAAATTGAGAAATCCGAATTGAATATATATACATATATTGCTTTAACAATATAAATAAATACATATAAATATTGTCAATCAATCAATTTCTCCTCATTTTATCTTTCAAGTAAATTCAAAGATAACCAAAATAATAATAAATTTGAATACACTAAAACCTCATATCAAGATATCATATAATATATTAATATTTTATCTTTAGACAAAATATTCACCTTAAGTGATATCTGATGCAGTAACCAAACATTGATATTAAGAATATGTCAAACAAAAAATATTCCTTTGGGTCGATTTATTACTCACACGTCAAACCGAATAATTATCACATGCTTATTATCAAAGTTGTACATGCAATTATGTCAAATATTAATCTTCCTTTGGGTCGATCAATATGAGCATATCCTAAGCTTTTCGAGTCGAGTATCAAGTATCTCGTTTCGGCTTATTAAGAACTCAAGTCAAGTCCATTCGAGTCGAGTATTTATCGAATTTTGACCGAGTCGATATCGAATAGCTCACGATCTGTCTGGTGTGGTAATTTTATTTTATGGAATAATCATTGCTCAAGTGTTTTTGTTTTGGGTGTCGACTGGTACGAAGCTGGGGGTAAACAAAGTTGTAAGTTGTAACCTGAAGCGGCTCCAAATCAAAGGAAACAAGAAGCCCTCGGCTCTAGTCATATGATAATTCCATTTTAACTGCTATAAAATACACTGCTTCCGCCCTTTGATATGTCTATAAGGAAAATAAAAAAATGTAATCTTAATTATGGTAAGATTTGTCATTTCATATGACTTACCTTTCGAATGTTATTAGGCCTAATAATATTAAAAAAATGAAATCGAGGGTAAAATGGACCTGTATGAATGATCATGGGCTTGACAAGGCAACGAGTTGCAAGTATTTTCCTGCCCATAAGTTCAACAAGTTGCAAGTATTTTCCTCTAACCCATAAGATAAAATTCTAAAAAAGAAAGCCGTCTGTATCGAACCCACAACCACGTGCTCTACCATCTTGTCCTGCGTTCTCTTCTCTAAAACAAACATGAGTAGTTTGGTAGTCTACACATTCACTTTTATATATATTATGTTAAAAACTACCCATTTATTTTAGTGAAACCACTAAAATTCTTAACAAAATCCCCGTTTTATCCCCGTCAAACATGGTATTGTTTCTTGACTTTATTAAAAGTATTTTTTATGTTTTTCTTTTCTTTTCTATGGTCCAAGATTAAACTTTTTTTAAGAGAAAATACAAACGATTTTTAACGAAATCTTGTTTTCTTTTTCTTAGAAAAATAATAATATATGTATAAAACATATAGTATATCTCAATATAAATTATACCGATATGATTCAACCTTCTAAGTGAAGAAATTGGTTTGAGTCTTCCTCGTCATGTCATATATTATTCTAATTTTAAAAAAAACACTCAATTTACTTTTTTTATCATTAATTCTCTTATAATTAACTTTCAAATAAATACATATTTTCAAATGAAGATTCATATGAATAATGTTGACTAAATGATTTTATTAATTGAAACATAGGTAAAGTGATGGAAAAAAAGTTTGTATAATGAAATTTTCTCTAGGCCGGGACCTAATGCATCATACGAACAGTTAGGTATTTGACACGTATTGCTATAGGAGCATTCAATTGATCAAGCATGAACAGTCTATATTATTAGTTTATATACATGTTTTATGTGGGTGTGCATGCCTTGCGTATCATAAACATATAAATTTATTATATATATATTCGGATTAATATGGTTGTGTACGTGTGTCATTACGTATATGGATATATTCGATATTAAATATATATACGAAAAATTAACTTTAAATAAAATGATAATTATTATTATTATTTTTGGTTACAAGCCCGGAATCAATTAAATCAAGCCAAAAAATTACTACAATGTAAACGACCTAGCTAGGTAGGCCCGGACTGCCAACTTTGAAACCAAGCACCGCCGAGCTCTGTTTTGAAAATCGGAATGGATCGGTCGGTTTAACCGGTTTAATCGAGAATCGTTGTCTAGTCTGTTTCAATCTAAATTGATTAAACAGCTACTAGTGAACCGGCCAGAACCGCTGAACCGTTCGACCCGGACCGGCTGAAAACCTAAAATTTTGTTTTTTTTTAAAAAAAAATTAAACCAAATGTCGTTTGTTAAACGAGCCAAGTCGAACTCGAGTATTGCTAAGCTCGACTTGAACTTGAAAACTTTAAAAGTAAGCTCAACTCCACTCAAACTCACAAGTTAAAAATTATCAAGTTCAACTTGAACTCGAAATATAATATTGAAACTTGAACTCAAAAAAGCTTGAACTAAAAAAAATTTAGAATCTCAATTGAAGCCTAAAATTCGAGTTTGATTGAAGTGAAAGAATAGTTCACTCAATGCTCACCAAAAGGCTCTATGATTTTGAATGTCAAATTACCTCTATTATTTATAGAAGTTAGTTGTGATGCTCTTCTATGTTTCTTAGTAATGTGAGATTGTTTTGTTATCATATTTTTACTCTTTAGACTTTTAGGATGCTCTTCTATGTTTCTTAGTCATGTGAGATTGTTTTTTTTTTAAATTAAACCAAACAATATCATTTTGTTATGATTTTTTTAGCCATAAATTTATTTTTTAATTATAGTTATATAATTATATTTATTATTTAATATGTTTGACCTTAAATATTATGTTATAGTTAATTTGAATCATTTTCTTTCACTTGATTTTATGGTTTTTAATTTATATATGTTATGACTTGCTTTGAATATGACTTGTGATATAAAAAATTATTTTTTATTAAATATTTTTGGTATTTTTATTTAATTTTTTAAATAATTATGACGTCGTCCGGTTCTTCCAAGCGGTGGACCGATTCGATCGATTAAACCAATAAACCGATAGCATGACCGATTCGCTAACCGATCTGGTTCTGAAAACCATGCCGCCAAGCCTCGAGGTAGCCAACCGTCTGGATTCACGCGCCATGCTGCCACCACTGCTGTCCTCCTTGCCGTCGCAGTGCAAAGCAGGGGTCTCGGTTGCCGCAGATTGCCAAAAAGATGCAATGCTTTGCCACCTTTTCTCGCATGCAAGTCAAACCAAAACAAAATATCAGCGAAACGGGAAAATCTTCTCCCCTCAGCAGATGAGAACAGCGAAAAAAGAGAGGAGATTTCTTTCCTCAGCAAATCATACACGACAGGAAGCAACACAGCAGAAAAAGAAAACAAAAGGAATTACAAAGGGAAGATTTTTACATCAAAAAAAGAACTAGGCCTTCAAATCGTCCAGGCAAGCAATCTCAACGATTCTCCTCTCACATGCAAAAGCAAAAACGAAGCAAAGTTAAAAGATGGATTTTTATTTTCTGTTCGGGGAGGTGGGATATAAACCAAAAAGAAAACGAGGAAGGGGCATCTTTTTTTTTCAGAGAGCAGAATACCCGAAAGAAAAGAAGAAGAAAAAACTCACCTTATCGTTGGAGAGAACCACCATCATCCATCGGAACTAAGGAAATCTTCGCCCTTTTGAAGGTAATCACTCCCTTTTGATTTAGTTTCCATGATAGGTCTTCTTTATGAGTAAAAAAAAAAAAGGAGGCTGTACGTGGTTATTTGGGGATTCAAATGTTGAGTTTTTTTTTTTTTTTGGGTCAAAAGAAAAATGAGAGAAGCCCATGGTTTTTAGAACCGGACTTACCGTATTATCGGTTCACTAGTTCAATCGATTAAATCAATTAGACCGATTGGAAGAACCGAATGACGTCATAATTAATTAATTATTTAAAAAATTAAATAAAAATACTAAAAACATTTAATAAAAATAGTTTTTTATATCACAAGTAATATTCAAAGCAAGCCATAACATATATAAATTAAAAATCATAAAATCAAGTGAAACAAAATTATTCAAATCAATTACAACATAATATTTAAGGTAAAACATATTAAATAATAAATATAATTATATAATTATAATCAAAAAATAAAATTGGGGCTAAAAAAATCATAACAAACGATATCGTTTTGTTTAATTTTAAAAAAATCTCACAAGACTAAAAAACATAGAAGAATTTCACAAAAATCTAAAGAGTAAAAATATGAAACAAAACAATCTCACATGGCTAAGAAACATAAAAGAGCATCCCAACTGACTTCTATAAATAATAGAGGTAATTTGACATTCAAAATCCTAGAGCCTTTTGGTGAGCACAGAGTGAAATATTTTTTCGCTTCAATCGAGCTTGAATTTCAGGCTTTAATCGAGCTTCTAATTTTTTTTGAGTTCGAGCCTTTTTGAGTTCAAGTTTCAATATTATATTTCGAGTTTGAGTTTAACTTGATAATTTTTAGCTCGTGATTTTTTTAGTCGAGTTGAGCATACTTTAAAGTTTTCGAGTTCGAGTTGAGCTCAGCAATACTCGAGTTCGACTCGGCTTGTTTAACAAACGACGTCGTTTAATTTAATTTTTTTAAAGCCGGTTCTATTGGTTTTCAACCGGTTCACAGTCCGGTCCAGTTTGAATGGTTCACAACCGGTTCAGTGGTTTCTTCTGGTTCATTAATAGTAATTTAACCGGTGTAGAATAAATTAGACCAGGCAACGATTCCCGAACCGGCCGGTCCGGTCCAGTTTTCAAAACACTGGAGAAGGCTGTTCAAAGAAGGGAGAAACGGCTGAAGAAGGGGAAGTTGGCATAATATGTGGCAGGGTCTTTTTTTTCATAAGCCTAAAAGGCTTTATTTTGAGCCGAAGCACCACTGTTTGGTGGCCCCTCTTTGTTTCGTGTAAACATTTCAGATCAAGGGTGATTTGTGATTTTTTAGAGCTTGGGTTTAATTATAGTGTAGGTCCTCATACTTTTGTAGGTCTTATTTTAGCTATTGGTTTATATTAATGAAAGCTTTCTCCCGTGACTTCATGTTTTTGATTTATTACATTTTAGTCCCTGATGCTTCTTTTTTTTAAAATTTTTGTTTATTTTACATTTGGACATGCTATTTTCATAATTTTTATTTTAACCCCGAATATTTTTATGGGTTTATTGTGACTTTGGTGCCCAAAATAGGTGATCTTTATGCTTCATGACCTCATTCTTATTATGTTTGTTATGTTGTCGTTAAAGTTATTGGTTTTTTTTATTTGGTCACATATTTATTCATTTTATTTAATTTTTCTAATCTTGTACCTGGACCTGCCATATTTATATTATTGTACTTAGATCCCTGTAACATATTTAATACATACACACAATATATTCATTTCATACATATGTATTCTGTTTTATTTAAAATATTATGTATGCATATTATTTGTTATTATTTGTCTTTTACTATTTATTGTCTATAATTTTTTGTTTGCATTATATATGCTTAGTGTTAAGTATATCACGCTAGATTCGATCGTAAATATCTTTAAGATATTATTTTGTGAGCATAGTTCATGGAAAACCGTCTTAACTAATAAGGAATGTGTTTTCGAGGATTTTCCTCATAAATTAGTATCTTTTTTATTTTTGAGATTTTTTTAATATATTAAATATGTAAATTTCACTAAAAATTAAGGTTGTATTTTTTGTGAAGAGAATTCGTGGAAACATACCTTAACTGACAATGAGTGTGTTTTTGAAAATGTTTTTAAAACCGGACCAGACCTTGAACCGGTGAAGGTACTGGTTCAACCGGGTTCAACAGCGGTTCAACCGTGTTCAACAGCGGTTCAGCCGTATTCAACAGCGGTTCAACCGTATTCAACAGCGGTTCAGCCGGATTTTATATAAAATAATATATTTTTTTTAAATTTTACATAATATTCAAAGCAATATTAATAAATATATATAATACTTTTTTTAAGTTTACAATATTAAAAGGTATAAAAATATCACAAGTCATAACATATATAAGATAAAAAAAACATAAAATCAAGTGAAACAAAATGATTCAAATCAACTACAACATAATATTTAAGGTAAAACATATTAAATATTAAATATAATTATATAACTATAATCAAAAAATAAATTTGGGGTTGAAAAAAATCATAACAAACAATGTCGTTTGGTTTAATTTAAAAAAAAACAATCTCACATGGCTAAGAAACATAGAAGAACATCTCAAAAGTCTAAAGAGTAAAAATATGAGAACAAAACAATCCCACATGGCTAAGAAACATAGAAGAGCATCTCAACTGACTTCTATAAATATTAGAGGTAATTTGACATTCAAAATTATAGAGCCTTTTGGTGAGCACAGAGCGAACTATTCTTTCGCTTCAATTGAGCTTGAATTTTAGGCTTCAATCGAGCTTTTAATTTTTTTTTTAGTTCGAGCCTTTTCGAGTTCAAGTTTCAATATTATATTTCGAGTTTGAGTTGAACTTAATAATTTTTAGCTCGTGAGTTTTTTAGTCGAGTTGAGCTTAATTTTTAAGTTTTCGAGTTCGAGTCGAGCTCAGCAGTACTCGAGTTCGACTCGGCTCGTTTAACAAATGACATCGTTTGGTTTAATTTTTTTAAAAGAAAAAAAGAGAACCGGCGGTTCACACCGGTTTTGCCGGTTTTCAGCCAATTCATCCCGGTTTTGCCGGTTCTCAGCCGGTTCTTCCTGTTATTTACCGGTTTTGTGCTCATCCGGTTTTGGGAGTTAACCGGACCGGACAGGCCACCGGCTCACGGTTCAACCGGCCGGTCCGATCAGATTTTAATAACATTGGTTTTTGAGGATTGTATGTACGAAATAATACCATTTTCAATTTTTTTTCCTAATAGGATAACAATTTAGATGTATATTTGAATTTGCAAATTTCAATATTTAGATAATGTATAATTGATTGGGTACCAATTTTGGGCGCTGTGAAAGTGCTCATCCTTCCCCACTCGTAGTCGACTCTCGAACTCATATCACTTTTTATCTTTTAAAATTATTTTAAATGATATTTTTATGTATTCGACCTATATAATCCAAAGGTCGCTCCAAATTTATTTTTTTATTTATTTTAAAAAACCAATCTTTTCAAAAATTAAGATGGATCGCTCCCGCCATTGCTCTAAAAAACTTAAGTATCGTTTCAACAAAAAGTATATACACATGTATTGTAACACCCCCAACCCGTATCCGACCTGGATACGAGTCCGAAGTGTCACATTGACTTTTCAAACATTTATTCGTATAAAATAGTGAGTAATTCAAAAACTTGGATAACATTTAACTTATTCAAAACGTTTACAAAATATATCAGAGTTCATACAATTTATATCTTTAGACTACATGCCAACTACACTCTATATACCATACATATATTTTCTGATCTGACAATTGGGTAAGGAGAACTGACCTGTCCTGCTCCTCTTAACTCTTTACTCTTCTCACTTCTGTAACCTACGTGTGAAACAATCACACGCTAAGTCGTCGACTTAGTGAGGCATAAAACATATAATAAAACTCTAACTCGTAATCATGCTTGAACAATTCCTACTAACATATCACATGTAAGCATCATACCCACATATACATGTAATGATTCCTACTATGCACCTTTCATATAGATATATATATATATATATACCTATCCACGCATACATATAATTATCTTCTTTCTATCATTATCATATTATCACCTTTCATATTTCTATTCTCTTGTTCATAATCAATTAAGCTCATATCATATCTTATAGCATATACAATAATCACTAACACACATATATCATCTACAGTACATTCCATGTTATCTTATTAGCCCATGTGCACCTGTGAGAACTGTAGATATGTGAGTCTATTAAGGTTGTACACCACTATGATGTCACCACAGCTCATATAAATGTCCCGAAGGACCTATCCAGAGGTCACAAAGATCCTCGGTAACTGTCCAGAGGTCACAAAGATCCTCGTAACTGTCCAGGTCATAAAGATCCTCGGTAACTGTCAAGAGGTCACAAAGATCCTCGGTAACTGTCCATAGGTCCCGAAGAACCTAGGTAAACTTTCCATATGTCTCGAAAGACATAGGTAAACCCTCGACTCTTGGCATGCCAACTATACCCCTAGCTCTCAAGACACATAACATGGGCATTTTCTTTTATACTTATCATTTCACATAACACATAGTTCAATTACTCATAGAACATTTTCATATGAGTCACATTTACATGTCACATAGCTTATATACTTTCTCGCGTAGTTACATAGATCCATGTCATATAATATCATAGCTTAGTTCATTTCTCAGATATTCATATAAACATACATATCATATCTTGTTCACATATGATCATATATGCTTCATATAACACAAGAAACACCTATAACACTTTCTCATAGTTTATATCAATTTTCAGAGTCCTATCATATTACCTGATGGCATATATCATATAGATATAATACTGATATCATATTATCTACCTGATGCTCCATTTCTTTGTATTCCCTTTTTCATATCATCATACATTTACATATTCTTATATATTCTCATCTTATACTTATATTACCTATGCATATAACCTTATGAGCTATTCTTATATTACCCTATATCAACCATACTTTGTCTATCTCACTTTTCATATCATTCATTCAAAGCATGTTAACACCTATATCATGCATACATACAATTTATGTCATGCATATACATATAATCATTCATGCATTAAACATAGGAAATAGACTTGTCACAAGTCTTGTTTCCATTTAGCACCATAAATGAATTAATATGCACTCACCTGGCCTCACTAGTCCATTTCAATCTCTTATCTTCCCTTTTTATCGATCTTACTTGTCAATGATTCCGGAACTCGTTTAGGCTCTGAATCTACATAATTATACATTTTAAGACAATTATTAGATACCTACACCTTTTAATTGGATACTAGCAACTTAAACGAACTTATTAAACCAATATTAACATTTTCCTTTAGGGGGAATCGGTTCCCTCCTGTGGGGGTATCGGTTCCCCTCTGGCATTCTGGAATTCTGTCGTTTGAAGGGTATCGATTCCCCTTGAATGGGTACCGATTCCCCTTGCCCAAAATCATTTTTTAGCTCGAAAATCACTTCATTTTCTCTCAAACACTTCATATATCATCCCCTTTTCATTCTTAACTCTAGTACACATACTTAAACCAATCTATATTCATTTATTTCATCTTAAACCTCAAAATCCTATCATCCATATAAGATTCAAAAATCATACCAAATTTTCAATGTGTTCTAAATCAAATTCTATCACTCCAAATCTCTTAATTTAACCATTGACAAGTCAAATTTAACTTCAAATTCTACTCATCAATTCTTTTCCAAAGTTCATATAAAAACTCCAAATCTTTAATCTCTCTTAACTCCTCCATTCTTTGATTTTTACTGTAACCCAAGCTTTCCTTATGTTTATCCATCAACTAAAGATCAAAACCAAGCTTAAAATTCAAATAATAATCAACTAATAAAACTCTCACCTTTGCCTTGCTCTCCCACGCATGAAGAAGAAGAAAGGAGAAGAGAACTCTGGATATTTCTCCCATTTCCCACGTGTATATAATTCCTTAAATGATCAAATGACCATTTTACCCTTTATTTCCTTTAACAATTACAAAATAACCTTCATCATATGTATCCAATAATCATTGAACTATTTCATTCTTATACTTTAGTCACCAAATTCTGAAACTTTACAATTTGGTCACTAACCCGATATTGAGGATGTTACAAATCTCCCCTCCTTTTAAGAAAATTCGTCCTCGAATTTTTCACTGAACATCTTAGTAATAACATATCTTCTAATGTTTTTATGTTGCTTCCCTGACTTATTCTTTCTTATCATCATAAGAAACTTACTTTTTAATCCTTTAGTTTTCCAACTATCTTTTTCGTTTATACACTCCTCTTCTGTTGCTTATCATATAAACAATAACCAGTAATACCAATCCATTATTGTCTTTTCTCTCATTCAACTATGCATTTTTCCTTTGACCTTTCTAAAATTCCATATAATGTCACTCATCACGTTGACAGTACATCCATCTCATCACTCATTAGATCTTTTTAACATTCTTATGGTGACACCTGTTCACCATATTCTATCTTATTCACATAATAACAAAACTACTCTATTTAATTTCTCCACTATGGAGAAATGAACATCTTCTAGCATTATCTTCATATCATATATCCAAAGGTCTGTAACAACAGAGCCTTCCTCAAATTCACCCTTGAGATCGGGTGCTCATAACTCTTTTAACTATTTCAATACATTCATTCTATGAATTAACGAAGTATACAATTAAAAACATATCGGAATATCATTCAACATCATGAATCATTCTTTAATCTTATACAGACATTCCCTGAGGTTTTCGCTCTTCTCCCTGCCTGGCCAGGGCAGGTGAATGCTATTACCTTCAGGTCTATCGTCTTGTATTTTACTTTGGAAACTCTCATATTTTCATGTGCTCATATCATTTCTTCTATCAGATATCACGTGTGCATATGCTCATCCAATTCATATTGTATAACATATGTCAATTGCATATGTTCACATGTCATCCATCATATCATATAAACATATATATAGATTTCATAAATCATTCTCAGTATTCACTTATCTTATATAACATAACAATTTAACTCTATTAACAAGACAGCACACTCCTTATCCTATCAGATCAGAAATATATTTTTTTTCTCACTTTGTAGTTGGCATGTACACTTTTTAAAACACTTTCGACTTCGTTTTTAGCCTAGAATCGGCTAAACCGTAGCTCTGATACCATTAAATGTAACACCCCCAACCCGTATCCGACCTGGATACGAGTCCGAAGTGTCACATTGACTTTTCAAACATTTATTCGTATAAAATAGTGAGTAATTCAAAAACTTGGATAACATTTAACTTATTCAAAACGTTTACAAAATATATCAGAGTTCATACAATTTATATCTTTAGACTACATGCCAACTACACTCTATATACCGTACATATATTTTCTGATCTGACAATTGGGTAAGGAGAACTGACCTGTCCTGCTCCTCTTAACTCTTTACTCTTCTCACTTCTGTAACCTACGTGTGAAACAATCACACGCTAAGTCGTCGACTTAGTGAGGCATAAAACATATAATAAAACTCTAACTCGTAATCATGCTTGAACAATTCCTACTAACATATCACATGTAAGCATCATACCCACATATACATGTAATGATTCCTACTATGCACCTTTCATATAGATATATATATATATATACCTATCCACGCATACATATAATTATCTTCTTTCCTATCATTATCATATTATCACCTTTCATATTTCTATTCTCTTGTTCATATAATCAATTAAGCTCATATCATATATCTTATAGCATATACAATAATCACTAACACACATATATCATCTACAGTACATTCCATGTTATCTCTTATTAGCCCATGTGCACCTGTGAGAACTGTAGATATGTGAGTCTATTGAGGTTGTGCACCACTATGATGTCACCACAGCTCATATAAATGTCCCGAAGGACCTATCCAGAGGTCACAAAGATCCTCGGTAACTGTCCAGAGGTCACAAAGATCCTCGGTAACTGTCCAGAGGTCATAAAGATCCTCGGTAACTGTCCAGAGGTCACAAAGATCCTCGGTAACTGTCCATAGGTCCCGAAGAACCTAGGTAAACTTTCCATATGTCTCGAAAGACATAGGTAAACCCTCGACTCTTGGCATGCCAACTATACCCCTAGCTCTCAAGACACATAACATGGGCATTTTCTTTTATACTTATCATTTCACATAACACATAGTTCAATTACTCATAGAACATTTTCATATGAGTCACATTTACATGTCACATAGCTTATATACTTTCTCGCGTAGTTACATAGATCCATGTCATATAACATATCATATAGCTTAGTTCATTTCTCATATATTCATATAAACATACATATCATATCTTGTTCACATATGATCATATATGCTTCATATAACACAAGAAACACCTATAACACTTTCTCATAGTTTATATCAATTTTCAGAGTCCTATCATATTACCTGATGGCATATATCATATAGATATATAATAACTGATATCATATTATCTACCTGATGCTCCATTTCTTTGTATTCCCTTTTTCATATCATCATACATTTACATATTCTTATATATTCTCATCTTATAACTTATATTACCTATGCATATAACCTTATGAGCTATTCTTATATTACCCTATATCAACCATACTTTGTCTATCTCACTTTTCATATCATTCATTCAAAAGCATGTTAACACCTATAATCATGCATACATATAATTTATGTCATGCATATACATATAATCATATATTCATGCATTAAACATAGGAAATAGACTTGTCACAAGTCTTGTTTCCATTTAGCACCATAAATGAATTAATATGCACTCACCTGGCCTCACTAGTCCATTTCAATCTCTTATCTTCCCTTTTTATCGATCTTACTTGTCAATGATTCCGGAACTCGTTTAGGCTCTGAATCTACATAATTATACATTTTAAGACAATTATTAGATACCTACACCTTTTAATTGGATACTAGCAACTTAAACGAACTTATTAAACCAATATTAACATTTTCCTTTAGGGGGGAATCGGTTCCCTCCTGTGGGGGTATCGGTTCCCCTCTGGCATTCTGGAATTCTGTCGTTTGAAGGGGTATCGATTCCCCTTGAATGGGTACCGATTCCCCTTGCCCAGAAATCATATTTTTAGCTCGAAAATCACTTCATTTTCTCTCAAACACTTCATATATCATCCCCTTTTCATTCTTAACTCTAGTACACATACTTAAACCAATCTATATTCATTTATTTCATCTTAAACCTCAAAATCCTATCATCCATATAAGATTCAAAAATCATACCAAATTTTCAATGTGTTCTAAATCAAATTCTATCACTCCAAATCTCTTAATTTAACCATTGACAAGTCAAATTTAACTTCAAATTCTACTCATCAATTCTTTTCCAAAGTTTCATATAAAAACTCCAAATCTTTAATCTCTCTTAACTCCTCCATTCTTTGATTTTTACTGTAACCCAAGCTTTCCTTATGTTTATCCATCAACTAAAGATCAAAACCAAGCTTAAAATTCAAATAATAATCAACTAATAAAACTCTCACCTTTGCCTTGCTCTCCCACGCATGAAGAAGAAGAAAGGAGAAGAGAACTCTGGATATTTCTCCCATTTCCCACGTGTATATAATTCCTTAAATGATCAAATGACCATTTTACCCTTTATTTCCTTTAACAATTACAAAATAACCTTCATCATATGTATCCAATAATCATTGAACTATTTCATTCTTATACTTTAGTCACCAAATTCTGAAACTTTACAATTTGGTCACTAACCCGATATTGAGGATGTTACATGTATCGCCATTTATGGCCTAGCTATTTAAATCTTAAGTAGTACCATCTATTATGAGTATGGCCTAAGCATGTATTCCGGATAAATGTTACCTCACTCGTAAAGTTTTACCTCTTCTAACGCCTTCATAGTGGTTCATGCACGTGAAATCAAATATATCTTTCTATTATAATTGATAAAAAAATATACCCTTTGTTCTTAAGATAATATTTTAACATCGTCAGAATCAACTACGCCAACACATCAATTCATCAACGTGACATTTGATAAACGTAAATAGCTCAAAGTAGAAAATAGTTTCCATTAAGTAATTATTAAATGAATAAAATAAGTCCATGAAAATCTGAATAATACAAGTTAGAGGGGACCAACTCCTTTTTCTCCTATTGATCCACGTGTAAAGACGTAACATATATATAAATTTCTCTCTTCAAGAGAAGACTCAAAATTTATTCACTTTAAAATCTTATTCGAACATGTTAAGAAAATATTTAAATTCATTCTCTTTAAATCTTATCGGAATCTATTAAGAAAATCTTTAAGTTTGAATCCATGACTGGTGGTTCTTGTCCAATTTAAAAGAAGTAAACCACTAATTCTTCTTTTGCTGTACATCAACAAAAAAGTAATTATCTATTCCACCATAAAAATAAATGTGTTTGAGCCCTTATGTTTGGACATAATAACCAATGACATTCATCGTTGAACTCACATTGTAGGTTAATTGAATTGTAGAAGAGAAGAGGATAGGAGAGGCGTTTCGTTGTGCCGGCCATTGTCAATAATCGAGGCATTGCCAAGATTTAGTTTAGTTCAGTTAAGGTACCAAACATGGGAGTTGGTGGACTCCATGTTTCCACGTGCGTGAAGAACAGTGTTTGTCCCCAAAAATGCATAGGGACCATGTTCATGTCCTTATTCGAGAAAATCAGTGTCTTCTTTTCGCCATATCAAACAAGCCTTTGAGTGGATTCCAACAACACATTCTACACAAATGATTCCCAACCTTAGTAGTGGGTTTCCCTTTCAAAAACCTAATCCTAAAAGATTATTATTTCTCCTTTAAAAACAAAGGGAGCCCCTCCTAAATAACAACAGATTATCAAGTAGCAGACTTCTTTACCTCACCAAATCTATGTACTCAATGGGGCCACCCATGTTCTTCTGTTTGTAAGCATTGGTTATGCTTCCCCCACGCAGGGACCAAGCCTACATTTTCATAAACTAGTATTCTACACTGTTTGTGGGGTTTCAATTCACCCTTTTTTGAATTTCGATTCAAATAATTTGTGTTATATGTAATGCGTATTTGGACCTGATCAATTTTGAGATATTACTACATCGATAACTTAAAAAAAGCATATCTATCATGCATGTACTCATCTTTAGGCATGAGCCTAACGACAACCCTATAGTTTATTTCCTGTATTTGCAGCAATTATTGATCTAACAAATTAAGTTGCACATATCTTTTTTGCATCGACCAAGACTATTTATTTCTTCATATGGTTCATCGTGCCATACATTTATTACTCCCTTTTAATCCCATGGTGCAAAGGAAAGGAATCAAAGAGAACCATACAGAATCCCACGCATATATCTCAGTTATTACTTGTTTGATTTAAATAAAAGAACAGTGTTTGGTAAGAAGCAGGCACATGTTAGAAAAAATGGCGACATTTGGTGGCAACACAAACTTCCAACCTTCCCTGATTCAATCATTGGTGATTGTTATCATAATATTTGTCGATCCATCCTTAAGCTAAAAATTGTAAATTGGTCCTTTTGTTATATGTTACTGATTTCTTTTACTATATAAAATATATTATATATATATATATATAATTTAGTTTTAAAAATAAAATAAAAATGGTAAATATGTAGTGGATTGCTTGAAGGTTCAGAGGCATTCAGTTCGACGAATAATTAATAATACCATAAACAGAAATGCCAATTATGTAGGACTTCAACTTTCCGTAACACTTGTCAAATGCAAAATAGTAGATCAATAATGGAGGAATATAAAACCTAGCTAAACTATAAGCTATAACTATGCTGTCAGAAGATGATTCCCATTTCTCGGACAGGTTCCTCATAAATTATTCTTTTATATATACAGTATTATTCATTCAAAATAAATGACAACATCCTTACAAATAGATTTTACATCTCAAAAGATAAACAAGTTCCCTCTATAGCTCTATCAATTAATTATTTCTTATTTAATTTGAATAAATAAGAATTATAATATGCACAATTATCACAATTCAAAAATATGCCTCTAACATCTTGTTTAATTTGCAGAAGAAAATATTTGCACATGTCTTGAAGCTTTGCCATGGTTTCTCCCATAGCTTTGTTCTTCTCAAATATAATCGTTAATCACCTTTGATTACAGAAGCGGATGTAGTAAGCCCAATTTTAAACCTATTCTTAAATTTTTAGATCCGTCATTGCCTTTAATGAAAGAATAAAAATTACACTATGTACATTTCATACATTGAAAATTACAATTTGTATAAGTTGTAACCTTTCCGAATTTAAAGTATTAACTTCTTATGAAAATTCTTAACTGATGGTACTCCCAACTAGTGAAGACTCGACCCTAAATTTTATGAAGTTGATAATACATTTTGACGACATGTTTGTAACCTCGATAATTGTAATGCAATCGAAAAAGTGGCATGAGAGTTCTCTAGAGACCATATACGAATCTATTCTGAATTTCACTCCAAAAATCGGAAACCCTGGAATATTCTCCCTACCTTCCTTTTGAAAAAAAGCTGATGCAAGAGATTCTTCATAAGGAAGTTATGAGAGACCCTTCTTTCCCTGGTGGCTAAAATATGAATCTAAAGGTGGCTAAAATATTCACAATCAATTATATATACCATAGATACAATAATAATAAAATTGGAGGTTGTTCCATCAATTCGGTACCTTCAGAATGAACTTTGAAGAAATAATTATCTTCTTCAACCTCGAACAGTGCAACCTGGTCTTGACTTTAGTTATGGACCAAACCGTCCCTCTGGCAATGAAGTGAATATAGTTCTTAAAATATTTATATAAATCTGCAGATGGATTTGCAGACTAGCTGAACTTTAGTGACAAACACAAGCTTAGTGGTATGGCAAGCATTCTAAAAGTTGTAGTTGGTGCATTGATAACTTTTAATAACTAATTAAATGATCGAGGAACAAATACAACTTAAAACATTATTTGTATCACGTGAAAATCATGCTTTCAGTATGGCAAATGCTGGATTGAAAAAAGTATTCTTATTTTTTGGAGACAGACAAAGTGCCAAAGCTACAAGTCTTTTACCCTTGTAATTAGGTAGTCACAAGATGTACGAGGCTTTCAAGCCAAAAATCAAGACAGAATTCGTATAATCATATGTTTTTCCCTTCTTGTTCATTCTTTCCTTAATTAACATGAACAAGAATTTTACTACATAATCTAATCCCCACCCTTTTACAGTCGCATTTTCTTGTCTTCTACATTCTGTATTGCGCTTGTAAAGATAACTGTTTCCATTCAACCAAGCGCCGTAAAAAATCCATCACCTGCAAAAAAAAAGAAAAAGATACGACTTCTGTTATGGAGTGACGATGTTATTTTCTGATCCAATATGTATGTTTGCGATCATGATAAATGCAATCACTGGTTCAGAACTTACCTCATCGGGTTCTTGTAAAGAATATGATGCACTTGTTTCCTTGGGAACTTGGAGACAAGAATGCCAAAACCTTGTCCTCTGTCTCTCAATATCTGAAATCAAAGTCTTAGCAAGATCCACTAATGTTTATAAATTAAAGACATGCCCCAGCTTCTGTTTCAAGCATTGGATACCTTAAATGCATCTTCATCGGTTCGATCATCTCCGATGTAGACCGGAAAAAAGTCATTACAATTAGCGTATCCTACAGAAAAAATCACATTTTGTAATAATGGTTAGTGATCAGAGAATATCGTGCCATGATTTTGCTAGCATTAAACAATTTCAACTGAAATAAAGTAATCAAATGGTGGAGGTGACTGCTGCTGTTTAAACTCTTTATGGATTATACATATAAAATACACTTGCAGACATGAAGTGGAGATGTTCGAGAATCAAACGACATGTAATAAAGAAGTACACTTACCAAGAGATTCTAATAAGAATTCAAGGGCTTTCCCTTTGTCCCATTTTATAGTAGGACGAATTTCTAGAACCTTTCTGCCTTGAGTTAACCGGAGTTTAGGGTATTCCTTCAGAACTGATCTAACCTGCTGTGCCAGTTCGCTCCATTTCTGCATTTTTAATAAAGAAAATTCTATGTAACCAAACATGATTTCTGTTAATAAGATGATAATAGCAATCGATATTCGTCGACGTCGATTACCTTTTCTTCGACACATCGGAAGTGTACCGAAACACAAAACTTGTTGTTCTCGACTTTAGCCCCTGGAGTTGATTTTGTTGTGTCAACAAGTTGTTTGTAAACCTCATCTATCATGGGAAGGAACTCACTAGCTGGTTGGAAGCGAACAGGTTCACTATCCTGAAGTGTAAAAGAAGGGAGTTGGGAAATATTCTCGATCGAAGGGTTAATTCGGTTACGTGATTGAATCTCGATATCTGTAACTCTAAGATGATCATTTTGGCCCACTTACTCTGTTAGAGTTGGAACGTTTCTCTGGAGCTTTAATGTCCATACCATGACTTCCAGCATAGTACAACTCAGCTAATTTGACAAATTTATACACCTACCGTTTCCGCAAACATGGAAACAATCATCAACAGTAAAAATAAACGAAGAAAAAAAGATACTGCAAAGTTAAGGCAAGAAAATGTACCTTGTCTCTGCATCTGCCACTCACTATAGCAGTAGGAAAACACTTGGCAACCTTTCTCACAGTTTTTCTCATCTGGTTCATTACAAAACATGAACAGTTTGTTAACAGGGAAACTATTTATACAAAGGCTAAACCACTGTCTGTGTGTTTCATATACACAAATAGCTCACCTTCTTGGACATGAAAGCTCGATCCGGATCCTCAACGATTGGCGAAAGAGTGCCGTCGTAGTCAAGAAACATGACTATTTGTTTGCCTTTCGACGCGTCGATTATCTGCTCAAACATCTCAAGGGCAGATGGATGCTGTAGCTGAAAGTTATCATCAACCATTAAAAATAAAATCAGAATCTTTTTGTTTGTTCGAAATATCAAAGACACCAGCCAGATAAGCTCGTGACTTACATTCCAGGAACCTTGGTCATAGGCAAGGGAAGGTGTTGATTTGATATGAGTAGGAGAAGAAGCTCTCATGGAATCGACCCATGCATTAAGTCTTGCCCCAGCACTGATTTCAAGGTTCTGCAACAACTTCTTCCTGGAAATGGAGATATATCCGTGAGGTGCCGGTGGCTTTTGTGCCGACACGGTCACGGTGATTGCCATGCTGAGGACAGATTTCCGATCAGTGATCACATTTTGAGCGGCAACCATATTCTTTGTTCTTTCTTCAAAGAAACTCACTACAAAGCGAAAAAGAACGTTTTTAGTAAAGCTTTTATAGTTAAAGAGCACAGCTTTTGAGTATCCCCCAAAATCATTAAAAAAAACAGAGCTTACCATTCGGGTAGTTAAAAGAAGAGGCGGAATTCAATCGAACGGTGGTGGGGATGTTAATGTTAAGGTTAAAGTTTCAAACTTCAAACAGAGTGTTCTGTTTCGTTTTCCGAAGAAGCTTAAAGATTTTGAAGGAAATAAATAAGACTTGAAATGACGAAACATTCAAAGTCTTACAAAATGGGGGGGGGGGGAGACTAGGAGAGGGACAAGAAGGGGTGGGAGTATTGAAGCCCGTTTTATAGCCCACGAAACCAACCAACCGATTCCTAAACTATTCACAGACGTAGGACCCCTACACTCCGCGGTAGCCTGTAAACGAATCGAACGCATACGAATGAAAGTATGTTCATGTTCGTTCATTTAATAAATAAACGAACATGAACATAAACGAACATGAACATAAACGAACAAATTTTTTTTTATGTTCGTTTATTAAGGAATATAATTTGTTCATGTTCGTTTATTTAATAAATAAACAAACACGAACATAAACGTTGGAGACCCTACCTTCTATTGTTTTTTCATGAAAAATAGTCGACAATGCAAATCAACTAAATCTACGCCATTCTAATAAATTCGCCGGCTAAAAGTTTTGTTACATCAATGTCAGACTTTAATGAGGTTTGTTAATAATGGTCCTTTCTGTTGGCAGAGTAGAAAATTTAACAGCATGAAGATTTCGAACGGCACAAATTGGACTACAAGGCAATAAAATAGATTCGAAATCCCTTCGATGCTACATATCGTAATTGATATTATTGCTAAACTACCATTTAGAATTTTAACGTACTTAAAGTTTACTCCACAACTAAAGGTCACACAAGAACTATGAAAACAAAAGTTCATTGTCAAAGTGTATTTTTCTACTTATTAATGGGTTCTTCCTGGAAAACCCATTACTTCCGCTATTACACTCTTTTTCAGAAATTACATAAAAACCTTTGTTTTGGTTTTGGTAAATTCTATTATATTTTTTTTCTTTACTGATGCTCATATACTTCCGATTGTTACCTTTATCTTCCCATCTATTTCTAGAAAAAAATATGATGTTTTCTTGAGTTTTAGATGTGAAGATACCCGCAATAACTTTACATATCAACTAATAAGCCAAATAAAACAGAGAAATATATGAAAACAGACCTGTAAACTTCAGATTGCACTATAATATAACTTGTTTTGAAGCTTTCAGCAATTGTCTCCACTCTCCAGTGAATATTAGGATTTGTGAAAAAATGGGAAAATGAATATATGTGTGAGGTGCCTCATGGGTTAACATATTGGATTTAATCTCCAAATAAAATTGGGTTAATTATGGAATTGGTCATCAGAATATCAGATTAATTAATATTTTTAAGATACTTACAAATTGGTCACCAAAATTGATTTAAGAAGATTGGGTTAAACATAAATGAATGAACATAAACGAACATAACCGAACGTTCACGAATGTAAATGAACGAACGAGACCTATGTTCATGTTCGTTCATTTAATTAAACGAACACAAAATCTTGTTCATGTTCGCTAATTTAATAAATAAACGCACATAAACAAACTTCTCGTCGTACGATTCATGAACGATTCGCTGAACGTTCAGTTTATTTACAGGCCTACTATGCTGGTGTCACCATCCTCCCACGATATCCTCTTTTATTTTTTTTTTATTTTTTTATGTTCTTTTTCTGGAGGGTCCCCACTACTTTTTAGAGAAGCCGAAACCAATAATAACAACAATACTGGTTATAAGTATTTTTCTTGCTAATTTGTTTAATAATTTTCATCTGTATATTATTATTTAATTTAGAGGCTTAGTTTATAAAAATTATTGGGATGTAATTTTATATTCTTGCAACTATTATTTGGTAGAATTAATATTGATTTCTTATCTACTAGTACTTTATAGTTACATCTCTTGTTTATCTGTTTTAAGTAATAAGACAATGTGACCCCTTCCTCCTTATGAATTTGTTATGATCATAGAGCCTTTGTTCTTACATATTTAGTTTCAAGACCTTAAGAATGCATCAATATCAAAAGATTTTGCGAAAAAATTAATCATCCCTATATCGCTCGACTCGATAAAATTACTAAATAAATAGAAAACACACATGATCCACACATCAAAAATATTGAAACTAAAGTCTTAAACATAGTATAGTACAATCAGGAGCGAATGTATGCAACCTTTAAGGAGAGTATTTATATACCTATTATTTTGGGGGAAAAAAATATCAAATTTAGTTTAATTTATATGGTGAAAACTATAATTTCATCCTCTTGTTTTATAATGAAACTTTTCAATTGGCACATGTGTTTATTTATTGGTTGGTTAAACAGCGTCTTCAAGCAGCCAGTGACAGAGCTGTGAGAACCGTGAGGTAAAACTGTAAGAGACAATTTTTACAGGCTACTGCTATTGCTTGCAGTTATGGCACGTGCAAGGCGTTCATTGTCTACTCCATCTCATGGATTCCCGCCACGTGTAAGACCAAAATCGACTCACTGTTTTCGGGAAGTTTAAATTGCGTAATTTGAATAAATAAATTCCTTTTAGAAACTTATTGGGCAAATTTTCGAATCATATCTTCAATAATAAAATAAAATTTCGAATCATGTTAGATTTGTTTGTTCAGTTCATTGAACCTGATTTTGTGTTTAGTATAGGTGTATGTAAGATTATTTATTGATGCCATTTAGGGTTCATGATGTATGATTTTATATTTTATAGATTATTAATAAATTATACGCTGATATATCATTACATAAAACATAAATTCAAGTGATTTAATTTTTAATAATATATTATCATGAAATGTTGATAATATATAAAAGTATATTCTATCATTATATTAAATATTAATTCATATATTTTATTATATTGTGTTTTAAAGCAAAGAAAAAAGTTGCACATATATATATATATATATTTATATTTTTAGATAAATTTTATAATTTATATTTGAAGATAATAACCAGAAAATAAATTCTTAAACAAATATATATTAATTAAAGATCGTGTTAATATTGTTTTCTTTTAAGTATGTTAAACTGAAGAGTGACACATTTATAAGGTTTTGTCCCATTTATCCTTAAGAGAACGTATGAATATTTATAAGTTTTTTTTTTCAGTCACATAAGTGATCGGAAAGGGAGATTTTTGGAGATGCAATTCCAAACTTCTAATTTTTAAGTTTGGATTATATTCTCCCTGTTTAGATTGGTTGTATTTAAAATAAATATTCTAATAGGCTGAATTTGTTTAGTTGAGTCTTTAAATAATAAAAATACATTTTATTTTAAAATATATTAGTCTTACCTGTTTTTTATAGAGTAAACTACCTATTTAGTCATTCATGTTTTTATTTTTATCATTCAATTACTAAAATTTTCATTATACTCATCCAAGTATTCCTCCTTTTCAAATAAAAAAATAACAAACTTATTCCCACAGGATCTACTAAACTCACGTTAAATATGTATGGAATTTAGATATATTCTTCTTCTCATATCGACAGACTTTCTAATTATCCAAATCAGTTGGTAGAGCACAAGACTCTTAACCTTGGGGTTTCACGGTGGGCAATTCATAATTCGAAGGTCTCCCACGGAAACTGCTCTCAACATAGTGTTGGGGGCAGCCTACTATCATACCTCCCCCTTACCCCATTACATATAGGAATAAAGATCAGCTAATTTTTTTTTCGAGCTAATGCTATGATATTCAATAATTATGAGATTCTTCCTCTTTTCTCTTTCACTTTACTTTGTTGGTTCATGGATTACACATTATGTTGATTTTATATTGTTTGGGGTTAGGCAGGAGCGGATGCACTAAGCTCTCATATAGGTTATGTGTATTCATTATTTTGAAAAATGATTTAAATTTAATTTAATATGTTAAAAAAAATTGTATACCTATTATTTTAAAATATAATATTAAAATTTTAGATTTAATTTTTAAATTTATAAACCCGCTACTGAGGTTAGATATAATGATTTTGGCTCGAAGATGGATGATTTGTTTGTTATTTGGTGATAGTGAACAAGTTAGGGGCCAGAATAGATCAATAACGGTTAAAAATCATCACATTTCTTAAAAATTGTAAACTGTAGTTTTAAATTCTCATGTAGTTGTACGAGACATATACGGATCGCCGTACATACCCCGAAAACTTAATGTGTCGATTACGTTGTTTTTTCAAACCACTAGTTTTACCGGACAAACCCTTATGGCTAAGCTGTAAGTATATAGGCTTTGTGGGGCCATTCTCTCTCACTCAGTCGGCATCCGCAGGGAGGACAATAGCCACGCAGGTTGTTGTGTCGGAAGCTGAACAGCACAGTGTGTCGACCGGCACCTCTGCCCCCCCCCCCTTTCAACGTGGCATCACATCAACGGAACTGTAGGAGTTAGGGACTCAAGTGATAACAAATGAAAAGAAAAAGGGCCACGTGTAACAACAACATTCGATCTCCCTACCTTTTCACATGCTCTCCTCCAGCAACAATGGCTTCTTCCTGGCTTGCCTTGCTTCTGTGCTGTTTTTTCCTACACGTTTTCCTAACCTAGCACTGAATAACATATATAATATATTTTTCTGCATGCAGTTAAGGTGAATACTTTTGCTGGAAAATGAATCCCGACGTTTATTTATTTATTTATTTTGATTCCTTTCTGCCACAATTGCACATGGCCTGCATGTTTGGCTAACATTACGTGTTTTTCTTTTCTGCTACGCCAAACAAGTTTGTCTGTCGTTTAAAAACAATGGACCTACCAAACCGGTGTCCGGGCCGGATGTATATGACCCTACAGGAGGGCTAAATGCATACTCATTGTTTTAAATTATGATTCAATATAATAAAGGAATAAAATAAAATAAAAAAATTGTATATCTATTATATAAAAAAAATAGTATTAAGATTTTTAGACCCCTATTTATAAATTTTTGGATCCACATTATCAGTGTTTAAGGTTCTGTTTTTCCACAACCGTAGGAGATCTTATTTATGTTATTCGACATCGCTAGATTTTCCTTTGGTAACTATAAACAAAGGTACTTGACTATTAGTTTTTTTTCTTCTATTTTTGCTAATTTATAATACAGATCTTTTTCAGTAAACTGACTTCATGCAGTTATGACAATATTATTATAACAGTGAAATTTATAACAAGATATGCTGGATTTATTGTCTAATTATCAAATCTGGTTTTGAAACGTACCGTCAGTGATATTTGACAACCATTGGGTTAAAGAATAAATGGAAACATGACTCTGTTAACACGCCTAGGACTTTGGAATTTGGTATGGAGTTGGACATCCTTTAAAATATATTCTTTAATAATAATGATTTAAAAATTAATATTTTATTTTAGTGTTAATTTAATATAATCATGGAATATTAAAATTTATGTAACAAAAATGAGAGAAATAGTTGTTTGACGGGAGGTTTGTTTATTTATTTAAACGAACGAATATGAACAAGATTTTATGTTTGTTTAATTAAATGAACGAACTCGAACAAAAGGCTCTTTTGTTCATTTACGTTCGTGAACATTCGATAATCTATTCGTTTATGTTGGCTCATTTATGTTCGATTGTCTATATTTGTTCGTTTATGTTCTCCAGACCGATTTGAAATATTAAGACTTAATAAATTTTAACCTGAAACTCATTAACTTTTTTAAACTCAATTAATTTTAAACTCAAATAAAAATACTCAAATCAATTAAAGAAAATATAAATCTTCAAATTATTTGAAAAGAAAAAAAACTCTTCTCAAATATAAACACAAATAATTTTATGTTCGTTAGTTTGTTTTTGTTTATCATTTTAACGAACGAACATGAAAAATTTAAATTTCTTAATGAACGGACACAAACAATAATTTTTGTTCTTTTAGTTGTTTGTGTTCATTCGTTTGTTTGGTTAAAATTAAACGAAAAAAATGAGCATACACCCGTTTGTGTTCATTTGGTTCTGTTTACAGGCCCACAGGTCGGCCCATTGTTTAAGACTTTGGTTTTGATCACTTCCGTTGACCCACTTGCCAATAGGTTGTCTCCTCTTTGGTAATTTTTTCCTAAAAAAACTTTAAATATAATACGAATTGCCTCAAAATAATATGAGGAAGATAAAATAGAAATAAAATAAATTTTATATAATAAGATTAGGATTTAGCAAAGACAAAATCATTTGAAGGGGCGATTGATGTGGTTGGATAGAAAATATCAGGCATTTGATGGGACTTATGATTAAAAAAAAGGTCCACTTTTGAATTTGTTTTCTGGTGCTTTTGAGTCGGACCTTTACCAAAACTTATCATGCTCGCAACCCAACTCCATCCCGTTATCACGAACAGTAATATCAACTTTAATATATTATTTTAAAACATCTCCGTTCGACCATTTTGGGTTGTTTGCTTTATTAAGGTTCGTTTCGTCTCTTAAATTTTTGTGGGAAAGAAAAAAGTAAACACAAAATCGCTTAGCTTTTGATTTATAAAGGTGGTGGGTTCTAACACTTCGATTCCGCTGTTTTAGTTTTTGTCTCAACAGAAAACAGTGGTATTAAATCCTTGGGTTTGACATGCAAAGAACAATAAACGACGGTGCTACTTTTATTCAAAGAAAAAGAAGACAAGACAATTGGAAAGTTCAATTCTAATTAGTTTGAGTTTAATGACAAGGATTTAATTATTTTCTTCTTACCTTAATCTCCTATCGAGATTCAGAGTAAAAAAATACAATTATTTGATGGAAAGTACACACACATACAACTAAATAAACAAAAATTGGGACACTGTTGTGAAGCATATTCGACCTGATCGAAATTGGGACATTATTGTGAAGCGTTTCGGACGTGATCAGAAAGTCTTTGCTGACCGGTTGGCTGTTTCGGGTCGAGGATCACCCATTGGAACCACTGTTTTCATGGATCCACGTAGGGAGTTATCTTCACTGATGCTTAAGGATAAACTTGACTCTGGCTGAAAACTTTATGTTTCTGTTGTCATAAAAAAAAGTTATCTTTCTAAATAATTATTATTATACGAGTAGTTTTATTTTTATTATAGTTTTATATAATCATAAATACAGCTATTAAAAATTATTATTTCAGGAATGCATATAAGGATGATAGGTTTATATAGAGGTGGAACTATAAATTTATTACAATGGGGTTAAAATATTTTTTATTTTTCATAAATACAATTTTTTAATTTAGAAGATCTCATAATTTTTTTATTTTTCAAATATATATAATATTAATTAATACTTAAAAAATAATTGAGCCTTAACCTCCATGATGTTCCGCTACTAGGTTTATATACAATTTGTTTTGATAATATAGAGTCATTATTGATCGTTTTGATTAAGGTATAATCAAATATCTATAAAATTATTTTAAAAAAAGATATTATAATTTTTAAAAAAATATATACTAGTAATGTAAGTTTAAAATCGGATGAAAAATAAAGTTTGGGAGTCAATTACACTTAAATCTTATAATAATCTAATATATATTTTTATTCCATTTGGTATTATATTACACTAATTGAGGGTTGTTTTGGTGTTGTTCATGAGAGCACGTAGTGGTATGATGCAACAAGTAGTGGTATTTTTTTTATTAATCTTGGATAATAAAAGTGGTAGTATTTGTTGTTAAAAAAATCGTTAATTCAAGAATAAATAATAAAAAAATATATAATAAAAAAATCATTATAAAATTAAAGATAGAAAAAAATATTTTTATAAATTAAAGATAAAAAAATAAGTTTACTATGTCTCAAGACTGTTAGAAGTATAACAACCTGAGAAGATAAAATAAACGAAATTAAACTTCTTAAACAATAATAAAAAATTAATATAGAAACAAATACTTTATCTGATAGATCAATCGATTGAAAATAATCGAGGTCTGTCGCTACAGAGTTTCCTTAAGACAAATTTTCGATTACTCATTTGGTGCTCAAGATCGTTCATCGTTTGTCTCCCATGATACAACAACTATATGATCAACATACAACAACATTACTATAGAGATCATAAACTATACATTTGTCTTTATCTATCACCGAAAAACTAGAGAATAATTTTTTGAATTGTTTCACATTATTGAAATGTGAGAACTTGAAAGCTTGTGATCTTCTGAATTTGTCAACTTGTGTTTCACCTAAAAGATTTCCACAATATTTATAGGGGATTCTCATAGGAAGAACGATTCTTCTGAAACAACAATACCATATTCTATTCGAATATAAATTAATAATAATATACTTATATTTTAATTGAATATAAATTCATCAATAATATATTTTTATTTAATAAAATATAAATTTATAAATAATATATTCATAATTCAATCAAATATAAATTTATAAATAATATATTCCAATTTGAATTGATTATAAATCATTCAGTAATAGAATAATATCTTATTAATAATCAAATTTTAAAAAATCCATACAATATATTTTTAATTCAAAATATTTAAATATATATGTCACATGTAAGGAAAATTCAATTATCAAATTCATCAATGAATTCAAAACATTTTTTCAACAATCCCTTACATGAATGAAATTAATGATTTTATCAAAACATTTTAACTCGATGTGGTGATAGACTCTACGATCGATAGTTGCATATAATAGATAGATGTCCTCCTTTGAACCTTCCCTTGTGAAAATATATTTACCTCACTATTTAACCAGCAGACATGATGCCCTTGAACTGTTCTATCATTTGTATAAACGATGATATACTTTACACAACTACTTCTCTGAAAAGAATTTTAGTTCTCATGGGTATGTCTTTAAAGTCATAGAAATCGCCCCATTCTACAAGAGTTTGAAAGAACTATGCTCAATATTCTCCTTAAAGTAACCATACTTCACTCTTACATAGGTAACTTATGTTGCTCGGCTCACCGAAGCACACAATAATTATTAAAATTTTGACCAATGTTTGCATCATATGAACGGACTTGGAATAAGAAACTCCCACAGTGATCTTACATGGTTTATGCAATTAAATTGTCTCTTTGAACCTAGATATTGAGATCCTCAGTAGATTGGTTAGGGTTTTTCTTCACATAAAGCCTTTAAATTTTATGGCATTTAGTTGCATTCCTTTATATGTTTTCTTAATTTGATCTCGATTTAACTCTTCGGTTATCGGATCTACGATGCTATCTTTTGATCTTGTAAAACCAACAATGATAACTCCATTTGAGATCAATTGTCTAATGATATTATATCGATGATGCATATGTTTTAACTTACCATTATACATGAAATGCTATGCTAGTCACAATATATGCATATTGTGGGAACAAATTTCGACCATTCAGAAATATCCTCCAAAAAATTTTAAAGTCATTTAGTTTATTCTCCCTCGTTTGCTATCATCAATGGAGTTAATAAAATATTTATTCTCCCTCGTTTGTGCTACCATTACGAATTTAAAAAACTTGGTCATTAGAGTTTATTTAGTACTAACATCTTTCATTTTGTATTTATTTTCAAATATCATCCATAATTCTTTATTCATCTTATGGATATTATACACTTTATACATTTTATTTAACAATCCATGATGAATGTAGTTATAGTATATGAAGACATAATACTCTTAAGATTTAACAGTAGTAAATGTGGTAACAACACTTATCTCATCCTCTCTAACAATAGGAGAATCATCTAATATTTGACAAAATTTAACATGACCAAATAGAACAACATCTTCTGTTGTCATGTCTTGAAATTTTATCCACATAATTTTACAAGTTCTTCATTATGGTTCATTATCGTCAAAACCATTGAATTTAAGTTCAAAAAATGAGTAAAACCAATACTTTAGATTGTGAGTTTGATGAATCGATATGATTATTAATTCTTTCATTTAAGACACGAAATTAGAATTCGTAATAATTTCAACAATAAATTGTAAATAAATTGTGATTTATTCTATCGACAAAACTTAGCTAGAAACTAAAATTCAGAACAAATCAGTAATAAAGTTGTTACTTTCAAACGAATTCTATTATAACAAGTAATTGAATAAATTCTGTTAAAGTCCCGATTGATTTTAAATACAAAATAAAAAATTCCAGTAAACAAAAATTAACTCTGTTTATCTACGATTTTATAATTGGACAGAAACAACTAGGGTTATAAATTAGATGAGACAAATGGTGAGCTATTCGAGATTAACTCAATCAAAGCTCGATAAATACTCAACTCGAACAGATTCGACTCAAGCTCGAGCTCGACTTCAGTTCTTAAAGAGCTGAAACGAGCTACTTGATATTCGACTCGAAAAACTCGCGAGCAATTCAAAAATATAATATATTAAGATTTTATTTTTAAAAAAATTAAATTATTAATAATAATAACATTTATGTGTTGATATATTTTTTTAAATATATTATAAGATTTTCATGTATTTAAGGTTCAAGTTCGAGTTTGAGCTTCAATCGAGTTAAGTTTAGGTTTTTTTTTTTCATTTTGAGCTTTTATGATCTTCTATTCATGGTTTGGAGTTCGAGTTTGAAAATTTTAAGCTTGCTAGTTTTTTAGTCGAGTTGAGCTCCATTTTAGAACTTTTGAGTCGAGTTGATCTTAGAAATACTTGAGCTCGACTCGACTCAGTTACATCCCTAGAAAACTATTATGAAACAAAATCAATTATCAATGTTTACTTTAACGACAATTTCAGCTAAACAAATTTATCCACTTTGAGATTAAGTAAACCCATTAAAACGACATGATAAATCCCGAAAACAAATTTATTTGCTATCTCGATTTCACAACGATTTTTGAATCGTATCAGACTAGAAGAAAGAGTTCTGAATCATCTCAGATTAAAGGGAAAAACTATAGTTTCACCTACTTGATTAACTTCTTCGTTGTCAATCAAAACTTGAACCATCAAAATTTAATGTGCGTCCCCACAAAGCACTCAACCACAAATAACAATGTGTGGTATCCATTACTTGGGTACACAAGTTTCCTTACAACACTGACTTCAAAACAAGCAAAGGTTTTAAAATCCAATTATTGATATCCATGCATAGAAATGGGTAGAACCATGTCCCACATTAAAATTAAACGCGAAATCAACACACAAAAGATTTTAGAATTCAGAATTCAGAATTGAAGGAAAACTTTCGTTGACATAAATTCCACTTGAATATTGCTCAACATTTATTTTTCCAAATATTTGGTTCCTTGTTTACACAAAACAAATATTAAAACCAAAACAATCTATATCATCTTGGATAAGAATAAAATAGAATAATAATAATAATAAACGAGTTTACAATATTTTTAGAAGTATAACAATATGAGACAATAATCACACCTGATAAGATAAAACAAAAGAAATTAAACTTCTTAAATAATAATAAAAAATAATATGGAAAGAAATAATATATTTGATAGATCAATCAATTGAAAACTGTTAAAACTTTTATGAGTCTTTTCACACTATTGAATTGTGAAAACTTGTAAGCTTGTGAACTTCTGAATTTGTCAACTTATGTTCAACCTAAATTGTTAGCATAATATTTACAGGGGATTCTCAAAGGAAGAATGATCCATTTGGAACTACAATATCGTATTCTAATCGAATATAAATTCCTAATAATATATTTGTATTTTAATTAAATATGAATTCATAAATAATATATTTGTACTTAATCAAATATAAATTTATAAATAATATATTTCTATTTCAATTGAATATAAATTCGTAAATAATATATTTTAATTTAAATTGAATATAAATCCTTGAATAATATAATATTATCCTATTAATATTCAAATTATGGGTTAAGAGTTTGGGCTAACCCGAGTTAGGCCTTGAATTAATTTCCTAGTTATTAAAAAGTTTTGATAAAAGATTTAGTGGATTTGAGCTTGTGTTGAGCCAATAATGGATAAGAGGAATATTTTTGGTCTGCAACCAAAATCAGGAGGACCAAGGATGCAATTTTACCATGGTTCAAAATTAAAGATGAAAAACCATTTATGAAAGAGAAAATAACCTCAGTGACAAAAAATGCCTTATAATATACGATTTTACCAACTTTTTTTGGATTTGCCAAAATGACCAACTAAATCACAATGCGATCGATAATTAGCAACGCGATTCTGACTATCGCATTGCGATTTCCCAAATTCGTGTTGCGATTTTCCTAATTCGCAATGCGAATACGTAAATCGCAACGTGAATTTGGTAAATCGCAATGCGATTACGTAAATCGCAATGCGAATACGTAAATCGCAATGCGATCACGTAAATCGCAATGCGAATACGTAAATCGCAATGCGAATACGTAAATCGCAATGCGAATCTGTAAATCGCAACCAGAATCTGACTATCGCAATACTGAATTTCAAATTCGTAACTCGATTTCTGAATTCGCAACAGGTTTTAATTTTGCAACACAAATGTTTTGGGTATATAACTACGCAGCAGCAGCAACTCATAACCTAAATCCCTAAATCACAACTCATTCCATCTCCATCTATCACTCTCTCCGGCGACATCCGTTCCTATATCCAACGACATCCTTCCCCATCCGGCAACAGGTTTTAGTTTCGCAGCTCGTTTGTTTAGTAAATTAATTTACAATAATGAAATCATCTAATGTTGATCATGTTTGGATAGATTTGTGTTTTGGAGGATCATGGGAGAATGTTCATGGTGTTTTACAATATATGCCTTTACCCATGAATCTTCAACTAAAACTGTCATTAAAAAAGTTAACTTATGAAACTCTAATGTTACGTGTAGCAAATAAATTGAATTTAAAGCCCCTAAGTGGATTTAGGCTATCTTATCAGAGAAATTGTAAAGTTTATTTGTTAACCGACAATGAAGATGTTGAACGATTCATTGCTTACATTAGTGTTTCAAGTGATGATGTTACATTGTATGTTGTTGAACCTAGAAGTAGTGAAGTTGGGTCAGTAGCGGGTAGTAATCAACTAAGTTTTTCAACCCCAGTTTATGGTGCTCAAAATTTAATGGTTCCACCACAATTTCATCACTAAGCAAATATTGTTTCACCACATTTCCAATACCAAACACAATCTCAAAACCCACAACCTTTCCTAAATCCAAATCCCAATAAACTTTCAGCACCAAATTCCGGTTTTCGTATTGACCAGTTAGACGATGATGAGCCAACAGAAAAAATTGTGAGTACTAGTCAGTATTCGAAATTTGATCTTGGTCAATACCCGGACTTTGATCTTGGTCAATACTCGGATTTTGATGATTTTTTAGAAGAAGAAACAGACCCTGCGTGTAATGATTTTGATATTGTTCAATACCCGAATTTTGATGATGAAACAGCCGTTGCCGAGGAAGATGTTGTTGATGATAATGAGAAGGAAGTTACGACTGTAAATGAACATGTCGAACATCCATTCTGTAATTCATATAACACTGAAGAAGAAAAAGAAGAAGAAGAAATCCCCAAAGAAAAGTCCCCGAAGAAAATACCACGGGAGTATAACTGGAATATGCCAGAATTACTTCAGATACCGGAAGAAGAGTTGGTAAATATAGCAATTGATTGTTACACAAAAATTATTCGTATCAAGAAAGATGATTGTTTTGATACAAAGGAAGACTTGAAGATAGCTTTGTATACGAAATGTGTGGAAGATGGCTATCAACTAAAAGTTAACAAATCAAGCAAAGATCGTTTCAAAACAAGGTGTATGATTGACAAAAACTGTATGTGGCGTATGATTGCAAAGAGGATAAAAGATTGCGAAATATTTCAAGTTAGGACTTTTATTGATAAACATACATGTTCAAGAACCCAAGTTTTTCCTCACCATAGACGGTCAAACAAAAAGGTGTTGGGTGGTTTTCTGGCTGAGTTAATGTTTTTGAATGGTAGGGTATATCGGGGACATGAAATTATGACTGACATGAATGCTCAGTTCAAGATTAGTATCTCATATTCTCAAGCTTGGAGAGCCAAATGCTATGCCTTGGAATTGTTGAGGGGGTCGCCAGAAGCATCGTTTGCCCAACTGCCGGCTTATTGTCACAATTTAAAGCTAAAAAATCCTGGGTCGGTAACTCATATCAAAACAGATAGAGATGGACGCTTTGAGTTGCTGTTTATCGCCATTGGTGCTGCGGTTAGTAAATCAATATAATTTTGTTGACTCATTTTTGTTAGTTACATGCATTTCACATTTAAATGATTATATTTCTTGTGTATATGATTTTGTAGATTCGTTCATTTATTAATTGCATTAGCCCAGTTATTATAGTTGACGGAGCACATTTAAAAGGTCGATACCTTGGAGTAAACTTATTAGCAGTAGCCATGGATGCTAACAATGGGATACTGCCAATAGCTTACGGGGTTGGCAAATCTGAAACCTCTGATTCATGGACATGGTTTATGGGGAATCTTAGGTATTGCATATGTCCTATTAGCAATCTGACAATCATATCCGATATGGCAAACTCAATTGACAACGCTGTTAGAAGGTGTTTCCCAGATGCTTTTCATGGACTTTGTGGTGTTCATTTGTGTAGAAATCTAAAATCAAGGTCTGCTGGTATAAAAAATCACGAATGGACATACTGGAAGGCTGTAAAAGCTTATCGGGAAGTGGATTTTAATAAGCATATAAACCGTTTAAGACGTGTTTGCCTCAGTGTGCTCAAACACTAGAAGATGTCGGGTTTGAAAGATGGTCAAGAGTACATCAACTTGGAGCAAGATATGGTTTCATGATGTCTAATAGTGCAGAATCAATCAACGCTCTAAGTCGTCATTCCCAGAAATTACCCATTACTATGTTAATGGAGTTTTTTCGAGCCTCTATTCAACAGTGGTACTACAAGAAAAGAAACCATGCAGGTATTATTTCTTTAAATTCGTAACTTATCATATATTTTACTAAGTATTATTTATTTAAATTTATAGGAACATTGGAATATCGTGTTACACCATGGACAGAAAAAAAGATAACGAAACGTGTTGTGAAGTCAACGTCATGGAGAGTTGAACCATGTTCAAACACTTTGTTTGAAGTACTGGATAATAACTTAAATGGGCTTGTCGATCTAAATGCAAAGACGTGTAGTTGTATGAAATGGCAAACATCTGGTTATCTGTGTGGCTATATTATAAAAGTTTCTCTTCATCTAAACCAAGATGATTCAAGCGCATACGCTATGGATTGCTACACTACAGAAGTATATCGATAGACTTATGGCGAGATTGTCTACCCTATTCCACATCCTTCTGAGTGGGACATACCAGATGACTTACAAACAGTTTTGCCACCAGCCATGGACAGAAGGTTACCTGGCCGACCAAAAAGTCACGATCGTATACCATCTAAAGGTGAAGAGAAGAAGAGATCGACATGTAGTCGGTGCAAGGAAAGTAGTCATACAAGGTTGACATGTGGATCACCAGTGCCATCACAATCATCTTTTCCTCTACCAAAATATGGATCCTCATCAAAATCCCAATCAAAACCGGCTTCACCTTTTGGGACTGTTAACTTAGGTGATTTTTAAATGCAAACGTTGTATTATGTGTATATTATGTGTGAACTTTTAACATTTTCAGTTAGGCATGTATTAGTAACTTGAGTTTGAACATTGCTATGATATGTTCAGTTGTTATCACTTATTATACATTCATTTGACTATCGCAACGCGGAAATCGCAACGCGAATATGCTATCGCAACACGGAAATGACTATCGCAATGCGGAATTGACTATCGCAACGCAGAAATGACTATCGCATTGCGATTCACTCGTTGCGATTTTCATTTCGCATTGCGATTTTCTCGTTGCGATAGTCATTTCCGCGTTGCAATAGTCTGTTTTGCATTCAACATAATGTAGATTGAAATCAACAAATCAACTATTACATTTCAATCAGTTAAACAAGCACAAATATTATGTACACATCAATTAAACAAATCAACATTTACAAATCATCTTTTACAAATCAATTAAACAATCAAAAAATAATAATGAAATCAACTTTTGCACCCATACATCCATTTCACGCAGCTCACTTCAAGATTAACCTGCAGAAACCAAACATTGAATCAACAACACTTTCTACACATTTAAAACCTACAAACAACAAATTATTGAATTCTAGCTACTTAACCAAACATTTTCAAACCAAAAAGAGTAAATATGTTTAACAACACTTGCATTTGACTTACAAATTATTTATGGACACTTTCATAACGCGGATGTAGGTAGGCAGCGTCTCGCATATATCGCTCTAGCCATAAAAGGCCGAAACCACAAGCCTACTGCACCTGTATCTCTATCGGTGGGAGGTAGAAAATATGTACTTCCTGTCGTCAAACGCTCCAAGCACATGCATACGAAAGGACCACAATCCTCTCTGGCTTCCTTCGTTTGTTGTGGCGCGGTCTCGTCTCTGATAACTGTAACATTGAACTTATTTGGCTTCTTGTTTCCAGACTTAGTCCAATAATCAATTACATCCAAGAATTTAGCCAAATGGGAGCTCCATCCCTTAATCATATCTCTCAAATCAGACAATGATATGTAATTTATCATGCTGTCATATACTATTGTCTTTAGGGATGGGAGCTGAAGCTCGACGAGGAGCCAATGAATACGGTCCAAAACAGGGATAAACACCTGCATCGAAATGTAATAATTCAAATTGCGCACTTATTTATGAACACCTTTAAAATATTTAAACAAATATACTAACCTTATCGACCTCCCACCATGCAGGATAAAGTTTAGCTTGTCCATTAGCCAACACATATGATTCCTGTCGTTGATTCTTCAAGTGAACTACGTGAAAAGACGTCGGCATAATTGTATATCGCGTTTTTTTTAATATTTTTCTTCAATTTCCTTACAATTAGAAGATGTGTCACCCATGCATCAATATGCTGTTTTACAAAAAAAGACATATATTAGTGAATTACATAAATTTAAAAAAAATTAATCAAACTGAAATATAAGAAATATAAGACTTGCCCCCCATCGAAATAGCCGTTGTCTTCAACCCCTAATAATACACCCCACCAAGACCGTTCAATCAACAAATGCATATCATCGTTGAGTTTGTATATGTCAGCGTAACACCCTTGGCTACGCTCATGTAGATAAAAATCAATTGCGGTCTTAGCCCAAAAGGTATTATCCAAAATTGTTTCCGGTAATTGTTTCCTCTCCACTTCATCTGCCGGAATGGTACTGGTCGATAACTTATACGAAAGCCAACAGTCATCCATCATGTCCGGCACGTGAGGGGGCTTCTCAATAATTCGATATATTACGCCGTGTGAATCGGGCTCTAGAATGTTGGGAGGGACCTCTTCAACGATGACAGTGGCATCTTGAACGGTGGGAGGGGACTCTTAAGGGATGATAGGGGCCTCTTAAACGATAGGGGATGCCTCTTGAACGATGACAGGTGAGTCGGGCTTTTTCTTACGGATTCTTCGCACTATTGGGGTGAACGGAGACGTAATGGCATGTGCACGCCGTCTGATGCGTGAACTCCGTCTTGCAAGAAAAACCCGACGTAGAGCATCCACCTTAGCGAGCCGCTAAAAATAAATTAATACATAAATCAGTAAATAAACAGACATGATATTAAACAGTGAGAACAAATACAAATATATTTCAAACTTGCACGGTATTCACCCAAGTCATTATTATATCATTGTTCACAAAATGCATCAGATAACATTCCAGAAGTAAACACTTATATAAACATTTAAAAGGACAACATATAGGTTTAGTGCAGGTTCAATGACAACATAAAGAGTAGTAGTTTATTCTTGAAACTTAAATTTTCAACACTGTGAAGTTAGTATTTGTCTTTTGGTTGAAGTAATGCAATTCATTCAAGTTTCAATTTGCAGAAGAAGAATAGAATCTGAAACTTAAAATCACAACGCGAAAATGACAATCGCAATGCGAAAATGACTATCGCAATGCGAATTTAACTATCGCAACGAGAGAATCGCAATGCGAAATGAAAATCACAACAACAAAATCGCAACGCGAAAATGACTATCGCAATGCGAATTTGACTATCGCAACGAGAGAATCGCAATGCGATTTTCATTTTGCATTGCAATTCTTTCATTGCGATAGTCAAATTCGCATTGCGATAGTCAGTTTCTCATTGCGATAGTCATTTTCGCATTGCGATAGTCATTTTTGCATTGCGATTCTCTCGTTGCGATAGTCATTTTCGCGTTGCGATAGTCATTTTCGCATTGCGATAGTAAACTATTATTCTTCTGCAAATTGAAACTTGAATGGATTGCATTACTTCAACCAAAAGACAACAAAAAACAAATACTAACTTCACAGGGTTAAAGAATAAACAGTTAAACAGTATTGGCAGCAACCGAATGAATTTACTAAGCAATCTAAGTGAAATTACGAGTAAATTTATCATCAAGTTAAATATGAAAAATATGAAAAATATTAAACTTACCACGTTGCGTAGAGTATGAACCTCATTCTGTAACGATGCTATAATCTCACGTAGAGCTGCTACCTCACCACGTAAAGTAGACACCTCAACACGCCATGCACCATTGTCATCGCTTAAAGTACCGACCTCCTCACGCAAGGCATTTACCTCATTACGTAACTCCCCTAAATCATCCCGTGGAGGTAGAGGTGGAGAACAGGGAGATAAACGTTGTGGCATCTTTGCCGGTCGCCTATCATGAGGTGATGGTGGAGAAGAGGCTCGATGATGTGACAGAATAGGTGATGACTGTCGTTGTGGAGGTGTATATTCGGGTCGATCAGGTGATGGCTCTGGGTGAGGTGATGGCTTTCGAAGTGGTGGCTGCTCATCATCTGTGTCATCAAAAAAAAGCTTACTAGCTTGCCAACAATCAGTGACAAGCTCAGCTTCCGTGGGTATCAGCCTCTGTAATGGAGTGTTGACCTCCTAACAATATAAAAGCTCAAACAAAGTTAAACGTGTACTAGTAATAACTTGTTTATAAACATATGGTAGTATTTGTGTTAACTTACATTATTTATTGTAGTATACGGTAGTAAATCTTCCCATTGCTGCAAGGATCGTTTCCTCTTCTAGGAAATAGCCCTAGGAATATCATTAGAAGTTTTTAATGCATATGTCTGCATGGCGGGAAAGGCCTCAAATATCCAAATCTACAAACAATATAATAACAAATATTAGTAATTATTAAAGAATTAATTATAATTTTGGAAACATTATATAAACATTATTACCTTAAAGGCCCAAATAAAGCCTGACAAAGTGTATTTGGAACCATCGCCTCGCAAACTTTTCCGATCATTAAAGGCAGACGACAACTTATTCCATGTAGCTCTTCATAGATACGAACCCCACGGAAACAGGTTCCATGCATTTAGGTCCTCTACCAATTTAATTAGATCATTAGGAATAGGTTTTCGGGCCTCTCTGCCTAAAAAACCGGCTTGCAAAAGTATTAGAAGGCATACTCGGACAACATCGACGTCATCCATCCGAGTAAAACCATCTTTCTTATTCAATAATCTCGTCAAGTCTTCCACGTGTAAATTCGACTTCTCCGTTGACTGCTCAGGAAAAACCCAGGAAAACCATGATAGGCGGGTAATATGTCTAGTGTACCGATCTACATCATCGTATCCGAAGCGTAGACCGATGATTAAGCAAAACTCCTCCCGCCCAAAACACGTATACGCCGGTGGAAAATCAAACCATATCTCTTCATCACGACGTTGTATAGTCTCTGGTAGATCGCTAGTCATGGTTTGAAGAAACAGATGGGTCAACATAGCATCTCCACCCGGATGTTATACTTTCAGCCATGGCCTGAAGCAAGTATCCTCAAATATTTTTCTTTGTGCAGGTGAAAGCTTCGACGCAATTGTTTTGGCCAGACTTACTTTATTTCTTAAGGTCAATTGAGCCGAATAAAAGTTCTGCAAAAACAATAAACATACCAATTTAGATATACCAAAAACTACACTGTGAAGATATGAACAATAAAGAGTAGTAGTTTATTCTTCAAACTTAAATTTGCAACACTGTGAATTTAGTATTTGTTTTTTGGTTGAAGTAATGCAATTCATTCAAGTTTCAATTTGCAGAAGAAGAATAGTTTCTGAAACTTTAAATCGCAACACGAAAATGAAAATCGCAACACGAAAATGACTATCGCAACGCGAAATGAAAATCACATTGCTATTCTCTCGTTGCGATAGTCAAATTCGCATTGCGATAGTCATTTTCGCGTTGCGATTCACTCGTTGCGATAGTCATTCTCGGTTTCAAATACTAAAATTGAAAGAAACTTGAATGGATTGCATTACTTCAACCAAAAGACAAAACAAAGACAAATACTAACTTCACAGGGTTAAAGACTAAACAGTTTAGCAGTATTGGCAGCAATCGAATGAATATAATAAGCAATCTAAGTGAAATGGTTAATCTATTATTGAAAACACCAGTAAACTTATCATCAATTTCAATATGAAAAAACTAATAATAATGCAAAAATTTCAAAATAAAAATAATTAAAAAAACTAACCATCGGTGGTTGATTTGGTTGATTTTCCATTTCTGACCGTGAATGATTTCACCGGAGATGGAGACTGTTATCGTCGTGGGGACTGATTTCGTCGGAGATGGGGACAGATGTCGCCTTAGAGAGTGAGAGATGGAGATGAGACTGAGTTGTGATTTAGGGTTTTAGGTTATGAGTTGCGATTACGGGATATATTGTGAACGGTTCAGTGTTCCGATATATTAATATATTCGTGTTTGGAATTTTAAAAAAAATACGCGTTAATACGAATGGCGCTATGTAAATCGCACGTAATCGCATTACGATTTACGTAATCGCATTACGATTTACGTAATCGCGTTGCGATTTACGTATTCGCATTGCGAATTAGGAAAACCGCAACGCGAATTTGGGAAATCGCAATGCGATAGTCAGAATCGCGTTGCGAATCTGGAAACTGATTTGCGATACCAGAGATCGTGTTGCAAATTATCGATCGCATTGCGATTTAGTTGGTCATTTTGGCAAATTCAAAAAAAATTGGTTAAAATCGTATATTATAAGGCATTTTTGATCACTGAGGTTATTTTCTCTTTATGAAATGGCGATCTCACGTCTGTTTCCCTTCCCCATTTCCCAACTCTCATTCGTCATCTTCTCCTCCCAAGTCTTTATCTTTCTCCTTAAAAATTTTGGAGAAATTATTACGTACATGAATATGGCAGCTTGTAAAATCTTACAAAATTAATTAATTAATTTGAATATTTAACGAATTAAGAATTTAAATATATTTCAACAAATTTTTTTGATAAAATAAATTAAACACACACTGGAACTTGAATGTAAAACTTTAAAAAGTTCATTAGACTAAAGCCTAGTCGACTCTAATACATCTTTTCGACTAGATATTAGTAATTAATCAAAGGGTACTTTATTTGACAAAACCGACCCTTTCGACCTCACCAAAGTGAAATTGACTCCACTCTTGTTCCCCTACAGTTGGTTTCAGCCCTTGGCATAGGGGAAAACTAGTAAAGGGTTGATATTCGATCTTAGGTTCTCAATTGGTAGAGCACAAGGCTCTTAATCTTAAGGTCGTGGAATCGAATCTTACGGAGGGCATTTCATAATTCTAAGGTCTCCTACGGAAGTTGCTCTCAACCTGACGTTGGGGTAGCCTACTATCCTACCTCATTGGGAATAAGGGTCAGCTAATTTTGATTGAGATAAATTAGATTATATTTTATTTTATAAGATAAATTTTATATTTGTAAATTTAATTTTTATTTTTTTATGCTTATTCATGAAAATTATTCGTATCTAATAAATTATTTTATTCATATTAGAAAAGCCATTTCCAAATATAAAAGTTGGTGGGTCCATTCCCTAATAAGCTCCACGTTTGCACGGTGACTTCCACGTGGCTGTTACCAATGGTAGATGCAATTGAACAGCTATGACTGAAGATTACATTGTTAATTAATCCATCTTTAAAAAAGAAATTAACATCGCATTGCTAAATTATCTTAATAATTATTGTATTTCACGTGACCGACATTTGAGTGCTACTGGATATGTCGAATTTTACCAAACAAAATCTCCGCTGGTCACTTTCATCTATTTTTAATGATTTGATGGAGTAGCAACTCCAGTTTGTTTTATAATTATGAAGCTAAATGTGCATGTTAAAGTGTACGTTATATAATATTTATCAACCGATTGATTTATAGGATTTTATATTTTAATTAATAATCATAACTTTTAATATAAAAACAGTCTTCAAAAAATGAAATGAAAAACTTTAACTAACAGTGCTATATTATTATCAGACTATAACATAGGACATTTGGTAGTTAAATCGTTTAACACAATATTTTTTTTACAAAAAGGTTTAGTTTAGGGTTGATATCCCAGTTTAGGACTATGGCATACCTAAGATCCAATTGAGATTTACATAGGAATTTACAGATTGTACATCAAGAGTGACGGTGATAAGATTTGAACTTGACCTTACAAGCTCAAATTCCTAAATCGCAACCACTTGTTCCAACACTCTTAATACAAGATATTATCATGCTTATTTTGATATCACAAATATTAAAATTCTTGAATAATAATATGATGTTCACATCATTAGAACATTTAAATTTTAATGATTGGTGATTATATTGAAATAAAATGAAAATTTAATATTATAATTAAATAAAAAAATTATAATAAAAATGATATAGACCATAAAGTTTAATGATATTTGGTGCAGTTTACCGAGAGAAAAACAATTTTAAGCACTTTCTCTACCGCAATCAATCTGTTGCAATTGACTTATTTATTAAAAATTGAATTATTGTTATTTTAAATTTATTGTTGATGACAAATTAAAAAATTAAAAATTCATTTTTCCTCTCTTTTCCTTACAAGGGAAATAATAGAAGTTCATTTCACATTTTCATTTTTCTTACCAAAAACTTGTTGATTCGATAAGATGAGAAATAGATCTTTAAATAATATTTATAGATATAATTTTAATATTATTAGTAAAAAAATGAAGATAATAGGTTTATTTTTATAAATTTCTATTATACTTGATTTGAATTAATTATAGAGAAAATAATATCCACATAATACAACTATATTGAATATGGTTTACTATTTTGAAAATCGGGCTTCAAAATTCAGACCAATAAACTAAGAAGACCTGGCCTATCCGTAAAGCACCCTTTCCCCAACACATGCCCTCTATTTATAAGGTATGTGTGTAGGTTAAACACTCTTGGCCTACCTATACACAAGGGTCGTAACTGAGCCTGGATAGGAGGGGTAACCTGTTCAGAGATTAAAATTTAGTCCACATATAATTAAAACAAGGTAAATTATTTATTTAGTTAATTATTTTATTTATGTTTTGATTATTAAATTATTATAATTTTAAAATTATTTTTAATGTTATATTTTATTTTTATTTTAGTCACATATCATTCATTAAAGGCGATATATAAGTGATATTTTTTAAATTATTTTTTAAATTTTTGCCTAATTATTCTTTTATTATTTTTTGACAAGATGGATATGACTGAAATTAAACCATGACCTCTTTAAGGGGGATCATGCTTATTTTGTGTGAGTATTTGAGTTTTCAATATTTTTTTTAAAAATTTCTATTTGGAATTTAATGCATTTATTAAATAGTTTGTTAAGCATAATAAAAAATAATTTACAAGTAGATTAATTTATTTTTCTTACTCTCACAATTTATTTTAATATTTATTATTAGAGGTTCAATTTTTATATTCACCTTTGTGCCAAACGGATATACCTATATAACCAAGATTAACTTGGTTAGCTTCAGATGGGATAGGTGAATGATTTAAAGTTAATCTAGAAAGATTTTTTTTTTAAGATTTTTTTTTATTTAAAATTTATTTAAGGTTTTATATTATAATTATAAAACTTTTTTACTAATCGTAAAAACTAAATTTATAAAATTTATTTAGAATCGAAGATAAACTATGATTTCCAATATATATATCAAGTTAGATGAATAATCCAATCTTTGAGGGGTATATTTTAACTTAATTGGTGAAAAAATAGCTCCGACACGGTGATCGGATGCTTCCGAGCAGCAACAGTCTAAGGTAAAATAAGAGACGATTATTTAGGGTTTCAGTCTAAAGTAGCAAAGTAGAATAGTTTTGAGAAAGTAAAATATTTATTTTATTAAAGGTAAACCAGTTGAGTATTACAAAAGAACTCAACCCATTACAATGATTAGATATTTATAACCCAATATCAACAACCTAACAAATCTAATGAATTCTTAACTAATTGCCAACTAGCATCAAACTATTAATTGTCTAACATTCACCCTTCTTCTTCGACCTTTTAACCTTTCTTCAAATTGAAGTTGCGGTTAGAGAGTTAACCGATCGAATAAAAATGCAAACTTAGTGAGTCAGAATAATGAACAGTAATTCGAATACTTGATTCGGTATAATGAGTTGATTCTCTCCTGCTTTCTTCAACCTTAAGAAAACCAAGAAATGGAAAGAGTTGGTTCTTGATAAGACACAGAAATGGATCAATGAATATCATAATAGATGAATAAAATTGGAATCTTTGACGATTCTGCAAGAGAGTTTGAAGAGAACAACGCCAGTCGCAGAGAAAATGACAGTGACGGTGTCAACGATGACATCAACAAATGAAGACGACTCTACCACACCGAAGCAGAATAAAGAAGGCTACGGGAACATCGACAATTATATCATGATAAAAAAAAATAGCTCTGGCACGGTGACAAGATGTTGTCGAGCGGTAGTAGTCTAAGGTAAAATAAGAGACAACAATTTAGGGTTTTAGTCTAAAGTAACAAAGTAGAAACAAGTTATTCATTTATTGAAACAAATAAAAATTGAAAATGGCGTAGGATAATAGTTTTCTCTGGGTGCATATTAGCAAGACTGATGGGCTTTGAGATTGCTATTGGATTTTCGGCGGGTTTTGATCGAATTTTGAGTGCAATTCCGGTGATTTGTGTCTTGATCTCTCATGAGTGACTCTTCTAAGCTTGATTAGAAGAAATTGTTTGCGGGTATAGTTGGGCAAGCTTTGGAGTTTTACCATCTGATTATTCGAGAAGGGATTCAGATTGTTCAGCCTCCTCTCGTGGTCTTGAGTATGGGGGTTCTAAGTGGAAATTGTCCCCGGTTGGTTAGTTCATTTGATCGACGCTAAATTTTAATTCTATGCAGCGGATTGTATGACTACTTTGGGGAAAATGGCGTCGATTCAGGTTAGTCTTGCTGGTTCAAATCACTTTGTTTTCTCCTTTAACTCTGTGGCTTCTAGGGATTGAGTTTTGGAGAATGGGCCATGTCATATACATAATAAGCCACTAATTCTTAGGAAGTGGGAACCAAGTCTACGAAAATTGGATTTTGATCTGTCAAAAATGCTTGTGTAGTTTCACTTATACAATGTACCTCTTGAACTCTATTTAGGAACTGGTTTAGGATACATTGTTAGTGCAATAGGTGACCATCTTTACATGGATTTTGTCACAGATTCTAGGAAAAGATTGAAGTATGCTTTTACAATGTACCTCTTGAACTCTATTTAGGAACTGGTTTAGGCTACATTGTTAGTGCAATAGGTGACCCTATTTACATAGATTTTGTCACAACTTCTAGGAAAAGATTAGAGTATGCTAAAATTTGTGTTGAGATTGGTGTGGGGGATAAAATTCCTAAGTATGTGGATGTGCTACTGGAAGATGGGGTGGTTATTTTCATTACTGTGGCTGCACCTTGGATGCCCCTATGTTGTGTGAGTTGTAGGGTGTTTGGGCATAGTGAGAGGACTTGTTCTGCTAAGCCAAGACCTACTACTCAAGTTTGGAAGTCTAAGGCAGTGAGTAATAAGACAGAGACTTCTGAATCTAATGCTGCTGAAGCTTCTTGTTAAAGTCCAGGCGGGTGTTATCCTTGATATTATTGTTGTTAAGGGAGTGAATAATGATATGGATATGGAGATTTTGTGCAGAGGGATGGTAAGTAGCAAGTTGTTGAGGAGAAAGTAGGGGTTGGGGAAGAGGAATTGAATGCTAATTTTCAGCAGGACTTCCTCACTCTCCAAACCTCTGTGTCTTCTGTGTTTCATGAAAAGAAATCTCAAGGCAAGGGTAAGGATAAGAAGGCTTTTGGGGGTTTTCTAACATGTTTGATGTTTTAGCTAGTACTGATGGTATTGATGGAGCCATGAAGGTTAGAGTGGTTGTTCTTCTCAATGATATAAAACTTAAAAATAAGGGTTAAATTGATATGTTGGCCATATCTAGTACTATTGGTGGAACTAAAGGGAGTAGTGGAGTTGTTCATTCTTAATGAATATTTGTTTTGGGAATATAAGATGGTTCAATAATATTCTTAAGCAAGATAGGTGATGGCTAGGATGACCAAATTAAATGTGGATGTTGTGTGTTTGATGGAAACCAGAATTAAGAGTTTTAAAATGGCTAGTTGTATTTCTAATTTTAATGAAGATTGGCATTGATGTTCTAATTATGCACCATTGACAATGACTTGTTATGGATTTTTTTGGAAAAAAACATTTGAGTTTCAGGATTGTTCATGACGAGGATCAAGAGATGACTATTTCTAGGGATGTTAGGGGCTGCATGATGGTGCTTACTGCTGTGTTTGGTAGTAATTCTGGGATAGTAAGAAGGAATCTATGGAAGCAACTTAAGGAGGTTGAGGGTCTGGTAAGAAATTCTTCTTGGATTATTGGAGGTGATTTCAATATTGTCTCTTGTGCTGAGGAGATTTCAGATTATGAGATTCTAGGCCCTCATACTAATGCTGACATATTAGATTTTAAGGAGTTCTTAACTGATCTCGGGCTTATGGATCACCCATTCCAGGAGCCTTTGTTTATATGGTCTAACAAGCAGAATGAATCATTTTTAGCTTGAAAGTTGGATAGGTTTTGGTTAATGAGCAGTGGTTGGTGGATTAGCCTAGTTCTTGTGTTGAGTTTCTGGCTCAATTGGACTCAGACCATTTCCTTGGCTTAGTAAAGTGCAGGGGATAACCATACTAACAAACCTAAGCCTTTTAAAAATTTTAACTACTGGACTACTCGTGCAAACTATCAACAGATTGTAAGTACTTTTTGGTATGAGGATATTGGGGGCAATACTATAGAACATCTGTTTGGCAATATGGAAAAATTGAAGCCTAAGCTTAAAGAACTTAATGTTAGACATTTTAATGACATTTTTGGAAAAGTAATTTATAAAAGGTAACAATCATATTATGTTCAGATGTCTAATCTTTCTTATCCTAACAATAGGGATTTGGGGAAGAAGAATTTGGTTTAATCTGAGTTAAGGGATCTTGAGGCTGCTGAGGCTTCCTTCTATAAGCAGAAAGCCAAGATTCATTAATTGAATGAAGGGGATAAATCTATTAGATTTTTTCATTCTACTTTCTTGGGGAAGAGGAAGCAAAACACTATTAGGATGCTTCTTGATGATAGTGGGAAAAAGCTTCAAGACTTTGATCGTATGTCCAATAAAATGGTGAAATTCTTTACTACTCTCCTTGGGATTGTGGATTCTAATGTGGATGGTTGTAATTTGATCAACTAAAGGAGATTCTTGGTTATCATCTGCCTATTGATGTTGAAAGTACGGTGGTGAGGGAGGTATTCGATGATGACATTAAAAAGGCCCTCTTCAAGTAAGGCAATGAGAAGGCCTCTGGCCCTGATGGATATATTTCCTTATTTTTTAAAGATTCTTGAAAGACTGTTAGAGAGGATTTCTTAGCTATTGTGAGACTATTTTTTCAGGAATGTATGTTGATGTCTGCTTTTAATGCTACAATAATTGTACTAGTTCCTAATGCTAGCAAGACAAAGGACTTCAGGCTAATCTTATGTTGTTTAGCGGTGTACAAGACCATCACTAAGATTCTTGTTCATAGATTGACTAGTTTGTTCCCTTGGATGATCTTCCCTAGCCAATCTACTTTCATTAAAGGAATGAATATCATTGATAATACCTTGGTCTCTTAGGAGATGGTGAGAGGCTATGTTAGGAAGTCTATATCTCTTAGGTGTACCATCAAGGTTGACTTGTAGAAGGCATTTGACTCCTTCAGTTGGGAGTTTTTAATAAATGTTCTTGATGCCCTTGGGTTACCTGAAAGTTTTAAGAGGTAGATTAAGGCTTGTGTCACTACTTTCAAGTTCTCTGTCATTTTTAATGGCAGTATGGTTGGATATTTTAGTGGTAAGAGGGGGTGAGACAAAGTGACCCTCTGTCACCTTACTTATTTATAATGGCGATGAATGTACTCTCTCACCTTTTGGATTTTGCTGTGAAGGAATGGATTTTTAAGTTCCATCCTAAGTGTAAGAGAATTTCACTAACTCATCTTTACTTTGCTGATGACCTGCTGATTTTCTGTCATGGGTCTTTGGATTATATTCTTTGTGTAAAAAGTGTCTTGGATGTATTTTATGCTCTGTCTGGTCTTCGGTTAAATGCAACAAAAACTGAGTTTTTTTGTCTGTGGGGTGGATGCAAGGTGCTTGGAGGATATTCAGGTTGCCACTGGTTTCAGTATGGGCGAGCTCCCTGTAAGATATCTCAGGGTGCCCCTAGTTACCAGAAAGGTAACAGAGAATGATTGTATTCCTTTGTTGGATAAGATAAGAGGTAAATTGGGAGTGTCGTCTCATATAAAACTTAGTTATGGGGGCAGACTGCAACTGATCAAAGCTGTTATTTGTAGCATTACTAATTATTGGTGTAGGTAGTTGATTCTCCCTAAGGCTGTGATTAAGAGGATAGAGCAGCTATGCATGCGGTTCTTCTGGAAAGGAAGTGATTCTCCTGCTAAAGGTGCAAGAGTTGGGTAGAGTCAAGTATGCAATTTGAAATATGAAAGTAGTTTGGGGGTCAAAGACCTAGCTTGCTGGAACAAGGCTTGTTGTTTGTAGCTTATTAAATACACCCTTGCTGGAGAGTGGTCTTTATGAGTAACCTAGATAAATGAGTATGCTCTGAATGGTCAGAGTTTTTGGGTTATTTCTTGTCGAGTTTGCAGAAGTTGCTAAAGTTGAGGGGGAGGCTGAGACTCTTTTTGATGAGGTTGTTGACTGGAGGAAGGTTGATGGTAGGTGAATTTGGAAGGGAATCAGATTAAGAAAAGGCAAGGTAAGTTGGCAGCATGTAGTATGGTTTACCATGCATATTCCAAAGTTTTCAATTGTGGCTTGGATGACTATACTATATAGGATTCCCACTAAGGATAGGTTGGCTAGAATGGGCTCGGTTGCTGAGGTCTCGTGTGGATTGTGTGGTACTGATAGACAAACCAGAAACCATATCTTTGGGGATTACCAGTATGCGTGTATTGTGTGGGATAGAGTTCTGCAGCTTTGCAAGTTGCCTTGGAGAGAGCTGGACTGGGATAGCCTCCTTAGAGGGGTGGTTAATAATCTAAAGGGTAATTCGTTGATCGTGGGAGTTTTGAAGATAGCTTGGACTGGTTTCCTATATTATATCTGGGAGGAACGTAATCACAAATGCTTCAGATGGACCCGACTTATGCCTGAGGCTTTGGTTGAGGTAATTTGAGAAGTTGTTTGTGCTAAGTTTTATGGATGGCGTAAAAGCAGAGATGAAATGAATTTAATATTTTGTACTAATTGGGGGATTCTCTAATTTGCTTGGGTTGTATGGCTTGTGGTATAGGTTGATGGTGGATCTGTTTGTTCTTGTATAGGTTGTAGGGTAAGTTGTTATGTGAATTGTTGCAGCTTTGGTGCATTTTTTGGAATGAAATTGCTTTTAAAAAAACAAAGTACAATAGGTTTGAGAAGGTAAATTGTTTCTTTTATTAAAGTTAAACCAATTGAGTATTGCGAAAGTACTCAACCTATTAAAATGATTAAGTGTTTATAATTCAATATTAACAATCTAATAAATTCTTAACTAAATGTCAACTAGCATCAAACTATTAATTTTATAACAATTGGTACATATTATTCTCTCATTAATTATCTTTGAAACGAATTATGGCTCCATAGTAGCTATAATATCACGTATACTGCAGTGCCATCGCCATTTAAATCCATTACAAAATAGAGGTGGCGTCTCCCTGATCTATGCTAGCACATGGTTATCGAAAAAGTGTTAGGATAATGGGTTTACAAAATTAACAGCGGTTTAAAAAAATTGTTTACATGAGGTATTGAAAAAAAATATTTTTTCAAGTATAGTGAAATGAATAGTGTAAGGAGAGTTGACCAGAATACTTGACTTGGTCTTCAAGCTCTTCATCTCCGCAAATAAACTCTTACTTTATTATTACTATTATTATTATTTTTATTATTTGACAAATCAATTTTTTGGTGCAGTTGCTGAAGATGTCGTGTTTCGATTGATTTCTCGAAGACATCATGTTCTCTGACTATTTTTTTCAAAAAGGTCGTATTCTCTAATCAATTTCTTTTATATTATTTATTTCATCATACTTGAAATTTTTTTCTTTACTACCCATATAAATCATTTTTTCAAACCTTTATCCCAGCAATGTGGGCCGGTATCAATATTTACAATGAGTTGGAAAGGCTTGGGCAACTTGGCATAGGCATAGCGTGTAGCGTACTGATAGATGTTTTTTCACACTTCTTTTTACCCCCTATGACACAATATCACTGTCACAATTAATTAGTTGAGTTCCAACTACCAACTACCACACAGTAAAGACCAAAGACATGGTTGGTAGTTTCAACTTGAGCCAACAAATTAGCAGTTCAGCACATGCAGTCCACCACACTTTGTTTCCTCTCTTAAGCATAATTTACACCTCATTTTCATCTTCTTATTCTTCTTTTCTATTCGGCTAACATGGAATGCTTTGGTTGGTCTCTATTACTTTTTCCTTTTTTTGTTCCTCTCCAACAGGGTGTAAGCACCTTACAACCATCCAAATTCTCGGGTTAAACATCTTGCAAACTCTTCTTCAGTTCATGTTAGTTTATCTTGAAGTTTTGAAAGCACCCTTAAATATGTTGGATCGAGGGATTAATGGGTGGATTGAAGGAGATTAATGGGGCGATCGTCTCTTTGAAAGTTTTAAATTATCATATATATTTTTTAAAATCTATTTTCACCCTTAAAATAATATAAATTTGTCCCCTAAAAAAGGATTATGTGTCTTGTTGTTATCATTCAATTCTATATCATTAGAGACCTATGAAGTGGAAAGATACAATTATCTTCGTGATTATTATTCAACCTTTATTCATATAAATTAAGATTTAGATTCGTATAATTAAACTTTTCTTCGGCCTCTAAGGAATCTTGAATATCTTTAAGAGGGAAGCCAAGTTTCATTCATTCACACTACTTTTCCCCTTCCTATTCAATGCTTTGGACAGAATTTAAAGGTAATGTAATGAACGATAAAAAAGCAAAATTAATTTGATATTAAATTATATGGTAGTGTAAAAAGAACAAAAGGAATTTATTTAAAAAGTGTGGGGTATGGGCACTGGGAAGATATCCCGGAGGAGAAACTCTCTTTCTCTCCTCCAATTTGTGTGAATTTATCTTTACAAGTAAAGAACAGGAATATTGTAAAGCCTGATTTTTTTCTCTAGGGTAGCGGCCTCTAAATTCTCTTATCTTGGGCTTGAGCCTCAAAAGATAAAAGATATTACAAAGCATTGAATAGGAAGGTGAAAAGTTGGCAGAGTACAAGGTTCTTAACCTTAGGTCGTGGTATCGAGTCCCACGGAAGTTATTTCATAATTTGGAGGTCTCCCACGGAAGCTGCTCTCAACCTGGCGTTGGGGGTAACCTACTATCTTACCTCCTCTTATCCCATTACATATGGGAATAAGGGTCAGCTAATTTACAAATTCGAATGTAATCTAAAATAAAATTTTTGGAATTGATCTGAATTGAGTATTATAAAAATAAATTAAAAACGATATTTCTTTAAATATACTATAGCGTACGTGTATTGTCTAGTATAATGTGCCAATGATGGGCAAAGAAAATGGACTCATGGTATCTGTATCCACACATGTCACAGTCCCTGCAGATAAGAAAAGGAAATAATAAGAACCTCCTAAAGTGGTTAGGGTGACCCGGATGCCTCCATTTCAATTATTCAGTACACATTGGCATGAAATTTGTTTATTGAAAAGCTTCTCTAAAATTTCGTAGCTTCTCTAAAATATATGTTCTTTAGCTAAATTAACGTAAAATGCTACTATTCATAAATCATTCGTATAGTTTTCATTTATGTTTGTTTATAAAGTTAAATAGATGAGTATGAACAAAATATATTCACTTAATAAACGATCAAACACGAATGGAGATGTGTTCAGTTCATATATGTTCACAAACAAATTTATTTATTAACTCATATATAAGCTTGTTTACTCATATATAAGCTCGTTTATCAACTTAGTTTTTGACTATTTTATGAGCTCATTTACTCTGTTTTCTTTTTCTTTTTCTTTCTTTTTTTAACATTTTAAATATTTATGAAGATTTTGACTAAATTGAATATAAGATGAACTTTGGAATTCAAACTATAAAGTCTAAGGAACTTAAGGAATAGTCGTGTAATTTCACCAGTTTCATCCCATTATTTAGGATAAATATGAAATTTAGTTTAATATGTTAAGAAAAAAAATGAAAATATAAAAAAATTACATATATATTATTTTAAAGAAAATAATATTAAAATTTTAGACCCTATTCTTAAATTTTTGGATTCATCACTACCTCAAACTAATTCGAAAGCTACTAAAATTATGTCAAAGCTTGTATAATAATACATTATGGATTTCTACATTAATCATCATCTTTAAGTCATGAAAAAGACTTATTAATGTACAATTGGTTTGACATCGTCTGAGGTTCATGTTTACAAGGAATCTTTGTTGCTGATCACTATTTACGATGCCAAGAGTAATAGCTCAACGGACAGATTAGGGCAAAAACATGAGGAGGAGAATCAAGCACCAACACATGCAAACCATATACATAAAAGACAAAATATATCATAAATATAATGACACTAAATTATCTTTACACTGGATCTATAATAATGACACTAAATTATCCAAAAAAAAATATAATGATGACACTAAACATAAACTTGAAAGGACTCCAATGGCCGTTGCTAGGATAAAAAGTACCAGCAAGACCAGTCTACAAGGCAGATACCTCTCCTACAACATATTAACATGACACGACACCTAATTAAAACTCTGTAGCAGCTCTACAAATGTCAAAAATTTCACTGTAGAGGCTGCTGGAGATAATAGTTGTAGGGAACCCTAAATGAAACTGGAAAAAGATTACATGAACGTAGTTGTGATTTTGTTTTCGAGACTCAAGAAAGTTCCCTGATGGCTTCCCAATCGATTTCCACTGAAGGGAACTTTTTCAAACTGAAGTTTCCTTGTCTTCCCACTTTGAATCAGAGAAATCCAAGAAAGTGATATCGGATTCTGGGGAAGAAGACCCCGCCAATGATTCATGGGATAACCTTGGAGACTGATCCAACTTCTCGGTCTTCACCTTGGGTTTTGAATCGGGAACGGGAGAGGTCTTCCCCAAGCTCTGACAGATGGCTTGTAGCTTTGCATCAACCGAGGAATGGAGAGGCTTGAAGCCACCGTATTCATCAGAAACATGAGATCCTTGGTGCTTGAGGTGGGGGAAGTTGAGCCTGGAGAATTCTCCTCGGAGCATGTAAGCAGCCTTGTCATAAGCCAAAGCTGCTGCTTCCGCTGTATCGAAAGTACCGAGCCAAAGCCTGGTTCGGTTTTTTGGTAGTCTGATTTCAGCAACCCATTTCCCCCAGTGCCTCTGCCTCACTCCTCTGTAGAGTTTTGCAGGCTTGGGTGGAGTTGAGGACACATGTTTCATAGGGACAGCTTTCGGGGAAAGAAAGTTGAGCCTCTTGTTTTGAACAGGTGTTGTTGAAACCATTGAATCAAGCTGCTGCTGATAAATTTGAGCTTGAATCTGAAGGATTTGGGAAGGGTTGAGTTGGTTAAGCCCGATTGAACCTGTCTGCTCCAAACTCACCAGATTGTTATAGTTAAAGAACCCATGATCCATGTTATGCTGTGAAGGAAGTTGAGAATATGAGAAAGAGGAGGAAGAAGAAGAAGATAAAGGAGCAGATGAAGCACTTTTCATAAAAGGTTCAAGTGCTTTCATTAACTCTTCTCTAAAAGGATCTGAAAAAACCGAGCTATTGCTGCTATTATACATATCTATAGCTGCTGCCATATCCAAAAACTAAAACAGGCAATACTGCAATAGTTCGATAGAAGAAAAAAACAAAAACTTGAGGGAACAAAAACAAACCCTCTTAGCTGATGAAGATAAATATTAAAGCTATGTAATTGATTTAAAGGGGGAAAAACAGAAACTTGGATCTCTGTTCTGGATCACCTGGCTTTTAAAAAACCAACCCAGTATAGGCTTTGTTTTTTTACACTAATTTGTTCAGCTTGAAAGACAGACGATAACAGAAAGAGATTCAGAGAAGCGGGGAGTTGCAGATCAATAGGGGGGGATTATGAAGAAAACTGAAATGATCGAACACTTATGAAAATTCTCTCAAGTTTTTTTTTTGGGTGGCCTCACTTTGGTGTTTTCTCTCTTGCATTTAGGGTCGCCTTATCTCTTCTTATATAAAAACTATGGACTCTGCCCCCCATGTGCTCTCTCTCTCTCAAAAGCCCATAGATTTTTCATATTTTTTATTGATTACTGAATTAATATGAATTTAATTTATCACCCTCCTTTCTCATCAGCTTCGAAGATTCCATGATTCGATGGGGGATGGGAATCTCGCCACTTACTTCGAACTGTTTAACTGGCAGGTGTCGGTTCTCACATGTTGTCCGTTTACGTTTAAGACCATTAACCGCAATTTAAACGATGGACTTTTTTGTTCATTACCTTTTGGAATTTAATGCAAATTTGATCCCATCTCTTGGTTCTTCCCACAAATGATGGACGACCTTTGAATAACAAAATTAGTCAAGTCATTCATCTTTAATGAAACTATCAATAATAGCATTAAATTATTCAAGACTTCATTGAACAAATTCAATTAAATTTTAGTTTTAAGCATAATTTTATTTGTATAGACAACGTTCAAAATATAATTGGGAACACAAACACTAGAAACAAAAAGCAAAACCGTGGGTTAAGGTTGTAATAACATAAAGTAATAATTAAAGGCATGTGCCCACTAACGAAGAGGGACACGTCAATTGCGGCGCCAGATTGAGGGCTCAAACACAGAGCCAAGAGATGATTGGGCAATGCGTCTCTTGAGATCTGTGAAACACCACGCATTCCAACAATAATAATAATAGATAACTTTAAGTCTTTTCTAAATTAATTAACGTTCAAATGTTTGAAATTTTCTACTACAATTTTCCACACTTGTTTATTTTCCCTGCAATTTCGGACACTAATTTAGAAAACCCTATTAACAAAATTAATCCCAAAAGCAACAAATCAATTACAGTTTAGGAATGGCTTGGAGTAGGAGGAAAAGATAAAATAGGAACACATCTATTTTTCACCCTTCGAAGCTCTTAGGCGCCATTTACGTACGTAACCTAACTACTCTTCCAATGAAACGTATGGTCATTCGCTCACTTTCCTTCTATTCATTCATGTTATTTATATTTATTTATTTATTTACTTGAATAAACTTAGTTTTAGTTTAATCATTTCAATTGATCATATAACCGTTGGTTACTAATGATTTTATGAATTTTAATCATAAATAAATATATAATGTGTTAGGGATACGATCCAATTTCTATTTAGATCATCCCAAAAAGGTACAATCAGACTAGTATAATATGTTTGATCCTTATAAATAAATAGTTAGGATTAGAGTTTTTAGATGTAACATATCTTGTACTTTTAGACATTGTGAAAGTTTCTTTTATCTTTTGTTGTTGTTGGATTTTTCACGTAAATCTTGATTTTTTTTATTATTCTGATCGATCATTTTCGTTTGCTATTGATCGCTTCCATAGTTATAGCACAATGATAAACAACTTTTAATATATATATATATATATATATATATATATATATATATTTCAAATTTATCCTAATATTTTCTAATTGAATGGCATATTTAGCAAAAAATTTTAGTTTAACTGTTGTTAATTGAATGAAAATTATGGTTAAACAAATCTTATCTTATATAAAATAATTTCATGTAAGAGTCATATATAACAAGGTTTAAATCAAATATATATTTAAACAGAGTTTAAAACTAAAATTTAAATGATTTTACTATTTAGTTTTAGTATTGTGTCTCTTAGAAGAAGAAAATTCTAGTTCCCTCGTTGGTGTTTCATTCATCTCTTTTTTTCGTCTTTGTTTATTGGTAGTGGCATCAACTTTAATGTTGATTGCTGACCACCGATATTCTTTATTGTATTTTTATTTTCTATATTATATCTTTATTTTCCTTTACTTTTGATTTTCAATAAGTTTGTCTGTGTTGCACGTTTTCATTTGCTTTTATGATATATTTTTTTATGCTTTTTGACATATTTTCGATTCTTTGACCGTTTTTTCTTTTTTTTAAGGGTTGATTTGGCATCGCCGCTATTGATCAAGATGACGATTATCTGATAGCTTGTTGATCTTTCCTGTTTTGGACCCTTAAATTGGATTTGGATACATGATTTGCGTTAGTGGATCGCTTTTACGCCGTTTGAGTCTAATTTATAGTTTGTCGATGGTATTTCAAAAGTTTGATCCCCTTTTATTTTTATGGTTAGTTTATCGATGCAATCAGATCTATTTGTATCTATCTTTGTTCGAGTTTTTTGATTAGAATTAATCTTTCCTTGTATGGTTGTTAATGTGATTTTTTTAATACAAAGGGAAGAGAAACTCTTAGTTAACTACACATGCAGTTTCATCCACGAAAAGCAAGCCTTCAACCTCGGCTGGTGGCTTCGACTACCCTTGAAAACGTTAAGTCATGGTCCAAGCTAGCTGAGCCAATCTATCTGCCACCCGATTACTCTCTCGGGGAATGTATTTACTCTAGATAATCCAGTCTCGTCGGACCAGCTTACCTTGAACCACCTCCACAGTACCCTTGCAATCCGACTCCAAAATCACTCGGACGAACGCCCAGCTCCCAAGCAATAGTCAACCCCATAAAATACCCCACAATTCTGCGTCAATTACCGAACAACGCCCAACCTGCTACGAGAAACCCATCACCCATGCAGCATCCGAGTTGTGAATCACACCTCCGTAAATTGCGAGCTCCGTATCCTGTCTCCATCTGCCATCAGTGTTTAACTTCACCCACCCAACCGGAGGAGCACCCCAGGCCACTGCCCCATTCGTAGTATGCCCGGACTGTCGTTGCTTCTAGATGCGGCTCTGGTAAGCACGAATTGCTTCCCCCTTCGTACGCGTACTTCTCTAAATAATACCTTCAGTAACCGGATGATCCTTGTCAAAAATCAGATGGTTATGTGGATTCCAAATACACCATACCACTGTGTCAAACATCAAGTCCCAATCCTCCCCCTTTAAAGGGAAATAGTGAGGTTGTCGAAGGTTCTTATCCACCCACGCAGCAAGATCCAACGCCATGAATTCAGATAATCTACTAGGCTTGATCAGGCTTCTCCATGACTCCAATACTATCGAGCATTCCCGCAATATGTAAGAACTACTATCAACGGTCGCACCACACAAGGAACAGCTAGGATCCGAAGTTAGGTGCGGACGGCTTCGCTCCTCATTTGACAATAGTCTACCATGTCATATAGTCCACAACAACATTTTCACTCTCATAAGTCCTTGAAAAGCATGAATCAAATCCTATGGGGCTTTCGTTTCTCCGATCTCCAGGTGCATACGTTCACTGTAAGCCGAGGCCACCGAGAATCGCCTTTTCGCATCGTGCCTCCATCTTACTATGTCTGGACCTCCTTCGGGTATTGGGGGTCTGATTGTAGCCAAAGATAATTGAACCATATTCGACAAGCAATGCGCAAGATTGCTCCATTCCCAATCTACTTCATTAGTAACCATCGAGTTCACCATAATACCTTTATGTGGTCGCTCCTCCTGAAGAGGACGAAAATTAATCAGAGGGCCTGTTGACGAAAACGGGTAAAGAAAACGAAAGAACACGAGAATTTTACGAGGTTCGGCAATGTGCTTACGTCCTCGGTGCCTAGGCGGCGCTAGAAGTTTTATTCAATAATTTTTTAGGTCTAGGTTACATCTCTATTTATAATAGAAAACCCTGGTACATAATTACAAAATCAACCCTGTACCGTACCGCGGGGCTGCGCCCCCGCACCCCCAACCCACATAATTTGTAACCCCACAACGAGACTTTCTTTGTAAGGACAGTTGATGTTCGCTCACTCCGCTCCATCTCCTGTCCTCTTTACTGGTATATTTATGAGCCATACCTAACAGGGCCCAACTGACCTATCCGGGAATCATACCAGAAGTAAATTCGAGCCCCATCACGAAGAATCCAAACTAAGTTGCTTCTAACTCCCTCCCAAATGACCAATAAACCCTACAAAGTCGTGAGCAAGCCTATCAATGGACATCGGTACCAACTCCACAACTTTGTACATAGCACGCAATATCCGAACCCAAAGTTGATCAGCTTCCGTGACCATACCATATGCAATCTTTATGAGGAAAGTTGTTAGACAAAATGGTTAATCCGATATAAAATAATAATAATAATAATAATAATAAATAATATTATTATATGATCGAACGAAGCAAAATAAATAAAACTTAAAGTAGAGGCAATAAATTGGTTTACTCATATTTAGACAATGAATCGGGTGAGTAGAATATGATAAGCCGAAGAAGGATTTTTGTTGAGGCCTGTATGAATAGTTTCCTTAAGACAGATTTGTCATCTCCTCGGTGCTTTGAGTAACGTTGAACGTCGGTCTCCCAGGATACAACAACAAACGATCACAACAGTAAGCACAACTATAGTGATCAGTCGAACACAATCTTACCTTTCTCTATCACCGGAAAGAACGAATTTGAAAGGAATTTTCTAAGTGATCTCCTAATTCAAATTTGTGAATTATGTCTCAAAGTTGTTTCAAGTTGTGTCTAAGATTGTGGCTCAACTAACTTATATATAGGGGAGAGAAAATTAATCAAAATGTTATGACCTTTTGATGAAGAGATTTGTTGAAAAACTAATAGGTATAATTGAATTGATGCAATTTTATACCAAATAATAAGCATGTTCATCAAGTGACATAACTTATTATTAAAAGACATCAATTTTATTCAATTATTTATTAATTTTTCCAACAATCCCTACATGAATGAAATTGATGATTTCAAACACTGGCTCGATATGGTGATAGATTCTACGTTCGATAATTGCATAGGATAGGTAGGCGTCCCCCTTTGAACCTTCCCTTGTGAAAATATGTTTACCTTACTAGCTATCCAGTAGACGTAATGTCCTTGAACTGTCTTGTTGTTGGTGTAAGCGATGACATACTTCACACAAATATCTCACTGACAAGAATTTGGTTCTCATGGTTATGTCCATATAGCTGTGAACATCTCCTGGTTTTGCAAGAGTTTAGAGAACTATGCCCCAATAGTCTCTTTGAAGCGGCTCCACTTCACTTTCACATAGGTGACTTATGTTGTTCAGCTCACCGAAACACATAGTGGTCATTAAAAGCATTGCTTAACCTTTTCCACATTTTAGTCATTGTTTTCATCATAGGAATGAACTTGGGGATAAGAATCCCCACAGTGACCTCACAAGGTCTATGCAAGTAGGTTGTCCTATTGAACTTCGAACTTGGGATCTCCAGTCAACAAAGTTGGGTTTTCCTTCATATAGCGCCTTAAATATTAATGGGCTTTAGTCACATTCCTTTCGATGTTTATCAACTTGATCTCGATTCAACTCATTGTTTAGCAGATCCACAATGTTATCTTTTAATCTTACAAAATCAATATAGATAACTCTAGTTGAGATCAATTGTTTAATGATATTATGTCTACGACGTATATGTCTCGACTTACCATTATACTTATACAAGGCACCCCCACACTTTGATGTAGTAATAGGAGAGTTTTCTATATTTCCATAACTCATATGGTGTTTCACCTATTTTCTTGTAAGTTACCTTATTTAAAGGTAATTTGCTAACAACTCAGAACATGACCAAATGTCATTCATAATTCTTTAGTAATCTTATGGATACTATACACTTCATATGGTGTATCTGACAATCCATTCGAGATGTAATTCCGACATGGAAACTTAGAATGCTTTTAAGCTTTAATGAATACAATGTCTATCTCATCCTCTCTATGAATATGAGGATCATCCTATATTTGATCATATTCAACATGATTAAATATAACATCTTATGTCGCTATGTCTTGAAATTCTATTCATGAATTTCAAATGCTTCTTGTTGTGGCTCACAACCACTGACATTGTTGAATTTTATTCAAATTCTGAAATGGAATCAACATTTCAAATCACGAGCTAGGTGAATTAGTGGGGTTACCATTGTTTCGTTTAAAACACGTAACCATAATTTGTAAATATTCCAACAATAAATTGAAAGTTAATTCAATTTATTTTACCATTCGTTTCTGTTGAACAAAAAAATTTAATTAAAAATTAAAATTCTAAAACAAAATTTGTAACAATTTTGTTACATCCAAACGATTTCTGTTATCAACAGTAAATCAAATAAATTTTGTTGAACAACAGGATTTAAATCCTGAAACAGAATTATAGGCCCGATTTTTGTTCACATAATTGTGTTCGGTACCTTATTTATCACAATGAATTTTAGTCAAAACTAAAATCCAACAATTGAGTAATTTCTGTTAAACGACAGGAATTTAGTAAAATTAAAATCCCGAAACAGAAATTCACAATCAACAATATTTTTGTTGAATTCGTTAAACGTCAGGATTTAAAACTAAAATCCGAAACAAAACCAACTTATATTGGACAACGGGAATAAAACCCAAAACAGAACCAATTTCTGTTAAACGATGAGAATTTAATAAATTAATTCTCGAAACATAACTAGCTTCTGTTGATCCGTGGGAATTTAATAAAACCTGAAACAATAATATAATCTCAATATATTAATATTATAAAAGAAATATTGAATGGTTACACATACATTTTCTATTTCTTGATCGAAATTCTAATATTACCAACTAAAATTTAACAATCAACCTTCAGATTAAAGCGAAACGCAACCACAAAGGACAAGGCACAACTTGAATTTGAAGAGATTTAATCCAACATGCAAGACTTATAATCCAACAAGGTTTCATAGGTGTATATATATATAATCTCATCACCAATAGCAAACAACTAACATGTTAGTTTTACAAAGAGAAATAATGCAGTGATCGAATATTATATGACACTTGTATCATTTTGTTCAAAGTTAATGCTTTTGAAAAAAAATTATGATTTTCATGCAAGTAGGGTTGCGTACCTTGCTCCACTTGAGAATTTCAATGACATAAATTGTCACAATCAATTACTTATAAAGTTCATCTCGGATTAGAATTGTAAAATAAAATACAAAATCTGTCTTAAGATTGTTAGACAAAATTGTTAATCCAAGATAATAATAATAATAATAATAATAAATATTATTATATGATCGAACGAAGCAAAATAAATAAAACTTAAAGTAGAGGCAAGAAATTGGTTTACTCATATTTAGACAATGAATCGGGTGAGTAGAGTATGATAAACCGAATAAGGATTTTTTTTAGGCTTGTATGAATAGTTTCCTTAAGACAAATTCGTCATCTCCTCGGTGCTTTGAGTAACGTTGGACGTCGGTCTTCCATGATACAACAACAAATGATCACAACAGTAAGCACAACCGTAGTGATCAGTCGAACACAATCTTGTCTTTCTCTATCACCGGAAAGAACGAATTTAAAAGGAATTTTCTAAGTGATTTCCTAATTCAAATTTGTGAATTATGTCTCGAAGTTGTCTCTCAAAGTTGTTTCAAGTTGTGTCTAAGATTATGCCTCAACTAATTTATATATAGGGGAGAGAAAATTAATCAAAATGTTATGACCTTTTGATGAAGAGATTTGTTGAAAAACTAATAGGTATAACTGAATTGATGTAATTTTATACCAAATAATAAGTATGTTCATCAAGTGACATAAATTTTATTTAATTATTTATTAATTTTTCCAACAAAAGCTTCATTATTAGCTTGCATTTTTTTATGCCAACCCCTCCGAGGCTTGGAGGTTGACAAAGTCGATCCCAATTGACATAATGCAATTCTCGCTTCTCATTCGTACCACCTCAAATAATTAAAAGTTCATTTAAAACATAAAGGATTGTCAAACAATTACCCAAGAAAGATATAAACATGTTTTGAACGGCAAATGTTGAACCAACAGCAAAAGCTACTTTTTCCAGCTTTTTGAAGACAATTTAATTTGAATGTAATTATTTATACATGTATTGTATTTTATCTTTATTTTTAATTTTTTTGACAGTTGGAGGTCTTTTATGGAAGTTGCTCTCAACCTGGCGTTTGGGACAACCTACTACCCTAAATTCCCTTACCTCATTATATATGAGAATATGATTTTATTGTTGTTGTTGTTGTATCCTTTTATCCTTCTTAACTAGTAGGTTCTCAACAACTATTTTCACGTAAAGATTTATATATTTGAAATTTTATTTTTATAAATTATAAATATATAATTTTTTTGTTTCAATAATTTATTATTAATACCTTTACAAGAAAAATATATTTTATTATAATTTAAGTTTATGTATTTAATATATTAAAATATAAATAATTTTAAAATAATATATTTTTAATTCACAATATATTATCTAAAACACATATTTTACCTTCTCAAAAGTACTTTTTAAATCAATACTATACACTAAAATCTTAAAGTCAACTTTTCAAAATCACTTTTTCACTATACTTTCTCAAGATATTAATGAGCAACACACTGATATAATTCATATTAAAGCGTAGCATTCAAAGGTAAAGTTGGAGAATTTTTTTTTTGCACACCTAATCTTTTTAAAACACAAATTAGGCTCACATAAAGTTTAAGTTACTTCTACTTAAGATTCTGGTTTCATTAAGTCATTATTACATGATAAGATAAAACAAACAATTAAGTTTCATACTATTAAGTAGCAACCGTAAAAGTAAGGCCAAACAATTAACACTTCCAGCTTTTTCACCACTAATAGATGCCACCATCTTCATAATGGATGCCTAGACCCACAATAAATACAATAATTCATAATCAACCAACACAAGAGGCTAAACTCTATTGGGGGGGGGGGAACCTAACAAGAGGCACATGAACATTAATGGTACTCGGTAGCAAAGAAATCCACCCACCAGTCATAGGCTCGACCACCTGTAGAGGTTACTATTAGGTGGTGCAGATCATTTTAAATTTTCTGTCGTCAAAGTTATCGACTTTTACAAGCAAGTAGAAAGTTCTTGTGCATTTAGATTGAATTGTATCACATTATGATTAAAATGCAGATAATAAGTAATTCAATTCAGAATCAAATTTGTTTTAGGATTGGTACCAAGAAAACAGAGCAGATAAATTAAATGATTTATCACCTCTAACCACACAGAATTACAGGAAAAAGTATAAGGCATAAGCAAAGAGGTTTATAAGATGCGAGGTTCACTAAAATGGAAAATATTTTAAGCGCATACTACGAAATAGTAGTAGTTGCAAACTGAGATCATACATTTTACACTTTTTGACATCTGCAAACACATTAAAGTTTACCAAATAAGAATATAGAATCTGTTAAGGCATACAGAGGTGCAGACAAACAAAAACAAATGGCTGGAATTTGGGTACCAACAATCGGATGACGCATCAGAGGCACACTTCTATTTCTCTGAAGGCATCCCTGTTATTCGCTCTAGATCAATCTTGCAATTCTCCCTCAAATCTTTCAGTGCAGTGTAACTGGATTGCTGCCAATCAAAGTTCAATTGTATCCATCACATATGAGAATATAAATGAAGTTTCCTACCCAAAATATTGAAAATTAGAAATCCTATGATTTATCCGGTTAAAAAGTAGCCATGAACTCCAGCAATGAAGCATAGATTAAAGATAAAATCTTCAAAAGTGCCCAAAATCCAAATGTGGACCAAAGGCTTGCATTAAACAAAAGAGGCATGAGAAATTAATATATGGCTGAATAAGAATGTATCAAACTTACAAGCTGGTTGCCTTCAGTAACAAATATATCCTCCATGTTAAGAAAGAGTGATCTCCACTGGCTAGTGAGGTCGGACTCTAATTTTGAAGATTTACCGGCATTTCCCTGGTCACTTATTTCAGCCTGATTCCCCTTGCTACTTTTCTGAACTAAAATTCTTGCTTCTTTCTGACTTTTCTTCAAAACTGCGAAAGTGTCGGAAAGATTAATACAGAAAGGAACATGTTCTGTCACGATTAAATCCAGCAAAGCACTTATTCAACTTACCAGAAATTCGACCCTTGAGATCCTGATAATGAAGGTCCGACAAAATGTAAGCAGCTGATTACCAGTGTAAAGCAAGCACATCCCAGTTAAACAACATATTACGAGAGAAACCTTTCTTACCCACAAATGCAGAAAACAACAAAATCCAAGATAATAAGCTAAAGCAATTACCTTTCAAGCAAATAGAACAAAAGCAAGCTTTGAGCATACCATTGGCATCCAAATTTGTGCGGCCATCATTCTTGAGTCCAACACACCTCTCCAATTCAAATGACTTAGAAGACTGCGAGAATGAGTTAGGCAACCTCGACCACTCGATGCACCCACCTTTGCTCGAAGCCAATCTACCGACGCCCAGATCTTTAGCCGCATTCCGACTATTCTCATTCAATGTTCGACCCACTTCCGCAACACTTTCACCTTCTAACGTGTCCTCACCATCAGACAATTCGAACCCTTCTTTCGACTCACTGGTTTTGTCGTTGACCGAAACTAAATCCTCTTTTGAAGTATCAATGTCGCCACTACATGTAGGTAAAAGTTTAGCGTTTGGTTCAAATCGGGGTGTTTCAGATTTCTGTTTGATGAAATTTTCTGCACCTACACGTACTTGTTTTGCTAATTGGGAATCTGCATCTGCCTTAGAATTAAACCCTAGCTTTTCCGAAATCGAAGAAAAACCTCTCTTAACTGATCGATTTGTAACGTCACACAGAACCGGACGGACTTTGGGTATCCCGTCCGTAAAATTGTCTCCGCTCATTATGAAATACACTAAAACTAAATCCCCAATTCAGCTTACGATCTGTTAAAAAGCAAAAGATTTTTCAAAAAAAAAAAACAAGGGTTCATTCAAAAGAAAAAGGGAATTTGAAAGAAGAAGAAGAAGAAGAAGTGGGATTTCAGAAATACGAAATATCTACTGATTTGAGGATGTATAATGAAGGAAACATGAAAACGAACGAGGAGAAACGCTAGATGGGAAAGGATTTTAATTTTTAAAAGGAAAAAATGGTGAGGGCGGGAAACATGGGGATTTGAAATCTAATTTTGAAATTAAAAAATAGTAATACTTTGAATATAATTATTCCTCTAAATATTAAAAATTACTAGTTCAGTTTCAGCTCAACGATTGTGTAATATTCAAGAGAGTATGAGTTTAATCATGTAGGTTGATAGTTTTAGATATTGCATTAAAAATATATTTAACTCTTAATATGTTAAAATTTATATAAGAACACACAATACATTAAAAGATATATAAATCCTGCTTATTTATTGTCTTGAACTCCTCTCAATTTTCATCAGAACCCAGGAAACCTTAATATGGTTTATATTCCATAAAACATAGCCTTACAAAATCTAGTTGGCCTGCAACTTGAGGTATGTAATGCGAGCTGCCTCGGTTTTCTGTCTAACGTCCTCGTACATTTTCAAAGATGCCTCAGAAAACCTATTTAGTCTTTCGAGTAGACGAGTCAAACTTGTTTGAATGCAGCATAACTTCGAAGACGCATCATCATTTGTGTTACCATCGGTTAACATGTTAAGACCATCTCTGCTCTTGGATTCCTCATCATTTGCATCGACCAGTTTCTCTTTTTTGGGCAGTTGCTCTACTTGCTGGTCCATTTGATGAGAGAGATCGGATAAGAAGGCTTTGATGGCAACGGTGAGTTCCTTGGCTGGCAAAGCTTTTACTCCAGCTGACCACTCACGAAAAAGAATGAGTATTGGTGGTCCAAATCCCAGGTATCGACGAGGAGAGAATGGATACCTATTCTTCGAACGTTCTTGTGGTTCTATGATACAGTTTTGCAGCCAACCAGTCATAGCTTCCAAATAAGATGCAAGGCTATTGACCCAATCCGTAAAGCTTACACCAAAGCATTCAATCTCTTGCCGAAGCTGAGCCAAAATCTGCCTGCGTGTATCTCCATGTGGTGCACCGGTTGAGTTCCTTGAGTGGTATGCCAGTGAGATGGTGATATACTGCGAATGATGGCATTCAAGCATGACCTTCCACATCCTTGACAATCTGCAAAAACGAGCATTATGGGATATCAATATCGATGATCTGAGAACGCTCTAGATTTCTACTGCATAAGAGTAAAGTTCCCAACATTCAAAATTGTCTAATTAAAGGGTTTCTTTTCGAACTCACCCCTGAATTAATTCTACAAGTTGTGGCTGCAACTCTTCATCTCTCATTTTTTCAATCCGCTTCGATATAGTATTAACAGAATGAAGTGCAACTCTAATCCGGGAATGCAGATCCTTTACAACTGCCCGGGTTTTATCGATTACTTGAGTGCTATGATCCTTAGCGAACTGGTTCCTGAGCTGATCACACTTCTGGTCATACTCCTTCCTGATAGATTCACTAGTCTGAGTGCAAACATCGCGCTGTCAGAGAGGATTTATGGCAATACTACTAAACTATACATTGAAAAATTAAAAGATCAGGAATATGAACTTTGGAGTCTAAATAACTTAATTTGTGAGGACAGAGAAAAAGAAAATTAACCTGGGAAAATAAGAAGATACAAAAAACTAAGCCCCAAGTGGATGGGAAATTTTTCCTCATGAGCAAATGAAAAAATTCCCCACGCATCAAAAGAGGAAAAAAACACACACACACCATGGCTAGGGAAACAAAAACAATCCTTTATGTTCCAAACTGTTGTATCTCGTGCCACAGAAAACTAACAATGGGATTAGAAGTTACGCCGAAAAACCAACATTGCTCTCACAAGTTCAAGTTTGCAATATAGATGTATAGGAAAGAAGATGTTGTTTCACCATTAAAATACGTTTGAGGGTTTCTATTGATACCTCAACTTCATCATAGAGTTTCCGTTCCCATGCAAACAATCTGTCCAAGGTGGATGAATGACTACCAGCAATCATGCAGAACTCTTCAATAAAGTCACTTCCACTGTCCTCAGCGTCGTCTTTAGGTGTTGTGGTTAGCGGATTCCTTGATGAAGAAGACCTCCAAGATGCTGACCTCTTCCAACGTATGACTTTAGTTACACGTGGTACTGAATCTACAAAATCATAACATGAAAAAAAAGAGTGAAATATTTGTTAGTGGTTATCTAAAGATGTTAAACAAATAAAAATCTTTAAGTTGAGACTATCCTTCAATTAGCTGTATGCAAGATAGATTATGACCATAACTAACATAAAAGAGAGAACCAAACAGTTGAACCTTTTTTCTCAGTGCCAAAGACTCCATTATTGCAAAATATCAAGATTGTAATAAGTCATTTCTCCAGTAAAATAAACTTACAGTTCCACTCAGCAGGCCATATACAGATGCCAGAACTTACCATGGGATGCAAGAGCAGTTGTTCTTCTGCAGCAAACAAGTTGAAAACCAGCCATAAAAGCAGAGTATCCCCCTACAAGAATTAATTTAATGCATAAGATACTAGCAGAAGAATAATCATTAGTATATACAGAAGAGAGCGAACACAAAATTAGAAGTTCAATGAGAAATAAAATGCCTCTCATGAATACAAATAGTTACCTTTGGCTTCAGAATATCCAACCCTGATTTTGTTAGACTCAAGCATCTTAGAGACTTCTCTGCCTGCTTCGGAGGCTCGAAAAAAACGATGTTCGATATCTTTTATGCTCGAAAGAAAATCCTTGGCTCTATGGGTAATAAACTCAGAAGGGTCCTCTTTGTCAGCAGATAAATCATCATCTACAGCAGCCTTTTCTCTCTTTGAAATTGATTGTTCAAGAACACAATTGCTTATCAAAGTTTCACCTGGTCCTTTGACATTATGTTGCACACCCAGCTGACTCACTTCCTTGTCATTTGTCTGCCGCCTTATATTTCTTCCCCCTGATCCAATAAAGAACACATCATTCTCGAATGTTTTGACAGCATTTCTCCCTGATTCTGGCCAAGAAATTCGTTTGTTCAATTCATTGTTTTCATCCAAACCACCATGATCAATCTCTTTGCTCCTAATTTCTCTCAAATCCTCAAAATCAGTATCCACTCCATTATTCCCCACAAATCTAAAGCTCTCGCAGTCATCAACAGGATCAAAGAAATCCCATGAAGAACCAGACTCAAAAGGAGGAGGTGGGGGCGGGGGCATTGCCATTGCCAATGACTCATCCTCCACAAAACTAGGATTAATCATAAAAGTCACAGCACCACTGTTTCCTGCCTTCATATAACTCAAATTCACCGGTGCCGGCGAAATGGGACTCTCATTATTCAACGGCGAGTCAGAAACCTCAGCTCCTAAATGAGAAGGAGATGGTGAAGGGTAGGAGGAAGGGGAAGGGGAAGGCGTTTTATCAACCTCGGTAGCTAAGGTTGATAGAGAAGACTCTATCAAAATATCAGCTCAGCAAATCTCCTTAACGCTACGCCAATGTTTCTAAGAGATTGAATATAAGAAACATGTGCAGCCGCTAGAGCATACCTCGAATCAATAGCTTGCTTCACGAATCTCCTTCTTTCTTTACATAGACGCAAGGCTTCATTTTTATCAGCTTTTGAGCTTCCACAACCCATTTTCCCCACTTTACTAAGATGACCCAGATCATGAAACTAAACCCATTTTTCTAATGACCAAAAAAAAAGAATCATTTGATGTGGTGGTTTTTATTTCTCGGGCACAATGCAGAAGGATTACAACACAAAACAAGGAACTCCGATGAAGAAATGTTTCAAGGATGATTGAGACAAGACAGCGAAAACGAGAAGCGAAAGAGTTAAAAATTTTTAGACTTAAATGAGTAGTTTTTAATATGAAAAACAGAGAGACAAGAGAAGACCACAGATGAAAATGGAGGAGAAAGTACGGTTGGAGCGTAATAAAATCGAGTACATTGATGGAAGACAGATATGAAGAAAGCCGGTTGGAATTCCAGGTTTGAGACTTTAGAAAAAGAAACCTGAAGCAAATTAGAGGATTTTTTTGCATAGATTGCCCTCTATAGTTAGATTTCACAGGTTTTTGCAGAGATTGTGAAAGCAAAATGAAAAGAACAATAAGGAAAGGAAGAACTCAGTAGGAGAAGAGAGAGAAATGTGATACAGTGCACACCCAAAGGAGGAGACTGCCTCGATTTATGTGTTCTTTCCACATACATTCCACTTTATAAGTAAAGTTCAAATATATATCTATGAAATCGATGAAAATAATAAAGAATAAAACACTCTCCAAGCACCATAGGAACAAATCTTTTTCCTTGTAAAATGACACTTTTTCGAAAATAATTATCTTTAATAGTCTGAAAACATTTTCGACTATTAAATATAAAAATTAGTGTACTAATGTGATGTTTGAAATAAAAACTAAAACAGATCTATGATTGTTTAGAGCTACATTGCCTTGGCCATATTTAAGGATGAGCGCGATTTTATTTTTTTTAACCATTTTAACTTAAAAATTAAAAGTTTTTATTGGTTTTAAATATTTTTAACTGTTTTCTATTTTAAATTTTGAAGTAAAGATTTGACTCAACAGAGAATAAAAGAGAATATAAAAATCAAGAAAAAATGAGAATTAATATACCATAGAGGATACATACCTCGTAAAAGAAAGAGCGGTGAGAATAAAAATAAATATGATCCTAAATGAATAGAATGTTTGATGAAGTATAGATAAATTGTTCATATAATATTTATTTATTAATTTAATTAAATAAGTATGAACAAAATTTTATGTTTTTTTAGTAAACGAATGAATATGAACACATGTTTTATTTATTTATGTTCATGAACAAGCTCGTTTTAAAGCTCGTTTACTTGGTTCTCATTTTCCTTTTATTTTTTGACATTTTAAATATCGGTAAAGATATGAACTAAATTGAATATAAGATGGATTTTGGAGTTCAAACTATGAAGTCTAAAGAATTCAAGGACTAGTGATGTAATTCAACCATTTTATTTGGCTTGCAAGTAAAAGGATAAAAAGAGTGTTAACGAATATGTTCGCGAATGTTAAATTAACATTTTCACGAATGTTAAAATAACATATTCATGAACGCTAAATGAATAAATATAAATATTTATAAAAAGAATAAATACAAACATAATACTTAAAATTTAAACAAAAACAAATCAAATACAAACGTAATCCAAATAAATAAACAAATCACAAACATATTTTTTTCCAACACAACCAGAGCTTTATTGGCATAGATAAACTATTTTAAAAAGCTATACATAAAGGTGAATAATTATAAATAAATAAAATTAAGAATAAATTTATTGTTTTTATATTTACAACTGTATTTACATAATTAAATAGCAGATTTTTTTAATTCACACATTCTAGATAATTATATTTATATAAGGATATCCCATTATAGATTTCTAGTGTACACCTCACTAAGACTGTTGTGATGAGGAAAAAAGAATGTAGGTGAAATTTACTTTATAACGATCCCATGATTTAATAATTCAGATGAAAATATCACATTAATAATGTTTTAAGTTCAAGTTTTTGTGTATAAGAATAAGTATAGGTCAAGTTTCTCCTAACACTACATGAAAATATAGGCGTTTTTTCCGAAAAATCACCGGTGACCGGTATATTTATCGATCTAACACCGGTCAGATTATATTTCCCGATCTAACACCCGTAGCAGTAAAGCGCGCTCCCTGTCCCGCGCTATATGATGATATGGCGCCACGTGGGGTATAGTGCGCCCCATGTACCGCGCTATACGCTGACATGGCTTACACGTGGGTATAACGTGGCCCCTGATCCGCGTTATAGCTGTTTATCTGACACGTGGGGTATAGTGCGGTATAGGGGGCGCGCTATACCTTTAATTACCCCCACTCCTCCCTATAAATATCTCCATCCTCTATTACTTTTATCACACCATATTCTCTCAAATTCTCTCAAATAATATCTATATTTAAGGTATATTTTATAATATTTTTAATATTATGTATTTAATTTATTTAAGCATTTTACTTTATTTAATATTTTACTAATATAATTTTTTTACAGATATATAATGGAAAGCGGTCTACTTCGCTTGGATGGAAATCATATATCTCTACACTTTGCTGATATGGTAACATTTTAACGTTTTAATTTAATTTAAATTATTTGTAATAATTTGTTGATTTATTTAATGCATGATTATTAGATTAAGAATTAATTTGTGTAATTATTTAATTTTAGGAGAAGGACCGTGTATTAGATCCTTTTATTAGGAATCTTAAGTTAGTGATACCTAGTTGTGTCTTGCCCTATTTAGTAGAGGCTGGATTTGGTTACATAAGTAGATATCATGGTCACTGTAAGATAGAACCAGACCTTATTTCTGCCTTAGTAGAGCGGTGGAGGCCGGAGACCCACACATTCCATCTTCTGTGCAGAGAGTGCACGATTATACTTGAAGATGTTGCTATGCACCTAGGGCTTCCGGTGGATGGAGATGTGATATCAGGGATCTCGCAGGGTTCCTGGACTACTTTGTGCCGGGGTAATCTAGGACGTGTCCCGAAAAGTTTTATCGGATGTAGGATACCGTTAAATTGGTTAGATGTCAATTTTTGGGAGTTGAGCGCAGACGCCTCTGAGGATGAAGTTAAGATGTATGCACGGGCATGCATACTGCAGTTGATAAGAGGGTTGCTGATGCCAGACAAATCGCACAACCTAGTTCACTGCATGTGGTTGCGACATCTTAGCGACTTTCGTCTGGCCGGATCATTCAGTTGGGGCTTGGTAGTTTTGGCTTTGCTGTACAGGGAGATGTGTGGAGCCACTGACTACAGGCGTAATGCTATCGGCGGATGTCTCTTGCTGTTGCAGTCTTGGGCATGGTATCGATTACCCTTTTTTATGTCCCGTTATGAAGAACCCATTCGTATTTCCACTACTTCTGAGGTAATTATAAAACTGATTTTGTATATTAATAATTTTATACAACGTATAATAATTTTTTTCCTTGAATATGTGGTCTACTGATAGGAAAAATCATCAGGAGCTACCTGATGATTTAGAAAAAATTAGGGTGCTAATCGATCAGAAGGCTGGCACACAGGTATGAATTTTAATGTTTAAAAATCGATTTTAGATTATAGTTATATAATTAGATTATTATTTTGATAAAAAATTATATAATATTTGTTTTAGTTTGAATGGGTGCCATATTGTACTGATGATGTGAGGGCAGTGATCCCACCTGAGTTGAGGGGCCCATCAGATGTTTGGATGGCGATGGTCTCTCTGATCTACTATGCGACCATCGAGTGGCACTCTACTGATCGCATGCTCCGACATTTTGGTTGTTTTCAACCAATTCCGGAAGCACCTCGCAATATGGACGAGTTGCATAGCTTAGATAGACGCGGCAAGACAGATACAGATTGGTTGGTGAGGCATCAAGAGTGGGTCTTGTTTTGGGAGGATCGACATCGGCGCCTTCCCCGTAGAGAGCCCATTTTTGATGACCTCTTGATAGTTGTTGACGGTTATTTTGAGTGGTTCAACAGTAATGGGAAACCGTTTCTGCTTCCCGAGGATGCACGAGGGCAGACCTTTCCACGACGTCGATAGAGACGTTCACCGATACAGCACCATCGTCCCCCGACTCGTGGACGGAGAGCAGGTGCTTCCGGTTCATCCTCAGCTGCACCAACAAGACCTTCACAGCAGCCACAGCAGCCATTTATAATGCCGCAACCATATATGATGTCGCCGCCATATATGATGCCACATTCTTTCCATTACCAGATGCCACCGCCGCCGCCTTCACCTGGTTTTATGACCCCGCCGCCGCCACCATCACAGATGACCCCTCTTGGAGGCTATTATAGGTCTATGTTTATAGATCTGACTTGGGGTTCATATGCTGGATATCTGGCGGGTTCAGCCTCATCACCCATGGCCGCAGCACAGACACCTCCAGTACAGTTTTCACACTCAGCGATGTCTGGGTTTTATGAGTTTTCCCAGTTTTCGCAGGCCGGTGGGATAGTCAGTCATACACCTCCAGGGTCCTTATTCTATGGAGGTGCTTCATCGTCATCAGCTCCTCATCAACCTAATGTACCTGCTCAGGATGAAAATAACGACGACGACGGTCATGATGATGACAACGAGGAGTCAGAACCAGTGATACGAAGAAATCCTCCTCGAGACCGACAGCCACCGCCCTGCGGAACACATTCACGTCGCAGGCATCGATATATTTATTTTATTATATTTGTATTTACTTTATTTTGTTAAATTGTAATTTTTTATTATTTCTCATTTAATACTTACTTTATTTTGTTAAATTTATTGGGCTTTTTTTAATGTATTTCAGTTAATTTTATTTATTACAATTTAATATCAGTTATTGTAATTTAGTTATCATTTACCATTTAATTCTTATTGTAAGTTTGTTGTATTTATTATATTCAAATACCAAATTGTTATTAGTTTGATGTAAATGCAAATTAAAGTACAAGAATTATTATTTGATAAACAAATATATCATTTCCTCATCAATTGTTACTTGATGACAAAAGAAGTGGATATGTTTTTCTAGTGTGTCCTGGGTTTCTACAATGCCTACATCTTCTGTCTTGTCTAGATCTTTCTCGAATATCCATATCGCAATGAATTCGATTAGATTTTGGACGACCACGCTCCCTCAATAAACTCGGATTTGATACAATTGGAAGCAATCTTGAACCTCATCAGGGTCTTTGTCATTACCTATAGGGGAAACTCAAATTCGTATACCTTAAAAACTTCATATAGTAGGTATACGGGATCCACAAAATGGTTATAGTCTTGACGTGTATGCGAGCAAGTTGTGTATGTGAGCAAGTTGCTATCACATGAGAGCATGGATACTTCAGAGCTTGAAAAAACCCGCAGTCGCACGTTCTGTCCCTTAGATTTACTCTTAACGACACATCTTCAATCCCTTGAAGAGGTCGCAGCAACTCTGTGACACGAAACATTTCATGCCTTCTAGAGAAGCTTGTTACAGACATTCCATTTGATGCAACAATTTTTTTTTATAGATCTGCAACTAATCTAGGGTGATAGACATGACCGCCTTGCATCCAGGTTTGAGCTTGTCCCCCGAGCTTCGCAAAAAGCACCCCCAAACAAAAATATATAATTTTTACCAAAGCCTCTACAAGTAAGTGACGTGCACCCTTTAAGGTTGAATTGATTGCCTCAGCCAAGTTGGTCGTTATGTGTCCATATTGATATCCACCATCATATGCGTTCGTCCACATTTCTTTATCGATGAGGCTGATGTAATCGTATCCTTCCTCGTTCTTCGCCCGTAAATCTTGAAGCATTGATTCAAACGTTTGAGGAAGTAGTTCGTAACCTGATCAAAAAATATATAACTTACTAACTTGCTTTCTTTGCAAAATTAAAACGATTGAAAGAAAACAAACTACATCAGTTTCATTTACTCATGCGCACAATTAATTGACGCTCATCATTCTTCTTGTACCTTCCATGATAGTTCGCAGCAATGTGTCGAAGACAATACCTATGTTGGAAAAAAGATGGTTGCCACATTAGACCCAAAGACTCCATTGCTACTTTGATCCCAGCTCCGCGATCTGAAATAACACAGATATTTTCCCTCTTGATAACATGTGCACGTAAATTTCGGAGGAAAAAAGCCCAAGAATCTGTATCTTCTCCTTCGACAAGAGCAAAAGCAACTGGAAGAATGTTTCGATTGTCATCTTGGACAACTGCCAATAATAAAACTTGCTTGTATTTTCCATACAAGAAAGTCTCGTCGATCTGGACCACAGGCTTGCAATATTTGGCAGCATTAACGCACTGTGGGTAACTCCAAAAAACCTGGTAGAATTGGCTTCAATCGTGAAGAACTCGATCATTATGATATGCATAGGAGGTTTCGAAGTCCACAATTGTCCCAGGATTCAACGTCCGCACCAGCCTAAACCAACCTGGAAGTTCCTTGTAAGATACATCACATTCGCCATTAAGTTTGACAATGGCATTTTGTTTTGCCAACCAAGCTTTTTTATAGGAGACAGTGTACCCATACTGCGATTGTATAGCTGAAATCAATACTGCAACAGCTATATGAGAGCTTGTTTTTACCATGGGCATGATGGCTTGCATATCATTTCAGAGTCCAAGTTGGGATGATCTTGGTTGACCCCTCAAGCACAACATGTGTGAGGAACATTGTATATTGTTAGTTCTCATATGTTTTTTTCCTCTTCATTTTCGATACGTGAACCATCCAATTGCATTCGTTTTTGCGTCGGGCACAATAACATACATATTTTTCGGTCGTCGATCGATTGACTCTGGACTGAACAGAATTACGGATATTGTAATTTTTTATAGTCATCACCACTTCTTCTTTGCTTGAAAACTCCATGCCTAAATATAACTCACCATTATTTATTGATGAGTAATATCCATAGTCACCGAGATGAGGCATATCCGCAAATTTTGGCCCGTACATTGCACCATAATCAGCTTCATACATGTTTGCAGGAGGGTCAGTTTGTGCCACATTTCCTGAAACTTCATCATCGTTGGAGTTGAATTGCGTGATTATGGGTGAATGAATAACTCAGTCTCAACACCATCCGCACCAGGCTCACGAAGCGGTTCTTCTGGTGGAGATGATGGTTCCTCCATGCTCTCCATATTTAGGTCAAAGAACCTACTACTTGCACGCCTTCCCCTTGAACTGGAAGGCATATCGACATTGAGATCGAAAAAGCTCGCAGTCGAATGCCTCCCCTGGAGCTTGAAGCCATCGTGTCAAATGGAAACTGCACAGATAGTTGCGTCGATGCATATCCATATGGTCAAAGAAATTTGCAGATGAATGTCTTCCCCTTGAACTGGACGCGGTGCTGCCATACGGATTGGTCGTGGACCACCTTGGTACATATCGTAAGGAGTTGCGGATGAATGTTCCCCATTATGGCATTAAAATCATTACACATTACTGTAGTCGGACTGTCAACTTGATCAACTTGTTTAGCCAGCCCATAGTGGGAGCTTAATGATTGACTCCGAACAACACCCACTTGAACAAAATGTGCATACATCTCAATAGCGGCGTCTGAATAATTACTTTGAGCTTCAACCATCATTTGAACATCATCATTGTTCGAAAGTTCGAATACTGTATAAGTTAATGACAACAATGATGTTGGAAATATGTACTGTAACGACGACATTCTTCTACTACTTCCAACATCAATCTTCCTCGAAATCTTCGTTATCAGCTATTCAAGAGTTATGTTTCTCTTGAATGATATTTTAACACGCTCATTTGATACGAAAACAACGCCGGTTTCATCTTCTCGAATTTCACCATCATAATAAACAATAGTTGAAAGTCACGACATTCTTTGAGTTTAAAAGTGCGGCAATATTATATATGCAAAAAAAATAACTGAAACAAACATAATTAAATAAATTATATATGAACGAAAATATAACACAATAAATTTTTTACACATCAACATAAATAATTTCAATAATATAATTTTATATTATTACATTTACCGCAAAACTATTTTGACGAATGCTCATGCTTTTCAATTTTACAAACACAAAAATTAATTGAAAAATAATTAGTATAATATTTTTTCAAATAATCATAATAAACAATAAGTATAATAAAAAAATTTATAAAAAAATTTATAACGAAAAATCGCATGAACTTCTAAATCAAATATGAGAAAATTACCAGAATTATTACTCATTGACGGAATTGTTGTATTAATTTATAAGTTGAGAGGAGAGATGTGAGAAACTTAACCGGGAGTGAAGGATATTTATAACCATATAAGGCGCGAATCAGGGAGCGCGTTATACCCACGTGTAAGCCATGTCAACATATAGCGCGGTACAGGGGGCGCGCTATACCCCACGTGACGCCAAATCAGCATATAGCGGGGCAGGGAGCGCATTTTACTACTACGGGTGTTAGATCGGGAAATATAATCTGATCGGTGTTAGATCGGTAAATATACCGGCACCAGTGATTTTTTGGGAAAAACGCCAAAAATATATACCTTTCACCTGACCTGAACCCGACCTAATTTTTTAAGATAAAATCTGAACTCGATCCGACCCGACCAGAAATAAAAAAAAATTATTTTGTATTCTATAAAAACAATAATTTAATTGGAAAAATATAGAGAGATGGGTATTATTATAATTATTCTTAAATGAAAAATGTAAAATTATATTTTTTTGAGTCGGGTCAAGTATTTTTCACCCTAAATTATCATTTTTTTTAAATCTGACCCGTCAGGTTTGTGTCTCATGCCCATCCCTACTTGTGTATACAAAAAAAACCACTGGAAAACTCACCCACCAAAATAAAGTATGCGACTCGAATCGGTTCAAATTATCATATCTAAACCTTGGAACTGGACTAAAAAAAACACAAGTGGAGTTACAACTCATAGAAACTATGTCGTTTAGGCATAGAATCTTCATACCCCGTTCTGTTGATCGCACATGAATAACCTTTTCTGAATCTGTTGTCAGATTTTGTTACTTGGACCTGGACCTGGACCGTAAACAATTAGGAAACAGGGCGGTGATCAGAGAATCTCGTGTCGCCACGTACGTACGATAATTGCTCAACGCCGTGACCGTGACATAGTATCCGATTGCACCTAAAATATTTGCAATACAAAAATGGATTAATTAGGCGTGATGCCAATGTTTTGTTTAGAGTGAACGATTACCATGCCGGGGTTCGGCGTTTCTTCTTGGATTTAACAGTTTTGCCGGCGTATAAATCTGAATTATACGAATACTTGTACGTAGGAGCAAACACTATTCGTCCCTCTTTGAAACCATTGAACACTCTTCCGGTATATCTCTCCATGTTTAACTGCACGCCAAGTATATTATACAGCTAGTTCAATGAGAAATATGGTATAATAAACTTTTTCTATGATACCAGTAGCAATATCTGTAAAGCATGTTATCATATAATCATTTGAAGTACTAAAATAATGGCCAATTTACCTGATCTTTCTGGAGAAGGGCGTCCCAGTTATTTTCCTCCAACAGGCTCCTGGTTTTCTCATAGCTCAAGGCTACCCGATAGTTCAAATCTCCAAGCCATATGACTCTGCTGCAATATTTACAGTAATTGTTAAATGAAACACGCAATAGAATTGGTGTTGGAATAAGAATTATGAAAGCAAAAACTACCATGCTCGATATTCTCTCGGGTGCTCGAGGATTTGAAGCTTTGCACATCTTCGGGAACTGTGTGCTTCTGAGTATCTCGTTAACATCGGCGTTCCTCTTGAGCTTCTCGCCTTCCTTCTCGCCCGAAGCTAAGTGCCTGCAGACGAAGCAAAAGCTTGTCTGGTGCAATGTCATGCTTACTGCTATACATCCCTGAAATCAGAGATGGACACATGAATATTTATAATTTGAAATTTTCAGCTCGGCGAGGCCCTCATTGTTTATGAAACATAAGTGACCCTGTATCTAAGATGAGGAAGGAGGACAGGTCAAATTCAAGAAAGATTCATACGCTAACCTTGTTTCCAAGACGTCCTAATATTCCTGTTCCTATACAGGAAACTCGTAGATGAGCAATGTATGGCACTAACTCGGTTCGAACCCATATGGATAGGAAAATCCCGGCCATCTGCTTGCTAGCTACGAGCCGGTAACCTATGGGTCCGCTGTTTTGGGGCACATTAGAAAGATCAAGCAACTTATCATCAACTGCACCATCACGACGCGCGGTAAGGGACCGAGGTCTAGTTTGGTGGCTAAATCCGTAAGGTTTCTTTGCCCTCGCTTCGCCCCGTGTGTGGATTCGATGGGACAGTTGTAGGTCTTGAGAAGGCTACTTTCCGCCCAGAAATTCTTACTAAGGACTTTGAGTGACGGTTTGTAGAAGAAGTTACTGTTGGGAGATTTCGACTCCAATAAGGATTGGGAGTGTCTCAAATTTTGGCTACAGTCCGGTGATGGGTGGGTGAACTCGTAATCGTGCTTGTTAAGCACTTGGTTCATAAGCGTCCGCCATTTCGCCGCTGGTTCGTTGTCTTCGATTACAAGAACATTTCCGGTATTGAGTGGAACAATTTCTTGAAGAGAAAATAATCTTAGTGACAAAAAATGCCTTATAATATACGAATTTAACCAACTTTTTTTTGATTTGCCAAAATGACCAACAAATTCACATCGCGAATTCTAATTTCGCAACCCAGTTTCCAATTTCGCAACTGAAAGTCAAATTCGCAACTGAATTTCAAATTCGTAACATGTTTTAGTTTCGCAACACAAATGTTTTGGGTATATAACAACGCAGCAGCAGCAACTCACAACCTAAATCCCTAAATCGCAACTCATTCCATCTCCATCTATCACTCTCTCCGGCGACATCCGTTCCTATATCCAACGACATCCTTCTCCATCTCTATTTTTTTTACATAATTTTATTTCTATATAATTTTTCAATGATTTCTCTCCTAAATTATCAACTATCAACTTAATAAAGGTATGCTTTTCTCTAAGTTAGTGATGATATCTAGTTTATAGCTCGTTTGTTTAGTAAATTAATTTACAATTTTTAGAATGAAATCATCTAATGTTGACATGTTTGGATAGATTTGTGTTTTGGAGGGTCATGAGAGAATGTTCATGGTGTTTTACAATATGTGTCTTTACCCATGAATCTTCAACTAAAATTGTCATTAAAAAAGTTAACTTATGAAACTCTAATGTTACGTGTTGCAAAGAAATTGAATTTAGAGCCTCTAAGTGGATTTAGGTTATCTTATCTGAGAAAAGGTAAAGTTTATTTGTTAACCAACAATGAAGATGTTGAACGATTCATTGCTTACATTAGTGTTTCGCAAGAAGATGATGTTACATTGTATGTTGTTGAACCTAGAAGTAGTGAAGTTGGGTCAGTAGCGGGTAGTAATCAACTAAGTTCTTCAACCCAAAATTTAATGGTTCCACCACAATTTCATCACCAAGCAAATTTTGTTTCACCACATTTCCAATACCAAACACAATCTCAAAACCCACAACCTTTTCCTAATCCAAATCCCAATCAACTTTCAGCACCAAATTCCGATTTTCGTATTGACCAGTTAGACGATTATGAGCCAACATAAAAAATTATGAGTACTAGTCAGTCAAAATTTGATCTTGGTCAATACCCAGACTTTGATCTTGGTCAATACTCATATTTTGATGATGTGATGGAAGAAGAAACAGACCCTGCATGTAATGATTTTGATATTAGTCAATACCCAAATTTTGATGATGAAACAACCGCTGTCGAGGAAGATGTTGTTGATGATAATGAGGAGGAAGTTACGACTGTGAATGACATGTTGAACATCCATTCTATAATTCATATAACCCTGAAGAAGAAAAAGAAGAAGAAGAAGAAGTTCCCGAAGAAAGGAAAAAGAAGAATATGCCACTAGAGTATAACTGGAATATGCCAGAATTACTTTAGATACCGGAAGAAGAGTTGGTAAAGATATCAGTTGATTGTTACACAAAACTTATTCGTATCAAGAAAGATGATTGTTTTGATACAAAGGAAGACTTGAAGATAGTTTTGTATACGAAATGTGTGGAAGATGGCTATCAACTAAGAGTTAACAAATCAAGCAAAGATCGTTTCGAAACAAGGTGTATGATTGACAAAAACTGTACGTAGCGTATGATTGCAAAGAGGATAAAATATTGCGAAATGTTTCAAGTTATGACTTTTATTGATAAACATACATGTTCAAGAACCCAAGTTTTTCCTCACCATAGACAGGTAAACAAAAAGGTGTTGGGTGGTTTTCTGGCTGAGTTAATATTTTTGAATGGAAGGGTATATCGGGGACATGAAATTATGACTGACATGAATGCCCAGTTCAAGATTAGTATCTCATATTCTCAAGCTTGGAGAGCCAAATGTTATGCCTTGGAATTGTTAAGGGAGTCTCCAAAAGCATCGTTTGCCTAACTGCCAGCTTATTGTCACAATTTAAAGCTGAAAAATCCTGGGTCGGTAACTCATATCAAAACAGATAGAGATGGATGCTTTGAGTTGTTGTTTATCGCCATTGGTGTTGCGGTTAGTAAATCATTATAATTTTGTTGACTCGTTTTTGTTAGTTTCATGCATTTCACATTTAAATGATTATATTTCTTGTGTATATGATTTTGTAGATTCGTTCGTTTGTTACTTGCATGTGCCCAATTATTATAGTTGACGGAGCACATTTGAAAGGTCGATACATTGGAGTAAACTTATTAGCAGTAGCCATGGATGCTAACAATGGGATACTGCCAATAGCTTACGGGGTTGACAAATTTGAAACCTCTGATTCATGGACATGGTTTATGGGGCATCTTAGGGATTGCATAGGTCCTATTAGAAATCCGATAATCATATCCGATAGGGAAAACTCAATTGACAACGCTGTTATAAGGTGTTTCCCAGATGCTTTTCATGGACTTTGTGGTGTTTATTTGTACAGAAATCTAAAATCAAGGTCTGCTGGTATAAAAAATCACAAATGAACATACTGGAAGGCTGTAAAAGCTTATCGGGAAGTGGATTTTAATAAGCATATAAATTGTTTAAGACGTGTTTTGCCTCAATGTGCTCAAACACTAAAAGATGTCGGGTTTGAAATATGGTCAAGAGTACATCAACTTGGAGCAAGATATGTTTCATGACTTATAATAGTGCAGAATCAATCAACGCTCTAAGTCGTCATTCCCGGAAATTACCCATTATTATGTTAATGGAGTTTTTTCGAGCCTCTATTCAACAGTGGTACTACAAGAAAAGAAACCATGCATGTATTATTTCTTTAAATTCGTAACTTATCATATATTTTACAAAGTATTATTTATTTAAATTTACATGAACATTGGAATGTCGTGTTACACCATGGACTGAAAAAAAGATAACGAAACGTGTTGTGAAGTTAACGTCCTGGAGAGTTGAACCATGTTCAAACACTTTGTTTGAAGTATTGGATAATAACTTAAATGGGCTTGTCGATCTAAATGCAAAGACGTGTAGTTGTAAGAAATGACAAACATCTGGTTATACGTGTGGCCATGTTATAAAAGTTGCTCTTCATCTAAACCAAGATGATTCAAGCGCATACGCTATGGATTGCTACACTACAGAAGTATATCGACAGACTTATACCGAGATTGTCTACCCATGTCCACATCCTTCTGAGTGGGACATACCAGATGACTTACAAACAGTTTTGCCACCAGTCATGGACAGTAGGCTACCTGGCCGACCAAAAAATCACGATCGTATACCGTCTAAGGGTGAAGAGAAGAGGATATCGACTTGTAGTCGGTGCAAGGAAAGTGGTCATACAAGGTTGACCTGTGGATCACCAGTTCCATCACAATCATCTTTTGCTCTACCAAAAAATAGATCCTTATCAAAATCCAAAGCTCATATGGTGCCAAGCAAAAGGAAATCAAAATCGCAATCAAAATCAAAATCCCAATCACAACCGGTTTCACCTTTTGGGACTTATTAACTTAGGTGATTTTTAAATGCAAGCGTTGTATTATGTGTATTTTATGTGTGAATGCATACATTTTCAATTAGACATTCATTAGTAACTTGAGTTTGAACATTGCTATGATCTGTTCAGTTGTTATCATGTTGGGATTTTCTCTTGTGTTTGATTGCTTGGATAGTTGTTCTCTTGCTTCTTCAAGTGTCCTTAGCTCGTATTTATAGCTTGGAATGTGTTTGATTTTGTATATACCTTGATGTTGTATGTTGCGATCAACACGAAAGTCAAATTTGCAACGTGAAATAAGCGTTGCGATAGTCAAATTCGTAACGTGAAATCGCAAACTGAATTTGACTATCGCGTAGCGAATTTGACTTTCGCGTTACAAATTTACCTTCAACAGGTTTTTTTTACCTTCAACATAATGCAGATTGAAAATTAAACAACAAATCAATTAAACATTGTTGTGGGTACATTATTTGAACATTGTTATGGGTATATTATTTGAAAAAATAATGTTCCGGACTTCGTTAGAAATAACCTTTTTTCATCAGATTAATTTCGTTTTTATGGGTACATTATTTGAACATTGTTATGTATAAATTTGTTGTGTATGTATGTTTTGGTTTGATTATATTGTATGTATATTTTTATTCAGATGAGATGGGCTATGTATAACAAAACAATCTATCTCTTCCATGTGAGTACTTTATTCCAACCATGTGACAAGTGTGACAACCCCATCAACTCACAACTCAGCTTTGAACTCTATCAATATTGTCTTTTAGCATGATGGTTCATAAAGCATGCTACTTTAACAGTATGAATCAATTATGCAATTTCCATGTTCAATTTAACACTGCATTTCAAATTCATTTCATATGTAATTGGAGTTTGAATTTCAATTTCAATTTGAGTTTGAATTTCAATATAAATTTCGGCTCCACTATAAATATTAGCCCAAGCCAATATGCATGCTATCATTGATTATTCCTAATTCCCATTATTATTATTTTCAACTTTAAACGCGAGGGAAATCCCGACCATCGTATTTTTTGGTCAACTTTAAAGCGTCAGAAATGTTTCGGGTGTATGATCTGGGTGGTATATGAGAAATACAACAAATGGCAACTAAAATCTCGATAATTGAGGGTTACACCTTGTAATAATGACAAAAATAATAAGTCTGAAATGCTTCTGAGTACCACCCAAATCATAAGTCCGAAATGCTTCCGATGCTCATCAAAATCCAAAGCTCATATGGTGCCAAGCAAAAGGAAATCAAAATCCAAATCTCATATGGTGCCAAGCAAAAGGAAATCAAAATCTACAACTTGAGTTTGAACATTGATATGATCTGTTCAGTTGTTATCATGTTGGGATTTTCTCTTGTGTTTGATTTTTTGGATAGTTGTTCTTTTGCTACTTCAAGTGTCCTTAGCCTGTATTTATAGCTTGGAATGTGTTTGATGTTGTATATACCTTGATGTTGTATGTTGCGATCAACGCGAAATTTAAATTCGCAACGCGAAAGTCAAATTCGCAAACCGAAAATCGCGTTGCGAATTTAACTTTCACGTTGCGAATTTGTACTTTCAACAGGTCTTTTTTGTCTTCAAACATAATGCAGATTTAATATTTTAGAAACAACAAATCAACTTTTACAAATCAATTAAACAAGCAAAAAAATAATTCTTATTTACAAATCAAATTAAACAAATCAACTTTTACAAATCAATTAATCAAAAAATAAATCTTATTTCCTCATCAATTAAACAAATCAACATAAAATTCAATTAAACAAAGAAAAAAAAGTGTACCCCATATTGTTGTTTATGCACAAATACATTTCACGCAGCTCACTTCAGGATTAACCTACAGAAACCAAACATTTGCTCAAACAACACTTTCTATACATCTAAAACCAACAAACAACAAATTATTGAATTCTAGGTACTTAATCAAATATTTTCAAACCAATTAAAGAGTACATATAACAACACTTGCTCAAACTTACCAATTGTTTATGTACAACTTTCAGCACGCGGATGCAGGTAGGCATCGTCTCGCATATATCGATCTGGCCATATAATGCCGAAACCACAAGCCTACTGCAGCTCTATCTCTATCTGTGGGAGGTAGATACTGTATACTTCCTGTCGTCAAACGTTCCAAGCACAAGCATACGAGATGACCACAATCCCCTCTGGCTCCCTGCGTTTGTTGTGGCGCAGTCTCGTCTCTGATCATTGTAATTTTGAACTTCTTTGGCTTCTTATTTCTAGAATTTGTCCAATAATCAAGCGCATTCAAGTATTTAGCCAAATGATCGCTCTATCCCTTTGTAATAATATCTCTCAAATCAGACAATGGTATATAATTCAACATGTTGGCTGTTATATACCATTGTCTTCAGGGATGGGAGCTGAAGCTCGATGAGAAGCCAATGTCGACTTTTTAAAATATGGATAAACACCTGCAATCATAAATAATTGCGCACATCAAATAAAATTTATGAAAACCTTTAAAATATTCAAAAAAATAAATAATAACCTTATCGACCTCCCACCACGCAGGATAAAGTTTAGCTTTTCCATTAGCCAACTTATAAGAAGCATCTCTCTGATCCTTCAAGTGAGCTGCGTGAAAAGACGTCGGCATAATAGTCTATCGAGTATTTTTTATTTTCTTCAATTTCCTTATTACTAGATGATGTGACACTCATGCATCAATATGTTGTTTTATAAAAAAAATACATATATTAGTGAATTTATTAATAAATTAAAAAAAATTAATCAAAATGCAATATAAGAAGAATATAAGACTTATCACCCCTTCGAGATAGCCATTATCTTCAACCCCTAATAAAATATCCCACCAAGACCGATCAAGAAACAAATGATATGATTCGTCGATTTGGCATATGTCAGAATAACACCCCTTGCTCTGCTCATGTAGATAAAAATCAACTGCGGTTTTAGCCTAAAGGGTATTATCCGTAATTATTTCCGATAGTGTTTCTCTCTCCTCCTGAGGAATGGAACTGGCCAATAACACATACGAAAGCCAACTCGCATCTATCATATCGGGCACGGGATCAATATGTCGACATATGACGCCATGTGAATCGGGCTCTTGAACGGCGGGCGGGACCACTTGAACGATGACAGGGGCCTCTTGAACGGTGGGAGGGGCTTCTTCGATGATGAGAGGGGCCTCTTGAACGATAGGAGGCGCCTCTTGAATGATGATAGGTGCATCAGGCTTATTCTTACGGAGTCTTGGCACTAGTGGGATGAACAGAGACGTAATGGCACATGCACGACGTCTGATACGTGAACCCCGTCGTGCAAGAAAAACCCGACGTAAAGCATCTACCTTATCGGGCCGTTGAAAATAAATTAATATATAAATCAGTAAATAAATAAATAATGCCGAAAAAAGGTTATTTGCATTATATTAAACAAATTTACCTCATTGCGTAGAGTATGAACCTCATTCTGCAACGATGAAACAATCTCGCGTAGAGCGGTCACCTTGTCACGTAAAGTAGATACCTCACCACGAAGCGCACCATTTTCATCGCGTAAAAAATCCACCTCACCACGTAAAGAACGAACCTCGTCATGCCATGCACTATTATCTTCACGTAACGTATCGACCTCATGACGCAAAGCATCGACCTCATCACGTAACTCCCCTAACTCATCCCGTGGAGGTGGAGAACATGGAGATGGAGATAGACGAAGCCTCTTTGTCGGTCGCCTATCATGAGGTGATGGTGGAGAAGAGGCTCGATGATATGATGGAATAAGTGATGGTGGAGAAGAGGCTCGACCAGGTGATGGCTCCGGGTGTCGAGCTATAGAATCGGCCTGATGGGGTGATGGCTCTCGAAGTGGGGGGTGCTCATCATCCGTCCCATCAAAAAACCGCTTACTAGCTTGCCACCAATCAGTGGCAAGCTCAGCATCTGAGGGTGTCAGCCTCTGTAATGGGTAGTTGGCCTTCTAACAATATAAAAACTCAAACAAAGTTAAACGTGTACTAGTAATAACTTGTTTATATATGGTAGTATTTGTGTGTTAACTTACATTATTAATCGTCGTATATGGGAGTAAGTCTACCCAATCCAACATGCGGATCCTCTTCCAGGTAATAGCCCTAGGAATATTATTTGATCTTTTTATCGCATATGTTCGCATGCTGGGGAAAGCCTCAAATATCCAAATCTACAAACAATATAATACACAAACATTAGTAATTGTTAAATAATTAATTATAATTTTGGAAACATTATATAGAAATTCTTACCTTAAAGGCCCAATTAAAGCCTGTCAAAGTGTATTTAGAACCATCGCCCCGTAAACTTTTTCGGTCCTCGAAGGCAGACGACAACTTCTTCCAGGTAGCTTTCCATATATATGAACCCCACATAAACATGTTCTATGCATTTAGGTCCTCTACCAATAATATTAGGTCCTCGGAGATTGGTTGTCTGCCATCTTTGCCTAAAAATCCGACATGAAAAAGTAGTAAATGGCATACTCGAAACAACATCAAGGTCATCCATCCGAGTAAAACCATCTTTATCAAATAATCTCTTCAAGTCGTCGACATGCATACTCGGCTTCGACTTTGCCAGGTCAGGAAAAACCCGATATAACTATGATGGGCGGGCGATATGACTAGTGTACCGACCTACATCATCGTGTCCGAAGCGTAGACCGGTGATTAAGCAAAACTCCTCCCCCCCAAAATAAGTATATGCCGGTGCCGGAGGAAAATGAAACCATATCTCCTCATCACCACGTTGTACCCCCTCGGGTAGATCATTAGTCATGGTCTGAAGAAACAAATGTGTCAACATAGAATCTCCACCCGTATGTTGCACTTTCAGCCATGGCCCGAAACAAGTATCCTCAAACAATTTTCTTTGTAGAGGTGTAAGCGTCGACGCAATTTTAGTAGCTAGGCTCAATTTATTCCTTAAGGTCAATGCAGCCGAAAAAAATTTCTACAAAAACAATAAACATACCAAGTTAGATATACCAAAAACTACAAATTATACACTATAAACAAACATGATATTAAACAGTGAAAACAAAGCCAAATATGTTTCAAACTAGCACGGTATTCACCCAAGTCATTATTCCATCGTAGTTCACAAAATGCATCAGATAACATTCCAGAAGTAATCACTTATATAAACATTTAAAAGGACAACATATATGTTTAGTGCAGGTTCAAGGACAACATAAAGAGTAGTAGTTTATTCTTGAAACTTAAATTAGCAACACTGTGAAGTTAGTATTTATATCTTTATTTTTTTGTTGAAGTAATGCAATTCATTCAAGTTTCAATTTGCAGAATAAAAGAAGTTTCTGAAACTTAAATTCGCAACGCGAAAATGAAAATCGCAACGCGATTTTAGTTTCGCGTTGCTAATTTGGTGTTGCGATTTAGGGTTTCTTCAACAAAAAGACAAGACAAATACTAACTTCACATGGTTAAAGACTAAACAGTTTAGCAGTATTGGTAGCAACCGAATGAATTTAGCAATCTTAGTGAAATGGTTAATCTAATAATAATACAAAAATTTCAAAATAAAAATAAGAGATTAAAAAACTAACCCTCGGTGGTTGATTTTCCATTTCTGACCGTGAATGGTTGTGAGGGTTGATCTGAGAGATGGAGATAGACGGATTTCGTCGGAAATAGGGACAAATTTCGTCGAAGATGGGGACGGATGTCGCCGTAGAGAGTGAGAGATGGAGATGTGATTGCGTTGTGCTTTAGGGTTTTAAGTTAGAGATGATTTGCGATAATACTATTTACATTTGTGTTGCGAAATTAATATTGTGTTTCGCGTAAAAACATTTGACTTTCGCGTTGCGAATTTGACTATCGCGTTGCGAATTTGGAAAATCGCAATGCAATTTACATATTCACGTTGCGAAATTGGAAACTGAGTTGTGAAATTGGAATTCGCGTTGCGAATTTGAGATCGTGTTGCGAATTTGTTGGTCATTTTGGTAAATCCAAAAAAAGTTAGTTAAGTTCGTATATTATAAGGCATTTTTGGTCACTGATGTTATTTTCTCTTTCTTGAAACCTGGGAAATCCAAGTAAAAACAAACTCCAAAATCTAGTCATTTTTTTTCCTTTTTGCAGAAATCAAAATAAATGAAAGCCTGAAAATCATACCCACATACATAAATATATGCAGAATCTTCCATTAGAAAGAAATCTTCAAGGTTCATGTCAATATTGAGAGCCCTCCCACCCACATTCCACGTTGTATCAAATATCATGCAAATTGTTGGGAAGAAACCAAACTGCCCTCCCACCCACATTCCACGTTGCAACAAATATCCTGCAAATTGTTGGAAAGAAACCAAACAACAGAACACATACAAGCACAATCAGTCTTCTTTCTCTCCCTATAACTCCTGTAAAAAATTATGCGAACAATTATAGCATAAAATATATTTTTTAACAACATTAATCAAGCACAAATCAATCAATGCAACCACAACGCAAATAAATCAAGACACCGATATTTTTACGTGAAAAATCCCTCTAAATCAAGAGTAAAAATCACGTGATTTTAGAGTCCAATCAAAAGTTCAACTACATGATCACAATATTAAGCTTACAACAAGCATTTAACTCCAACAAACCTAACAACATGTAATATTTAATAAAAGAAAAGAAAATGGGAGATAATCACAAAAAATGCACCTATTGAAAATTAGTGTTTCCCGTCGTTACATGGTTCATATGAAAAATCCGACTGTACAAACTCAAAAACACCAAATTGTCTAGTTGATGTCTAAAAATCAATTCAATCGAATCACGAATAAACCTCTGATCGAAGAGTTGATCACTGCATCACCAAACTTGAAAAATCTGTATTTTTCTCCTCCTTTTCTCTCGATTGAGCTTCTCTCTACTCAAAACAACAAATCTAATTTTTCTGTCTTTTTAGCTGCCCACACACAAGCCAAAAGTTGACTTTTAACAAAGTCAAAACAAGACCTTTAAAAAAAGTTGGCAGAAGCTCTTTCACCAAAACCCAAAGAAAAAAAGCAACACTCCATTTTTGGGGTTCACGGGTGATGGATTCCAACATAGTGGGACCCATACCCAACACAAATGGCATGCGTTTCTGCTGTAACATATAAAACATAGACCGCCGACGACGGTGGTTAAAAAGAGTACAATATGTATATACGAATACCGGAAATCCCGAGGTTCAGTCTTCGGTGCAGCCATGGGAAACCCGAAATCCAACAGATTCAGCCCTTCGATTAACCCTCCAGTACCTTCCTCTCTTGCTGGGAGCAGATAACAAAATCAGTATCATGATTCATGGTGCACATTATTGTTTTTTCTTCATCTCCAATTCTACCAATTGACATGTTAAAGTAAAAATTTTAAATAATTAAAGAAACAATATGTTCCAAATAGTATGAAGATTGATACCCGGAGAAAGTCCACCACAATCTGGTGATACAATCACTACAGCAAAAATAGTTTTTAGCGGCGGATGTACCGGCGTTTTTACTGCAAACGCCGGTAATTGTTTACATATAGCGGCGTTTTTGAACAAACGCCGCAAAATACTATACTTTAGTGGCGTTTTTATAAAAACGCCGCTAAACGTAATGTAGTGGCTTTTTATACAAACGCCGCTATAAACTAGTATTTTAGTGGCGTTTTTATACAAACGCTGCTATAGACATGTACTTTTGTGGCGTTTTAATACCAAACGACGCTATAGACTCATACTTTAGTGGCATTTTTACACAAACGCCGCTATAGACACGTACTTTTGTGGCGTTTTAATACCAAACGCCGCTATAGACACGTACTTTTGTGGCGTTTTAATACCAAACGCCGCTATAGATTCGTACTTTAGTGGCGTTTTTACACAAACGCCGCTATAGACACGTACTTTTGTGGCGTTTTAATAACAAACGCCGCTATAGACTCGTACTTTAGTGGCGTTTTAATACCAAACGCCGCAATTGTCATATAACCTAGTGGCGTTTACGTAAAAAAACGTTGCTACTGAAAACTACTTTAACATATCGAAACAAAACCCTAATTTCATAGATTCAGTCTGGGCATCGAAATATATCTCCCCTCCCTTTTATCTCTTCGCATCCACTCTCATCCTTTGATCCTTCGACCTCCATTGTTCGATCCATCTTCCCCTTACATTCAACCCAGATATCTCCATTCGTTTCATTCCCCTCTTTCATTGCTTTTAGACATCTCTCTCTTCCATTTCTCTCTGCAGGCACAAGGCGCAACAATGGCTTCCAAATTTCTACAGCTCTATGGTAAAATTCGGCTTTTAAATTCCTTCAGAAACCGTTTATTTCGTATTTCTTGAGTTTATTTACTTCTGGTTTTGATAGTCTATGATTATAATATCAACAACAGTGATGTGAGTTTTGAGTTTAAAATAATAATAATAATTATGGCATGATTATAATATGATTATGAATGCATTACAACTTTACCAATGTAGAAATGTTTTAGTTTCATTTGATTGTACCAGGACTAGTAGGACAAGTGTAGAATGTTTTGTTCAATCATTTGATTGTTAATAGAAATCCAAGTGGGTGTCAGAAACTAGTTATAGTTTAAATTTATTGTAGACACATGTCCTTGTACTGATGGTCCAAGTTAAAATCTCTTGGATTAATGGGTTATTTTCTAATACTCTTAGGTTCGGTGGTTGGGAGATGATTGGATTTATCATTTCAAATAGTCTTTAATAAGTTAATTTTTATGGTTTTAGTTTTTATTCTTGGAAATAACATAATGACTTGAAGCAAATTGCATGCTTTTAGATAAATGAGCTCAGTATTCTTAATATTTTATGATTCTTATTTTGCTAGAAATAGTTTGAAATTCATTCGGAGGATCTTTAAATCAGTTAGAGTTTCTTTTGGTTTCCAAATATTGAAGACATTTTCATGTAAACTATGATTATGACTGATTTTGCCACGGGTGCACAGATGATAAGCTGCTTAATGCTGTTGCTGGTAGCTCTCTTGACGTTATTCAATTTGTCACAGTTATGGCTATATGTAATACTGTTATTCCTATAAAGAGGTGATTCTATCTTCTATCTTGGTAGAATCTTTTAGCTGCAATTTAGAGATAGATCATAACAGTGTCATAACTTTGTTCTTAATTTCAAAAATTCTGTTGCATACATTTGCTAATACATATCATCCTGACCTGTTTTTATCATCTGTAGCAAAACCGGAGCCATCTTGTACAAGGCACAATCTCAGGATGAAGATGCTCTTGTTAATGCTGCTGCTCAATTGCATATGGTTTATGCCAATAAGAATGCAAATATTCTAGGTAAAAATCCGTCCCTTTTTTATGTAAAGAAGTTGATCGCTAGGATGATTATTTATGGTTTCCTGTATTAAATACCGTACAGAGATCAGGTTCAATGGTTCAATAATTAAGTATGAACTATTGGAAATTTTGGAGTTCACTTCTGATAGGAAAAGAATGTCAGTGGTTGTTAAAGATTGCCATAACGGAAAAATTTTACTTTTGTCAAAAGGTGCAGATGAAGCAATTCTCCCTTATGCTTATGATGGTAATATTTTTTTTCAATCTTTTGCTCATCATATTATTATTTTTAACTTCAATCTATTTGTTTGATGGTTGATTTCATTGGCAGTTAGATTCTTGTTTGTCTGCATGATTTAATTTTTTGATGATTGTTGCACCTATGTGCACGGATCGCCTTTTTTCTTTGAGGAATATCTTTGGCTTACTGGCATAAATAACTGTTGATATCCTGCCTTGAACAATGACCATGTGCATCGATTCGAGGATGGGGTGTTGGAGGTTTGGATCTTGTAGTTAAGTCCATGTTAACCTATATATTTGTTTCAACTTCAAGTCTCATTCTTGTCATTTCATTTTCATGAACTTATATTTTTTAGGTTTGAAATTTCTTTAATATCCTTTTTGGGACCTCATTCTAATCATAGAAGTACTTACTAAATTTTAGAAGCTAAAAAGGTTTCTTATGGTGGCTTCTGTTGTTTCTGTCTTTATCACAGGTTATCTCCATTATGGGTCTTGATGCTGTTGGGCTATTACTTTATACATTTATGGGACTTTGACTGTTTTCCTAGTTGATTTCCCCCCGCTTTTGTATATAATTTCTGGATCATGCATCGAGAATCATAAACTTGCCTTACCCCTCATCATGCTGGCTTGCTAATATATTTATATTTTTTAATGATTGGAAAGTTTTGTGGGGCTTGTAATGTATTGAGATTCACCGATATAAGTTCTTGTTATTGCATGTTAGAAAAGGTAATTTTTAAAAGGACAATAGATATTAGTGACTGAATCGGTTGGTTTTCTATATGATATAATAATTACCTTTTCAGGGCAACAAACAAGAACATTTATTGAAGTGGTAGAACAATATGCTCAATTGGGGCTACGTACTTTATGCTTAGCTTGGCGTGAATTGAAAGAAGATGAGTATCAAGAGTGGTCTTTGATGTTCAAAGAGGCTAGTAGCACATTAGTTGACAGGGAGGTGAAGTACTATCTAATGATCTTTTTGTGTTCTCCATTTGTTTATGTTTTACCTTATTGCACACTTTTGGTGAAGTTTGGTGATGAGTGACTCAGTTCCTCTTATCAACACATTCTGCAGTGGAGGATTGCTGAGGTTTGCCAAAGATTAGAACATGAGTTTGAGGTTCTTGGAGTCACTGCAATAGAAGACTGTCTACAGGTGAAGTTGAGCTATTAAATCCAACTTGCATATAAAACCTTTTTCATTTATATTTAAGTCAAATATACATTATATCCATGGAATGTATTTTGGATGTTAACATTTGTCCCTTTATTTTATTTTTAATTGTTTTAGGATGGTGTACCTGAAACAATTGAAACACTTAGGAAAGCAGGAATAAATTTTTGGATGCTGACCGGAGACAAGCAGAATACTGCCATACAGATCGCCCTTTCTTGCAATTTTATTTCCCCTGGTAGGTTAACCATTTACATAAATTTCAATTCATTGTGTGAATTACATGTTCGGCTGTTTATGTTGTTTCAAATATCTAGGTCAATTGGAAGGACTAGTTTTCATGGTTCCTAAATGTTTGAAACTATGCTATTTGTATGATTTGTTGCTTGGATTGAACAAATACATTTATTCAAGTTCTCATTTATTGCATCTCTCCACATGCCTGCAAATACTTCGTGTTGTTGACTGCTGGGACTGACCATGCAGAAATGTGTTGTTAACTTTTTTAACGTAAGATATAATGGATTTTCATATAAACTGATGATTTATTTGGATATGAAACTAGAGATCGGGTTTGCATTGCCATAGATGGGGCCTTTTCAAGTGGCATGCCAATTGGAGTAAGACCTCATGAAGCAAAATATCTGTGCAAGAAATGACAGGATGATACTAGCTCTGCATCATTGTTTTCCCATATAAACTGGATTTATCTCTTTGAATTTAAGCGCCTCATTGTGACGAAGAGTTTTGAAGAATGTGTAAGATTAGAAACAAAATATCTTAGATATTATTGTTTATTATAGTTAATAATGTTGAACTACATTATATTTTACGTTAATGTAAACTTTGATTTATTATTATGGATTTCATTTTTCTTGTTATGGATTTTAAGTTTGTTGTTATCGATGTCAAGTTTATTGGAAAATGCTACAGGTTAAATTTGGGTAATAAAAGAGTAGAAAACAACATTTGACAAATTAGTTTTAATTTGCAAAATCAATTTCTTTTAGCTATAGAGAGGTAATTAGCGGCGTTTGTATCTTAAAACGCCGCTATATACCAGATCTTTTACGGTGTTTGTGGGAAAAACGCCGCTAAATATCAAGACCTATTGCGGCGTTTATGGACAAAACGCCGCTAAATATCAACACCTATTGAGGTGTTTGTGGAAAAAATGCCGCTAAATCTCAACACATATTGCGGCGTTTGTTGGAAAAACACCGCTAAATCTCAACACCTATTGCGGCGTTTGTTGGAAAAAGCCACCAAATATCAACACCTATTGCGGCGTTTGTTGGACAAACGCCGCTATATATCGTTACCTATTGCGGTGTTTTTTGTTACCAAACGCCGCGAACTTTAGCGACGCTATTTGCAGCGGCGCTTTTTGCGGCGTTTGTTATAGCGCCGCATGTGTTTTTTGCGGCGCTTAAAAACGCCGCTATAAGTATAAAAAAACGCCGCAAATGTACAGTTTTGCTGTAGTGAATTCCTCATCCGATGATTCACCTTTAGCTCGTCTCTTGTAAGGAAAGATCTTTGGGATAAAAAGACTTTACCCCAAACAATAATAAATAAATAAAATATATTAGAAACTACGATCAATTGTAAAAAAAGCAAGAAATATATTATTACTGTACATTCTTTTTCTTGTCATTCTTAACGGAGTTATCAGGAGAGGTAGTGGTGGCTGTTGGGGTGGTGGGGCGGTCGATACATTGGCCTTCATCGTCCCCGAGTTGGCTTTCATTCATTAGGTTACTTGGCCAAAATTACTGCAAGAAAATCAACTGTCCAATTTTCCAATAGTTTTTGGGTATCAATTAGCCAAAAAATCATAAGAAAACAATGTTGATAGGAAAAGAAAACAATTCCGGGTCTTTGCGTTTGTGAATAATGGTGTTTTTTTTTCCTACTAATTTTCTTTATTAACTTCATATATTTTTAGAGTAAAAAAATTTAAAATTAAAATTTTATATGACCTGTTTGATGGAATGAGATATTGGCGCCATTTCTTTCGGTGAGTTTTAAGATTGAATCATCGTAAGCAGATAAGGGAAAGAAACCGTTAGACACAATTCGTAAATAAAACATTGCTTTTATTATGAAAAAAAAAGAAATCGAAAATTAAAACTAAAAAAATCTAATATCATAAGATGTTTTAATACTAGTTTTTTAGGACAAAGATATTATAAGCACCAATCATCAAGAAAATGACAGGTGAATTATGGATGGATGAACAACACATCGTTATCATTATGACTTACTAAAATCAAGAAAAAGAAAAAGTTAAAATTCGAAAAGTTCAAATGTTAAATGTTTTATTCATCGTCGTGCAGTAAACTGAGCAGCAGTTCTTGGCAACCAGCGGCCGGCGTATCCTGGAGGAATCCCATTGCATTTGCAGAATGAATGTCGGAAACGGCACCGTTGCTACGGGTCAGGATAACGGTGACCGTGCTACGTCTACTGTCCGGAACTGCGCAGCTTTTAATAGGGCTGCTTACAAGCGTGACGTAGCATATTTGGTCTTGGTGGTCATCTTCAACCAGAGTGTTGTATGTTCCGGTTGCGTCCGTCACAGCCTTGTCGCTGTATTTCAGGCTCAAAGTTTTCCTATCTTTGCACCTAAAAGAGAAAAGCTTTGGTGAGAGATGAAAAGTCGAAGAAGAAAATAAGACAGAATGGAGGGTGGAAGATTAGTTTAAAATCATATATACCAGGTATGTAAGAGCATTTAACCGTCTCGAAACCAACACGGCAGGCATCACAATAAACTTTGCCGACGATTTGGAAAGGTTGCCTGTTTGCGTTAACGATAACAGGGAGAACACAGACGGCAAGCAACAAGAACAAGTTGGTAGCCATTGCTTTGATAATTCGAGAGAGTACAGAGGAAGAAGGAGTCTTGGAAATGGGAAGCAGAGGGGGGAACGAGAGTGATATTTTATGACAAAATCAACGAGATAATGCTCTCAAATTGTTTATTTCACGAAATAATGATCTCCCCAGATTAATTGCTCAAATGGAGTGATCTCCACAGTGTTGCCGTAGGTCGCCATGGCATCCAGGCAAGCTTGGAGGTCGCCATGGCATCCAGGCAAGCTTGGAGGTCGCCATGGCATCCGGGCGAGCTTGGAGTCTCTGCATGGCTGTGCATGGCGGCATGGCAACGTGGCATGGGTCTGGGCGAGCTTGGAGTCTCTGCATGGCTGTGCATGGCGGCATGGCAACGTGGCATGGGTCTGGTGACAGCATGGCAACGTGGGTAGGTCGCCAGGGAATCCCAGCGACATTGTAGGTCGCCAGGGCATCCCAGCGACATTGTAGGTCGCCAAGGGATCCCAACGACCTATGCCTTCGCCCCAAGCTCTCACGTGCTCTGCTGCCTCTGCGCCTCTGCTCCCATGCAGCGTGAAATCAGCTGCATTATTGCAGCACTTATTGCTGCATTATTGCAGCCCGTGAACGTGAATGACTCGGCCACCTATAATTGAAGCAAAGTATGCCCGGTTGTTGTATTATATATTGGATGGATGGGGTTAATGAGTGAAACAATTAAGAGAGAAAGAAAGGGAGAAAATAGCAAAGGAGAAGATAGCAGAGAAAAGAGGAGGAAGAAGAAAGGGAGAGCACAACATTGAGGTAAGTTTTTTTTTAATTATTTTAATTAGTTTATTATTTTAAATTATTAGTTTGTTAGTTTATGGTTTAAGTTAAAACAAAATTTTAGTTAATTATTTAATTTGTTTGTTTGATGGTTATATATTAAAAAAATAATTAATTAGTGTGTTAGTTAGTCTAATATTTAATTAGTTTGTAGTTAGTTAAATAGTTAAGTTATATTTTGGTTGTTGAATTTATATTATATAAAAAATTAGTTTATTAGTAGTTTAAGTTTTATTATAATAAAAAATAGTTTATTAGTTTAAGTTATATAAAAGAATAATTATTTAAATTAGTTTATTGTTATAAATTATTAGTTAATTAGTTTATTATTATAAATTATGGTAAAAAAAATTAGTTAATTAGTTTGTTAGTTTAAGTTATATTATTGTTAGTTTACGTTATATCATATAGAAATAAAAAATTATTTAATTAGCATGTTTGATAGTTACATATTAATAAAAATATTTAGTTAGTTTGTTAGTCGTTAGTTATATAAAAAAAATATGTAATTAGTTTGTGTTAGTTAAATAGTTAAGTTATATTTGTTTGTTGAATTTATATTATATAAAAAAAGTAGTTAATTAGTTTTTTAGTAGTAAATTATAATTAAAAATCATTTATTAGTTTAATTTATATTAAAGAATAGTTTATTAATTAACGTTATATTAAAGAATATTTAAAGTTATATTAAAGAATAGTTTATTAGTTGTTTAAGGGAAAATTTACGTTTAACTTATATTTTAAAAAATTTAGTTTGTTAGTTTATTAGTTTAATATATTATAAGTTATTATATTAAATTTTTTTGTTGTGTTGTAAAATAGTTAGTTAGTTAGATTATATTAGTTATATTAAATGAATTTTTAAATACTGTTGTTTACTTTTTTTACAGATTCATTCCAATGGCTGACCAAATTCCACTGTTGAGACTTGACAATGAACATATTTCAAGTCATTTGGGAATAATGGTGAATAAAATATTTGTTTAATGAATTATAATTAATAAATATTTGAATATTATTTTATGATTGTGATAAATTTTTTGAAATATTTAATTGCAGGAGGACGAGCAGCGAGTCCTTCGTCTTCGGCTACATAAAGTGCCCAAGCTACACAGATTGATAGAAGAAAACTTGCAGGAGGCTGGATTTTGGTATGTAACATTTGTGCGAGATTACAAGTTGATCCCAGGTTTGATCAGTGCCTTGATTGAGCGTTGGAGACCAGAAACGCACACGTTTCATTTGCCGTGTGGCGAATGTACGATAACTCTGGAGGATGTGGTATTGCAACTCGGGGTCCAAACAAATGAGATGCCAGTGATAATGTCACATGAGTTTAATAATGTGGCACAACTTTGTAGCTTGTTTCTTGGGAAAACGCCCGTACCACCAGAGTGTAAAGGGTGGCGTGTGAGGTTGTCATGGTTGAAGAATGAATTTCAGCTTCAACCAAATAGTACGGAGCACGAAATTATATATGCAACACGAGCATATATATTACAGTTGATTGGGGGTATTTTAATGCCGGATAAATCCGGTAGTTATGTTCACACTCAATATCTTCTTTTTTTAAGAAATTTTGAGAATAGTAGGCAATATAGCTGGGGATCGGCGATATTGGCATTCTTGTATCGTGAGATGTGCAAGGCGTCATTAGTCGTGAATGATAATAATACAGCAGAAATCAGTGGATGTCTGTTGCTGCTACAGTCATGGGCTTGGCATAGACTTCCGTTTCTGACACCGATTAGTCGAACTGCGGTTGACTTTCCGCTTGCCGGAAGGTAATATGAATTCTCTATTTTAATATAAAATATTAATTATAAAATAAAAATGACCATATTTTTGTTTTGATTGATATACAGATGGAGGCATAAAATTGAAGGCACGGGGTTGGTGCACAACAACATTAAAGAGTTCAGGCTAAAGATCGACATTAAGGCAAAAAAGGAGGTATGTATAATATGTTATTTTTAATTATTATTTAAATTAAATATATTATTTGATTTAAATAAATTTTATTATTTGTAATTTTACAGTTTAATTAGAGACCATACATGAATGAAGAAATACTTGCGTTGATACCGCACGATATTTTAGATGGGTTTCAATATTGGTGTGCTGTTACACCATTGATCAATTTTGCGTTTGTTGAGATCCAATTTGGGGATAGAGTGTTGAGGCAATTCCACTTCCACCAACCTATTTCGTGGAGTCCATGGGATCATGACCTCCTCCAAATCTTAGATGGTCGTCGTCAGGTGAATTGGGTTGAGACACATGACCAGCTGCACAGATTTGATGGTCGTCGTAAAGAAAATGTTAATTGGGTTGAGAAGCATGCAACCTACATTAATGCTTGGAACAATAGGGCTTCATTCATGTCAACTCTTGACGACATTCAAGACGACGACTTTAATTTTGAGACTTCGGCTAACCTTGCTTATTTTTTGGATAATGGAAAGCCATTCTTGACAACAATTGTAGAGAGGCGACAATTTTTGAGGTTTAAGAAAAGATTTGGTAAAGCTGAATACTCTCTACCAAATGGGAGTGGGAGTTCATCTCAACAACCTGAAGCGGAAATGACCGATGTGGATAATAGCGCACCACAACCATTCGGCGATGCATACATACCAGAGTTTGTGCAGCCTGATGCATCCATCTACTCTCCCATGTTTTCGTCGACGTATGACTTTGAACACATGTTAGTTCAAATGCCCCCAATGAACTCCTGAGCAACCGCAACGGCCACAACGCATCAGACGTCCGCCCCAACATTATCATTCAACAACACCCCGACATCGGCAACCATTGTAAACTAGTTTGTTATTTGTTACAAATTTAATATTGACATTAGACTAGTTTTTTCAAACCTTAACAAATTCGACATATTTATAATGATTTTTAGTATCAAATCATTATTATTATTTCATTACTAGTTATGTAACGAAAATATGGTTAATTGAACCAAACATTGTTCATTGTTCAAGTCGTAACTCATTACTATCAAATCATTACTAAATCATTAATATCAAATCATTAAATATTAATAATAAATTATTATTACTAATCATTACTAATCATTACTATCAAATTATTAAAAATTAATAATAATTTCATTATCATTAATCATTACTAAATCATTAATATCAAATCATTAAATATTAATAATAATTTTATTATTACTAATCATTACTATCAAATCATTAAAAATTAATAATAATTTCATTATTACTAATCATTACTATCAAATCATTAAAAATTAATAATAATTTCATTATTACTAATCATTACTAAATCATTACTATCAAATCTTTAAAAATTAATAATAATTTTATTATTATTAATCATTACTATCAAATCATTAAAAATTAATAATAATTTCATTATTACTAATCATTACTAAATCATTACTATCAAATCATTAAAAATTAATAATAATTTCATTGTTACTAATCATTACTATCAAATCATTAAAAATTAATAATAATTTCATTATTATTAATCATTACTAAATCATTAATATCAAATCATTAAATATTAATAATAATTTCATAATTACTAATCATTACTATCAAATCATTAAAAATTAATAATAATTTCATTATTACTAATCATTACTATCAAATCATTAAAAATTAATAATAATTTCATTATTAATAATCATTACTAATCATTACTATCAAATCATTAAAAAATAATAATAATTTCATTATTACTAATTATTACTATCAAATCATTAAAAATTAATAATAATTTCATTATTACTAATCATTACTAAATCATTAATATCAAATCATTAAATATTAATAATAATTTCATTATTATTAATCATTACTAAATCATTACTATCAAATCATTAAATATTAATAATAATTTCATCATTACTAATCATTACTAAATTTTATAAATACATAGAAATTCATAGAAATACATATATCATTACTAATGATGAGGCCTATATCTTGGTAAATTAGGACAATTGTATTTTGAATGGCCTTCACCCCTACATAATCCGCATCTCTTTGCTTGACCTCTCTCTCTAGCATGGAAATCCATACTGGTATGAATACGAGTGGACTCAGGTCGACCCTTTGGACTTCTGCGAAGCATTGGATTTGGCAGCTATTCGTCATGATCTTTTCTGGGCCAATATGATTCATTCGGTATCTGTCTGAACGCATAGCTGTAGACATTTAATATCCTACGTAGGTGAAAGCACTCATCAACATAAGTGTATGCGCTTACACCAGCATACATACATGCAGCGACTGTATGAGCACATGGATATTTCCATGCCTGAAAACGACCACAATCACACCATTTTTGTCGTAAATCAACTCTAAATGTTTGGTCTTCTCCTCCGACGTTACGGCGTATGCACGACACGACAAAAGTATGACCAACTCGGTCGAAATTATGAACAACCATTGATGTTGCCAATCGCTCATTTGCTTCCATTGATTCCACCACTGTAGGAGCCCAAGTTTTACCTCTATTTATAAGACTCTCTATTTCTTTGCCTTTGTCCGACCAAACTTTAGCTAATCTAAAGTACGTCTCTTTCATCACACTCGCAATTGGGAGATGGCATGTACCTTTTAGTACCGAATTAATGGCCTCAGCAAGGTTTGTGGTCATATGTCCGTATCTCCGACCTTAATCGTATGCTTGTGACCATTTTTACCGCGGTATTTTTGAAGCCCACTTCCAAACACGCTGATCATCGTAAAATACCTTCAAATTCTCCAATCCCTTGTCAAAATTTGGTCGACGTAGTTCGTATCCTGTTTCATAATATACTGTTAAACCGTAATTAAAAAACCATGTAAAAAATGCACAAATATTGAAAATAAAACTTACCCATGCTGACTATCTCGCTACGAATGTGTGCGTTATGAAATTGGTCGATACTATTCTTGCCAATATGACGGATACAAAATGTCGGATATGCATACGGAGGTATCCAACGACTTCCTGGTCGTTCAATTACCGCCAAAATACCCGTTCCTCTATCGGATATCAAGAAAACTCCATCTTCACGAACGACATATTGACGTAGATTGGTCAGAAAGAAATCCCAAGCCTCTGTTGTCTCTCCCTCAACAATGGCGAATGCAATTGGGAAGATATTTCGCTCACCATCTTGAGCAACTGCCATCAAAAGTACATGCCTATATTGACCATACAGCCACGTACCATCTACTTGGATCATACGTTTGCAAAATGGAAATCCTTCAATACTTGCCTTGAATGCCCAAAATAGTCTATGAAATATTTTCTTCCATGGCAGAAGTTGACCTTCTTCATCATATGCGGGCATGGTTTGAGACTTCACTATGGTTCCTGGGATAAATCGCTTCATTGCTTGTAGCAAATGTGGTAGCTCATTGTACGATGTATCCCAATCTCCGTACGTCAGCTTCATTGCCTTCATCTTCGCATTCCACACCTTGCCATATTTTACTTGATATCCAAATTGGCTTCGAATAGATGCAGCTAACACTGAACAAGATATCCTTGGATCCTTTTCAACCATCGCCTTCACGTATTCACATATTACATCGGAGTCCAATAGTCGGTGGTCTTGTTCGATGAAGTTTCGCAAACATGTGTGTGGACCATTGTACCTCATGATGACCCAAACATCGTGCCTTTGATTTTTCGACACTCTGATCTTCCACTTGCACTATAGGCCATATTTTACACACTTCGCGTATAGGGTTTTCTGGTTGGACTCTGCAACATGGATATCAACATGGCATTTTATGCAGTACTCTTTAATCGCCAGGGTAGCTTCATTTTTTCCTCTGAATTGCACCCCAACTGAAAATTCACCAGAATTATCGAATGATTCAGTCATTTGGTATAGAGGTAAATGTGGCATGTCTGGGAATTCAGGTGCCCTCATCGCATCATAGTCTATCTCGTACATATGAGGAGTAGCTTCATACGGTGCCGAAACTTCATCAATTGCACCTCCACCAAAAATATTTTCGTCGCCGCCCAAAACGGGTTTTTCGGTTTCTTCATCTTCGCTTGAATCATCATGAATTTCTCCCCATCGATTTTCAGCGTCAATATCAACAACCAATTCCGGTATGTTTCTCGTCTCATACTCTTCTGTTGCAGATGTCCCCCTGACTTTATTTACACTTTCCAATAGTGCCATAAAACTGTTCGGGAACCTGTATGTCGGCTCCTCAAACTGACTATATAAAGTCATTTCAGATGGATTTTGAGCCACACCTCTTGATGACCCAGGAACATCACATATGTTATGCACATCAACAAATAACTCAATAACTGCTATATTGGTTGACTCATGTAATCCAACCATGGTTCCAATATCATCATCTTCTTCAAGTGGAACTGCAGCATATTTGACTGGGTTGTGGCATATCATAAACCTATACCTCAAACCATCAACTGCAACTCAAATTTTTCTTTCTATCTTATGCTTCATTTCTATAAATGTGATGTCTTTTTTGAACATCATATTTATTGGTTTTTCAGACTGAAAAAACTACTCCGATCTCATTTTCCATAATCTGTCCATTATAATGGACAATCGTGAAAAAGTTGTTGCTCATTTCCTTTCCTTTATTGTTTCTTTCTTCGAATCAATATGTACGTGGGAAAATGTTGTGGAATAATGCTCTGTACGTGTAAAAAATTATTTCTTTAAACAACAATAAATTAAAAAAATTAAATTTATATAATCTAATATATTATAATATAACTTACACTAATAAACTATTTCTTTATTATAATATAATTTCGTTAAAATAACAAACTAACAAACTAATTAAGCACTAATTAACTTTTTTAATATTTTAACTTAAACTTCAACAAACAACCTAATATACGTTTAAACACACTAACTAATTAATTAAATATTTTTTACATTTAATAACTTAAACTAAGAAACTAATTAACTAATTTTTTATATAATCTAATATATAACTTAAACTAACAAATTAATATAATATAACTCAAACTAACAAACTAATAATTTATACTAACAAACTAATTAACTAAATTTTTGTTTTATCCTAAACCCTAAACTAACAAACTAATTATTTCATAATTTCATATTAATAAACTAAATTAAACAATTAAAAATTACCTCACAACGATGTTTGAGCCTTTATCTCCATTTCTTCTTCTTCTTCTTTTACTTTCATTTCCTTTCTCTCACCAAATTTTCTTTCTTTCTTATGATTCTACCCTAAACCCCTCATATCCAATATATAATGATCTTTGCACGGTTGGTAAGCTGCAATCAATTTGAGCTGTATAATTCACGTTGAAGGCTGTAAATTTTTCAACCGTTGAACGCTGCAATAATACAACACTAATTGCTGCATGCAACAACTGATTTTATGCTGCACCAATACATCTATGATAACAAGAGTGGACAGTCTCGAAGCTATGGCATGAGGGAGCAGCTATGGCTCGAAGCTAGGGCACGAAGCTATGACACTTTGCAGCTCAAATCATGCTGCAATAATACAGCTATTACAGCTGCATGCACGAGGTCTGTTCTCCTGAGCAGCTGCAAGTGGAATCACACACGAGGAGAGGATTATATGGCTACCTATCCCATGCCACGTGCATGGCCCATGCAAAGCACCAAAGCAGACAGGCGGCAGAACGTTGGACGTCGGGCGTGCATGGCGACCTATAAGGTCACTGGGCGTGCATGGCGACCTACCATGTCGCCTGGCGTGCATGGCGACCTACCATGTCGGTGAAGCTTGGTTGCCGGGATTGCTTGGCGACCTACAAGGTCGCTAGGTCGCTGGGAGTGCATGGCGACCTTGTAGGTCGCTGGGAGTGCTTGGTGACCTATGGTTGGGTTTTGCATGTCCCATGCACACGATCATTCTCATGTACACGACCCTCGTCGGAAGCCACGTCGTAGGTCGCCCGGAAGGCATGGCGACCTACGGCCAACTGTGCAATTCACTCTACTTCATCAATTAATCTTGGGAGAACGTTATTTCGTGAATTATTTATTTCCAAAGCATTATATCGTGAGTTTAGCCGATATTTTATAGTTGAATTATTTACACTTCATTGGAATTAGCAAGTAACGTACTTCTTTTTATTATCGTTATTTGATTAATTCACTTTAAAAAATTATTGATTAATTAATTTAAATCAATATTATATAAGTTTATTATGGAATAACTCTATTAATTTAATTTATTTCATTTATAATATCAAGATTTGAACATTTATACATCTAATATCTTATCTATATTTTTTGTTTGACTAGCTACTTTCTTTTTGTACTACACTTCAGATCGATTTAAGTGACACCGATAAATGATTCTATAATCAACTAGTTCTATTTTGTAAATTGATTTTATAAATCTTTGATTTATTTTATACATCTATAATTTATTTTTTGTTATTTTTAATAAATCTTCATTCTTTCCTATGAAAAGTTTTCAATTTGTTATAAATTTTGGTCTCTCCTTTTCAAGTTTATATTTATCCTTTTAAGATTACTTTTATCATCGCTTTTATTTTTAATTTACGTGCGCCTAATTTTTATAATATATTTCTTTATTTTATTTGTTGACATGCTAATAAGATCATTCATTACTTCGTGATGATTAATTTATCTCAAATAGATTGCTCTCATTGTATTTTACTACTATTAAATAAATTATTTAGACAATGATAATTTTTCTCGAAAACTAAAATTTGAGTGTATTAACCAAGTCTATTGACTTTATAGTACGTATTTTAAGTCCCATTTGTTATGAAATTAATTTTTATCATAAATGAAGTCTTAAATTAAAATATATATCTTTTATTGATTTAATATAATTTTTAATTACTTGAACCATTTTTTTATTAAAAATGATAATTGGCCAAGCATCTCCTCAGTTCCAACATCACATTACACAACATGGCATCCCCAAGATTTTTACCATTTTACTTGTAACAAATATCTGAAGCACAAGAGTTGATCGAATCATGGTAATAGTCTGACAATTATTGCCCCATGCCTCCGGCACCCAGCTTTTTTTTTTTGTTCTCAGCAAGTAAATTTATTAAAAAAACTTAGACCCGAATTGTATGCCTCATTAAAAAATTTCCTAAATCTATTTAGAGGAAAACAGTAAACACAACTACGTAGATGATACAATACAGAAAAACACTCAAAACACCAGCAAAATCACACCGCAAACAGCAAACACATATCCAAAACCATAGAAGACACCACTGCCAAAGCAAAGCATACAACTTCGATGCAACACAACTTACCATCATACTTTAATTCAATTTCATAGCCATATCACCAAAACTTCCCCACATCTCGCAAAAAGTAACACTTCCGAGTGGAGAGCGAGTTTGTCACCCAGCTTCACCAGACAAACTCAAACTTATAAAATTTTAGGAGGACGAATTTAAAGTTATAAAATTCTAGGGGTGAAAATAAATTTTTAATAGAAAAATATGATAATTTTAAATTTTTAGAGAACGATCGCACCCATACGTCCCGCCTAGTTGATCTCCGACTATGAAGTCAGAGTAAAAGTGAGAGTATGTGTGTATTGTCGTAACCTGTTTTCATCCGGGCACGAAATATTTACTTGGCTGGAAAATTGATGTGAATAAATGGTTTTAAAAATAATTTGGGAGTCGCCATCGGCCTTTTGGGTCAGGTAGGTCGAATACCTAAAAAAATATCTTTTAAAAGAGTTTTTAAGAAAACATCAATTAAAAGATAAACTGATCTGCGTTTTAACCAAAAATTCGTTCTTTTTAATAATAAAAAGGGATTCGTGGTCGGTTACGTTTAGGGAAGGATTAGCACCCCTACAACGCCCAAAATTGGTACTTTTTAATTATAAATTGTCTCTATTATTAAAAATTAAAAATTCAAAATATATTTAATTTAAATTTATTACTATAATTTTAAGTAAATTTATTAATTTATATAAATAAGATATTTATTTATTTAGAAATATCAGAAAAGAGCTTCTAAGTGTTTTAAGACAGTTCCTTCCTTTGATATTAAAAAATAAATAAATATTAAAACATTTATCTAAAATATAGATTAATATATATACAATTTATAAAAGTAGGACATTTATTTATTTAAGAATATCAGAAAAGGACTTCTAGGTATTTTAAGACAACTCTTTTCTTAGATATTAAAAAATAAATATATATCAAAATATGTTTTATTTTTCTTAAAAGTAATTTATAAAATTAAATTTATAAATAGGATTTTTAATTAATAAACAAATAGAATAAATAAATAAATATTATATATATTTATATAACTTAATAATAATAAAATAATCATGAAGATAATAATTTAAACATATCAAAAGTAATAATAAAATAATAATTAAAATGAAAGAAAACAAAAGTAATAATATTAAAACTATTGGATCATATTCATAAATATATGAACCTAAAATGTAAAAATAATAAGACTTATGGTTAAAATTAAGATTATATAAAATTTAATAATCAAATTATAAAATATAAATATTTAAGAGACATGGTTAGAATTATCATAAAATATAAATACTAGTAGTATAATTAGCCATTAATTATTTAATAGGTGATTAAAATAGAAATATCAAAATTATTAGGGACTAAATGTGATATTTATCCTAAATATATTATTTAATACTGGTAAGGACTAAAACATAATAAAATAAAATTCGAATACTGAATTAGAACATTCAGAAATTAGTTTTAGTGACTAAAATGAATAATTATAAAACTTAGATGGCTACGGAAGGGGTTTAGCCATACATGTAAATTACGCATATACCCCTTCCCAAAACGACGTCGTTCGGGAAGGGGTATATATACCCCTTCATAGTTGGCCCGAAGGTTTAGCAGCCTCATTGTTCTCTTTTTCTTCTTCTCTCAAAAACGAGAGAAGAAGCTCTCTCTTCCTTCTCTCTTAATTCCCTCACCGGAGGGAATTCCGGCGCCGATAGCCACCGCCAACCTCACCGCCGGCCACCGCCTCCGGTGGCCGGAAAATAAAACTTTATACCACAACGTAGATCGGATCGTCCTAATGATGATTCTGGTATTTGTTTACCTTAAAAAGCTCTCAATCGGAGCAAATCTATAAAAATACCTTCGGTTTTCGAAGGTCTGTTGTGGAGCGTGGAGGCGCGTGGTTACTCCGGTGGTGGTGTGGCTTTCCTCGGTAAGGTTTTTTTCGATTTTTATCTCGTTATTTTAGTGTTTGATAGTGGTTGGATTGCTTGTTGTTGGTGTTGTTGTCTCCCGTTTGCTGGCTGTCGTTTTTTTTTCTTTCTTGCAGGGGACGGTGGCTTTTATAGCCACCACTGGTGATGGCTTCAGACCGGTCTAGAAGATGAAAGGCCCGGTGAGTCACCATAGCTATGGTGGTGACTCACCATAGGGCTCAACGTGGGTAGCTTCGTGACGTTCTGGAGTGTCGGCAGCAGCTGTTGGACCACCTGGACTCATCAGAGGCGGCTGGAAGCATCTAGAAACGGCTGGCTGCTAGGGTTAGAAACCCTAGGGTTTTCCATCTGGAACCCTTTTGGGCCGTTGGATCTTGCCAGATCCAACGGCTGATGATGTTGACGGCGGCTGTGGGCTAGGGTTTGAAAACCCTAGCTGAAACCCCAAATCAATTCAGGGTTTCCATTTGGGTTTGGGATTTGATAACCGGGCCTCCAGATTTGTAAAACGGGGCTCCGGGTCCTTTGGGCTTGTAATATATATATATATATATATTAATAATAATAATAATAATAATAATATTTAGTAATAATAAATTAATAATAATAATAAAATTTAAATGAAAAAAATGATTTCTACAGCTGCCCCTCTTTGCTCATCCTTGTGTTAACAAGAATAGAGCAAAGACGAAAAAGACAATAATTTTTTCATTTGGCTTCTTTTGAGCAGGATGGAAATGTTTGAAAACATCATGAACTGAAGGACTTACAGATGACCCTAAGGCTTTGAAAACATCAAAAAGCTCCCGAAGGCTTTTTGGAAACATCATGCACTGAAGGACTTACAGATGACCCGAAGGCTTTGAAAACATCAAAAAGCTCCCGAAGGCTTTTTGGAAACATCATGCACTGAAGGACTTACAGATGACCCTAAGGCTTTGAAAACATCAAAAAGCTCCCGAAGGCTTTTTGGAAACATCATGCACTGAAGGACTTACAGATGACCCGAAGGCTTTGAAAACATCAAAAAGCTCCCGAAGGCTTTTTGGAAACATCATGCACTGAAGGACTTACAGATGACCCTAAGGCTTTGAAAACATCAAAAAGCTCCCGAAGGCTTTTTGGAAACATCATGCACTGAAGGACTTACAGATGACCCTAAGGCTTTGAAAACATTAAAAAGATCCCGAAGGCTTTTTGGAAACATCATGCACTGAAGGACTTACAGATGACCCGAAGGCTTTGAAAACATCAAAAAGCTCCCAAAGGCTTTTTGGAAACATCATGCACTGAAGGACTTACAGATGACCCTAAGGCTTTGAAAACATCAAAAAGCTCCCGAAGGCTTTTTGGAAACATCATGCACTGAAGGACTTACAGATGACCCTAAGGCTTTGAAAACATCAAAAAGATCCCGAAGGCTTTTTGGAAACATCATGCACTGAAGGACTTACAGATGTGGGAAATAGTTTACTAAGTAAAAAAAACTAAGGAAATCGTTTTCTTACTTTTCATCAATTTCATTTTTAGAAAAGATTGAATGAGAAACTATGGAAATCGTTTTCTCATTTTTTTCAAAATAACATGTTGATTGGGTAACATGCCCCAATCTCAAGATAATGCTCATTTTTGTGGATTGCGTCCATCTCTTCTTCAGATGTTTGCATGATTCTTGTATTTGTGGTTTTGAATACCTTCTTCGTGTAAGGTATTTTTTACCCTGAATCTTCTTGTTCTTCCGAAGATATGTAAAACTTCATTTTTGAATGCACTCAGATGTATCAATGTAATGCATTGTCTATTGTGTAAATGATATTTTTATGAATGCATGAATGTTGATGCAATCTTCATTTGACTTCAAAGTGGTGAACTTGGTCTTCCTTCACTTCATCATTTATTGCCAGGATTACCTCCAGATATCAGTGTAGAAACTTATGCTATCAAGCTTGCATTCATGCAGAATCATCTGATCAACTTGTATCTTTGCTGTCTTCTTTGATTCATGAAAGTCTTAGAAGAAATGTTTCACTTGTGGAACTCTTGTCGTAGTCAAAATTATGACCCTGATGCCCGATTTTGTCTTGGATAAAACCAACTTTATTTGCTTGGACTTGTGTGTAAATCCCATAAAGCTTTCATCTTTAAAAAGAGAATCTATCATCTTTGAAGAGTGTAGATGTAGATATGCCTGACTCAGCAGGGATTAATTAGGAGAGTAGAATCTGTTCTAATTTAACTCTTGAAACATCACAAGGAAGATTTATTCCAATTCCTTTCATGTCTCCACATATAATCAGATCTCGAATAAGGCAACTTGGACTAATATCATGTCGAGATGCTTAACAACAACCTGTAGTTCAACCTTAGTTGACCCCATTAGTTTCTTGTTTAAAATTTCAACTTTCCTTGGAAAGAAATCTTCATTATATCTCACTTCTAATCTTGGGGTTGAAGAAGACAAACTTCATCTTGGATCAATCAATGGAAACCATATGATCGTAACATTGGTTCAGCATCAGAATAGCAGGTTCGTAAAACATTTGACAGTGCATTCATCCTTTCTTGTGGTTTCTGCTCAGATGTTCGTAAAACATTTGACAACACATTCATCCTTTCATGTGGTTTCTGTTCAGATGGTCGTAAAACATTTGACAACACATTCATCCTTTACTGTGGCTTCTGCCAAGATTTCTCAATCATTTAAGCTCTTTGCCTAATGTTCAAAGCTTTTGAATAACGTCACAAGACCACTTGAGAACCAAAACTCAGTGGGGATTCAAGTGTAATGTTGGTATGACCAAAAAGTTGGTCAAATTCATAAAATGTGATGGTATCGAATTGAATAGGAAATACCGACAAATCTTGATATCATCTCTGGAAAAGGCAAATGTGATACTGATCATGCTTTCTTTCGTAATGAGCATGATAGAAAATAGAAACACTTCAGCTATAGGATCTATGTACAGAACGATATCCGTAGAATTCTTGATGCTGGGGATGAAACGCACTTGATAAACCAAATAGATGAAAACTCGGTTTAGTCTAGCTGGCAATGATAACCCCAGTAACAATCGGGAAAGAGCAATATACATGAACTTCTCTCTTTAATGTCATCAATTAAACAAAACTGATGTGAAAAACAGCTTCGTAACCTCAACAGTATGGTTGAAACTAACTGACAGGAATCTTAAAGAAATGTTTTCAATTTATTACCGACACACAAAAGGCCAAATTCAAATTTTGAGGTCTCGAGGAACTGATCCTTGGATTGAATGTTCTACAAAGGGACCATCTTTGTTCATGCAACCATGATGTAGCTTAACAAAGAACATACTGTCATGTGACACATGGTTTAAGAAGATTGAGCATTTGAAACCATACTTGCTGAAGAAATATTTGTTTAACAACAGGACCCTAATGCAACTGCCTGATGAACGAAGCAATTATGTGTAGTTAGATTGACTGTTATCGTTTCACCATTTTCATTCTTCATATCTTTGTATCTCATTGGAAATATTTGTTCAAGTCAATGATCTTTACACAGGATATTGTGGGCCTTCAGCATGCCCCAACATTGGCTAATACAAGTGTTCAAAATGCATCAATAGTTCTGATTCTGATTGAAATGGGTTTTCAGCATGCCCCAACATTTTGCTGATAAATATTCAGAATATTTCAACATTTCTGATTCTGTTTGAAAAGGGTTTTCAGCATGCCCCAATATTTGCTTCTTGTTAATCTGAGTCTTCAAAATACCCCACATGGATCTGTCTGAAGTGAGCTTTAAAATGCCCCAATATTTGCTGATACAGATGTTAAAAGTGTGTTCAACATTACTTCTTGTTGAGATGAGCCTCCAAGAATGCCCAGATATTCATATTGCTGTGAGCCTTCAAAATGCCACAATATTCTATTTCTGGTTGAAATAGGCTTTCAAGATGCCTCAATATTCTGCTTCTGATTCACTCTCAATGTCTGTTTGACTGAAATGTCATGATCCCCACGAGGTCCAATTTTGATAATGAACTTTTGTAGGTACTTGTGGTTTTATTCATGCCCCAAATCTATTTATCATTGAATACTTTTCTCCTGGTATCACGAAACATCAGTGTTGTCAAGTAACTGGAGAAAATCTCTTCTTATTGTCACATAATTAAGAAGTACTCAATCATTCTGACAGAAACATCTGAAATATGTGTCTTCTGAATGAGGTGACCTTTTTCTGGATCTGGAGGGATTTAGTCAGACAGAGCAATAGCTTGGTAATCCATTCCAGGCTGACACAGTGGCTTATCATCTCTCAGTGAAGGCCATCTCTGAAATATATTTTTCTGTGGGAGAGAAACCAATTTATGCAAACAGTAATCTGATGCAATAGCAAGACTACATATAGAGTGGTACAGGCTCTTGAAAAATCCACATTCGTGCAACATGTTGATTCTGATAATAACTCATCTGATTATGAAGCGATCTTTCAGGATGATTTCACAGATATTGATAATTCTTCTGATATCGAGGAAATCCTGAATTCTGATTCTGATGAGGAGAATAAACTGTTATACTTGACAAAAATGGGATTCTCAGAGGCTGAGGCTTCAATAGCCATGGAGAGATGTAGTCCAGATTCATCAATTACAAAGTTGACAGATTTTATATGTGTTGCTCAAATGACTAAGGCTGCTGATGCACTTCTTCTGGTAAAAGGTAGGAAGTCATTATGCAATGATCCCAATTACAAGAAAAGACGAAACTTGGGCTATGATTTGTGGAAAAGGAATAAGCAGAGGAAGTTTGAAAAGAAGCTTCTTAATGAAGATGATCATGCAGTTCATCTTTCAATTCCAATGATCGGTTCTGGGGTTCATACCGAATCAGATCAGATAAACTCAAAGAACACTTTCAGAAGATGCTATTGGGTCTCCTTATTTCTACTATGAGCAAATTCATCTTTTAAATCCAATGATTGGTTTTTGGGTTCATACTAAACCAGATCAGATAACTCAAAGAACACTTCCATAAGATGTTATGAGCACATTCATTTTTAAAATTTAATAACTGGTTCTGCCAAACCAGATCAGATAAATCAAAGAACACTTCCAGAAGATGCTATGAGCATATTCATCTTCCGAATTCAATGATTGGTTTTACCAAACCAGATCAGATAACTCAAAGAACATTTCCAGAAGATGCTATGAGCACATTCATCTTTCAAATTCAATAATTGGTTTTACCAAACCAGATCAGATAACTCAAAGAACACTTCCAGAAGATGCTATTAGCACATTCCTCTTCCAATTTCAATGATTGGTTCTGCCAAACCTGATCAGATAACTCAAAGAACACTTCCAGAAGATGCTATGAGTACATTGCATTTGTTCCAGTTAATGTTTGGACTGGGATATCACAGTACTTATTCGATGTAGAGCCAGAATTTGTAGATTCGAAGCATTTTCATGCTATTACACTGAAAAGGGCTATATTCATAATTCTGCCAATTGAGAACATATTTTCTCTTATTCTGCTTCCTCCATGTGCTGATGCTTTTCCATTGACAAAGAAATGATGGTCTTCCTAGGATCCAAGAACAAAGTTGAACTGTTTATAAACATGTACAGGAAGTGCCAAATTGACAGAAAGGATCTGTAAGGCTCTTGAAGCTTATGACAATGAAACACCTTCGAGTGTCCAGAAGTATGTTCTTGATGAGTGCTTGAAAATGGAATCTGGTATGGATTAGAAGGAATAAAATGGTTCTACTTGAACCTGATGAGGTGGAAATGCTTCTAGGTTTCCCTAAAAACCATACATGAGGATCTGTATAGAGACATGTTCCATGGTGGTATCAATGTCCTGTCTCTTTTCTCTGGGATCAATGATACAGAAGTTGCCTTTTATTGTCTTGGCATACTTTTGAAAACAGATGTGCAAGAACTGAATGATGATCGGTTGGAGCAATTGATGAGTAGATTTGTCAAATTCGACCTTGTTGTCGATTGCATCCAGTGTAACAACCTTACTGGAAGAGATAAACATCATCAGGATTAAATAGAAGATTTTTATTGGTGCATTTTCTTGCAATGACTGCTACGACAACTATCTCTTCTGCTGCTCCAAAATACACACTGCCATATCATACTCTTCCCTAACCATGGACAGGTTTAGTTGATGGTAAAACTGGTTATCTCAACTTTTGGAATCCTGTACGACATACAAATGTAGAATTTGTTCCAATGTCTTATTCTGTGCCATAAGTCCTTAAATTAAAATTCAGCAATCTTCTGAAGGACATAATGGATATCATCTTGACAAAGAAAATGATCGGCATAGAAGAAGTAGCAATGATGTATCAAGACTTGAGCCAACATCACAGTATAACCAGAGTGCAGGTAGTGACTTGTTCATGGTTCTCTGATGTAATCTTCTAGAGAACATGAATTGATGGTTGGGGAAAATAATATGTTTGGTGATACTTATCGCCCTCAGCATGAGATAAACGATAATATTTCTTGATGAGCTACTAATAATGTCATAGGAGAGTGTCACAAGTTCAATTCTCCAGACTTTCTCACTTCTTGGACCACTTGCCTTCAAAAATGTGAAGCGCTTCATTCTTCTGGCTTCGTTCATTCTTTTTCTACAAAAGAGGTAGAATAAGCAACAATTGCTTTAAGGACCTTCCTTATTTGAGACTGTACTGTTTGAAAATGTTTTTTCTTTTTTCTTTCTGAAAGAATTTTGCAAAGTATTATCCCTTTCAGGTTCACAATATAATCAAATCATAAACAATAAGTTTAATGAATATCCATTAAATCAACTACATTTTTAAATCATTCAAAAATCATAGTCCTATGGCAAGTGTCAAAATTATTGACTGATTTAAGGTGTAGGTGGATTTTGGTAAAGTAAGGTTCTTTCAAGTTGGTTCAGTATGTCGCTTCGGGCTTCCACTAACTTGAAGAAATGGTTGTTATGCTCATCTTTTAGAGATACTTCTTGATTCCAGAATCTCAGGAACGTCTTTGGGATGTGTGGTGCTTCATTTAAGAGCTTAAGATCATCTCTTATGTCGTTTGTTGCACCATTCAATATTCGAGCCGCCTTTTCAGGTTTTCAACTCGAATCCTCCTTTGGTTCTAAGATGTTATTTAAAAATTTACATCTTGAACCCCCTTTTTATCATTTTTCATATCATGCATTAAAGATTTTAAAAACCAATTTTTGCAAATAAAAATCAATCTTGAGAGGCGGAATGAATTCTGAAGATATTCTCTTTTACTTAGAAATCCATGTATGATTAAAATGGACTTTTTAGGTACGTAACGTAGGCCATGGCTTATGGTTACGAAAGAAAGAGATAAAAAGGCCCAAATAAGTGTTTAAGGGTAATCAAACCAAGGATCAATTCATTCTGATGCCATCAATCTTGCCTTGCTTAACTTGGATCTGCTTTGTTGGGGATTTTTCCATCATTTGGATCCCTCTAGACTGCCAAAATTTGGATTCATTTCCATTTTCTCATATCTTCAGCATTTCTTGCTTTTCTTGTTTGTACTTGATCAACCTTGTAACTTGAGGCTCAATATTCACCCATCTTGATTCAATTTTTTTCTTTTTCTTTTTTGTTTTGTTTTTTTTCCTTATTTCTTTGTTGGATGTGTATAATACTTCAATTGCTTTGATCACCTCCTTTTCCTTTTGCATTTTGGAGGTTTTCCATTATTCTTGATTGGATTGATCTTCAAGCACTCTGTATTTGACATACTTTGTAGTTCAAAACTTTCTTGACTTCATGGAAACTTGTCTTCGTAAAAAATGTATTGACAATCTTTATTCTTGTGAGCCAATATCCTTTACCTTGCCCCCTAATGTAGAGGGTGATCCTTGGTTAGGGTTGAATCAGAAGAAAAATCATTCAGGCTCAACTGGGGACAACAAATGATATATATATATATATATATATATATATATATATATATATTAAAGGATAAATGAAACAATGCCGTTCATCATCTCATACACAGAAACCTTTGTAAAAAGAGGTATCCACAGAGGGATGAATATTCAAGATTAACTTTATTTACATGAAAAACTGTAATTAATGCATGATATATTTATTTCAATCAATCACTTTCCCCTTCTTCTTTGAGTATGCCCTAATCACTCGAAATTATCATCAATGAGTTGGTCCATGATGCCTCATCTCGTCTCTTCTTGTAGTAAAATTCACGAATAATTGAAAGTTTGGTTCTTTTGAGGTCTTTTGGTTTATGATGGTTTTGTGTTTGGAAGGATAAATGTGACTTTTAAAGTAATGTATATATGGTGGAAGGTAATATCATCAATCAACTCTATCCGATAAGGTAAACATCTAGAGTTGGTGTCTCAAAAACAGGTAGAGACATTTCTTCAGAGTCTCAGATAAATGCAGTGTCAGGATTTGGTTTTGGTAAAGGTCGAGTAATTGGTGTTGGATGGGATATGGAAGATATAATTTTATCACTTGTCAATAGATCTATAACTCTTGCAAATTTAAAAGGATATTTAATATACTCGATACTCAATAATCTTAAGGTTAAGACTTGATTCCTTACTCATAACCTTAATAAGCAACACACATTTATTTATTGCACAAAAAAAACGGAGAAAGGAACAAAAAAACAAGTTCAAACAAGATGCTGAAAATAGAAAGGTACTACAGTGGTAGATAACACTTCCACTTGTTCATGCATCATCACTCATTTAATGTCGGTTGTGTAATAAGATCAGAGTCATTGTCTTCATTTGCCCTCCATTTTTTGATCATTTTTTGTGTCAAGACTCTTTTGTCAACAAGCATCTCTATTTCTTTTAACAGTTGCCTACAATTGCCCGTGGAATGCCCAAATACTCCCAAGTGAAAATCACAAACACTACTTTGATAATAGCTATGAGCAGAAGGGTTTGGTGACATTTTCATTGGTCTTGGTGTGATGTACTGACCTTTAACCAAATGATGGTATAAGTCTGAAATAGAAGTTTGGAACACTTCCAAAGTTTTTCTTGATCGCATGACTTTCTTTGGTCGATCCGAACATTTACTTGCTCTTTTTCTTTTGCAGTTGCGGGAATTCCGGATGTGACATACATTCACATCATCAGCTTTCGCTTTTTGATCCGTTGGGCTCTTGGATGTGACTTTTGAGTTTTCTTCATTGATTACATTCTCAATTAAATCTCCACTTGTCACAAGATTCTCAAATTCCTTTGTCGGATTTGCCTGCATTAACTTAAAGAAAGGCGCTGGAAGGGAATCACGAAACATACGTGATATCTCTTCTTCTAACATGGGAGGTTGAACTTGTGCTGCCACTCTTCTCCATCTTAAGGCATATTCTTGAAATCTTTCATTGGTTTTCTTCTTTACTCTTCGAAGATCCATACGTGTTGGAGCTAAGCCTTTAACATACCGATATTGTCCCAAAAATGCTTCAGCTAAATCTACCCATTTTTTGATCTGTTCTTGGGTCAACTGATTGTACCAGACTACTGCTGGGTTAACAAGGCTATCATGGAAAGAGTGAATTAACAGGTCATCAAAATTTAAATATCCTCCCATTTTTCTACAAAACATTCTCAGGTGGATTAGGGGACAACTTGTGCCATCATATTTTGCAAAATCAGGCATTTTGAATTCATGGGGAATAATCAAATCTGGAACCAAGCTAAGCTCTCTTGCTTCTAATTCTTTGTGGGAAGTATCAACACATTTCATATTTTTGATTGCTTCATCCATCTTCTTGAATCTTTCCTCATATTGCGAATAATGAACAAGGCTATTCTTTGGGTTCAATTGGGATGCCCCAGAGGGTTTTACCATTTTCGACTCTTCAATCTGACAGCATGGTTGCTCTTTATCAATTATCTCTTCTTTATCAGATGTCACATACTGAATAATTTGATTTGATCCATCTGGTAATGAATCTGATGTTTCTTTCCTTATATCCGGAGGTAACCCTGTCAATTGTTCTGGCCACTGGTCTTGTAGTCCCTTATAAGATTGCTCCATTGTTTTCATGATGACAGTAAAGTAATATGAATGAATGACCTTGGTTTTACTGTTACAAAACCTTTCATTAATTATTAACATGTTTTTATAATTAAAGTACATGACAGTACTTAAATAAAAATGTGAAAAATGCATAAATGGAAAAATAAGAATGCAAAATGTGCAATTCAAAGATATAAAAAGTAAAAATACAAAATGAAAATGCACAGATGTAAATGCATGTATGAAAAGGTGTTACTTAAGAGTGATCATCTTAGAACAGATTTCATTGAACACAAAAGCTTCAGTACATCAAACAAAACTTTTACATGTAGGGGACAACTTTCAGTCCTAACTTCAACAAAACTTTACATATAGGGAATAACTTTCCCATTTTCTTCCCTAAAACCAAGTTAGTTTATCAGCTTATGGGCCATATTATTTGTCTGGACTGCAGCTTCTTCCATGACATTCTGGTGTTATTTCATCTCCTATGTCAATTCTCGGAGTTGCTCATTTTCCCTTGTGAGAGAACATTTGTGTTCAAAAAAGTTTTTGGACAAGATCTTCATGTATGTCGCAACTCTTTTTCATTTTGGTGACCCCCTGCTATCCACTCTTCTGGGGTGTTTCCTATACCAGCATTTTGAAAGGCTTGACTGACCTTCTGGAAGTCTTCATGTATGGTTTCCATTTTGGTGCTCAATTTATCGTTTTCAATCTTCAAATGACGTATTTGAGCTTCAAACCTCAGCAAATCTTCTTCTTTTTGGGCGCCCCTACTGATATTCTTACCTTTGAAGAATTTTAGTATTAATCTATCAGGACCCTCGGTTACCAAACTAGGTCGATCATTTACCATAAATTGTAAGGATCCATGATCTAAAAGACTTTGGACTCGGCGTTTGAAGGCAAGACAATTCTCGATGGTATGTCCTTGAGCTCCGACATGATATTCACAATTAACGTTGATGTCATACCAATTTGGATACGGAGGTTGGAATGGTTTTATATAATATGGATCCACTTCTCGTGCTTCAAGTAGCTTCCCATACAACTCTTTATATGATATGGGTATAGTATCAAGATGAGAACCACCTTTTGTCTTGGATTGAACCTGAGTTTTAGACATCGGGAGCAGACCAAACTTTGATAATTTCTGATTACATGATTTCTTCTCTTCTCTGGGAGCTTGTACGGTCGTCACCATTTCTTTGGTATCTCCAGACGATTTGTGAATACGAATGATGATTGTCTGTAATTTCTCAAATTGGTTAAGAATCGAAGTCCCTTGCGTATCTGAAACTGCAGAGTTAGGTTCATTGAGCTCTCTCTCTTTCTGTGCTGGAATCTCTTTTCTTTTGGCTAACACATATATTCTATCCATCATCTTGGTCATCTGCTCTCTTATTTCTCGTATCTCCTTTTGTTCTTCAATGGTCATACGATCTTTGGGTGCATAGCTTGCTTCTATCCTCAGAGTTTTCTCAGGATGTCTTTCTTTGTCCGCATCATATTTTGTTTGATCATAAAACTTTTTGTCCATTTATAATTTCTTTCCAATATGATGAACAGTCTTTCAAGTAAACACCTTTTGGTTATGCTTCGATCATGCAATGCAAACAAAAGACATGAGAAAAAAAATAAAATAGTTAGTACCAACTAATGAAAAAAATCTATCTATCAAGGTATAAATCTTAACCTCATGCTTTCTAGTTCCATGCTTTGTTTGGAAAATTTAACCTAACCGCATGATTTCTAGTTCGCATGCATTTATTCAGGGAGAAAAAATAATAATAAATTAAATAAATTAAAAGCTAGAGTTATTTCTCCTTTGTGTACACCTATGAACAGAGGTTCAGTACTGTCTTAGATTAGGTGAATTTCTAGGGTTTATTATATGCAGAGTTTCAGTTCTAGGAGTAAAAGTACTCGAATTGTCCTTGTTGATGCCCCCTTGGGCTGTCAACCATCAATCCTAATCCATTACAGATTTAAACGGATCGAGTTCAATTCGAGGGGACACATTTCTCTATACCTGACACGGAGAATAAATTCTCACGAAGACATAGAGCATATGAACCCCGAAAGTTACTTGCTAGGTCTGACACGGAGAATAAATTCTCACGAAGACGTCGCTTTCACTCCCACTTAAAAGGGACAAACTCAATTATAGAGCTTTATGTTATGCAATGCAAGTGTTGTGTGTGAGGAGAAATATTCAAACCTCTAACAGATAAATAAAATAATTAATACCTGAATAAAAAACAATATTAATATAAAAATAATAATAAAAATTTGAAAGAAAAGAATTAAAAATTAAATAAATGAATTTTTAATTTCTAATTAATAGAGACAATTTATAATTGATTTTAAAGTTTGAAGGTCCCCAGCGGAGTCGCCAAGCTGTCGTAACCTGTTTTCGTCCGGGCACGAAATATTTACTTGGCTGGAAAATTGATGTGAATAAATGGTTTTAAAAATAATTTGGGAGTCGTCATCGGCCTTTTGGGTCAGGTAGGTCGAATACCTAAAAAAATATCTTTTAAAAGAGTTTTTAAGAAAACATCAATTAAAAGATAAACTGATATGCGTTTTAACCAAAAATTCGTTCTTTTTAATAATAAAAAGGGATTCGTGGTCGTTACGTTTAGGGAAGGATTAACACCCCTACAACGCCCAAAATTGGTACTTTTTAATTATAAATTGTCTCTATTATTAAAAATTAAAAATTCAAAATATATTTAATTTAAATTTATTACTATAATTTTAAGTAAATTTATTAATTTATATAAATAAGATATTTATTTATTTAGAAATATCAGAAAAGAGCTTCTAGGTGTTTTAAGACAGTTCCTTCCTTTGATATTAAAAAATAAATAAATATTAAAACATTTATCTAAAATATAGATTAATATATACAATTATAAAGTAGGACATTTATTTATTTAAGAATATCAGAAAATGACTTCTAGGTATTTTAAGACAGCTCTTTTCTTAGATATTAAAAAATAATATATCAAAATATGTTTTATTTTTCTTAAAAGTAATTTATAAAATTAAATTTATAAATAGGATTTTTATTTAATAAACAAATAGAATAAATAAATATTATATATATTTATATAACTTAATAATAATAATAAAATAATCATGAAGATAATAATTTAAACATATATCAAAAGTAATAATAAAATAATAATAATTAAAATGAAAGAAAACAAAAGTAATAATATTAAACTATTGGATCATATTCATAATATATGAACCTAAAATGTAAAATTAATAAGACTTATGGTTAAAATTAAGATTATATAAAATTTAATAATCAAATTATAAAATAAATATTTAAGAGACATGGTTAGAATTATCATAAAATATAAATACTAGTAGTATAATTAGCCATTAATTATTTAATAGGTGATTAAAATAGAAATATCAAAATTATTAGGGACTAAATGTGATATTTATCCTAAATATTATTTAATACTGGTAAGGACTAAAACATAATAAAATAAAATTCGAATACTGAATTAGAACATTCAGAAATTAGTTTTAGTGACTAAAATGAATAATTACAAAACTTAGATGGCTACGGAAGGGGTTTAGCCATACATGTAAATTACGCATATACCCCTTCCCAAAACGACGTCGTTCGGGAAGGGGTATATATACCCCTTCATAGTTGGCCCGAAGGGCCAGCAGCCTCATTGTTCTCTTTTTCTTCTTCTCTCAAAAACGAGAGAAGAAGCTCTCTCTTCCTTCTCTCTTAATTCCCTCACGGAGGGAATTCCGGCGCCGATAGCCACCGCCAACCTCACCGCCGGCCACCGCCTCCGGTGGCCGGAAAATAAAACTTTATACCACAACGTAGATCGGATCGTCCTAATGATGATTCCGGTATTTGTTTACCTTAAAAAGCTCTCAATCGGAGCAAATCTATAAAAATACCTTCGGTTTTCGAAGGTCTGTTGTGGAGCGTGGAGGCGCGTGGTTACTCCGGTGGTGGTGTGGCTTTCCTCGGTAAGGTTTCTTTCGATTTTTATCTCGTTATTTTGGTGTTTGATGGTGGTTGGATTGCTTGCTGTTGGTGTTGTTGTCTCCCGTTTGCTGGCTGTCATTTTTTTTTTCTTTCTTGCAGGGGACAGTGGCTTTTATAGCCACCACCGGTGATGGCTTCAGACCGGTCTAGAAGATGAAAGGCCCGGTGAGTCACCATAGCTATGGTGGTGACTCACCATAGGGCTCAACGTGGGTAGCTTCGTGACGTTCTGGAGTGTCGGCAGCAGCTGTTGGACCACCTGGACTCATCAGAGGCGGCTGGAAGCATCTAGAAACGGCTGGCTGCTAGGGTTAGAAACCCTAGGGTTTTCCATCTGGAACCCTTTTGGGCCGTTGGATCTTGCCAGATCCAACGGCTGATGATGTTGACGGCGGCTGTGGGCTAGGGTTTGAAAACCCTAGCTGAAACCCCAAATCAATTCAGGGTTTCCATTTGGGTTTGGGATTTGATAACCGGGCCTCCAGATTTGTAAAACGGGGCTCCGGGTCCTTTGGGCTTGTAATATATATATATATATATATTAATAATAATAATAATAATATTTAGTAATAATAAATTTAATAATAATAATAAAATTTAAATGAAAAAAATGATGTCTACATGTATGTCTGGTCAACCATCGATTTCCTGGTTTTGCTTTGAAGATTTACATTTCCGTGTCACTAACTTGTCTCTTTCCTCCTCTTCCACGACATTTCACCTCCTGTTCAATCAATATCAACTTCATTAATTTCGCTCCCATTGTACCTACCTATGAAATATTCACTGTTGAACTCGAATACATCTAATAATCATGCATGCAACATGTTAAATTGCAGAGTTAAACAGGAAATCAAATGAATATCACCTTTCTTCATTGTAAGAATTGGATTTTTTTTGCACTGGTTCTCGTTTCTCAGAGTTCACGGACTCCACAATGCTGCCACTGAACTACTCTTTGGCCTGTAATTTACCAAGCCTTGGATTCTCATACATGCAGTTTATCATCTCATCATGATCTTCAACAACCTTCTTCTTCACTGCACACTTACAAAGAACACCTCTGTGTAAATTTTCTCCCTTTTTCACCACCAGATTGTTTTGCACGGCGGGTTGCTTCATAATAGCCACCTTCTTTGTTTTATTAACAGCTAAGTTCCCACGGGCAATAATTTGAAGCAGAACCGAGCTTCGACTCGATACTGACTCGGTGCCCACTGGTTCACCATCTTCAAACCTAACGGAGGATGTTGATAGAAGGTTAACAATGTACCTTTTGCAAGACCAAGAGTAAAGAGAGGGCACTCCTTTGCCTCTGAGAACAGTGAGCCTTTTCATTACATCTACGAAACAACAAAACAAATGATGCAAAGTTGATTGAGAGATTTTAAGTTGAAATTTAGTTTTACCTCTCAAACAAAGTGGTTGATTGAGCAAATGGGCGACCTCCATGTATTGAGGGTGCTGGAGTTGCCCATTCCTGGTCAGATAGTAAACAACTTGAACTTTTCTGATGAGCTTCAGCACCTTTGGCTTGGTTTCTCTGCTTCTTCTACTTCTTAAATCCAGGTTTCTTCCTCCTCCTCCTTCCTCTATATTCTTCACTCGTTGGTTTTTCTTTGTTTTTGAGTATTTACAACTGGGAGACAGTGAAAGGGAAAGATGGTGATCAGATTAAAAGAAAGAGAGTAAAAAGGTACTTATGGCCAATTGAGCGAAACATGAAGCAGTCTGTTAACTTTCTGCGAGTAATTTTAAGTTCCTTAATTACCACATGATCACATGATGTCATGAAACTCGGAAATTTGCGGTAACTGGTTAAGGTAAGGAAGTTTGTATGGAGAACAGGGTTTGTTTATTTGATTCTTGTTCTGTCTCAAGGGTTTTATTCACTGTTATTGTTACTTGTGTAGATTTTTACGACATGCTTTTGTAATTCTCCAATTGTTGGCCCAAGCATGGGAGAATTTCACCATTGTTATTTAAATTTAAAAGCCATTTTGGGGGATGAATACGAGTTAGATTTAATCAACATCAGTTGAGTACTTTATGATTTAAAAATTACATTTATATTTCGATATAAAAAAGTAATTTAGAGGGCCTTAGTGTTCGATTGTGATTACATATATACAAAATTCAATAATGATATTTTTAAACAGTCAATTTTGCTAACAAATTTATATGTTACACGAATCAATTTATCTCGGTGGTTAAAAGAATCGTTGTTGTTCCTAGAGGTCACGAGTTCGAGCACCAGCGGCTACAGAAGGGTGATTAAACATTCATTGTCAAATGATTGAAAGTATTTAGAACAAATATTACGTTGTAATCACATTAGCTTGATAAAAAAAATATCTGCTATGTGTTAGAAATAAGTTAGATGAGTTTGTTAAGTTGAGCCGTTTTCATTTTAGGTAGTAATGTGGGTTACACAAACCTACTGATTGTAACGCTTACAACCACCATTTTTTTAGAGAAAATAACCTCAGTGACCAAAAATGCCTTATAATATACGATTTTAACCAACTTTTTTTGGATTTGCCAAAATGACCAACTACAACGCGATCTCCGGTATCGCAAATCAGTTTCCAGATTCGTAACGCGATTCTGACTATCGCATTGCGATTTTCCAAATTCGCGTTGCGATTTTCCGACTATCGCAACGCGAATATGTAAATCGCAATGCGAGTATGACTATCGCAACGCGAATATGTAAATCGCATTGCGATATGCGATTATGACTATCGCAATGCGATTCTGACTATCACAACGCGATTCTGACTGTCGCAATGCTGAATTTCAAATTCGCAACAGGTTTTAGTTTCGCAACACAAATGTTTTGGGTATATAACTACGCAGCAGAAGCAACTCATAACCTAAATCCCTAAATCGCAACTCATTCCATCTCCATCTATCACTCTCTCCGGCGACATTCGTTCTTATATCTAATGACATCCTTCCCCATCTGGCAACAGGTTTTAGTTTCGCAGCTCGTTTGTTTAGTAAATTAATTTACAATAATAAAATCATCTAATGTTGATCATGTTTGGATAGATTTGTGTTTTGGAGGGTCATGAGAGAATGTTCATGGTGTTTTACAATATATGCCTTTACCCATGAATATTCAACTAAAACTGTCATTAAAAAGTTAACTTATGAAACTCTAATGTTACGTGTTGCAAATAAATTGAATTTAGAGCCCTTAAGTGGATTTAGGCTATCTTATCAGAGAAAAGGTAAAGTTTATTTATTTACCGACAATGAAGATGTTGAACGATTCATTGCTTACATTAGTGTTTCGCAAGATGATGTTACATTGTATGTTGTTGAACCTAGAAGTAGTGAAGTTGGGTCAGTAGCAGGTAGTAATCAACTAAGTTTTTCAACCCCAGTTTATGGTGCTCAAAATTTAATGGTTCCACCACAATTTTATCACCAAGCAAATTTTGTTTCACCACATTTCCAATACCAAACACAATCTCAAAACCCACAACCTTTCCCTAATCCAAATCCAAATCCCAATCAACTTTCAGCACCAAATTCCGGTTTTCGTATTAACCAGTTAGACGATGATGAGCCAACAGAAAAAATTGTGAGTACTAGTCGGTATTCGAAATTTGATCTTGGTCAATACCCGGACTTTGATCTTGGTCAATACTCGGATTTTGATGATGTTTCAGAAGAAGAAATAGACCCTGCGTGTAATGATTTTGATATTGATCAATACCTGAATTTTGATGATGAAACAGCCGCTGCCGAGGAAGATGTTGTTGATGATAATGAGGAGGAAGTTACGACTGTGAATGAACATGTTGAACATTCATTCTGTAATTCATATAACCCTGAAGAAGAAAAAGAAGAAGAAGAAATTCCCGAATAAAAGTCCCCAAAGAAAATGCCACGGGAGTATAACTGGAATATGCCAGAATTACTTCAGATACCGGAAGAAGAGTTGGTAAAAATAGCAGTTGATTGTTACACAAAAATTATTCGTATCAAGAAAGATGATTGTTTTGATACAAAAGAAGACTTGAAGATAGCTTTGTATATGAAATGTGTGGAAGATGGCTATCAACTAAAAGTTAACAAATCAAGCAAAGATCGTTTCGAAACAAGGTGTATGATTGACAAAAACTGTACGTGGCGTATGATTGCAAAGAGGATAAAAGATTGCAAAATGTTTCAAGTTAGGACTTTTATTGATAAACATACATGTTCAAGAACCCAAGTTTTTCCTCACCATATATAGGCAAACAAAAAGGTGTTGGGTGGTTTTCTGGCTGAGTTAATGTTTTTGAATGGCAGGGTATATCGGGGACATGAAATTATGACTGACATGAATGCTCGGTTCAAGATTAGTATCTCATATTCTCAAGCTTGGAGAGCCAAATGTTATGCCTTGGAATTATTGAGGGGGTCGCCAGAAGCATCGTTTGCCCAACTGTCGGCTTATTGTCACAATTTAAAGCTAAAAAATCCTGGGTCGGTAACTCATATCAAAACAGATAGAGATGGATGCTTTAAGTTTCTGTTTATCGCCATTGGTGCTGCGGTTAGTAAATCAATATAATTTTGTTGACTCATTTTTATTAGTTACATGCATTACACATTTAAATGATTATATTTCTTGTGTATATGATTTTGTAGATTCGTTCGTTTATTACTTGCATGCGCCCAGTTATTATAGTTGACGGATCACATTTAAAAGGTCGATACCTTAGAGTAAACTTATTAGCAGTAGCCATGGATGCTAACAATGGGATACTGCCAATAGCTTACGGGGTTGGCAAATCTGAAACCTCTTATTCATGGACATGGTTTATGGGACATCTTAGGGATTGCATAGGTCCTATTAGCAATCTGACAATCATATACGATAGGGCAAACTCAATTGACAACGTTGTTAGAAGGTGTTTCCCATATGCTTTTCATGGACTTTGTGGTGTTCATTTATATAGAAATCTAAAATCAAGGTCTGCTGGTATAAAAAATCACAAATGGACATACTGGAAGGCTGTAAAAGCTTATCGGGAAGTGTATTTTAATAAGCATATAAATTGTTTAAGACGTGTTTTGCCTCAGTGTGCTCAAACACTAGAATATTTTGGGTTTGAAAGATGGTCAAGAGTATATCAACTTGGAGCAAGATATGGTTTCATGACGTCTAATAGTGCAGAATCAATCAATGCTCTAAGTCGTCATTCCCGGAAATTACCCATTACTATGTTAATAGAGTTTTTTCGAGCCTCTATTCAATAGTGGCACTATAAGAAAAGAAACCATGCATGTATTATTTCTTTAAATTCGTAACTTATCATATATTTTACTAAGTATTATTTATTTAAATTTATAGGAACATTGGAACATCGTGTTACACCATGGACTGAAAAAAAGATAACGAAACGTGTTGTGAAGTCAACGTCATGGAGAGTTGAACCATGTTCAAACACTTTGTTTGAAGTACTGGATAATAACTTAAATGGGCTTGTCGATCTAAATGCAAAGACGTGTAGTTGTATGAAATGGCAAACATCTGGTTATCCGTGTGGCCATGTTATAAAAGTTGCTCTTCATCTAAACCAAGATGATTCAAGCGCATATGCTATGGATGCTACACTACAGAAGTATATCGATAGACTTATGCCGAGATTATCTACCCTATTCCACATCCTTCTGAGTGGGACATACCAGATGACTTACAAATAGTTTTGCCACCAGCCATGGACAGAAGGGTACCTGGCCGACCAAAAAGTCATGATCGTATACCGTCTAAGGGTGAAGAGAAGAAGAGATCGACATGTAGTCGGTGCAAGGAAAGTGGTCATACAAGGTTGACATGTGGATCACCAGTGCCATCACAATCATCTTTTGCTCTACCAAAATATGGATCATCATCAAAATCCAAAGCTCATATGGTGTCAAGCAAAAGGCAATCAAAATCGCAATCAAAATCAAAATCCCAATCAAAATCCAAAGCTCATATGGTGTAAACTTTTAACATTTTCAGTTAGGCCCATGTATATTAGTAACTTGAGTTTGAACATTGCTATGATTTGTTCAGTTGTTATCACTTATTACACATTCATTTGACTATCGCAATGTGAATATGACTATCGCAACGTGAATTTGAATATCGCAACAGGATAATCGCAATGCGAAAATGACTATCGCAACGTGAATTTGACTATCGCAACGGGATAATCGCAATGCGAAAATGACTATCGCAACGCGAATATGACTATCGCAACGCGAATATGACTATCGCAACGTGAATTTAACTATACAATGAGATAATCACAACGCGAAATGACTATAGCAACGCGAATTTGATTATCGCAATGGGAATTTGACTATCGCAACGAGAAAATCGCAAAGTGTATTAGACTATCGCAACGCGAATATGATGCAGATTGAAATAAACAAATCAACTTTTACATTCCAATCAATTAAACAAGCACAAATAATAATTATTTACACATCAATAATCAACTTTTAATCAATTAAACAAGCACAAATAAGAATTATTTACACATCAATTAAACAAATAAACTCTTATTATATTATTTTTCTCATCAATTAAATAAGTCAGACTTTTAAGAATCAATTACAATAAAAAAAAGTGTACCCCAGACAGTTGTTTATGCACATCAATTTCACGCAGCTCACTTCAGGATTAACCTGCAGAAACCAAACATTTGCTCAAATAACACTTTCTACACATCTAAAACCAACAAACAACAAATTATTATTGAATTTTAGGTACTTAACAACACTTGCATTTGACTTACAAATTGTTTATGGACACTTTCATAACGCGGATGCAGGTAGGCAGCGTCTCGAATATATCGCTCTAGCCATAAAATGCTGAAACCACAAGCCTACTGCACCTCTATCTCTATCGGTGGGAGGTAGAAACTGTGTACTTCCTGTCGTCAAACGCTCCAAGCACATGCATACGAGAGGACCATAATCCCCTCTGGTTTTCGGCGTTTGTTGTGGCGTGGTCTCGTCTCTGATAACTGTAACATTGAACTTCTTTGGCTTCTTGTTTCCAGAATAAGTCCAATAATTAATCGCATCCAAGAATTTAGCCAAATGAGAGCTCCATCAATTAATAATATCTCTCAAATCAGACAATGATATGTAATTTATCATGCTATCATATACTATTGTCTTCAGGTATAGGAGCTGAAGCTCGACGAGAAGCTAATGAGTACGTTCCAAAACAGGGATAAACACCTGCAATCATAAGTAATAATTCAAATTGCGCACTTATTTATGAACACCTTTAAAATATTAAAAAAAAATACTAACCTTATCGACCTCCCACCATGCAGGATAAAGTTTAGCTTGTCCATTAGCCAACACATATGATTCCTGTTGTTGATTCTTCAAGTGAACTACGTGAAAAGACGTCGGTATAATTATATATCGCGTATTTTTTTTATTTTTATTTTTCTTCAAAGCCCTTACTATTAGAAGACGTGACACCCATGCATCAATATGCTGTTTTACAAAAAAAAGACATATATTAGTGAATTACATAAATTTAAAAAAAAATTAATCAAAAATGAAATATAAGAAGAAATATAAGACTTACCCCCCATCGAAATAGCCATTGTCTTCAACCTCTAATAACACACCCCACCAAGACTGTTCAATCAACAAATGCATATCATCGTTGAGTTTGTATATGTCAGCGTAACACCCTTGGCTCCGCTCATGTAGATAAAAATCAACTGCGGTCTTAGCCCAAAGGGTATTATCCAGAATTGTTTCCGGTAGTTGTTTCCTCTCCACTTCATCTGTCGGAATGGTACTGGCCGGTAACTTATACGAAAGCCAACAATCATCCATCATGTCTGGCACGTGAGGGGGTTTCTCAATAATTCGATATATTATGCCATGTGAATCGGGCTCTAGAATGTTGGGAGGGACCTCTTCAACGATGACAGTGGCCTCTTGAACGGTGGGAGGGGACTCTTGAGGGATGATAGGGGCCTCTTGAACGATAGGGGAGGCCTCTTGAACGATGATAGGTGAGTCGGGCTTTTTCTTACGGATTCTTCGCACTATTGGGGTGAACAGATACTTAATGGCACGTGCACGCCGTCTGATGCGTGAACTCTGTCTTTCAAGAAAAACCCGACGTAGAGCATCCACCTTAGCGGGCTACTAAAAATAAATTAATACATAAATCAGTAAATAAACAGACATGATATTAAACAGTGAAAACAAAGAAAAATATATTTCAAACTTGCACGGTATTCACCCAAGTCATTATTCTATCATTGTTCACAAAATGCATCAGATAACATTCCAGAAGTAATCACTTATATAAACATTTAAAAGGACAACATATAGATTTAGTGCAAGTTCAATGACAACATAAAGAGTAGTAGTTTATTCTTGAAACTTAAATTTTCAACACTTTGAAGTTATTATTTGTCTTTGTCTTTTGGTTGAAGTAATGCAATTCATTCAAGTTTCAATTTGCAGAAGAAGAATAGAATCTGAAACTTAAAATCGCAACACGAATGACTATCGCAACGCGAAAATGACTATCGCAACGAGAGAATCGCAATGCGATTTTCATTTCGCATTGTGATTCTTTCGTTGCGATAGTCAAATTCGCGTTGCGATAGCCATTTTCGCGTTGTGATAGTCATTTCCGCGTTGCGAAAGTAAACTATTCTTCTTCTGCAAATTGAAACTTGAATGGATTGCATTACTTCAACCAAAAGACAACCAAAAACAAATACTAACTTCATAGGGTTAAAAAATAAACAGTTTAGCAATATTGGCAGCAACCGAATGAATTTACTAAGCAATCTAAGTGAAATGGTTAATCTAAGTGAAATGGTTAATCTAACTGAAATTACGAGTAAATTTATCATCAAGTTAAATATGAAAAATATTAAAATTACCTCGTTGCGTAGAGTATGAACCTCATTCTGCAACGATGCTACCATCTCACGTAGAGCGGCTACCTCACCACGTAAAGTAGACATCTCAACACGCCATGCACCATTGTCATCGCGTAAAGTACCGATCTCCTCACACAAGGCATTGACCTCATCACATAACTCCCCTAACTCATTCCGTGGAGGTGGAGAACAGGGAGATAAATGTCGTGGCATCTTTATCGGTCGCCTATCATGAGGTTATGGTGGAGAAGAGGCTCGATGATGTGACAGAATAGGTGATGACTCTCGTTATGGAGGTGTATAGTCGGGTCGATCAGGTGATGACTCTCGAAGTGGAGGCTGCTCATCATCCGTGCCATCAAAAAAACGCTTACTAGCTTTCCACCAATCAGTGTCAAGCTCAGATTCCGTGGGTGTCAGCCTCTGTAATGGAGTGTTGGACTCCTAACAATATAAAAGCTCAAACAAAGTTAAACGTGTACTAGAAATAACTTGTTTACAAACATATGGTAGTATTTGTGTTAACTTACATTATTTATTGTCGTATACGGTAGTAAATCTTCCCATTGCTGCAAGGTTCGTTTCCTCTTCCAGGAAATAGCCCTAGGAATATCATTAGCAGTTTTTAATGCATATGTCTGCATGGCGGGAAAGGCCTCAAATATCCAAATCTACAAACAATATAATAACAAACATTAGTAATTGTTAAATAATAATTAATTATAATTTTGGAAACATTATATAAAAATTCTTACCTTAAAAGCCCAAATAAAGCCTGACAAAGTGTATTTGGAACCATCGCCACGCAAACTTTTTCGATCATCAAAGGCAGACGACAACTTATTCCATATAGCTTTCCATATATGTGAACCCCACGAAAACATGTTCTATGCATTTAGGTCTTCTACCAATTTAATTAGATCATTAGGAATAGGTTGTCTGGCCTCTCTGCCTAAAAAGCCGGCATGCAAAAGTATTAGAAGGCATACTCGGACAACATCGACGTCATCCATCCGAGTAAAACAATCTTTCTTATTCAATAATCTTGTCAAGTCTTCCACGTGTAAATTCGGCTTCTCCATTGACAGCTCAGGAAAAACTCAGGATAACCATGATAGGCGGGTAATATGTCTAGTGTACCGACCTATATCATCGTGTCCGAAGCGTAGACCGGTGATTAAGCAAAACTCCTCCCGCCCAAAACACGTATACGCCGGTGGAAAATCAAACCATATCTCTTCATCACGACGTTGTATAGTCTATTGGTAGATCGCTAGTCATAGTTTGAAGAAACATATGGGTCAACATAGCATCTCCACCCGGATGTTGTACTTTCAGCCATGGCCCGAAGCAAGTATCCTCAAATATTTTTCTTTGTGCAGGTGAAAGCTTCGACGTAATTATTTTGGCCAGGCTTAATTTATTTCTTAAGGTCAATTGAGCCGAATAAAAGTTCTACAAAAACAATAAACATACCAAGTTAGATATACCAAAAACTACACTGTGAAGATATACCAAGAACAATAAACATAAAGAGTAGTAGTTTATTGTTCAAACTTAAATTTGCAACACTGTGAATTTAGTATTTGTCTTTGTTTTTTTATTGAAGTAATGCAATTCATTCAAGTTTCAATTTGCAGAAGAAGAATAGTTTCTGAAACTTAAAATCGCAACACGAAAATGAAAATCGTAATACGAAAATGACTATCGCAACGCGAAACTAAAATCGCATTACTATTCTGTCGTTGATATTTTCATTTCGCGTTGCGATTCTCGATTTCAAATACTAAAATTGAAACTTGAATGGATTGTATTACTTCAACCAAAAGACAAAACAAAGACAAATACTAAATTCACAGGGTTTAAAGACTAAACAGTTTAGTAGTATTGGCAGCAATCGAATGAATTTAATAAGCAATCTAAATGAAATGGTTAATCTATTATTGAAATTACAAGTAAACTTATCATCAATTTCAATATGAAAAACCTAATAATAATGCAAAAATTTCAAAATAAAAATAATTAAAAAAACTAACCCTCGGTGGTTGATTTGGTTGATTTTCCATTTCTGACCGTGAATGATTGTGAGGGTGGCTCTGAGAGATGGAGATAGATGGATTTCGTCGGAGATGGGGACAGATGTCGCCTTAGAGAGTGAGAGATGGAGATGAGACTGAGTTATGATTTAGGGTTTTAGGTTATGAGTTACGATTACGGGATATACTGTGGACGGTTCAGTGTTCCGATATATTAATATTCGTGTTTGGAATTTGAAAAAAAATACGCGTTGCGATAATAATGGCGCTTTGAAAATTGTATTGCGACAGTCAGAATCGCGTTGCGATAGTCATAATCGCATTACGATAGTCATAATCGCATTGCGATTTACATATTCGCGTTGCGATAGTCGAAAAATCGCAACGCGAATTTGGAAAATCGCAATGCGATAGTCAGAATTGCGTTGCGAATCTGGAAACTGATTTGCGATACCGGAGATCGCGTTGCGAATTATCGATCGCATTGCGATTTAGTTGGTCATTTTGGCAAATCCAAAAAAAGTTGGTTAAAATCGTATATTATAAGGCATTTTTGGTTACTGAGGTTATTTTCTCTTTTCTTTAACACAGTTTCAATAATAATTCTCATATTTTCTTTCGTTGTTTATTCCCTAAATTCACAAACGTCTTTAACTCTTTACGTATTCTCTCCCGCCATTCTTTATTAGACTATCATACGACCATCATTCGGCCATCATGTCTTCTTTCTCTCATGATATCATTCGTCAATAATCTTAACGTCATCATCTGACACTTATATTTGTTGAAATACAAACTTGGAAAGTCCAAATTAGCTGCTGCCACCAAACTTTCGGTGGAAAGTTTGAAAAAAACAAACAAAAGAATTCCACCTAAATTTGGTTGGAAAATTGGAGCAATTGGCAACATGATTTTGATGACTTTTGAAATGGTAAAATCTCAATTTTAGTCATTGTAATTTAGGGTATTTACAAACTAGTCCTTAAGCTTCAACTATAAATACCCTAGCTCATTTAGCTTCAAAATCATCCCAAAGCATTCTAGCTTTCTTCCAATACTAGAGAGAATTTAGAGATTTTTTTAGAGTTGTTTTCTCATTTTTATCAAGAGAGAATTATCATTGTTTTCTCCTTTTTATCAAGAGAGAATTATCATTGTTTTCTCCTTGGTAGATCGAGAGAGGTTGTAATTCCTATTTTTCTCATAGTGAAATTCTTCTACCGTTGCCCGTGGTTTTTACCCTATATTATTTTAGGGGTTTTTCACGTAAATGTTGTGTCTCTTTTATCTTCAATTTTTATTTTCTCAAATTATCAGTTGCATTTTTGCATTATCCGATAGCCGTCTTCCGCAACAATTGGTATCCGAGCTAGATTAGAGTGTGTAATATCTGCTTATTATCTTTGTGCTTATCACCAAAAGGTAGATCCTCCAATATAAGAAAATAAAAAGTTATTACCCATTCTTTGAAGGTTCTAGAGAACTATTCACAATAGTGAAATAGTGAGAGCTATCCGTAAAAGAAGTTATGACAACGAAATTTGATATTGAAAAATTCAATGGGAGAAATTTCTCATTGTGAAAATTGAAGATGAAGGCTATCCTGAGGAAAGACGGTTGTCTAGCAGCTATCAGTGAAAGGCCAGTGGATTTCACAGATGACAACAAATGGATCAAAATGGACGGGAATGCTATGGCAAACTTTCATCTAGCATTAGCAGATGAAGTATTGTCAAGCATCGAGGAAAAGAAGACAGCTAAGGAGATATGGGATCATCTCACCAAATTGTACGAGGCCAAATCGTTGCACAATAAAATTTTCCTTAAGAGAAAATTGTACACTCTTCGTATGCCAGAATTTACTTCAGTGATGAAGTACTTAAATACACTGGACACTTTATTTTCTCAGCTTACATCCTTAAGCTGTAAAATAGGAGAACAAGAACGTGCTAAACTTCTACTTCAAAGTCTACCAGATTCGTATGATCAACCTCATCATCAACTTGAAAAATAGTAATGTCACCAGTCTAGTCTTCGATGACGTTGCAACTGCTGTTCTACAAGAAGAAAATCGACACAAGAACAAGGAAGACAGACAAGTAAATCTACAACAAGCAGAAGCATTGACAACGATGACAACGATGAGAGGGAGATCAACAGAACGTGGCCAAAACAACAGTCACAAATATGGTAGATCAAAGTCGAGGAGCAAGAAGAATTTAAAGTGTTACAACTGTGGAAAGAAGGGTAATTTGAAGAAGGATTGTTGGAGTCTAAATAAAAACTCCAATCCACAAGGCAATAACGCAAACACTTCAGATGATGGAGATGCTCTATGCTGTGAAGCGTCAACCACCGTGGAAGGAAGAAAACGATTTGCAGATATATGGCTCATTGATTCGGGAGCAACATATCACATGACCTCAAGAAAGAATGGTTCCATCATTATGAACCTGTCTCAAGAGGATCTGTGTATAGTTGTAATGATCATGCCTTAGTGATCATTGTCGTGGGAACCATCAAATTAAATATGTATGATGGAACAATTAAAGTTGTTCGAGATGTGCGGCACGTGAAAGGCCTGAAGAAAAATTTATTATCCTACGGATTGTTGGATAATAATGCAAGCAAGATTGAAACACAGAAAGGAATCATGAAGGTGTTCCGTGGAGCGCTTGTGGTGTTAAAAGGCGAAAAGATAGCAGCAAATTTGTACATGCTGAAGGGAGAGACTTTGTTAGAAGCAGAAGCCTCTGTTGCCTCATGTAGTTTAGATTCTGCAATGTTATGGCATCAGAAACTTGGACACATGTCAGAACAAGGAATGAAAGTCCTTGTGGAGCAAAAGCTACTTCCAGGCTTAACAAAGGTATCACTACCTTTATGTGAGCATTGCATAACAAGTAAGCAGCACCGGTTGAAATTCAACACGTCAAATTCTAGAGGCAAAAGCGTTCTATAATCGGTTCATTCTGACGTATGGCAAGCACCAGTTACATCCCTAGGCGGGGCAAAATACTTTGTCTCATTTATTGATGACTACTCCAGGAGATGTTGGGTGTATCCTATTAAAAAGAAGTCAGTCATGTTTTTCACTTTCAAAAACTTCAAAGCGCGGGTGGAACTTGATTATGGAAATAATATCAAGTGTTTTAGAACAGATAATGGAGGAGAATACACAAGCGAAGAATTTGATGACTTTTGCAAGAAAGAAGGCATCAAAAGACAGTTCACAGTGGCAAACACTCCTCAACAAAATGGAGTGGAAGAGCGGATGAACAGAACCTTGTTAGAAAGAACAAGAGCAATGTTGAGGGATGCATGCCTAGAAAAATCATTCTGGGCAGAAGCAGTCAATACCGCCTGTTATTTGGTGAATCAAGCTCCATCAACTGCAATAGAGATAAAGACACCAATGGAGATGTGGACTGGTAAACCAGCTGATTATTCAAACCTCCATATATTTGGAAGTATTGTGTACACGATGTACAACTCCCAAGAAATCTCAAAGTTGGATCAAAAATCTAGGAAATGTAAATTCTTGGGGTATGCTGATGGTGTAAAGGGGTATCGCTTGTGGAATCCCACTTCCCGTAAAGTGATCATTAGCATGGATGTTATCTTTGTAGAAGATAAGCTACAAAGAAAAGAAGAATATTGTAGCGCTGAAAAGTCAGAGACTACACAAATATATTTGGAAAAAGAGTTTATACAAGGAGATTCTTCTGAAGCAGAACCAACAAATGATGAACAAGAACCAGAGAGTTCTGAAGCTCCAACAACTCCTCAATCAGATCGTGTGAGAAGACATCCCAATTGGTACTCAGATTATGTTATAGAAGGTAATATTGCATACTGCCTTTTAACAGAGGACGGTGAGCCATCAACATACCAGAAGGCAATAAACAGCTCAGATGCTTCACTATGGATGATGGCGATGCAAGTGGAAATTGAAGCCTTTCATAAAAGTAATACATGGGACCTTGTGCCACTACCACAAGGAAGGAAGCTAATTGGTAATAAATGGGTCTTCAAAATCAAGCGAAATGGTGACGATCAAGTTGAGAGGTATCGTACAAGATTGGTGATAAAAGGATATGCTAAAAAAGAAGGTATTGATTTCAATGAAATATTTTCTCCTGTGGTTCGACTAACAACAGTTCGAGTGGTTTTGGCAATGTGTGCTACATTGAATTTACATCTAGAGCAGCTAGATGTTAAAACAGCTTTTCTTCATGGAAATCTTGAAGAAGAGATTTATATACTCTAGCCTGAAGGCTTTGAAGAAGGCGAAAAGAAGAACTTGGTTTGCAGGTTGAACAAATCTCTGTACGGTTTAAAGCAGGCGCCGAGGTGTTGGTATAAGAGATTTGATTCATTTATTATGTGCCTTGGATACAACAGACTTAGTGCAGACCCTTGTGTTTATTTCAAGAGGTCTGGTGATAACGATTTTGTTATATTGTTGTTGTATGTGGATGACATGTTGGTTGCAGGACCCAACAAAGATCATATTAAAGAATTAAAGGCACAACTGGCTAGGAAATTTGAAATGAAGGACTTCAGATCAGAAAACAAGATTCTAGGGATGCAAATTCACCAAGACAGAAGTAATAGGAAGATTTGTCTTTCACAAAAGAATTACTTGAAGAAGATCTTGTCACGGTTCAACATGCAAGATTGTAAGCTAATTTCTACCCCTATTCCTATTAACTTCAAATTATCCTCCAATATGAGTCCTAGCATTGAAGAAGAGAGGATGGAGATGTCTCGAGTGTTGTATGCATCGGCAGTGGGAAGTTTAATGTTCGCTATGATATGCACAAGACCAGACATTGCACAAGCAGTGGGAGTGGTTAGTCGGTTCATGGCAAATCCAGGCAAAGAGCATTGGAATACAGTAAATAGGATCCTAAGATACATCAAAGGGACCTCAAATGTTACATTATATTACAGAGGATCAAACTTACTAATCAATGGGTATGTAGATTCTGACTATGCAGGGGATTTAGATAAAAACAAATCTACTACAGGATATGTGTTCAAAGTTGCTGGTGGAGCTGTAAGCTGGGTTTCAAAATTGCAGTCAATTGTGACTACATCCATAACAGAGGCAGAATATGTAGCACCTACACAAGCCAGTAAAGAAGCAATTTGGTTGAAGATGTTATTGGAGGAGCTTGGGCACAATCAAGAGTATGTGTCTCTGTTTTGTGACAGTCAAAGTGCCTTGCATTTAGCAAGGAATCCAACATTTCATTCAAGGACAAAGCACATACGAGTTCAGTACCATTTCATTCGTGAAAAGGTAGAAGAAGGGACGGTAAATATGCAGAAGATCCATACCAAAGACAACATAGCAGATTTCATGACGAATGCAATCAATGCTGATAAATTTACCTGGTGTCGATCCTCTTGTGGCCTGTCAGAAACGTAAGCAACATGATGGTACAAGGTAGAAAGAATGGTGTGAAGATATGATTATTCCAATCAAATCTTCAAGTGGGAGATTGTTGAAATACAAATTTGGAAAGTCCAAATTAGCTGCTGCCACCAAACTTTCGGTGGAAAGTTTGAAAAAAAACAAACAAAATAATTCCACCTAAATTTGGTCATTGTAATTTAGGGTATTTACAAACTAGTCCTTAAGCTTCAACTATAAATACCCTAGCTCATTTAGCTTCAAAATCATCCCAAAGCATTCTAGCTTTCTTCCAATACTAGAGAGAATTTAGAGAGTTTCTTGAGAGTTGTTTTCTCCTTTTTATCAAGAGAGAATTATCATTGTTTTGTCCTTGGTATATCGAGAGAGGTTGTAATTCCTATTTTTCTCATAGTGAAATTCTTCTACCGTTGCCCGTGGTTTTTACCCTATATTATTTAGGGGTTTTCCACGTAAATTTTGTTTCTCTTTTATCTTCAATTTTTTATTTTCTCAAATTATCAGTTGCATTTTTGCTCTATCCGATAACCGTCTTCCGCAACAATATCTCCTTCCTCACATGATATCATGCTCCCACAAAAAAGATGAGTGAACAAATATGGTAAGTTAATGCAAACATAAAATCTTGAATTGATTTTTGATAAGAAAAAATACACTTTCTCTTCACTATGACATACATGAAATGAAAAACTAGCACTGCTAGACTTAATGCAAGAATTGGTGCAAGTTCCTTTTTTTATTTGGACTGACTGGCTAGTATTAGGGATGACAATGAATCTTGGACCCAACTCGAATATGTAGAATCAAATTCGTTTTATAAGGTTTGGATCCTGAAATTTTGGACTTGACGGATTCGGATCAGATATGGATCCTCTGATTAAAGTACGGATCCGGGTACGGATTTGACACTAAAATATTGGGTCTGAACCCGTTTACCCGTTTATAGAAAAGCATACCTTTGATTTTAAAATATATATAAATGACATAATAGGTTTTAAATATTTTATAGAGGGAGACTCTTGAGTTCTTATAGGGTTGTTTTTTTATACTTATTAGTAGTTATATTATTTCCATTATTTTGCTTTAATTTTATATTTCACATTATTCTGTAATGTAATTTTTATTTATTTATGACAAAGATACTTTTGAAGGAACACATGCTTGTTCCACGATTAAAGAAGATTGTGATGATGAAGTGGAGGATATCATTGACATAGTCTATAAGAAAGTTATTATATTACATAACTTTAATATTAATATTTCACAAATATTATTTTCGTTAAATAAATTTTTCTCTTTAGTTGGTTGTTGTTTGTTTTAGGATGTTGATAATTTAAGTAGTGACGAAGACTAGTACTCTAAGGAGGTAGAAGTGAAGTACTCAGCTTGCGGCAATTGAAAGTTTCATGATCTATATTTTTTAATGTTTATGTTATTCAAAAGACATTTGTGTAATTGTGTTGGAGTTTTTTTAGACTTTAGTTTATCATTTTTTATTCTGTTACTAGTTGTATTGAAATTAATCTTTCCTCCATTGGAGATATGATGTGAAATTAGTGAATGACAATTTTATTACGTTAAAAAGTAGGTCGAATGGTCATTTTCTTAATAGACCCGTTTTGGACTCGAATCTATGAGATATATTAGATATGGATTCCAATTTTTTAGACACACGGATCCAGGGCGGGTCTAGATCCAAAATATGAAAATGGGCTTGAATCGGAGTCTAGTTGGATCCGGTCCAGATCCGACCTATTATCATCCCTAACTAGTGCAAAACCCTTTGTAGCTACACACTGCCAATTTCTAGGGTTTTTTTAGAGAGATAAAAAAATTGAAATGTTTTTGGGAAACAGGCCATTGAACATTAATTGATAAAGATGAGTTAATATGAATATGAATTACATCCCACGATGATGACGTCATGTATGTAGAAAATTTGATTTTAATCATTCAACAATAAGAGGTAAAAAATATTATATTTAAATATTTATAAAAGTTATCTAATTAACGTGAGTTTTGTCTCTTTATGATCAATTTGAGAAAATATAACGATAACACTACGAAATTTGTTTCGATTTTAAATTGTTTCTTTTTCGAATAGGTTATGGTAATCATACAGTACTATTTATTTAAAATATTTTTTAATTATTGATAATAAACATATCCACAAGTATAACTTATCCTAAAATCTTTAGAAATAATTGTAGACACCCGTTTTTGTCCAAGTCTTTTTTTAAATATTATTATCGTTATTTTATTTTTATTATTATTATGCTTATTTTTATTATTTTTTTAATTTATATTTTTTACATTTTGTAGGCTAACCGAGGCCCAAAACAGATGCAAACCAATTACAATATTTTGCAGGCCCGGAGCCCACTAAAAACCTACCCAGTACATCAGGCCCAACAAATGAACCCACTCACTCAGCCCACTCAACTACAAGCAGCCCACCAGACCCAGCTGGATACCCGAACCGACTTATTATGAAACTCTAAATTTTTAGGGTTTCTATTCATATACTCAACCGCCGCCGCCGCCGTTCAGACTTTCAGCCGTCGCCGTGTGACTCTTCAGATTCCAGCCGAGCTTCACCCCGACAGCTTCTGACTCCGTCGTCGTCCTTCCTTGCACCAAAACAGTAACAACATACATCCAACAGTGAAAAGAATCAACATCAAGTCAGAGAATGATTATCCTAGAAATATAGGATATTATTATCCTATTTTTGAGGCCTCACATCCATCAACAAATCAACATGCAAAGCAAGATAAAAGGAAAAGGATAGAAGGAGAAAGGGGAGCATTCGGGTTTCAGAGAGAAACAAAAAGAGAGAAAACTAGAGAGAAATCATTCGGAAAATAAAAAAAACTAGCTAAATAACCAGGAACAAGCCAAAGAAACCGAAAATAAAAGAAAGGAAGGTTCATATCCTTTAGAAGTTGAGAATCCATCTCATCGGAAACGAAAATCTTTTTTCCTTGAAGGTACATCCTTCTCCACCATAGATCTGGGTTTTTTTTTAAAGCTGTGAGGGTTGCGAAAAGAATGATTTTCTTTAAAAATAATATGGGTTTGTGAGTGAGGAGTTAACTTTTAGGTTTCTAGTGAGCTAGTGAGGTTAACATAGTGTGGTCTTACTATTTTCGGCCACCAAACCACGGTGATCGGAGCTGATTGAGGGCTGGTCTGGGCGTAAGGGAATATGAGAGTTTGAGAGGACCTTTGGGTTTCCCTGTTTGGTGAGAAGAAAAAGGAACGGGTGAGTGAATGAGAATGTTAATTTGTTATTTGGTTTTGGGGTTAAATGCTGAACACTAAACAATGTCGTGAAAAAGGGGGCATTTCCATGTTTTGTGTGTGGGTAACCTATGTAATGGGGCCTGGAGTTTTTGTAACTTTGTGTTATGATCATGTGATATATTTTAATTATTTTATATTTCATGTCTCACATTTGTAAGTTTTATATTTTGGTCACTTGGCAGTTATTATTGATATTTTGTACATTTAAACATTGTACTCTGTATTTATAAAATTTACATTGTGGTCATTGTCCTTATATTATGGGTTAAATACCGAGACCTGGTTATATGTTTTACTTTCCTTATATTTTAGTCCTTTATTTTTTGTATGGAAATAGAAATTTACGTATCTAGTTCATGAGATCTTCCTTATGTATGTTTTAGTCTACTGTTTAGTTTTATTCTGAGTTATTTGCTTGTTTGTTCCTTTATGTTTCTGGGTTAAATACCCATTTTATTTGTTGTATTTGATTAGGGATCCGATTTATTTGTATTTTTGGTTAAGCCCCTAAAGTTTCAGTTAGTACATTTTAGTCCCCTGTTGTTATGTTATTTTATCTTTGGAAGTTTTTTAGTATCATGATATTTTACTTTCTTATATATCAGTCCTTAATTGAAACTTTGGTTTTTTACTTCAAACTTTAAATTTCATCCTTTTTTATATTTTAGTCATTTTTACACTATTAATTGTTTTTGGTTAATTGGTTAATTTCACTTATTAAGTTGTGATGTGATTTTTTTTTTTTTAATTTTCATATTTGGGTCTGCCATGCTTACATGTTTTCATTTTAATCTAGGTTATAATATGCATGTACATATTATGTTTCACATGTCTGTGTGCATGTACTAATTTATTTATTTTTATTTTATTTCATTACATACACGTGTTGTATCATATATGCCTATATACATAAATTATAAATTTATTTTTACCCTTGCATATTCATATATATATTACCAATGTTTGTTCCATGCTATTTAATTTGATTTATGTTAATTTGTTAAATCTAATTGTCAACATTTTATGTTATTTATTCGAATATCTTCGAGAAATTATATTTGTAGAATGGGGTGGAAAGCACTACTTGATCGAAGTGATGTAATCCAATACGACATTCGAACAGATACGAACTTAAAATAGATCTATTTTCTTTTTACTAATTAATTTATTTTAATAATGCAATGTGTGTTATTTTTAATTCACTATTTATTTCCTTTTATTCGAATGCAAACGTCAATTTTATTTATATTCGATTTGTATATTTATCAATGAGGGGAATATTATTTTATTGACAAGAAATAGTCGAGTTAGCTTTCCCGATGGAGGATTACTAATTTTGATATTTCTTTTCGAGTTAAAGAAGTTTTTGTAATTAATTTAATTCGAACCAAATTAATCAATGTTCGATAAATGGATCACAATTTAATTTTATATTCGATTCATCAGTTCCACCATTTACGACAACGCGTAAGCGACACAGTACCAATTTTGGGCGCTGTGGGGGTGCTAACCCTTCCCCACACGTAAACGACTCCCGAATCCATTCAAATGGAATCCTTGGTGACGCAGGCTATTTTTGTCTAAAAAATGATTTTTCTTAAAATTGTTTTTAAAGACATTTTTAGGTATTCGACCTACCTAACCCAAAGGCCGATGGCGACTCCTTTCAATTTAATTCTAATTAATCCAAAATCACCTAATTTATCCAAATTAAAGTCATAATCGTTTTTTAAAATAATATTTATTTATTTTACGAAAAATGGTTATGACAGCTTGACGACTCCGCTGGGGACCTTTTTTTAGAGAGTCCAGTTGTAGGTCGCTTACACATTGTCGTTGTGGTCGAAATTATGAGTTTGAATCTTTAGTTAACTTATGATTCGTTTATTAAAGTTTTAAATTGTTTCATTTTTATCTGTCATATTAACAATTTAATCTTTGTTTCCAGATTCGTCAAGGTTTTATCAAGTTTTTTCCTTGTTTTGTTTTCCTTTTGAGTCAATGGTAGGTATGTTCCTCCTCACACACATCACTCGCATTAGCATACATAAGCTCTAGACACGAGCTTCGATCCAAATTAGTCGGGTGAATGCTTTACTCTCGTAAGAATTTATTCTTCGTATGAGTTTTAGCAAAATAACACATGGGATACATATCTTATACCTTCGTAGGGATTTATTCCTCGTATGAGTATAAGGCAGTGAATCCCCTCGAATTGAACTCGTTCCGCTCGAAACCTGTAATGGGTGAGGATCGAGGGTCTGGCAGCCCAAGGGGGCACCGACATCAAGGACAATTCGAGAACCATTTTCCTGTTAGAGCTGAAACCATGCATATAGTGAACTGTAGAACAGTCACTCTAGATATAGTCATATCGAACCTCTGTCCGTTAGTAGGTACCCAAAATAGGTGTACACAAAGGAGGAGCGTTTCTAAACCCTTATCTTTTGCTTTAAGTTTATAGAATCTGTTTTCTTTTCGAATAAAAGCATGCGAACTAGATACCATGCGGTTAGGACCAATTTCTTGAAAATAGATCATTGTGGGTAAAAAGCATATTCGTGTAGGATTGCTATCTATCGAAAGCATGTTCGGGTAGATATCATGATGGGATAGGTGTTATATTCATATTTGAATAACATTTTTTATCTGTATCAATTATTTTACATGTACTAACTTGTTTTTCTTTTTTGTTTGTGTACACCAACTTATTTCTTCTCTTTTGTTTGTGTCATTTTTTCATAATTCTTTGCATTGCCTTGCATCATCATAATGCAAAAGTGTTGATCCGCAAGGGGGTATCTAAGAGAAAAATTTTCACAAGAAGAGGTGAAAATTTTCAGTCAAGTAGTTGTGTATGTAGGCATGCACTGAGGGTTCAAAGAAGCTCAAAAATACAAGAATGAGACTTGCTCGATGATCGTGCAACATTCCAGACTAAAATGATGATCCACTAATTCGAGGAGTAATCGAGCAATGGAGTTTTATCTACAATCATGTCATCATTAGTCATCAAAGATCGATATACTGGCTTCAACACCGCCGAGGCATTAACGGAGTTAGTTTATAGAGCATTGAGGGGCATCAGTTCTAAATACAAAGATCCAAGACGAAGCAGTGATCTCGAAGATCGTGTAATATTCGGTACTGAAATGACGATCCATTGATTTGAGGAAGAATCCTATAGTAGATTCTCTTTTACGATCAATCCAACTCTAATCATCGAAGAGTGGCGTACTGGCTTCACCACCGCAGGGGCATTAACTAAGTTAGGTTATAGAATGCTTGAGAGGCATCATTTTTCAAGAATGAAGATCCGAGACGAAGCAGTGATCCATTTCAAACTCAGCATATAAACGAAGCCTTGTCTGTAAAGTGGACTGTCTTGTAATGTGAAAGCTTTTATTTCTGGTGAAAATTATTCTAAGATATTCATCGTTGGGATCAACATTTTTGCATTTGCATTTGCATTTTTGCATTTTGCATATGTATTTCAATTTTTAAGCATTTTCACATGCATGGAATTAGTTCATAGAGAATTCGATGGAATTGATCATGATCATGTGACGCCATTGAGAATAGAAGCAAGATTCGAATAATTCAGCATGATGGAAGCTTGTTCAGCTGGTTATAGGATTGAGCCTTCCATGGTGATCTGAGACAAGAGTCTCATATCCTGAGGGCTACGATGTTGATCCAGCACGCAATTACCGCCTGAGAAGCTCCGGATATTCCGTTGAGAACTGCAAGGAATTAAAGATCAAACTCCAGAATCTGATTCATTCAGGGGCATCCTAATGCTAAGCAAGAGAAGTTATTGCACCTACCATTTGTATCTAGAGAGTTTATTTTGTTTGAACTCAATTTTGTTATGTTTTTAATATGTGCTTAAATATTTTTAAATCTTAATTATTGAATTTATGCTACCTTCTAAGGTGGAATAATTGAACAAATTTTAATCTTTAGTTACTTGAATATCGAATGAATTACATATTCTCTTAATTCTTCAAGAATTATAGATTTTTGACATGCGACAAGATTAAACCTTTCTCATCATGTTTAAAACCCCAAAATAAAATCTCTTATTTTTTACCCAAAATAATTCATGGTCACTACCAAAGAACCAATTTTTGACATTCCCTGTATTTGAGACCTTGAAACATTCTTTTCGACCTTGAAACATTGCATCTATCCTGTCGATACACAAAAATTTATACTCATACATTTCTTTGAGCCAACAAAGTCATACCATTGTCCGTTTAGACGCAAAGTCGACATTTTTCTACCAATAAAACCAGAAGACATTGAGTACAAGATGTTTGCTTGAACATGAAATTTCCTACAACAAGAAACAATGTGGGGCATCTCAAAGCGATCTTATGAAGACGAGCATGAGCAATTGAGACATGCTGAGAGCAAGAAGCAGAATAAGAGAATTAATTCAAAATAATTTTATCATGCATTAATTACATTTTTTTCATGTGAATAAAAATTATTCCTGAATATTTATCCCCCTGGGGATACCTCTTCTGCAAGGACTTCTGTGTATGAGATGATGAACGACTTTCTTTCTTTATCCCTTCACAACAGGAGAAAATATATATCCCTTATGCCCCCCTTTGAGCCTAAATTTTATTTTCTTCTGATTCAACCCTAACCAAGGATCACCCTCCATACTAGGGGGCAAGGTGAAGGAAATATGCTCGCATGAGTGAAGACCATGATCCAGATGAGATATCGAAAAGCGAACCAAATGCCAAGTGCGAAGATCAAATCAAAACAAAGATAAAAGAAGCAACAAAAAACAAAGAAAAAAAAACAACAACAAAAAGCAAATAGAAAGAAGCAAAGAGAAAGAAACAAATAAAAAAACAAAAAAAAAGATGATAAAGAGTACATACAATGAGTCCCTCGACTCAAATGACGCATCGAGCTTCAAATTGTGAGATTGATCGAGCACAATCACTCCAGAATCACTTCACTCGAAGATAATATAACATCAAGAGAAAGACATATACGAGCAGATTCAAATTGAGCAAGATCAGATTGAAGGAATCAGAGAGAATTGATCATTGGTTCAAATACCCTTAAACACTTGTTTGGACCTATTTATCCCTTTCTTTCATAACCACGAACCATGGCCTACATTACGTGCCTAAAAAGTCCCTTCCAATCATACATGGATTTCTAAACAGAAGAGACTATCTTCATATTTCATTCCACCCATCAAGATTAATCTTTTATTTGCAACAAAAAAAAGGTTTCCTAAAATCTTTAGTGCATGATAGATGAAAAAAATAACAAAGGGGGGTTCAAGACGTAAATTCTAAATAATGTCTTGAAACAAAAGGAGGATTCGAGTTGAAAACCTGAAAAGGCGGCTCGAATACGAAGATGGTGCAGCTATTGCATAGAAGGCGACGCATAAATCTCTTGATAAGGCATCACACAACTCGAATGAGATCATGAGAGCTGGGAGTCAGAGAACACTTCCAAAAGATGAGTACACGTTACCCCATCAGATCAGTGAACATTCAAATAAGTGAGAATACCATATCTTTTACCAATAATAACCTAAGATATTTTTATCATTTTCTTACCTAACCATTTCTCAAAGATAGCATTGATCTTGACACTTGTCAAATAGCTATAATTTATTGAAGGATTAACAGTGTAATTAATTCTTTGATATACAATGAACTCTTGTTTTATGACTTGCCAATTGTGAAACCTTGAAAGTGGCAATATTTTCAAAACTTTTGATTAAACATTTTTCAAAACTCTTTTAATTGATATTTTCATACTTTTGAAAATACAAGAAGAAGAAAAATGTTTTTCAAACAAGATAATCTCTCTGGAGACATATATTGGAATTCAATGAAGATCCCTCTGAAGTTCAAGATTGAAGTTGGGCAAAGAAAAGACAAATTTTTTGGGCAAATTTTGATGGGGCAAGGAAAATAAATTGTTTCAGGTTGAGGTTTGCAAGAGTGCACCATAGTGGGAATGCAGACAAACTGAATCAATGATAGAGTGAAGACTGCTCTCGCAACCATTCTTCTTCTAGATCGAGAAAACATACAAATATACATGCGTACATACATACATACACATACATACATGATACATAAAATTTGCATCAAACATTTATCATCATGTGCATTAAAGACATTTTTTTTCTCTTGAGGACAAATTCAATAAAACATCAAATAAATTTCATCTTGACATCCATCATAACATCTAAGATAGTCTGCCAAAAATGCATCATTTTGATATCTCAGGAAATCAAAGCTCGAAAATGACCAGATGTCTCTAACTTGAAGAAGCAAGGATTTGACTTCCTGAAGTCAACAATCAAGACATTTCCTCAACATGCAGGAACAAACAGACTTTCTATCACCTTTGAGGGTGTTTTTCTTGGAACAAAATTTTTGTCTCGCTTGAGACTTTTTCCATAAATTTTGAGAATTTTAAAACAAATTTTTGTCTCGCTTGAGACAATTTTTCTCAAAATAAATTTCGTCTCGCTTGAGACATTTTTTTCTCTGAGATACAAATTTCGAATTTCCTTCACTTGAAATAAAATTAATCTCACTTGAGATTGTTGTTTCTTTCAAAACAAATTTCGTCTCGCTTGAGACATTTTTTTCTCTGAAATACAAATTTAAATTTATTGTACTTGAAACAAAATTAATCTCACTTGAGATTTTCAAAACCGATTAGTCTCACTTGAGATAATTTACCCTTTTAAACACAATTTCTGAAATTGTTTTACTGGAAACAAAATTTGTAATCTTTCAGTATGTTTCTCTTGAAACAAATCTTATTTTCCTTGAGACTGTTTCTTATGAAACAACCATTTTGGGATCGTTTCTCTTAAAACAAATCTTATTTTCCTTGAGACCTTTTCTCACGAAACAAAAAATCATCTTTGAGTCGTTTCTTTATAAACAAATTTTGTCTCTCTTGAGACAGTCTTTAAAGAAAAACCAACCTTTGAGATTGTTTCCTTTGAAACAAATTTCATCTCACTAAAGACAAAATTCATTTGTGAGACATTTATTTTGAAATAAAAATCTTTGAGTTGTTTCTTTTGAAAAAAAAAATCTTTGAGTCTGTTTCGTTTGAAACAAAGTTTTGTCTCACTTGAGATAGTTTTTCGTAAAAAAATATTCGAGTTGTTTCTTTTGAAACAAAAATCTTTGAGTTGTTTCTTTTGGAAACACCTATCTTTGAGTTAGTTTCTCTTGAAACAACCACCTTTGAGATCGTTTCTATTAAAACAAATTTTGTCTCCCTTGAGGCAATTTTTCTGGAAACACAAAATCTTTGAGTTTGTTTCACTTGAAACAAAATGAAAAAATCTTTGAATCTGTTTTCTTTGAAAACAAAATTGTCTCTTTTCAGACAGTTTCTTTTAAGAAAAATCTTTGAGTCTGTTTCTTTAGAAACAAAATTCATCATCTTTGAGTTTGTTTTTCTTGAAACAAATCTTTGAGTTTGTTTTACTTGAAACAAATCTTTGAGTCTGTTTCTTTTGAAACAAATCTTTGAGTCGGTTTCCCTTGAAACCATAATCACTATAGATGGCCAGTCGTCCTCATCACGTAGGAACCGTGTCATCCCTTGACTAGACCTCCTCATCATGTATGAGCCGTGTCACCCCTAGATAACCAGCCGTCCTCATCGCGTAGGAGCCGAGTTATCACCCTTTCTATAGATGACTAGAACTCTTCATCACGTATGACCCGTGTCATCCCCCGACCAGATCTCTTCATCACGTATGAGTCGTGTCACCCCTAGATAACCAGCCGTCCTCATCACGTATGAACCGAGTTATCACAACTCTTAAAGATGGTCAGCCGTCCTCATCACGTAGGAGTCATACCACCCCTAGATAACCAGTCATCCTCATCGCGTAGGAACCGTGTTATCACCCTACCTAAAGATGGCCAAGAACTCTTCATCATGTATGAGTCGTGCCATCTCTCGACCAGATTTCCTCATCACGTAGGAACTGTGTCACCCTTAGACGACCATAACTCTTCATCACGTATGAGCCGTGTCATCCTCCACCAACACACATAATCTAATTTTTTAAGCGAAAGAAAGAGAACCAGACAAAAACGCGTTGTCTTGTCGTCTTTGCCCTATTCTTGTTAACACAAGAATGTGCAAAGAGAGGCAGCTGTAGACACCCGTTTTTGTCCGAGTCTTTTTTTAAATATTATTATCGTTATTTTATTATTATTATTATTATTATTATTATTATTATTATTTTAATTTACATTTTTTACATTTTGTAGGCCAACCGAGGCCCAAAACAGATGCAAACCAATTACAATATTTTGCAGGCCCGGAGCCCACTACAAACCTACCCAATACATCAGGCCCAACAAATGAACCCACTCACTCAGCCCACTCAACTACAAGCAGCCCACCAGACCCAGCTGGATAACCGAACCAGCCCATTATGAAATCCTAAATTTTTAGGGTTTTTATTCATATACTCAGCCATCGTCGCCGTTCAGACTTCCAGCCGCCGCCGTATGACTCTTCATATTCCAGTCGAGCTTCACCCCGACAGCTTTTGACGCCGTCGTCGTCATTCCTTGCACCAAAACAGTAACAACAAACATCCAACAATGAAAAGAATCAACATCAAGACAGAGAATGATTATCCTAGAAATATAGGATATTATTATCTTATTTTTGAGGCCTCACATCCATCAACAAATCAACATGCAAAGCAAGATAAAAGGAAAAGGATAGAAGGAGAAAGGGGAGCATTCGGGTTTCAGAGAGAAACAAAAAGAGAGAAAACTAGAGAGAAATCATTCGGAAAATAAAAAAAACTAGCTAAATAACCAGGAACAAGCCAAAGAAACCGAAAAAAAAGAAAAGAAAGGAAGGTTCATACCCTTTAGAAGTTGAGAATCCATCTCATAGGAAACGAAAATCTTTTTTCCTTGAAGGTACATCCTTCTCCACCATAGATCTGGGTTTTTTTTTAAAGCTGTGAGGGTTGCGAAAAGAATGATTTTCTTTAAAAATAATATGGGTTTGTGAGTGAGGAGTTAACTTTTAGGTTTCTAGTGAGCTAGTGAGGTTAACACGGTGACCGGAGCTGATTGAGGGGTGGTCTGGGCGTAAGGTAATATGAGAGTTTGAGAGGACCTTTGGGTTTCTCTGTTTGGTGAGAAGAAAAAGGAACGGGTGAGTGAATGAGAATGTTAATTTGTTATTTGGTTTTGGGGTTAAATGCTGAACACTAAACAATGTCGTGAAAAAGGGGGCATTTCCATGTTTTGTGTGTGGGTAACCTATGTAATGGGGCCTGGAGTTTTTGTAACTTTGTGTTATGATCATGTGATATATTTTAATTATTTTATATTTCATGTCTCACATTTGTAAGTTTTATATTTTGGTCACTTGGCAGTTATTATTAATATTTTGTACATTTAAACATTGTACTCTGTGTTTATAAAATTTACATTGCGGTCATTGTCCTTGTATTTTGGGTTAAATACTGAGACCTGGTTATATGTTTTACTTTCCTTATATTTTAGTCCATTATTTTTTGTATGGAAATAGAAATTTACGTATCTAGTTCATGAGATCTTCCTGATGTATGTTTTAGTCACTGTTTAGTTTTATTCTGGGTTATTTGATTGTTTGTTTCTTTATGTTTCTGGTTTATCTTATTTTAATCCCTAATATTATTTTTGGATTATTTTCATTTTTGTACCCATTTTATTTGTTGTATTTGATTAGGGATATGATTTATTTGTATTTGTGGTTAAGCCCCTAAAGTTTATGTTAGTATATTTTAGTCCCCTGTTGTTATGTTATTTTATCTTTGGAAGTTTTTTAGTATCATGATATTTTACTTTCTTATATTTCAGTCCTTAATTGAAACTTTGGTTTTTTACTTCAAACTTTAAATTTCATGCTTTTTTATATTTTAGTCATTTTTACACTATTAATTGTTTTTGGTTAATTGGTTAATTTCACTTATTAAGTTGTGATGTGATTATTTATTTATTTTTTTAAATTTTCATATTTGGGTCTGCCATGCTTACATGTTTTCATTTTAATCTAGGTTATAATATGCATGTACATATTATGTTTCACATGTCTGTGTGCATGTACTAATTTTTTTTTTCATTACATACAGGTGTTGTATCATATATGCCTATATACATAAATTATAAATTTATTTTACCCTTGCATATTCATATATATATATATATTACCAATGTTTGTTCCATGCTATTTAATTTGATTTATGTTAATTTGTTAAATCTAATTGTCAACATTTTATGTTATTTATTCGAATATCTTCGAGAAATTATATTTGTAGAATGGGGTGGAAAGCACCACTTGATCGAAGTGATGTAATCCAATACGACATTCGAACAGATACGAACTTAAAATAGATTTATTTTCTTTTTACTAATTAATTTATTTTAATAATGCAATGTGTGTTATTTTTAATTCACTATTTATTTCCTTTTATTCGAATGCAAACGTCAATTTTATTTATATTCGATTTGCATATTTATCAATGAGGGAATATTATTTTATTGACAAGAAATAGTCGAGTTAGCTTTCCCGATGGAGGATTACTAATTTTGATATTTCTTTTCGAGTTAAAGAATTTTTTGTAATTAATTTAATTCGAAGCAAATTAATCAATGTTCGATAAATGGATCACAATTTAATTTTATATTCGATTCATCAGTTCCACCATTTATGACAACGCGTAAGCGACACAATACCAATTTTGGGCGCTCTGGGGTGCTAACCCTTCTCCACACGTAAACGACTCCCGAATCCTTTCAAATGGAATCCTTGGTGACGCAGGCTATTTTTGTCTAAAAAATGATTTTTTTTAAATTGTTTTTAAAGACATTTTTAGGTATTCGACCTACCTAACCCAAAGGTCGATGGCGACTCCTTTCAATTTAATTCTAATTAATCCAAAATCACCTAATTTATCCAAATTAAAGTCGTAATCGTTTTTTAAAATAATATTTATTTGTTTTACGAAAAATGGTTATGACAATAATAATATTTTCTTTAAATGGTTGAGTAATGGTAAAAGTTATTATTCGAATAATATGTGTCCTCTTCTTTGAAATAGAGATCTAAACATCTAGTACGAACCAAGCGACATCAATAGTAAAAGAATTGTTATTATTCATTGAGGTCTCAAGATTGAATATAAAAAAATGTCAGATGTACGAATATTCAATGTTAAATGGTTGAGAGTCATCTTTAAACAAATATTACTTTGATTAATAAAAATATATATATAAACACCGAATAAAACTAAAACTTTTACAATAATATAATTAAATCATTGAGTTAGTTTTTTTTAATTGGATTTGGACCCTTTTTGTTTTTTGATTTTGGGTTTCTATCAATTGGTCCATTTAATATATATTGTACGCATTCATTTCAGTTCAACATTGGCCCATAATTTAAGATTGGAGTTTAATTCAAACTCGACACCAGAATCATGAACACTTATGCTCAACCCTTAAACCAAGATGCACAAGCTCTCGACTGCACACGCCAGCCAGTCAGCCAGCCCTTCAGCTGAGCACTACCCCACACCACACAACCAATGGACCACCGTTACAACCCACATCGGCTCACTACCGAGGGCCTTGATCCCCTGCCACAAGACCGAGCCTCACATTACTTGCTAATAGCCGTACCAACACTCAACCCGCCCTAAGACCACAACAACTAAGCAAACTTAAGCCTACTACAACCAAAACCCACATAAGCAAACTTACCCACGATGTCTACCAACACCCAAAGATTTAACCTTAAAATTTAAATATTAAGAATCTTATCAAATTATTTAAAGCACTGAAACCTACTGACTGAGAATAACGGAGTTTTGCCGTGACACTTTATTAAACAGTATCAATTAGACCCGCGTCGGCCATAAACAACGAACGCGTGAGAGACCAATCTTAAATACAAACAAGATGGTCGCTCAACCTACATCCACCTCCCCGCCATTGCTGTTGCTCTCTTCATTTCTCACACGATGGCAATCGCCTCCAATTCCATCGTCTCTTCCGCTCACCGCTCACTGAGTCAGCCCGGAACCCATTCCCACCCTCTCCCTTCCTCTTCTATTTCTTTGCCCCCATCTCCTTCACTCTCTCTAAAACTCATCCACCGCTCCATCTCGCCACTTCACTGCTCTTCAAATGTACCCGACACCACTGAAAATGACACCCCCCATCGAAACAAGTAAGCTTTTTTTCCATCCATTTTAGACCCAAGTTTAACTTTTTCAAAATCATTATGTTATAGTGAAATCTGGGTTTGTTCATTTATTTCTTGATTGTTTCAGGGTACCCAGCTTTTCCTGCTGTGATGGACATCGGTATGGTAAGAGAGAGATTACCCCACTGGTTTAACTATACTCTCCAGTTTTGATTTCTTATTTTTTTTAGCTTTCTTTTGCTTGCTTCTCTAATTGTATTTAGTGGATTTACTTTGCTTGTAGGTTTCCATTTTTACTGGTGGATAGAGTGATAGAATAAAATCCGGGGGTGTCGGCTGTTGGTATAAAGAATGCGAGTATAAATGATAACTTTTTCCCTGGACACTTCCCTGAGAGGCCTATAATGCCTGGTGTTCTCGTGGTTGAGGTAATTAATCTTCCTTTCACTTTTCCCCCCTGAATGACTGTAGATTTAACCGCTTTGTTTATCATTTAACTCTTGTTGGGTTCAGTTTTATGAATGCTTTATAGCATGCATAGTTTCCTTGTCGAATAGGATTATATCAGGATGTATGCAATTGTGTAGTTATTTGATAACTTTTCAGTTAGGAATCTACTTAAAAGGAGGTGTAAGACTGGTCTTGCTTTATGGCTATACTTGTATGTAACAGAAACCTATGTTATATGGACTCCTGGTGCGTGTCGGATAAGGTATGTGTCCAGCATGGATATATGATCAGTTTTTCTAAGTTCTTCCATATATTGAGGGATTGTATCTTCATACACGTCCAGATATTCATCAGACATGGGCTTTAGATGCGAGTAATTCAAGAAAAATAAAGAGTTGGAGTAACATAGACAGAAACCCCACATAGCATAGCCGAAGTCTTATTTGCTGAAATGCACTTGCAGTAATATGGGGAAAGAAATAAGAAAATAAATGGCAGTCTAAACTGGAGATTGAATTAGTTTTTTTAATGTCACGCCTTATTATTCAATCACATAAATTAAATACGCATTGCATAGGTAAAACACGATTGCACAAGTTTCTATTTATGCCATTTGGAGGAAATTGATAGAAGTAACAACGAAAAAAAGTTGGGCATATCATAGGTGTTTCTGCGCGTAGTGCCTATGGAGCTTGCATCCAATGGTTCTTCAGTTTATATTTTACCTGATTAAATAATCCGTATTGAACTGTGGCTAAGAAAAAAACTTGGGGAACCAAAGGCCATGAATGCTACCATGTAAGGACACGTCATGGTGGAACAAGCAAGTAAAGACCGTTATTAAGAACAAACAAATTTGCTATAGATTACTGGTGATACGAAGAATTTTGAGAAATACAAGCTGGCAAAGAACGGACAAGACATTTCTAAGGAGGCCATTTGCTATATACTACCAGTGATACAAGGAGTTTTGAGAAATATAAGCTAGAAAAGAACGATCAAAACATTTGTAAGGAGGCTATGCACAATAGACTACTGGTGATATAAGGAGTTTTGAGAAACATAATCTAGCTAAGAATTGCCAGGACATTTGTAAGGAGGCTTGAGTGAGCCTATAAAACAATTATGATATATTGGACTCAAAAGATGGAGAGAATGATATCTATAGCCTTGTTTGTATAAGGGAGAAGAGGGCTAAATAGTTGGGAATTGTTATATGCATTAAAGATAACAGTTATATGGTCCTGTTGAAGGATGAGGAGATTAAAGATAGATTGATGTAATAATTTGATAAGCTGTTCAATGGTAGTTACTCTCAAGATGCAGGTTATTAGACTTTTCCATCAGAGGACCTAAGTTATGATTTTATGCATCTGACAAGGCCTTGCATAAAATGAAGACTAGAAAGACGGTAGTCCCAAATGCAACTCCTATCATGTGTTATTGACTCGATGAGTTTGTTGGATGTTTGGAAAACTTGTAATAGCATATCAAATGAGTAGAAGAAGATTATCTTGGCACCTTCAATTTTAAAAGACTAAAACCTATGAATCATACTATGAAACCTTTGGGCAAACTTATTGAGCAATGTTTATGAAAGCAGAATAAGAATGCTAATAATTAGTTTGCTCTCATGCTAAGACAACCCACTGTGGGTACTAATAATCTCTTGCAGCAACTTTTTGAGAAGTTTGGGGGTGTCATAGTGAGATTTGCACAAGATTTTTATTGATTTACTGTAAACTTTTGACAGAGTACCTAAAGATGTTCTTTGGTAAAGGGGACGGTTGTTTCTTCCAAATATGTTGGTGTAATACAAGATATACATGAGAGAGTAGTTAGAAATGTAAGGACTTGTAGTGTATTGAAGCATGAGTTTTGATGCAATAAGGGTGCACCAAGACCCAGATTTCTTTCCAGCTCTCTTTACCCCTGTAATGGTTAAGATAACTAAAGACATTCAAGATGAAATACCTTGGTGTGTGCTATTTGCAGATGAAAATGTATTGGTTAGTTGAGACTAAAGAATGATTAATACCAAGTTACAGACGTGGAGGCAAACATTAGAAACTCAGCGGTTTAGATTGAGCAGATTGAAGACTTAGTATATGGAATATACATTTAGTAAAAGAACGAATAATGATCAAAACGTTTCAATGGCTAGTGATCCCATCAGCTAGTATTTTCTGTATCTATCTTATTCTGCATCATTCCTTCTTTATTATGATTTATGTGTATAGCAGATGCTTTAGTTGCCATCCTTCAAACCTTCTGTTATCGCTCTTCTATTTTATTTTTCAACACTACCCTGCTATGTTACTCTGCATAAAATTGAAAGTTTTGTTCTGAGTATTTGTACAAGATGTTGTCATATATATGTGGCTACTTTGGCTACTGTAACCTACTCAGCTCATTAATCTCGTGTATACCTAACTAGTACATCAATACTTAAATTTATCTGTTTCATCCATTTAAATTGGTTTCAGAATGCCCCCTCTCCCCTTGATTGCTTTTCTATACATGCTTACATTTGTAGGGATTGATATGTCATCTGCCCTGTATTTAACATACTCAATGAAACATGGCTCTTGTAGCTTCCATGTATCATTTTGGTTTAGAGCAATCTTTGCGTAAAAGTCATACCCCATGTTGCCGTATTTTTTTTTCTTATTCTAAAATAGATTGTCTGCTGGCAGTTTTGTGTGTTATTTTTTGGCTAGACATCACTTGTTTTTTCTGTTATTTAAACTTCTTGACTATTTAATTGGACAAACAGGTCAAACATCATTCATATAAACTAATCCGCTGTTAAAACATAAGTCAAACATCATTCATATAATCTAATATTATAACTTACTATAACATTTAAATTTAATACCTGGAGATTTTGTCTTCCTCATCCTAATGGCCATTGCTATGCCAAAAAGACCACGAGCATTTTTATATATCTCTAGTTCGTCAAGGATCTTGTCTTGCATTTGAAGATTCGAAGTTAACCTTCCAATGCAATCGATTAACCCCGTCATAACTTCTTCATTTGATGTCTTGAGATTATCATAATAAAGACCCGGATTTAAAAAATAACCATCAGCATGCAAAGGCCGGTGAAGTTGGCAATCCCATCTTCTATCGATAAACTCAAAAGCTTCTTTGTAGTGCTCATCATTCATTCCAAAACTCTTCGAAATAGCCTCCTTAGCTCTATCCATAGCTTCATAAATGTATCCCATAGGAGGTTTGTTCTCTCCATCAACCATTCGAAGAACCTTAACAAGTGGCCCCGATAACTTTAGAGCATACACCACATTCCTCCAAAAAAAAACTTGTAAAACATAGGATGCCAATTTCTTTCCAGATGTTTCCTTTGACGACTTCGATTCAATCCATTCTTGAGAAGCAACCATCTTTCTCAAATTGTTTCTTTGCTCGTGGAATTGTGCAAGAGTGATGAAAGATGTTGCAAATCTCGTTATTGTCGACCTATGTAAATTCCTTTGATTTGTGAACTTCCTCATCATGTTCACACGGGAAATGTGGCCATATATATAGCCATTCATAAATATGCACTTCTTTAGTGCATTCCTCACTTTAGAAAGCTTTCCAATATCCTCCAACATGAGATCGATACAATGTGTCACACAAGGAGTCCAATAAAGATTCGGTCTCTTTGCTTCTAGCATTTTTCCTACAAGTAACAAAATAACAAATTGCTTAAAAATCCAATATTCAAGTAACTTGAATAATAAAAAAATAAAGAAAAGAAAATAATTAAATGAACTTATTTTTCGTACCGCCTTTAACGTAGTTAGATGCATTGTCCGTCACCACTTGGACTACATTTTCCTCCCCCACTTCCTCAACCATCTTATCAAGCATATGAAACAACAAATTTGCATCTTTGACAATTTCTGAGGCGTCCATGAATTTAATGAATACAAGTTGACAAGAAAATTCACAATATCCTTTTGGACAACAGAATCACACCATCCATCTGACATAATTGAGCAACCCTTTTGTGGCCACTCTTTTTTGTGATTCTCTAATGCCTTTTAAGTGTCATCTACTTCATTCTTCAAGAGAGGAACTCTAATCTCGTGCATGCTTGTAGGTTTCAAACCGAGACCATATTGCCCGATAGCTTTACACATTTCTTTGAAGCTAGATTGATTTGCCGCATTGAATGCTAATCCGGAATCGTAAAAAAATCTTGCAATTGCCCTACAAGATTTCTCCCTTAATTCTTTCTGACAAGCTGCATGCACACCTCCCTCTTTGCTTGGATTAACTTTGGGAGTGACAAATAAGTCCATTGGACCCTTGACTCTTGGTTTTTTGGGTAAGGGTCTTTCACGCTTCTGACTTGAGTTACCCCCACTTGAGTCTAATACATCAAGTTCTTCCTCATCATCATACTCATCAATGCCATGAGTCAACTCTTAGTGTAACATTAAATTTGCAACCTTTACTTCCTGTTTCTTAACCATGAAGATCTTCACTTCCTCCCTTACATGCTCACGACAATTAGGACATTTGGTCGCATTCCTAAATCCTCCAACCAAGTGTTGTTTTAGCCGAAATACTCCTCCTTTAAAATCATTTTTACAAAAATTGCATTCCCAATTGTTCTTTTTCGTCGGCTCTGGCGTTCCATATTTTCTTCCCGGATCTATGATGATCTGGTTGAAGCTTCCGACTCCATAATTTAATTTCTAACCTGAAATTCATATATGAAACATTTTATTAGAAATCAAACCAAACATTCTATTAAAAATCAAAATTCAAATCAAACTAACTGTTACTGGTTAACAACTAACAAGCATTTGAATTTTGAATTTTTAAGTTTTAACAAGCTGCCGACTCCATAATTTACTTTTTTTTATAACGTTTATTTTTCATAAAAGATATTATAACATTGCTAAAACAATGTCCTCAAAGGGAATACTTTCCCCAAATATAAGTGTGAATCTGCTGCACCGCCCATGCAGCTTATTTAAAACCCATTCCATAGCTGTTTAAGAACAAATACACATGGTCTATAGCAACCCCACAAATCAATTCATGATTTTGACTCAAAAACCTTTAAGGCTTTTTATCAAACAAGTAATTTACAATTTCAACCATTCATGCTCAGCTCTGTATATAGATACGAAAGAAGAAAAAAGCAACCCATGTTTTTCATCCTCTATTAAGTGCAAACTTACAATTTAATCAAAAAAAAGTAACGAGTCGGTGGTGGTGAAGAAAGAGGAGAAGGGGTGAGACGGTGGTGATAAAGCCAAGGAGCGGAGGAGAAGGGGATTACCTGGTCGGCGCCCGGCGGTGGTGACTACTGTGACTGCCGGCGAAGAAGAGGCGAAGAAGAAATCGTGCGTGCGTCGTGCGATGGAGAGAATAACTTAGGGATTTTGGATTTGGGAACAGGTAGGTTTTTTTTAGTTTTAAAATTATAATTATTTATTAATAATAAAGGGTGAAAACATATACCATAAGCGCATAGGCGTTGCGCCTGGCGCCCGACTCGGAGGCGCGTGCCTTTCGTCGCCTATCGTATGTGAGCTCGCACAGACCCAGGCGGGTGCAATTTTCGGCGCAAAGGTGCGCCTTTTAAAACCAGGCACTGATCAATGCATCTTTAATGTTAGTAGAAACTAAGAGAAGTATTTACTTGGTCCAGGCAATGGCACAAGAAGTGGGAGGTTCTCAAGAACATTTCTATTTTGCTGGAATTGACAGAGTGAGGTTTAGGAAACCTGTCGTTCCAGGAGATACTTTGGTTATGAAGATACACTTGCCAAACTCCATAAGCGGTTCGGAATAGCAAAATTGGAAGGGAAAGCATAAGTTGGAGGTCACTTGGCATGTGAGGGTGAGTTCCTGAAGGCTACTGGTAGTAATTGATAAGACTTGATATTTATCCATATGTTTCCTTCAATTTCCCGTAAATTAATGAAACATGGTCTGCTCGAGGCTTTTATTCTATATCAAAGGAGTTTGTTAATTATCAAAATTTATATCCTATGCTCTGTTCGTTGAAATTCAATTAAGTTAGAGCAGCAGTTCCTCCTCATGAATGAGATCTTCAGTAGAAAACAAATGTACTCATAAAATCTCCTAACCAGCTTTAACTGATTGAATAGCCTTCCAGGTTTGCACTCACAAGAATATCTCAACAGATGAGCATTTTCAATATTTGAGTGCAGACCTTGGGAACAAAGAGAGTTGTATGAATGCGGGTTCAGCCTAATTAGTTAATGCAACCATCCTTAAGATGTAACATCCAATAAGTCTATAGTTTTTACCAGAATATCTGCAACCATTTATTTTGTACCGAAAAAAGAGCAAGATGTATTGAAGTTGAAAGGAAGGACTATTGATGTCTGAGTGTTGTTTTCTGGCTCCCAATGATGTGGCTGATGAGTGCCATTTACCTTTAGTTTTCTGCACACAATCTGTAGTGGGACTCGATGGTAGGAAGGACTGTGTCCTTTATGCAAGCCATGGAGGCCCATTGCTCTTTCTTTTGCTTTTAAGTTGGTAGGGAGCATCAATTGTTCCACCTCTCTTATTTAATGGAATCTCTTGTCCTACAGCCATACAGTTGTTTGCATGTGTGGGTGAGCCCATCTTTGCAGACGCAACTGCTAAAACAATTGCTCACTACTGCTGATATTTGTGTAGGCAAAACCCCATAATCTTTTTTATTTAAAGGGAGATGCTGGTTATAGTATCTGCAATGAATTTAGTTGCCTAAAGCTCCATATAACTTTTTTTTAATAATATGTGGTGATTATAAGATAATATCTGTTCAGAATCTTTCTTAGCTATTGACAACACACCCCTTCAGACATAGCTGCTCGAACCCGGGATCTTTAGGGAGAACAATATTATTTTTTTATTAGATTATGATTTATGCTGCCTGTTAAAGCAAATTCAGCTGAGCATGATATTCATAGGTTCATCTCGAGTCTTCAATAGCATACTAATTTTTACTGGAAAATTGTCTTGTGATGTCATATTAGAAAGTTTTTAACCTCAGTTACATATCATTTTCCGTCATTGTTTATAGTCATAGAATGAGTTTCACACTCAAACAAAGGAAAATGACATGCAATATTGAACCAAAACACACACAGACAAAGAAATTGACAGGCAATGTGCCATTACAAACAACCATGAAACAAAGATGGGACAATACAAATAAAAAATTTCTCCATCATGTTGTTGCTTTGTCATCTCAATTTTTCACTTTCATGCTGAATTATTGGACTCCCCCCCACCCCACCCCAACCCAACCTGCTTGGTAACAAGTATCTGCTCAACTATGTAGCTTTCCAGTTTTCAGTTCAACTCGAGAGGCTGCAATATATAAACCAATTAATTAATCAAATTATATGATTGAACTTATTTTATTAACAAATTATATCACTTACCGGTAATTACATTATATAATTTGATTGTAGAAGTTGCCTAACATGCATATATGACTTATTTTACGAACATAATGAACTTTGGGATGTCATGCTTGTCACAGGATGGTGAATCAAACTTTTGTTTCGAAATTGGATATGCAAGAGACCTAATTTTCTAATATCAGTTCATTAATATAGTTTGATAAAGTCAAAGTCTTATCATGATGTATATGAAACTGACTTTTAATGTAAATTGTAAGAGTTAATAATTATATAGTTATGATCACTTATTTGAATACATAATTTTTTTAGTATAATGTATATTTAGACATATTTCTTTCAACCCATAAGTTGATGAGGTTGAACGTTCAAGTATATTCAATTTATATCTTTTATATAATATATCGACGATGATATCAATCAAATTAAAATTGGTATTAAAAATGGAACTTTTATAAACAAATTGAATTATTTTGAGAAATATATTAATAATATTTTTCTCTTAAATGTTATTTTAGAAAATGAAAAATGACAAGTGTGATGGAGATTAGATGAAGCAACACTTGGTGACGTTTCATTGGAGCAATAATTGTTGGTAGGACCATTTCATATGACGACAGTATAGTGTTGTCATATTCCAATTGGTTGTTACGGATTTAATGACTTTTTTATACTTTATTCATTTTTTATATTATTATATGTTAGGCTTTTGTCATAAGAAAACTAGGGACGACCCTTTTGGAGGACCCCAATAATTGGCACATAATAACTGCTAATATTAACATATTTTGAAAGGTAAAAATATATTAATATATATATTATATATTTGGTATAGTCATGAATCATCGCTTACACAGAGGAAATAACAGGTGACCACCTTATTCTCTTTCATTTATGATTGTTGAAGTTTCTATATTTTTTAATTGAAATGCTGAATCCATTATAAGTTTGGATTGGGGAATAGATAACATAAGACTTGAATTATGTTTTCCGTGTTAATGTCCAATGATTTTATGGGTAATGTACACAAATGGTCTCTCGATTATAATGTATTACTTTATTAAGTCATTCGATTATTATAAGTTACAAAATTGTCATCTAACTATAGAGTATTATTTTTGTTGAGTCCCTCGACTATTAAAACTTACAAAATGGTCCTCTAACTATGTAGTATTGTTTTGTTGAGTCCCCCGACTATTAAAAGTTACAAAATGGTCACTCGACTATTCATTATGTTCCAAACTCTTATTTTTCTGTTTAAAAATTGACGGCATTCTAAACTGAATGTTAACTTGTTGATTGTGATATGATAAAATATGATCCATAACCTCACACGACTATCATATCTCAGTCACCATATTAACGTCTAGCTTAGGCAACAACCAATTTTTTAACGGAAAAGAACGTGTTTGGCACATAATAGATGGTCGGATGACTATTTTGTAACTTTTAATAGTCGAGGGACTTAATAAAGCAATATCCTATAGTCAGAGGACCATTTGTGTGATTTACCCTAATTTTATTCTTTCAACTATGATAATATTTGAAAAAAACATGATAGCTAATAAATTTAAATTTAGCAATTTAATATATTTATTACAAGCTCTTCTTGTACTTTAAAAGCAAGATTTATTTTTTAAATTTGATGACTTGAGAGATTGAAGAATGATTAGGTCCTAACGGAGGGGAGTTAAGGAGTCATTCACTTGTTGCATGCATGTTTCAATTTAGATGACAGCTAACTTTAATGACATCTTAAACAAAAAGGAATGGTTAAATTTTTTGACTTGTCTTTTAGCATTATTTTTTACGAAATAATTTTCCTATTGTTCAATTGCTTGATTTGTTCTTGCACTAAATAAATCATCAACGGGAGAAGATTCGAATAATTATACCGCAAGAAATCTCTAAATTCACTCTCTTATTTACTTGTGCATTTTAACCTTTGTTATTAGATCAATATTATTGTTTATTTTAGGTCGAGTCTTACAATCCATTAATGATCTAATTAATTAATATGTTGAATTATTAATTAGTTCATATATATAATATGATTTTTTTATAAATTAAATCTTGGAAAATTTTATGTCGAAACTATTCAATAACGATGGTACACTTTTGCAGTTATTTAAAAAAAAAAACCTCTTATTTAACGGAGTTGATTCGAGTAAAGCTCTTAAGACAAAGGAATTTAAAGTGGTATTTTTATTTAACAAAACAGATAGCATCCAAGTAATCTCACTTGGATCCACCAAATGTACTAAAAACAGGTGGTTGGTCCGTCTCTAGGCTTATATTTAAGACGATCATATATTATTATGTAATAATTTTACTTATATTTAAGAATGGAAAATTGAAAGCTGACAATCTGATCCCATGAGTCCCCACTGATCATTTGTAAGAATGAGACCGCCACAATTCTGGAACTTCTCCAACTGGCAAACTATGTAGTTCCATTCCCTATTAAATTCATATTTTCCTTTTTTAAGATAATATATATTATTGAAATAATAATGTATAGTTAGTTGAATAATTAATTTTTTTTTCATCTTTAGAGGTCGTGGAATAAATTTGATCAAAGATAGCGTAGAAGATGAAGGTGAAAAGAGGAGTCGAAGGAGAGAGGTTTGGATATTTTTTTTTTTAATTTTAATTAAAACAAATTTTAGGTTTATTAGTTTGGAGTGCGACTTAAGGGTATAAATGAGATATATTATTTGAGTTATTGATTATCATAATTCATGATTTAGATGGATCATAAATTTAATCTATCTTTTCAATTTTAATATATATATAATTTTAAAATTTGTATAAACTAGTACTCGTTGTAGCAATAAGATGAAAACACTGTAGAATGACTATTTGAAATACTGGAATGGTTAGTTTAAGTGAGGTGGACATCATTGAAACCCGTGCCCGTAACGAACGGCCCAGATTCTCTCTCCACTCTCTTTATCATCTTCTCTATCGTCTCTCCCTCCCATTTCCAGTTCCATTTCTCTCTCACTCTCTTCTGTGAATAAACCAGTGGAGAGAAAAGAGAGAATAAAAAAACACCCACATAAACAAAAGAGCATGCTGCTAGGTAAACGCATACGCCATCCTATCAAAAGGACGGCAAGCATGACGGGGATCACGGTGGATGTCGTCTCCAACGTCGACGACGGTGTTATTGTCCAAGAACCTAACATATCCGATGATCCTCAAAACCACCCTTTCCATGAACTCCCTAACGCCAACTCCGGTTACGATCAGCGTTTACTATACATGGTGTCGCCCAGAAACCCCGGCGGCAGTGGTAGAAGATCAGCTTTTACTAGTAACCATGATCTCGACGGCATCACTCCTTTTTTACGCTCCTGTTGCCTCTGTAAACGCCGCTTAGCTCCTGGCCGTGACATATATATGTATAGGTAATTCCCTCTCTCTCTCTCTTTCTTCCAAGGAAACCTTTGTTTAAGTCCAGTTTGAATTTTTATAACAATTGCAGGGGGGATACAGCGTTTTGTAGTCTAGAGTGCAGAGAACAGCAGATGAAGCAAGACGAAAGAAAGCAAAAAGATCCCAAAGTAGCCTGCCCATCCCAGAATAATAAACGGGGAAACTAGATCCTCTTTCGTCATCGACTAATCTGCTCCCCTCCAGTATCGAACCCCTTCATGTTTCACAGTACTATTAAAAGATTGATGACGACGACGATGATGAAAACAATATCATGGGTGTGCTGTATAATATTTTATGAAATTGAAAACAAGTATTAATGGGTGCTGTTTTACGAGTATGTGGATGCTGACGCAAATGGGCAAATCTTGTAGCTTGATATCAGCATTTACGATTCCATATTTCAAAATTCTCTCCAAGCCTTTTCGTTTTTCCTTCTTTTATGGCCTTTTTTTCTTTTAATGGCAAACTAAATTGTTCATAATATGAAGGAATTGATTATAGTAATTTAATTAGTTAATATTATAAAATAAATATATTTTTTATAAATATTATAATATAAAGTTGATCACATGCTAGAGTATATATACAAATTTGTTGCAAACCTATAACAGTGATATTTATAACAATTTGTCATTTAAAAATATCGTAGTAAACCCGATTATGGAGTGTTTTGGGTTTGCTGAATCAATAATTTCAATTAATTAGATGAGAATTAAACTTATTTTAGTATAAAAGAGGATTTTTTAAACTTCAGCTCATAGTAGGAGATTAAAGAGTAATTATCCTATTTTATGAGAACAAAGCGAAACCAATGTTAATAATTTTTCTCTCTAGAACCCGATCTCAATGGTAAAAATAAGTTGATGAATCCTCCAAAACTAAGGGAAAGGAAAAAGTTGTTGAATTATAGATAACAAGGTTTTTCTTACTTAAAATAGAGGTATCACTTCTAATCTTAAAGTGTTTCATGGATAAGTGTAATGTGATCACTTGGTGACTTAATATGGTGTTTATGTGTTATGATAGTTTAGCATACTTTATGTTGCTCCTTTAATGATTTGTTTTCTGTATTTAAATCTTATTGAAGATGCTAACATGCTCATTTGATGTGTATGCTCACTTTGAAGGGTTTTGGGTCAATATTAGGGTCATTTTAGAGTGATATTGAACTTAAATGATTTTATGAGGAGTTTTGAAAACTCGGTCCTTAATAACACAACATCAACTTTTATTGAGATTGGTGATAATGTATATGTTGGAAGCTCCATGAGACCAACTCGGTCACCATAGAGGACGTAGGATATATCAATAACACAACATCAACTTTTTTTTTTATGTTGGTTAGCGTTTTATCTTATAAATTCATAGTGCTTAATAATACTTAAATGGTAGAGTTGATCATATATCATTCAGGCGGTAAAACCGGTCATCTATCAATCAGGCGGTATAATCGACCATATATTATTTAGGCGACAGAGCCAACCATATACAAACACAAGTGCACTAAAAATTTATCATTAGATTATTGACACATCAACATCTTAGCCATTTAGTATTACAAATATCTAGATTATTTTATCAATATTTTCATACATCTATTTTTTCTATATTAATCTAGAATGTTCTCAAAATATATCTCTTATTATATATTTATCTATAAATTGCATTGGATTTCAACAATATATGATAACGAGTTTAAAAGATTTTGATTACTAATGAAATGAGCATTTAATGGCAATGCTTGTTAGTGTGCCTTAGTGGCAATGCTTGATGAGTTTTAGTGGTAATATGGTATGGATCAATTAACTTACCGGATATTAAACTACCATGGTAGGAATATTATATTGTCTTAGTGGCATTCGTAATATATGCAGTTTCTTGGTTTGAGTTCATAATCATATTTCAAATGTGATTTTTTTGGTTGAAAATGAGTTGTTTAGGAATGTTTTTATATTTCAAACAGAATTTTGGACCAAAAACACTTCCATAAGTATTATTAAACGGTTCCTTCATCTAGATTAGCAAAAGATTCGAGCCATGATAGTCCTTCCTTTTCTCTGGAATTTGTAATGATTAACTCCAAAGCTATTGTATTTGTAATTAATCGATAAAAAATTTAAAAAAATAACCTTAATATTTAAATTAATTTAGAAAACAAAACAATAAAAGAAAGAAAAATTATTGGTAAGGTATGTATGGACTATGGTAGAGGCTTAAGATATTTGGGTGCTGAAACAATAAAATATGTCAATTCTCATTTTTGTCAAATATGTATGGTGGCCTTCTCCTATTAATTAATACTTTTTTGACATTCGTCCATGAATGGTGCAATCAATCGCCTTACAATTTATATGATTTTCTTTTTCTTCATCTCACACTATCTATATTTAAATGTTGATATGCAAAACATCAAAATAATAATAATAATTTTGATATACAACAAATAACATAGTAATTTACGATGGTTTAAACGGTAAAAAAAAAAGATGGTTAAGCCAATAATTTATGGTTAAACCCTCTTACGTGGACGAAAAAGAGATTTGGTTATTTTGTAGAAATATATGGTAGGATCTATCTTCTCTCTTTATTTCAGCGGGATGATTTATTATATGTATCGAGTGTTTGATGGTAACGTAATTAGATTAATATACAACTACAAGGAATTAAACTTAATTCATTATAAATCTAATATATTTACTTTATAATTCAATGTGTGAGTCTATTAAGTAATATGAAAGATAGCATACGTCTATATCACAGTGTCATGCCCCTCAGAAGTGAGAGATGGAGGGGGTATGACACCCATGAAGCTGAAGATCTTAAATTTATTAAAACTAAATTTTAATTTTAATTTATTTATAATATTATAATTTAAAATTTTAGTATTATTTAAGAGATAGAATTTCACATTATGTTAAATTAACTTATAGTTATATTATAAAGTGAATTTTATGTAGAAAAGAATCAATTAAAATTTACAATACCTTTCAACTGGAATATTCCTTCATCTTCAACAGCAAACTACCACAAGAAGAACTAAACGTTTTCACATGAACTTCTATGGATATACATTTTAATAATTCAAATGTTATGTTAGACAAATGAAAATTGTTATTCTATAATATATTCAATTGACTTTATGCATTAAATATTAGGGTAAATTACGCATTCAATACCTAAACTATTAATTTTTATCCTTTTTAGAACCTAATATGTATTTTTTTTATAAAAACATACCTAAAGTTTAGTTTTTGTTTCATTTTAGTATCATGTTCAAAATTTAACATTAAGTTCTGAAGAAAAAAAAAGTTTAGATATTAAAATAAATCAAAATTAATAGTTTAAGTACTAAACGCATTAAGTTTTTAACGGTGGGGTACTAAAATGAAACAAAATTTAAATATTAAATACGATTTTGAAAATAAAAGTTTACATACTAAAACAGACTGATAATAATAATTTAAGTACTAAATGTTTAATATTGAGTATACATCACCAGGGATACTTTTTCGATAACTATGAATAAATAATTGTAAAATATTATTATAACGCTCTCCCCTTTTTCTTTTTCTTTTTCTTTGAGTTTGTATCGTTTTTTATAGATTAGATTAATTATTCTTCTTTTGATTTTGTTTAGCCGATGATGATATCGATTTTGATATTAATTGTCGACCGTCGATTGTCTTTTCTTTATTTTTTATTTTTTAATAAGAATAATTTTGTATGTGCTGCACGTTTATCTCTGTCTTTGTGTCATGTTTATCTCTGTTTTTGTGGCACGCTTTTCCTTTTTTTCTCGGTTGTTTGTTCGTTATTTTATTTATATTTTATCAGAGTTGGATTTGACGACGTCACGACTGATCAAGATGGCACTTATTTGAAATCTTGTTGATCTTACCTACTATGGACCTTTGGATTGAATTTGGATACATGATGTTGTGTTTGTGGATATTTTCTCACGGCGCTCGACTCTGATTTACAGTTCTTGGTGGACTTTCAATAGTTTAATTCACTTTTATAGTTTGTTTGTCGATTCAATCAGATTTATTCATATTTATTTTTGTTTTAGTCTTTTGGTTGTATTTTTAACTTTTTTCATATATGGTCCTTATATGATCTAAAATGGCTAATTTTAATATTATATGAAAAATTCTAAATTATGTATTTAGTTTAATATGATAATTGTAAATTCTTAATGTAATTTCAGATATTTTTACTTTTTAATAATACTAGCTGATTATACTAAAAAATAATCAAAAAAATATCACTGTTTCATAAATCATAATATATTATAAATAGCGTTCAGAGAATATAATTTTTATAAGCACCGGAAGCAAACGCTTAGGCCTACATGTAAGCTCTTTTTTAGTCCTATAATTGTCCAATCTGTAAAAAACATCCCTTGTCACATTCAAACTAAATTTAATCATTTTTTATATTTTTAATGTATTTAATTATTTGTAAAACTATAGCTTATTTCCTAATATTAATAGGACTCTTAAGCTAGAGGACACAAATTTATTAGATAATTTATTTGTGACCTTTAATAATAGATAATGAAACAAAATCTTGAATATCAAATTTTGTGGGATTAATATATGGAGTCAATCAACCCTCTGATTGGGCAAGTAGCTGCCCAATAATTATAGTTTTTGAAGTCTCTTTCTTTGCAAGATAAAGAGAAACTAATTACGTTGTTAATGTTTTCATTTAAGTAATTACTAAAGTTAGCCATGGTTGAAAAAAATGAAGCTTATGAGAATTTTTTTTATTAATCTAAAATAATTATAATTTGTGGTATATGTTCAAAAGATAACTCTCAGTCATTTAATGTTGAACATTTATATATCTTGCGGTCATTTATGTTTAAACCCGAAATCTCTAAAGATAATAATTTATTTAACTATTAAGATAGTTTGATTCGTACAATAGGATAATGTTATAATAGTAGATTAAGTTGGGAGTTGATGACAATATTAGTAAGTTTGTCGACATGTGTCAATAACTTTATTTTAATATATATATATATATGCATTTTGGTGTCATCTTGTAGAAAAAAAATAACGTAAAGAGATTGAAATGAAGTTTTTTTTAAAAAAAATATTCTTTTAAGGTGAGAAGGTGAGTTTAAATGATTCAAATTTTAGTTTATAAATTATAATTATAGTATCTCTATAGTTTTAATGGTCTTTCAAATTTTTGCAATATAATTATTGTTTATTTGTTTAATTGTCTAAGAAATAATATCAGTAATTTTTTAAGCTTATTACTTTCTCTGCTCCATTAAATATGTTTATTATTGATTTTTTTTTAATTTTGACTCATTATTATTTAAAATTTATAGTGATGTAGTGATAAAAATAATAAAAAATAGATTTTAAAAACTTTCAATCAAGTAGTTTTTAAATATATATATTATAAAATTTAATTGTTTGAAATATTTAAAATAATTATGGTCAAAATTTACAAATTTTGATTTTTAAAAATCAATAAATGGCAGATTTTATGGAATAGAAGATGTATTTCACTTGAAGGAATAATTTTAAAAAAAATTCATCTTAGTCTTATATTTTGGTCTTGAAACTAAGAGAGCAAAATCATTTTTAAATACAGTTGATTTTATTAAAATTACTCTCAATTATTGATAATTTTATCCATTCTTTAAATAATTTTTTCCCGTAATTATCGTTTCCTTTGTTTATTTTTTTCAACAACATAATTTTCCTAACTCTGCCTTCCTTAATGGCCTTGAAGATCTGGAGGATAAAATTGTTGGGGCTTTGGTTATTAAGCCACCTCCATGCTTCCTGGCGGGGACTACTGACCGCCTTCCTTTTTTTAATACATAATAAAATTATAAAATAAACGTCTGTTTCATAGGTATTTATACACACTGAATACACTATTTATATTAATCATGTAGTTAAACCTTTTAAAAACTAAAACTGCTCAATAAATTTCTCGGAAAGAACACAATTTATGAAGCTATTTGAGTTTTGACCTCCTTAGTTTGGAAGTATTTTGAATATTTATTAAAAAAATGACTAAATATGTTACAAGTATTTGTACTTTTCGTACTTGAAAATTCTAATCTTATTCTTATTTATAAGTATTTATTTTCTTTAGTTTTAAAATTTCAAATTTTAAGTTCAGTTATTGAAATTATTCTATTAAATTCAAGTCTATTGAAACATTTTCTCTAGTTACGTTACCACTTTTTTATTTGAAAATTACATATCAATCAATTTAATTTAAGAATTTTAATTATATTAATGATTAAGTTAATTTGAAGTAAAAGATAATAAATTGTAAAAAAGAAAAGGAGGAATAAATTCTAAATATGAAAAGAGTACACAAATTTTGAGCATATTAAAAAAAACAGCATATTTCTTGATTTGGATTCTAACCAAAATCATTTGCACATAACCCCCAAAATATATTATATTATGTCAACTTGCACAAGTGACTATATATACACTAAAAGATTAAAGTAATAAACATGTCTATAATTAAAGGTGACCATTGAAACTCGTTTCAGTAATTAAAAGAAATATTATTATTTTTAGAGATATTGAGTTCGAGTAGTTATGTTTATAGGACCTATGTATTATCAATTATTTAAAAAAATTAAACATATATTATATTATGAGCATGATAGACTATTAAAAAAGTATTCATGGAATAATATTTCTATTTTATAAAAATATTTTTCAAAGCAATACACTTGTGGTTTTCCAGCAAATTGGAGAACGTCTAATACATTAATAATTATAATATATTTTTTTTTGTTGGCCTTCCGGTTCGCACATCTAATTTTAGTGGGTGAGTCTCCTAACAGAGAGTTTTTACATACACAAGAACTCGAACTTACCTACTTAATCAATATCAAGCTACTTACCACTTCAATCATATGATATTAAGCGATATCTTGCAAAATATTCATTTGAACCATATGATACGAGAGTTCCAAATAGATATAATTTGGGTTCCAAATCCTGAAGAAGTTGGCTTGGTTTTGTTTGGAAAAGGTGAAAGATGAAAGAACTGATGGGCCAGTTTAGATAAAGAAATGATGGCCCACTCTTAATTGGCCAATAAAGAAGGATAGGTCAGGCTTTTCCCACTTCTTTCGAAGATCTAATTTGAGCTCAAGCCACACTTCCAAATTGGCCTACGTTCAATACAATTGTAAAGAATTACGTAAAGATACTAATTAATTTATCTTAATGATTAAATAAATTATTGTTGTTTTTAAAGATCACGGATTCGAGCATCAACGATTATTAAAATAAATATATGCACATGGTGAAATGAATCAATAGGTTAAATCAATCGAATTGATTAAATGCATGGCTAAAATTATTTAAAATCACTGTTAGGCGGAGAAGAGATGAAGATGAAGTGGCCGGCACAAAAAGGCAGAGGGCTTTTTCTTAACAGTGTGATAACCCGACATGCAAAAAGTCACCCTAGTTTGGTGCCTGCTAATTTGCTGCAATTTCCAATTGTCTTTACTTGAACAATTACTACTATATAATACAATTAAATTATAACAGTTAAACTCGTCAAGTGAAATTAATGATTAAATGGATTTTATTCTCTCCAGAGCTTTTGAGTTTAAATAGACGTGTTTATGAGTATATATCGTTAATGACTAAAAAATTATAAATAGATACCATGTATTTTATAATTATCCTAAACTATTAAAAAAATTAAATTATAATAGTTAAAATTGATCTAATTAAAAAATAAAAATTACATTTATAATTATAATTTAAATATAAATCAATAATAAAAATCAATTTAATAAATCTACTTACTATTATTTTATTCATGATCGATTTTTTAGAATTTATAAAATATAATATAGTGTGGGCGTAGATCTATTCAGGAATCGAGTCTCAATTTAATTTTAAATAATAAAAGTATTTTTCCAACAATCATCAGTTGTTCTAGTGGGACGATGTACTAAATTTTTTAAACATGATCAGAAGTTTATATTATGATGTTTGTGTATAGAGTAAATTGGATTGGAATGGTCGCTCCCATAATAAACCTTTATAAAATCTGGTCTAAATTAATCGATCAATTAATCGAATAGCAATGACTAATTCAAAAATAATAAAAATATTTTATATTTAATTTAAATTATAAAAGTATATTAATATTAATGTAAAAATATATTTTAGCATATTATATAAAATAGTAAAATAAACCATTGATTTAGACCAAATTAAATTAGAGCTCAAACTTAAAAGTTTCCGAAAGCCCAATCATAATTCGAACTGAAAACATGATTTCGGGAATCATTATTGAAACTTAATATTAAGTATGATTTTAAAATTTTAATTGGATAACTAAATCAGAGCCATATAAAATAGGGGAGTATCTAAATACGTGATGTGCCCTTAATTGTTTTTAGAGTCATATCCATAAAGGTGAAACTTGAAGAAATTATTTGATGGACTCGGTTCACCACGCCATTCGTGGTCTTGACCAATTAGGTCAATTCATCTCAAGGTAACTTCTAAATAATTACCCATTTTTTACATGTAGGAAATATGTGAAAATTCACCTTGAAGAAATGACGTGGATGAACCTTATTAGTTAGGATCACAGATGATGTGGTAAGCCGGATCTATCTAATAATTTTTCCTAAACTTGGGTTCAAAGAAACGAAACAGAACACCAGCCTATACGCAACGCAACTAGGATCTAGTTGTTGGGAAATAAAACGAGTACGAGTAATTTTTCTATAACCAGATTAGTGAGAATGCGAAATAAAAGCGAAAAAAATACCCGAAATTGATAACGGAGTTCAGCCAATTATGCCTACGTCTCCGGACTGCTGCAGATCTTTTACTAAAGAGAGAAAATTTACAGGTGTTGTAACCCCCCAGACCGATACGGGTAACCCGATCCGATATGGGTTGTCACATTAGGGCCACTGGAGCGATTCACTGTAAAAATAGCGAAAATTTTAAAACTTTTCTTAAAACTTGTAAACTCATAAAATCATTTATGAGCACAAAATAAAAGTTATCAATATTCGAAATAAAACAGAATTTTTAGACTCATATATAAAACAAAATACAATTACATGCCCCCTAATCACAGGTACCATACTCTACAAGCAACACCGGAAGATCTTCCTTACTGATGTCGATAGATGCACTGGTACGATTCTTTTAACCTGAAAAGGTGAGTAACAGAGTGAGCTTTGGAAAGCTCAATAATACAGAACTACCAGATGATGCTGAAGAACGTGCATATACAAATAAACATATATTCCCTTATTGGTTTAGATATCTACAGATTTCTTTAGCTGAGCTGAGGTCCCATTGATATTTCAAGTATTAACAGATAGTATTCAGTTCTGATGGAAAATATTTGGGATGTTTAGGTTCAGGAGATTAGAATAGGTTTTCTAGTGTGTTCCAAAAAATCATGTAACTTTTCAAATCTTTTTAAAACACACACACACACACACACACACACACACACACACACACACACACACACACACACACACACACACACACACACACACACACACACACACACACACATATATATATACCCCCATCCGTCAAGTCCAAAATGTGTAGGTTCCCCAGAACCATACACCCATCGTCAAGTCCAGTAAGGCCCTGAGCACACAGCCGAGGAGCCGATAAGTAAGGCCCTGAGCACACAACCGAGGAGCCTCCAGGTATACTTCCTCCAACATTACCCCCAAGTAAAATATGTCCGTCCATAAACGGATATATAAAAAATCAAAACATAAATCAAGTCAAGTATCATATCAAAATCCAGATCAAGTATCATATCAGAATCCAAGTTAAGTATCATATCAGAATCCATGTCAGATATCAGATCAGAATCCATGTCAAGTATCAGATCATAATTCAAATCGAAAATCAGATAAAATATTCATGTGAGTAGGGAACACACCAGAGTTTATGGATATTATTTAGAGATACTGGATAATCTTATCGGGTAGAGAAATACGAATCTTCAGTTTACCGATAGAATGTCGGAAGTTAGAATCACTATTTGAAAAGTTCATTAACTGACAGAATCATCAGTTATTCATGATTTATCGGGATCATCTTATTCGGACACTTTTCTGAAGCTCTACAAAATTTGAAGGTATTCAAAATCTCTACAATCTATGACGATTAATCCGATTATCGAACAACTCCAGATGAATAGCTCCCATAACCAATACTTATCAACTTGTTAATTCATTAACCTTCCATGGTATTTACTCTTTAATACAAATATTCTTATCCACAGATCATCTTCTGAGTCATCACTGAATAGATCTTAAAGAGACAAACAAATATTCTAATGGTCTTTATTTCATTTCTATGTTTCAAGTATACCAGTAAATGCTGACGTACTTGATTTGTGGTTCATAATTCATAGGGACGATACATCATATAAGTTCATCCGACTTTCCAAACTTATTCCAATCTCTTACTTAATCCTCAGTCTTTGAGTTACTTAGTTCATTTAGCAGTCAAGTCCTTTACAGTTACTTCAGGGTTTTCCATAGTAATTCAGACTTCTGAATTTTAGATACATATTGCACTTCTTAATATTGCACTTCCGTTCAATTCAATTTGGTAGTCGTAGTTGATTTGTCTAATGAATATCCACTTCTTAATATTGAATGCGATCTAGAGTTTAGCTGAGTTGAATACTTTCAAAATTATCATCAAGTCATACTTGAGAACATGAACACACATTCAAGTAATATCTATGTCGTCTAGGTACTGACATATCATTACGATTGATCAACTCACTTAAGCTATGTTCCATAACTTTTAAAGGTAGTCCAACACCTATGCTTATTTGGATTACTAAATTAATCCAAGACATTTACTTATTCTAGGTCATAAGGGTATTTTGGTCATTTTGATGCTCAGTCCTATTCCATTCATTTCAGAGCTCGAGGATATCCAATCATTCCTAAGCTTGGTGATATTCTTGGGTTATTTTTATTACAGGGGTATTTTTGTCATTTTATAGATCTACGGTATTTCAATCTTTTCCCACCATCCGGTCTTATTATTTAATTCCAATTTATCATCTATTCCAGTCTCTTCGAATAATTCTGATAAAAGAGCACCCTCCGATAAATTGTTCTTCAGGTATTTACTCATATCTTGGATATTTTCGGGTCAAGTGCTTTCTCAGATTTTTACCAACGGAATATCAAGAAATTTTCTGCACTAAGTCATGATCTTAACAATCAAATTCGTACTTAATCGAGTTAAGTACAAGTCCTCAAAGTACTTTCTCATTCAGGGTTAACTTGGATTATTTTACCTCTCAAGGGCATTTTCGTAATTTCTTAACTAGATAATTTCGATATTAGATCTTAACAAAAATAATTATAATTTAAAGATCCTATGGTCAATTGTTTTCCCGAACATTCTCTGATCTTGAAATTATTCCTTAACACACTTCTAGCATCTTGCGCAAACCCTTTTTGGCGTTAAAAACCAATTATCCAAATTTTCTAAACAAAACTATTATTTCTTATGCACATCTGTAATTATATCGGATCAATATGTCTTTTCAGAGTTATTAACCATCTTCCAGGGATAATTCTTATCATCTTACAATATAAGGGTATTTTCGTAATTTTACCCTACCGGAGTATTCTCATAATTTCCCATCCAAGTACCTTTAACATTTAACCTTTGATGATATAAAATATAATTTACAAGTCCATGGCTGATTTCTTTATCACTAATCACAAACTTGTAATTTAATTCTAATAATCTTTCAATCTCTTATATTAAACATTCGTTCTGTATTCAATTACAGAATTTCTACCACATTCATATCGAGTGAATAAATTATTCAACTCCACAAAAGTGACCGACATTATCTTATTCATGCATTTACCAATATCAACATGTTCCATAAAGCATAAAGAGATAGTAAAGTATTACCTCGATTTTCGTGCAATACTGATCGACCATATAAATTCCATTCGAACGCCCTTGATCTTGGAATCATCTTCCAATAATTACTCAAATACATATCAACATAAATTATATAAAAAACTGAGCTTAATTCTGAAAAACAAATCGAATCGGATGATAAATCAGTTAAAAAAAGCTTACCGGGTTCGAATTTGACGAAACGGACTTCGGATTCGGATTTAGGACGTCGAAAGCATAAAATATTACTTTTCGAAAATTTGGAATTTTTGGTCAAAATCAAAGTCAACGGGTTTGACTGGCAATTTCGAGGCCTTCGGATCCGAATTTCGAAAAACGAACTGCGGAATCGAATTTGGAATGTTGAAAAATGTCACGATAGGTATACTCGGTCAAAGTCAAAGGTCGTTTAATGCCCAGTCAAATCCCATAAAAGTTATGGTCAACGCTGGTCAAGGGTCAACGAGTCGGGTCGGGTAAACGGGTCGGGTCGGGTTGGAACAGATCAAACCGGTCAAAACAGTTTCAAAACCGGTCAAATCAGTCATTTTTCTCTTCTCCAAGCGTAGTGGTGGCGCGTGGGGGCTCGTGGGCCCACTTCCGGCAGCCTATAAATCACGGAAAATTTTCTAAAAATTATTTTGAGTGATTTCAAGGTACTTACAAAGCTCGGTTCAAATTTTTGAATGGCGGAGAGCTCAATTTTAGCAAATTGGAAACTTTGACCGCTTTAACTCCTCACGCGCCGTCGTCGACGGAGACCAAGGATAACACTGGCAGACTCGGAACGATGCAAGGAACACGATGGTGCGGGAGGTGTTGTAAACGGATGATCGGATCGTCGTGAATCGACGAAAAACTAATTAAAATCGAGTTATTACCGATGATACTTCCGACTGAAATTAACGACGAACGACGACGATTCATGACGAAAGGTTTGAGGGGTTTTGTTCCTCGGTCGACAATGAACACAATGGTGGTTTCGGTTCATCGATCGGAGGTCGAACGACGAGTAGATCGAAGTTGAAAGTTGGGTCAACGAGAGAGAAAAACTGGGAAAAATAAATTCTGCAGCACGGGGGAGGGGGCTATAAATTCTCTCATAAAAGAAAATGGCTAAATTATGAGTTTAGTCACTGAACTTCATGCACTTCTTAAAATGGGGTGTTACAAGTATTTACAAAACACTCACTACTCATAAGAAAACTCTCTAGTATTGGGAAAAAGAAATGATTTGGGATGATTTTGAAGCTAAATGGGTTAGGGTATTTATAGTTGAAGCTTAGGGACTAATCTTGTAAATACCCTAAAGTGTGTAAGGACTAAAATATAATTAACCCTATTACATTTTTAATAAAAAATTGGTGTTGAAAAATCTCTCCCTTTTGTTGAATTAAGCAGTTTCCCCCACCTTTTGACTTTACAATCTCCCACTTGAAGACTGATTTTAATTTGTCTTCACACATCGATCAATGCAACAATATTTCTGGTCTTGTTACTCTAGCATGTCAACTGAAGCTGAACACAACTTCAGTTTTTCCGTAGTCACCGTCTTTGTCAACATGTCTGCCGGATTTTGAGCTCCAATAATCTTTTCAAGTTTCAAAATCTCATCTTCCAGAAGAGACCGGATAAAATGATATCGCAATTGTAAGTGCTTCCTTCTGAAATGAAAAGATTGATTCTTCGCTAGATGGATAACACTTTGACTATCGCAATACAAGACATTGTTTTCTTGTTTCTTGCCTAACTCTTCCAAGAAACTTTAGAGCCAAACCATCTCCTTGCTGGCTTCCATAACAGCGATATATTCTGCTTCAGTTATAGAGAAAACAACTATCTTCTGTAGTTGAGAAACCCAACTCACTGCGGTACCTCCTAGAGTATAAACATACCCTCTAGTACTTCTTTTGATGTCAACATTTCCGGCTAAGTCAGCATCTACGTAGCCTATTAGTATCGTATCTCCACCTTTGAAACAAAGTGCTTTGTTTATGGTACCCCGCAAATATCTGAGGATCCATTTGACTGCTTCCCAGTGTACCTTGCCCGGATTATTCATGTACCTGCTAACAACTTCCACTGCATGAGCAATATCTGGTCTAGTACAAACCATGTCATACATCATACTTCCAATTGCTGAGGCATATGACACCTTCACCATGTGTGTTCTTCCTCCGTCTTTGGTGACTGTTCTTTGGAGAGTCTAAAATGAACACCTAAAGGTGTACTTACTGGTTTAGCATCTTGCATATTGAACCTGGAGAGTACTTTGTTGATGTACTCAACCTATGATAACATCAAAGTCCCCGACTTTGTGTATCTCTTAATCCTCATCCCAAGAATTTGCTTTGTAGTGCCCGGATCTTTCATTGTAAACTGCTTCGACAATTTTTGCTTCAAGTTTATAATCTCTTGCATGTCTGAGCCTACAACGAGCATGTCATCAACGTACAACAATAAAATAATAAAGCTGCTGTCGAACTTCTTGATGTAGCAACAATGATCTGCTTGGCATCTGGTAAAAACACTACTACTCATGAAGCTATCGAACTTCTTGTACCACTGTCTAGGAGCTTGTTTTAAACCATACAAGCTCTTCTTCAACCTGCATACCAGGTTTTTCTTTCCTGCCTCTATGAAACCTTCTGGCTGCCTCATATAGATTTATTTTTCCAAATCACCACGAGGGAAATCTATCTTTACATCTAACTGCTCAAGATGTAGATTCTCTGCAGCTACAATTTTCAACACCAGTATGATTGTAGACAGTTTCACGATTGAAGAGAAAATTTCATTGTAGTCAATACCTTCTTTTTGCTGAAAACCTTTGACAACCAATCTTGCTTTGTAGCGTTTGCTCCCATTGTGCTCTTCTTTGATCCTGTAAATCCACTTGTTATGAAGCGCTTTCTTGTCTAGTGATAATTCAGCTAATTCCCACGTTTGATTTGACATAAGCGAGTTCATCTTATCTTTCATGGAAGACTCCCACTTGATCGAATCGTCTACCTGCATTGCTTCATCATAGCACTCTGGTTCACCATTGTCAGTCAGCAACAAGTAGTGCAAAGAAGGCGAATAACGCTGGGTCGATTTAGGAATTCTGGAAGAACGTCTTAGTTCTGGTGTGCCTGGTTCTTCTTGAACTGCTTCAGGACTGATTTGAACATCATTTCATAAATCTCCTCAAACTCAGCAAATTTCTTTGTTTTAGCTTCGGTATTGGAGCTACTTGATTCTATGGTTGACATGTCTTTGTACATCACATTCTCATTGAAAATGAAATCTCTACTTCTGATGATCTTTCGATTTTCGTAGTCCCAAAACCAGTAACCGAACTCATCACCACCATAACCAACAAAAACACATTTGTTGGACTTGGCATCAAGTTTACTTCTTTTAGCAGAATTTATGTGTACATAAGAAATACAACCAAACACTATTAAGTATGAAATGTTTGTTTCTTTTCTCCTCCAAACTTCCTTTGGTATTCCACCATCCAAGGGAACTGAGGGCCCACAGTTGATCAGGTAAGTTGCAGTGTTGATAGCTTCAGGCCATAGAAATTTGGGCAAGTCAGCATGTATCCTCATACTTCTGGCACATTCATTCAAAGTTTTGTTCATGCGCTCCGCTATGCCATTATGTTACGGTGTCATCGGAACTGTTGTCTCCATCTTGATCCCATTATTTGCGTAAAAATCTCTGAATCTACTATTTTTATACTCTCCTCCATTGTCAGACCTCAACCGCTTGACTTTCAAACCAGTCTCATTTTCCACCATGGTCTTCCATTTTCTGAAGGTATCAAAGACTTCTGATTTCTTCTTCAGAAAATAAACCCACACCTTCATTGTAGAATCATCGATGAAGGTGACATAATATAGTGAGCCTGCAAGAGATGGAACTAGAGATGATCCCATACATCAGTATGAACAAACTCTAACTTTTCAGACTTGGGTGTCTTGCCAATCTTTGCAAAACTGACTTTCTTTTGTTTGCCAAAGATGCAATCCTCACATAGTCCGAAATCTATATTCTTTAGATCCGGCAGCTTCCCTTTTGATAAAAGTGTCTTTATCTATTTCTCCCTCATTGGCCAAGCCTTTGGTGTCATCGGTTTGATTTTCCATCAGCATCTGCTACTGTAATGATATTCTCTAAATTTGAGGTTACATAGAGAGTATCAGTCTTCTTACCACGAGCAATGACGAGTGCTCTTTTGGTAATCTTCCATTCACAGCCTGAAAAGGTTGTACTATATCCTTCTCCATCAAGCTGTCCTACAGAAATTAAATTTCTTTTGTGGCCAGTAATATGTCTCACTCCTTTCAACGTTCAGGTGGTCTGGTTTGGCAACTTTAATCAAATGTCTCTTTTTCTGACGTTCTTCAAGGTTTCATCATCAACTAGATGAACCTTCTCAAAATAACCACTGACATAGTTATCCATGATTTCTTGGCATGGGGTGGAGTGGAAATATGCCCCTGAATCCAAGATCCATGATTCAATTAGACTATTGATGCTTAGAATCATGGCATCACATGTCTCTTCTGTCATATTTACAGATTCCTGTATGCCGGTATCTTTCTTCGGTGCTCGGCAATCTCTTTTAAAGTGACCATTATTGCCACAATTATAACAATTATAATCTTTCTTTCCCGTTCTTGATTTTCCCATTCTGGATTTGGATCTGCCACGATTTGAATTTTTTTATGAAGTTCTCACTCTAGACTCCGTGTGCAAGGCTGAGAAGGTTGATGCTTCACCCGATTCTCTCCATCAAATTTCTTCGCTCAATACCAGATCTTGAACATCCTCGAATTTCAATTTACTGTTTCCCGATGAGCTGCTAACTGTTGTAACAGTAGCATTCCAACTATCTGGTAGAGATAATAAGAGAATTAAAGCTTGAACTTCATCATCGAATTCAATTTCCACGGAACTCAACTGGGTTGTGATTGTGTTGAATTCATTCAGGTGTTGAGTCACTGATGTACTTTCCGCCATCCGCAATTTGAATAATCGCCTCATCAAGTGAACTTTGTATGAGGCCGATAGCTTCTCATACATACTATAGAGAGATGCCATAAGACCCGCTGTGGTATTTTCCTTTGCTATGTTAAAAGAAACATCGCGGGATAACGTCAATCGGATAACTTCGAGGGCTTGTCTGTCGAGAAGAGTCGAGTCTTCATTCTTCATACCATCTGGTTGTTTTCCTGAGAGAGGTTGATATAGATTTTTCTGGTACATAAAATCTTCAATTTACATCTTCCAAAATCCAAAGTCCGCACCATCGAACTTTTCAATTTTCACATTCCCTTCGTCTGCAACCATCGCTCCCACTCGAATCTGGCTTCGTTTAGATCGTTTCTGACAATTCTTGCGAACCACCGCGTATTAGAACACCTCCGTCGACAAATTCGTATCGCCGACAAAATTTTACTATTTACGAAATTCATTATTCACGTGATTAGTAATGAATAGTAACCTTGCAAAAAAATTGATAAAATTCACAACCAAAAGCTCTGATGACAGTTGTTGGGAAAAAAAACGAGTATGAGTAATTTCCCTATAACCAGATTAGTGAGAATGCAGAATAAAAGAGAAAAATAATACCCGAAATTGATAACGGAGTTCAGCCAATTATACCTACGTCTCCGGACTGCTGCAGATCTTTTACTAAAAAGAGAAAAATTACAAGTATTTACAAAACACTCACTACTCACAAGAAAACTCTCTAGTATTGGGAGAAAGAAATGATTTGGGATGATTTTGAAACTAAATGAGTTAGGATATTTACAGTTGAAGCTTATGGACTAATCTTGTAAATATCCTAAAGTATATAAGGACTAAAATGTAATTAACCCTATTATATTTTTAATAAAAAATCGGTGCCCCTTGTTGAAAAACCTCTCCCTTTTGTTGAATTAGGCGGTGCCCCCACCTTTTGACTTTACACTAATAGCAATTCCTTATCGTTATGAATTTTTTTATAATGAAAATTTGACGACTATTAGAAAACCATATTTGGCGTGCATGCTCAATAAAATAGGCTTGAAATTTGGATGCAGCCGCCGTAGAAAACAGCCATCAAAGTAGCAGCAGAGTCGAATTAACAAAGCCAAGGACGGCTAACTACTGCCAATACTGCATCCAACCCCGTTTTCTCATCTATTTCACCACACCGTAAACCAAACGTGTTTCTATATAAATAAATCGCCTCCTCCTCCCTCAATCAACCCTTAAACTCTTCCTTTGAAGCATCTTCTCCAACGCACATTTGGTATGGACATCACTTCCATGCAAATGGTTTCAACAGCAACAAAGCCGGGGTTCAACCAAAAGCCTTACAATCATAATACCAAGAATAATTACAGGGCCGGTATATCATGCAGGGCCGGTAATTTAGCCATGCAGAGAGGAAAGGCCAATTTTTATGAAGTTCTGTCTCTTGCTTATGCCGAGAACGTGTGCTTATCTGACATAAAAAAAGCTTACCGGAGAATGGTGCTTCGGTATCACCCAGATGTTTGCCCTCCCTCTGCCAAAGAGGAATCCACGAAGCGATTTCTTGAGCTCCAGATGGCTTACGAGACACTTTCGGATCCGGTTTCTCGTGAAATGTATGACTGTGAGCTGGGTTTAGGGTTTATGGAGGAGGAGGAGGATAGAGAATCGAGATTTCCCAGAAATGTTTGGGAAAAACAACTCGACGGATTAAAGAAACGGTCTCTGTTTAGAATGCAGAGGATGAAACAATAGGACCGGCAGAAATCATCCTTGTTTTTATTCAAATCTAAATACATTTGGCATGTTTTATTATTATTATTTATCAATATAATTTTTTTTTAAAGAATCCAACCCTTCTACATTGCACTCACATTTTGTTCAACTACCGTAACTGATGCTCCTATGGTTCAGCTTGAATCACAAAGCCAATAAACCAAATTAAAAAGGCGTAAACTCTCACTTACCCCCCCCCCCAAACCCACTTTGACACATTCTTGTAAGTTGTCACTTTTTTTAATATTAATTTGATATTTGATTTTTCATTAACAAAAATAGATTCCAAATTTTAGATTGATTTATAGATTCAGATTCATTTAAAAATAAATTTTATTTTGTTTTATGTAAAATTAAATAGAGCGATTGATAAAATTCAAATCTTAGTTTTCGTTAAGATAATAACGAGTACTCAACCAATTGAGCTAACATATATTAACAAATTAAGTTTTATTTGATTATATGTATTTATAAATTACATTTCATAACAATGTAGTAATTATATTTTAATTTTTGAATTAATATGAAATCTTTAATAATAATAATAATAATTTATAATAATAATAATAATAATATTTTATAATAATAATAATACATTAAAATAACGATTGAAAAATGATACTACAGGTTAATTCGGTTAACCGATGGAAATAATCAAACATTATTCGGTTCGGTTAATATTTTTTTTAAAAATTCAGTACGATAAACGATTAAAGAAAAAAATTCAGTTAATTCGATCAATGGTAATTCAGTTCGGTCGGCAGCCGTTTTAACCTTTCAAACACCCCTACACATGTTTGATCAAACAAGGATGGAACGATAAACATGGTTAAACATTAGTTATTGAATATTTTAATTGGACCCTTAATCTTTTGTCATTTAATGTTTGATTATGTTAGTACGGACTAATTAACATTGGTGATAAAAAAATTTTTATTTTTTGAAATCTCGAGTTCAAACACTATGATTTTTAAGGGAATGAATGTTGAATATTAAATAATTTAGAGTTTTTTTTTTTTTTGGTAGAAAAGTAAAAGCAAACTTAAGTTATGTCTGGTTCTGGTTCACTGTGTCGTGTTCGATATCATTGCCTTGTTGTAATGCCATTTGTATTTCTGGAGTTGGCCAGTGAAACACTTGTAACCCTAAGGGTTTCTGTTCACATGATTTGGCAATGCCATGTGCAACTTTATTGATCTTGAGAGTTGTATTTTAAACAGAAAGTACCTTATTTTATAAATTTATTTTTAATAATAAGATAAAATAAATTACACATAAAATAAGGGTCAATTTCAAATTCAATAGTTGAAGTTCACTTTCTCTCCTATTTCACTCATTATACTTTAAATCTTTTCAATTTCTTCATTAAACTTAATACATTGCATTTTTTGTCACTCAATCGTTTTCTCACTAATGACGTTATAAATGAGTTTTATATAGATGTAAAATAACGTCGTTTTGGTGAAAATTTTGTTTATTAAAACGGCATCATTTTAACGCCGTTAACTATTTAACGATGGAGTGACAAAAAATCCAATGTATTAAGTTCAGTGAGCAAATTGGAAACTTTTGAAGTTCATTGAGTAAAATAAGAGAGAGTATAAAGTTAAGTGATGAAATTTGTAATTTACCCATAAAATAAAAATTAGATGGAAAGTACTAGGAATTTGCATGGAATGTAGCATTAGGAATAAGATTACCAGGAATGTAACATTACCTGATACATTCCGGGAATGTTACTGTGTTTGATTTGTTTGACATGAATGTAAGATTACAGTGTTTGGTTGAAGGAATATGAGATTACTGAAACGTATATTTTACCAAATTGTCCTTGTTCTATAAGTGTTAACAAGTGGAATTCTAAATATTTAAATGAAAATATTTATATAAAAAATCATCGAAAATATATTACTTTATTATTTTAAAATTATATGTTTTTTAATAAAATTTATATATAAATTTTTTATAAAATTTAAAAGATAAATGGGTAGAATAAAAGAATAAATATATCATGTATTATTGTAATTATAAATAATATTAATTTTTACATTATTTATCTAAAAATATATTAAAATTTTACAACATTTAACTAAATAAGTATATGAAAATTTTAATAGATAAACCATTTTACTCCTACCAAAATGTAAGATGATACTAACTTTTTGACTTTGTGCTTTGCTAGTAGGAAGCCCCATGTCTACTGTGTGATGCATTGCTTATTCCCTATTAAGCTTTCTGTTACTCCTTTCTATGTCAACATCTGCAGGGGTCAAATGGGGGCTTCTACCGAAGGAGGCGAACCGAAGCTTCCGAATGGGACCGAAGCGAAGAAAAACGAGAAGCACGAAGAAACGACTGCTCAGAACACAACGTAAAATTCGGGTGGTTGTTGTCAGGGTGCTAATGGATTCACCTGTTGCATGACTGCTAGCTCAGAACCAAGTGACAAAAAGAGAAATAAAGAACCGAGAGACTTGCCCGAAAAGACCGTGACGTGCGAACTGACAAGCTGGATAGAATCATGGGAGCAGTGTGACGTTCTTACGGCAGCCGCTGTGATCGGAACTGTTCCAACCGTTGCCGTGGCTTATAGCTATTATAGAAGGTCAGGCTGAAGGAATCCTTGTAATCAAACGTTAAATTGTTTGCTTGTGTGTTCTATACCCTCGTTTTCTCATCGCCGAGGCTGTAGTTAATAAAACAATCCTACAAAACACAAACTTCTCTAGGGGATTCATACAAATAGCTGAATAAGAACTCATTGGCAAGCTACAGAGTCTCCTTGCGAAGTTCATATCTTATCTAGTAAAAAGTTAATTCCGTTCAGGTAAGAAATTGACAAAATGATGAAATACAAAGTAAAAGAAAACACGGTTTTCTCATCGCATGCATGTTATAGTTCGAATAAATGGTTCTAAAACATAGCTAAAGTGCAACCCCATCATGATACCAACAAGGAACAACAAATATAAGACGGAGCAAGGCCCTAGTTAGCGGAGATCCATGTACCGATCAAAAAACACGATAAACAAATGAAACAAGGGGAACCTTAAAGATCAGGCAAATGGAATTTAACAGGCTAAAAACTATATGTTTTTTTATAGAAGTTGGAGGTCTCATTAAAAACTCCCTTCGTATTCATTCACATACTAAAAGTATGTTAACGAATAAAACATCGCAACATAACATGATACAAATTAAAAGCAACACCTACAACCGTAAAGACTAAAACAAAACCACAATTGAAGAGACAAGATCAATGAGACTCGTCTTCTTCAGGAGCCCAAGTGTTTGGTTTGAATGAAGGCTCTATCTCATGCACCATGACCTTGAAGAAGTTGTCACCAACCTTCAATTCCACCAACGCATCAATTCTCGAATCAACCTTTGTGAGGACTTGAATTTTTGCCCTATCAAAGGTTGATGGAGAATGACAACTTTTGTCGATAGCTAGTAGTAAACCCCACTTCTTAGCAATGTTCTTGAAAGTATCCCAATTCCATGCGTGAAAAGGAACACCCTCGCAAATTAACCATACTCGACGACACTCCATTACCAAACTTTCTGACCAAGCTTCGACTATGGAGAACCACTCTGCGAGAATCTTTGATTTATCATTCTCCACACTTCTTAATGAAGCATTGTCTTCAAAAATCATTAAAATCACATTACCAGCAGCTCTCATTAAGGTGAAGCCAGTGAGGCCCTTCACTTGCATTTGTCTAGCGAGATGACCAATTTTGACAAAGTCCTTGCACCACCCCACTAGACAATTACTCAACACCTGAAGTTTTTCTTTATCTATAACACCTTCAACTTTATAAAGATTCTTCCTCGAATCATCTTCCAACCCGGACTTGCGAAGAACACTTGTCGAGGACTTCCTCCAATAGGAATGTCGAGGTTTGAATTTAACGAAAGAAACACCAATTTTGCTACCGTCTATACGAGAGCCATTCATATTTGAGATCGCTCTCCTTGCTTCTTCAATTGTAGCATAGCGAACAAACCAAAGCGAACCCCATTCAAATTCCTTTTTTTAGGAATGAAGGCATCCATAACTCGACCGTGTGTACCAAATATATATTCAAGTCTCTTCCAATGGATCTTCTTCGGAAGGTTCTCAATGAATAACGAGACGCATCCATTACTATACCCATTCCTACCGTTTATATGACCTTCATTCTGCCTGTTATGAAATCCGCTTCTTCTCCGTCTCGCTACTTCAGAAGATTTTTTGTTGGAATACCCCTTCTTGATTCCATGGTGATCCACTTCAGCAGCAGAAAGAACGGGTGTTGCCTCCACTAAAGAAAGCTTCTCCATCCTATAATTCCCATCTTGCGAAGGAGACATACCATTGTCATCAATCCTAACCACAGGAGGTTGACAGTGTAATGTTTCTTTAACAACGCATTTTTCCAAGGAATTGGTTGATAGAGGACGTTCACCCGACCTCGCAGAAATTTCTCTTAAGTTTTGCTGATTATGGCGGGAAGGACAGTGCCTGTAGGTAGTGTCGTCGGACTCAACTGTCCAACCAGCCTCCCGGGCCAAGGCTGCCAGAACAGCGTTCATATCAGAACGCACGGGAAGAGAGAAATCACCATATTGCCTCAAACCGGCCAACAAACGTCTGGTGAAAGCACGCCTGTTCCGTTTCAGAAGCTTAGTCCTCTCCTTTTCAATTTCCCTCCCACGATTTTCCTTACCGTAGTAGGAGAAACCATTTCTGCTGTTGCTCCCAGAAGTTTCACCTGCCACTCCTGATGCATCTCTAGTTCGCCTGGGCTGAGACGGGGGTTGGGGCTCCATGGAGAAATCTGGAAATGAACAGAAAGTTTGAGGAAAGGGTTTTTCCTTGCCGAACCAGATTTCTGGAAAATAAAGGATAATATAAAACGATTCTCGACACAGGGTAGGAGGGTTCTGGACGCAAGACGACGCTGATTCTGGTGGAGAAACGATGGTGTGCACAGGCGGCGGAAAGCGGCTAAAAATGGCAGTGGGCTTCTTAAAGATCTGCGTTGATTGAAAGTCTCAAATGCAAATCTAAGGCCAGATTTGATATCACAGATAACCGGCGATCTTCACAGGAAAAAATCGGCGTCAAACGGTGGTCGGAGTGTGGCTGCGGACGGCTGACAGCGGCGGCGTGCGGCGGCTGACAACTGGTACCGGAGAAGAGAATAATAATCAAAAGCGTCTGGGCTCGTGGAAATTTGAAATTTGAAACACCTAGGTTAGAGAGAAGCTGGAGCTTCTCTCACTATCACGTGATTTTGGCCAGTAGATTTCACATCTAAAAACTATATGTTTGATCGCTAATTATGTTTAAACATTAGACTATCCCCCGAGACCAATATAACCACGATATCCTCTTCGGCTCAGTGTTACGAGTTAAGTATTCCTTTATTGTTTTAAACAAGAATGTAATACACTAAATTCTGAAACATCAAAACTTTATCAAACCCTATTTCCTCACCAGTATGCACATGCGGGCTACCGATAATGGCTTATCTTCATAACCAATATTCAGACACATGAAATGATATCAACAGCACATCAAAAATAGCAATATCAATTAACAATCTGAATAGGCAGTATCCTAAACATTTCGATATTAACAGACAACCAATCTCACCAAATTCACTGGTTATTCAATACCTCTTGTTATGCTATGGCATAAAACCCAAACCATCAGAATCTTTGAGACCAGAGAACAAAACAAGAACATACCACATGGTGCAACAGGAAAAACAAGATGGAAATTCATTACTTTGAAAGAGACCGAATAAATCAAGGCGATTTTTATACTTATATTGTTCTGAATTTTAACATGGTCAACTGATTGTAAGAACTGATTGTATGCGTCATTATCAGACAAAAGCTTCCATAACTTATCAACACTAAGAAAATAGGAAAGTAATTAGGATTCGAGAAACATTCTTAGGAGGCGTTTGGTTCACGGATTTTTGCATTCCTGGGGGAATATTTTTTTTCCTGGTTAAGATACCAGCACCCTAAAAACATTTCTAGAGAGAAATGAAAGGTGCATACCGCAAATACTCCATAAGGTAACATCTTAGGATTAGCCACTTTAGAGAAAAGCCATTGTGGTGACAGAGGTATGCTGCTTTTGGAAGTTGGTTTACTATTGAGCACAAACAAAAAATGAGTAAAACATTTGCAAGAAAGGAGTTGCATATGATTTTAAAAAATGCAAAATTTCGACCTAAGGCAAAATTTATTACATCTGGTGTCATCCAAACCCCGTGAGTCCTTTCTCCTCTAAGTTCCCATCCCAACCTTCACTTAACAATAACAGAAACTAAGATAACACGGAGATGAAAATGGTAGAAACTGTCTATCCTCATGTTTCAAGTGTGTTTTCATGGAGTCCCTACAATATCAAATGCTTTGCGACTGAACTATGAATAATCTTACCACATAATTAAAGGAAAGCATATCTTACTAAAATTTGCCAATAACTATGAGAAGCAACTAAAGTGATTCTTTTCCATGAAGAATGCCAACTTTTCTCCAACCTCTAGTGCATTTGAAATGAAAGATTCTAACCGATACAATTCTACATAGAAGCAATCATGAAATTCTTTCCCCTTCTTTTACTGAGAAAATCATTTAGTTAATTAATTATAAAAAATAGATCTTAGGTGACTCATTAACGAAATCAGAAATCTACAATTAATAAATTAAACTACCAAAATTCAAATGAAGAAAAATTTTGGAAAAATAAAATAAAATTTCACATAGATGTGCTATTGAATTGAAATGGTACACCAATACGATCTGAATACGCATATTGTAAAATTGAGAGGATAAATAATGGAAAAATGAAAACTTAAATGGAAAAAATAAAAATACCTGTGGAGGAGTGGTCAGGGCCGATTTTAGAGGGTAAGAGATCATCAGGTAGATCAAATTTTCCGTCAGCCATTAAAGATATTGAAAATTGGTATAAATCTAAAGGGCGGAGATTGCAGCGGGTAATCGGCGGTGTTTAAGGTTGTGTAAAACGACGACGCACAGAGAGATCAGACGGCTCAATAGCTCGAGACAGTGTGAGAGTGATAGTGAGAGTGAGAGAGGGAGAAATGTTCTGCTGTTAAGGGAAAATGGAGATTGCTTTAATAGAAACGCATGAACCAGACCCCCACCTTTTGTCCTTTTAAAAGAGTGATGACTCCAGCAGCTTCAGCAGGTGAAACAGGTGAGGGTGAATGCGACCACTCTGCAGGCCTCTGTTAGTTGAAGCTATTAGAAGCATTGTTAATCAAAGTCACGAGCTGGGAAGAATTAGGGGAGCCAACTACCGAAGGAGGATACCAAGAGTGTGAAGAACCGTCTCGCGGATGCGGTTGAGTTTGTTGCTCATGTGAATTCTTGCAACACAGTGAGACCAATATATGCATATCAGAAAATGGAAACCAAGTAACATTACTGGGAAAATAAAAGAAAGGGAGTGGAGAAGAAATCTTATTAGGAGAAATCGGTATGAGAAAATAAAAAAAATTCTTCATAGAGGCAAGCTCACGGGGAGAAGAAGATAGGAAAGGATATTTTAGCCGTTAAACACGGGAATAAAAAAATACCTAAGTCAAACATAACAATAATATTTCCAGTAATACATACTCAAACAAATATTGTTGGTATTAAGCTTTTACCCTCATTTGGGAATGTAATTCATCTAAAATTGGGTATCTTAACTAGGAAAAAATATTCCCCCCAAGAATGCAAAAATTCGTGAACCAAACGCCCCTAAGGCCCCTTTTGGTTCAAGGAATGTTATATTACCGGGGGAATAGAATCATCATTCCCACGTTTGGTTGGCCGGTAATCTCATTCCCGGTAATCTTTTATTATCAACAGTGAATTTTTTGGGGTATATTACCTGGAATGTGATTACCCATTCCCTTAGGTATTGTTGGATTAACGGCGTTTTGGACTAAAATACCCTTAAATTTTTTTTCAAAAATATCATTATTATGTCGTTAAATAATAAAAATTCTACGAAAGTTAAATTATAAATTTATCCTTAAACTATTTTAGACTTACAAAAAATATATAATTGAAATTTTATATGAAGTTCAGGGGTTAAAATAAAATTTTACCATTTCATTAAACTTATTTATCTTTTCAATTTTACAAAAAAATATATAAATTTTATGAATTTAAATTTTTTAAAGAAAATATATAAATTAATTATAGTAATATTAAATTAGAATTCAAATTGTTAAAAACAAATATATAATAAGGATAATTTGGTCAAATATACATTCTAATAATTTTTTATTCCTTTAATCAGGCACGGTAATCTTACATTCCTGTTAAATCAACCAAACACAAAATATAATATTCCCAGTAATATTATTCTCTGATAATCTTTTATTCTCACTGGTAATCTTACATTCTGTGAACCACGAGAGTTGAGAATTTAAAATGATTTAAGATTAATACGTGGTGGACTGGTGGTTGTGGGGATAAGAGAGAGTGGCCGGCAAAAATGAAAAGAAAGGCTCCTCTCTCCTTAAGCGAAAAGTCATCTTTGTTTGGTGCTGCAGCTTTCCGTTGTTTCTAAACAAATAAATTGCAGCACTACCACTTCTTTGTTGTTTTGGTGGGTGAGCCTTTGATCTCAAAGGAACAAAAATCTAACTCTAAAATTTAATATTTTTTATGTCTCCCTTTGATTTGGATTACAAAAGTACTGATTTAAATATGGATCCAGCAATTTGGTGTTAGCAATATATTACAATAATGACTTATTTGATATGCAAATAGATTTATTAATTCAATCTTCCAATATTTTTATCTCAAAATAAAATAAAAGACGTCTTTCGGGTTAAAGTATTTGTATCTCAAAATATTAGTGGAACAAAATTAACACACTGATACATGCACAACTTATCCAATCTAATTTGATGTGATAATTTCTAGATTTTTCAAGTCACAAAAATGGTCATTATCATAATCTTTCAACAAAAAGCTCCATCTGATGCTATTAAAGATCCAAAGTTCAACGTGAAAGTTGCAAAATCTTAAATAAAAAAAAAAAGTGAATCACTTGATAAATCATTATTATGTATTCTCCTCTCTATAAAAACAAAAGGAAACCATGGAGGAGGTAGTAAACATGACGATGAATTCTACAAGTTCGGTCTTCCGTGAAGGCAAAGAATCAAGAGTGCAATGCATCTTTACTCGTCGAACTCTGCTAAAATTCAGATTCATGAGACCATAAAGATACCAACATGGTGTTTTGCTTTTGGTGAAAAGGCAGGTAAAGATTCTTGAAATGAGAATAAGGGACCCAAAAGAATGAAATAGACCATAAAAGGGCAACAACGGAGTTCGCTTGCATCAGATGCTCATTGCTGGAATACCAAACATGACATAAAGCTAATTAGAGCTCAATTGAGATGAGATCAACTTCATCGATAACCACCAAGGATAACAAGAAATGCCGACCATAAGAGCATGTTATATTTCGTACTTAAATAAAATAACATTTTTCTTAGAAATCTCAGAATTAGAAGGAAGTGGATAGTTGAGAAGTTTTCAGAATTGCTAAAGAATATGCATACCAAACTTTCTACTTCTAAACCCCTTTATTTTAGTACTTGTAGATCCACCGGGTACAAATGTTCTTCACCATGTCTAGCAGCTACCAACTACTTGTTTTGTGGACATGTATGTGTTACATCCATGTGGTTCGCATGTCACAGAAATTTTGTTAGATCATGGCTGCAGGTATAGAGTTAGTAAAGGAATTCTTTCCTTAGCCTTTCCCTAGAGTTCACAGGTACATCTCATCAGGACCGGCCCTGGGCATAGGCCAGGGGGCGATCGCCTAGGGCCCCAAATTTGGAGGGGCCCATTTTTAAAATTATTTTTAAATTTAATAATTAAAAATATTTTTAAATATATTGTTTATTTTAAATACTTAAAAATATGGTAATTTAGTGGGCTCCAATAATTAAAAAATATTTTTAAACATCATTTTTTATTTAAAAAACTCGAAAATATAGTAATTTAGTGGGACCCTATTTTAATTATGGAGAAATCTAGGTATGGACCCCACTTGTCTTCTTGTCATCACCTTCTGGCCTAGGACCCTTAAAATGTCAGGACCGGGCCTGCACTTGACCAGAGATGCTTTTGCATCTCATGTGTCATTTTCCTCAACTCACGTACCCCCAAATTCTATTAAAAACTTATAGCGGCACAAAACCTACTACCATATGTTATTTTATTTTTTCAATTTTATTTAGAATTTAGATGTATAGAAAGATGGCAAGGATTATAAGTTATCTTTTAAGTTACTTTAGGCTAGTATTATAAGTCATTAAAGCTTTGCTTGTTAACCTAATATAAATAAGCTGAAAATTAATGCCAGCTTATTCTTTTAATTAATAGATTTCACACACAAGGGGATGGTATAACCCTATGATCTTCAAAGGTTCCTTCTTTCTTACCTGTTTTGAGCTCTAATTTTATTTACTTGCTGTTGTTTTATCCCCAAACCACATTTATCATGATTGTCTTTTAACACAGGGTGTGCTAAAGCTGTCTCATTGATAGCATTCATGCTGTTAGTAGGTATATGTATGGCAACTGTGCTCAATCTGCAATGAGAAACCTCCCATGCAAGTTTTTTTTTTCCCTCACACCTTTTTACAAGATTTGATTCCCGTTCCTACTTCTCACTCTTTGCTCTCTACTCCCCACTTTTATTGTCCTACTTTCTCACTCAACATTTACAATTCTAGGGTAATTGGATTTGGACAATTAGAAACCTTATAGTTGATGGTTAACCAGTTATATTTAATGCTAAAGAAATTCACTTATAGGTTGGATGTTTATAGAAATCAACATAGGTATGCAGTCTACTTAGCAACCATGAAACTAAATGAACAGAGTCAAATCAGATGTTGCAGTTCATCCAGCGAATTAGTACAATTTGGTTCTATCCACATAGACATTAGAAGTCTGTTTCAATAGAATTCGTTTGAAATCTAATGATTTTCTAGTTTGCATCTAACAAACTGCAATTTCAAAAAATACTTTGGGTAAAGAACACCACTAAATAAACCACCTCAACCAGCATAACACCATAATCCATTTGAAATATAATAATTTGCATCTAACAAACCACAATTCCAGAGTACTTTACCAAAGAACGCCACTAAATAAACAACCTCCACCAGCATAACATCGTAGGACACGCAAGAAAACACAAAATCTGCATAAATGATGAGCTAGAAATACTAAAATAGAAGAAATACCTAGAAACAAATTTAAAAAGCCAAACGGAGCATGGAATTTGTTAATAATAAGTAACCAATTATCCAAAAGAAATGCCTAGAAAATTCAAAATTACATATTTCTCATCTTTTATATTTTTCTTCCTTTTGATGCTAAGAATTTTCAATAATCATAAATCATGCTACGTAAAGTTTGAAAAATGAGTTATGACCTAACAAGGTTTATAAAAAAAAAAAAAAGTAAGCTACATAAATGATCATAATATTTTATTCAGAACATTGAAGTATGAGTAATTTTTTATTCAGCCTTGAAAATTTTAAAGTAACGAAACGATCACTAATAGTATCATTTATATTAAATCGGTCACTTGCTTGTTAACCGTGGTTATCCAAATAAACAAAAATTGATGTGGCGCATTAAGTTGGTTTACTTAACATTGTTTAGCCTCGTGGGACAAGAGTTGACCAACCCTTGACTCCAATAAAAAAGAAACCTCTTTAAAGAAGAGACGCAATCCGTAAATAAACGATGCTTGGTACTATTTTCATCTAATTATTTCAGTCAATCGGAACGTGGCCTGAGATTCTATTATCTGCAATACTAGAATTACAAAATTTTATCTACCCCTTAAGTAGTAATACGCCCTCAACGGAACCACTCTTTCATTAATAATTTATCCAAAATTTCCATATGTATTTTAAACTCCTTTTTTCTTAACCCCACATCCTTCAATCTTTTAAAGATCATCGTTGTTCCTTACTTCAACATCACCCTGTACGATGTTCCGACGCTGTTTTCCCCCAACACTTCAATTGCAGCCCTTTAAGTCCTCCGAATAGAAACGACAAATCCTACTTTTGAAAAACACCAGCTTGTTCCTTTCTTATTGCCTCGACCTTCTAGTTACGTGAAGACGACAATCGCGCATCCACGAGTTAAACCGCTCTTCTGTGACCAACTTTTGTCGCTTTTCGAACTGACGTTTCTGTTTGTGGAGGCAAAGAAAATAAGGTACGTACCCAAGACAATAGCAACAATGGGCGAGTGGAGATCCTGAACCAAAGTTCAAATCCTCTTCCTAGCACTCAAAGCAATATAAATTTTCTTTGACAAGTGTCATCATTGTATTGGTCAATATAAAATATTAAATTTTTAACGATTGATGATCAAAATAATAATAATAAAAAGATAATATGAGCGATGTTTTTACTCAAAAAAAAAAGATAATAGCAGTGGTGTTTTTACTTAAAAAATTAATTTAGTGACCAAAATGAAGAAGAGAAAAAGATAGATAATTTACAATGTAATTTGTCCTATTATATATATCACGTGCTATATATGATATATGTATATTTAATAAGAAGATATATGATATGCTACATAATCATTAATCGAAATTTATACATTATTTTCCATATTAAACAAATGCCCTATGGGATTGAACCTAGGGATGGCAAAAAAACCTGAACTCGATGGAGAAAATCGAAAATCAAATTAAACGGGGACGGAAAAAAATCGTTTATGCTAAACGGGGACGGAGAAAAACCATTTATGTTAAAAGGGGACGGGGACAAGTACAGGTTTAGTAATCCCTGCCCCAATTACCAGGCATGATAAATATTAAAAATAATTATTATTATTATATATATATATATATATAATATTAATAAATTTAAATTAAATTAAAAAATATATATAATATTTATATATTTAATTTAAATATATATACATGGTCCGATACCCGTTTAAATAACTGTTTATGTTAAACGGAGATACATGTTTCCCCGTAGACCCGATGAAGATCCCCGTTTAAATATCCGCGATTTTTAAGTGGGGACGAATTTTTTAAATGAGGACGGAAACGGAGACCAATATCTGACCCGAACCCGACCCGTTGCCATCCTAATTGAACCATTCCATCATTATCAATTTGGAAGGAAACGATACTTCATTTGGACCATTCCAAAAGTATCTGACCTTTGACTTTTTAATCATTTTACTCAAACGCTTCCAATTAAACGCGGTTTTGAGCACAAATACATTCATCTAATTCTCTACTCTATCCTTCTTTTGAACAGCACGCAATTGCATTATAATTTCCTTTAATATATTATGATCTCAAAAGGTCAAACAAAAAACACAACACCAAAAAGTCAAGGAAGACAAACTCGGGCACTTTCTACAATATTTTTTGTTTAATTGCAAGTTGGGTACTACTCGGTTCCTTCGTTTAAACTTCACTTCGAAAATGTCAGATCTCAAATGTTGAATCCCTCCTTTCGCTGCATTTTCTGTATGTTTTTTTAATACATTAAAAGAACACATGCACAGTCAACAGGATTCATATATAAAAAGGCACACACACCATCGCTGTAAGGCAGTAAGCAAGCTTGATTTTAGAAACTAACCACCACCCAATTTTCCATAGGACTCGGTTGATTCAATTCTTTTCTTTCCCCTTCAGTTCTTGATTATTCAAATCAAAGTTACTTAGCGACATGGTTTCTGCTTCAAAATGCAGAAGCCAAGCAATCGTGCTTCTGTTTTTAACAGTGATTATAGCTGTGTTAAATAGCTGCAGTGTGGAGGCCAGAATTCGACGGTATAAATGGGAAGTGAAGAACGAATACAAGGCCCCTGATTGCTTCAGGAAAACGGTGATAACCATCAATGCTCAAACCCCAGGTCCTACAATCAGGGCGCAGCAACATGATACCATCATCGTTGAAGTCACTAACAATTTGTTTACAGAGAATCTTGCTATTCACTGGCATGGAATTCGACAGGTTTGTTTATTTACTATAATCTTCATATTACCCAATTCACCTCGACATTTCTAAAACCTCTGTTTCTTGATTGTTTACAGATTGGAACACCCTGGTTTGATGGTGTCAACACATATTTTCGTCCTACTAAGATTCAAACTCCTAAAAATAGGATAAAATTTTACTAGGATTCAAACTCCTAAAAATAGGATAGAGTTCTACTAAGATTTAAATTCCTAAAGATAGGATCCACAATCATTATAAATAACCATTGTAACTCACCATTGTAACACAGGATTTACACACAAAACATAGAGGAAAGCAGGAGAATATATAAAGGCAAAACTATTGTAAAGGATTCGAAAAGGAAATAAAAGGTAGTATTTTCTTTTTTCTTTCTTTTGCATGTGCACGTTATTTTTCTCTTGAGATTTGGTTCGAATAACCCAAAACGTGGGTTGCGCCGATGACCAAAATGGGTGGGGTTTCGAAGTTTCGAACCTAAACCTATCCCGAAGCTTATTTTTAAAAAACCGGTTTGATTTTCGGTTAAAGGAGGGGGAGAATTTTTTAAAAATCTATATTAGTCCCTTTATTTATTATATGGATATTTTATTCATTTATTTTATTATTCATGTTATTATTATTATATATATATATATATTAAATTATTTTCATTATTTTTTACTATATTTTATTATTATTAATATATATTTCTTTTATTTTACTTATAAGTCTAATATTACTATATATATTGTAATTATCTTTATCTAGTCGTATATTTTTTTATACTTTAATAGTTTATTTATATACCTATTATTAAATATATATATCTTAATTATTTTTATTGATTATTATTTATTTATGTAATATATCTTATAACTTTATAACTTTATATTATTTTTTATTATTTTCGCTTTTTATTCATTATTATTATATTTTTTTAATACTTTGATATATATATATATTTATATTTTTTTCCTTTTTCAAATATTACTATATATATTATTACTTTACTATTTTTTTTCTTATCTTACTTATTTATTTATTTATTTTATTTTTCCCTTGTATCTATGTTTTCTTTACCTTGTTTATCTAACACATTTCTTGATTTTTTTTAAAGGATATTTTTAAATCAATCAAGGGTAAGTAATTAGGATCGAAACTTTACCTTTTAATTTAACTTGTTATTTTTCTTAATTAAGACAACTGGAAATTACGTAGTACCGAAAGGGCGGTTCAAGGGTTAATCCTTCCTTGACCGTAACCGACTCCCGAGCCCGACATATTTCTGGTAAGACGCAGATCAGGTAAGAAATAGGGTATCCGATTAACCCATTTATTTTTAAATAAATGATCGGTGGCGACTTCAATCCACATTTTTCTAAGTCGAAGCCCAATTCCGGGGCCCAACTGAAAGACGGTTGCGACAGCTTGGCGACTCTGCTGGGGACACAGGTAAGTGAGTCAGGCTAAGGTAATTTCCAGTTATCTTTTTAATGAAAAGGGTAAGTTTAAATTTTAAGGTAACATTTCGATCCTTATTACTTACTTTTGATTATATTTTCGAGTAAATAGTTGTACTGACCGTTTTTTAATGATTTCAGCCCTTAAAGATTTTTCATCCAAAGGCTCTATACCTGAGCTCCGAACCCGTTTAAGTGGGGGTGAAAGCGACGCCTTCGTGTGAATTTATTCATCGTATGGGCCTAGCAAGTAACCTTCGGGATTCATATACCTTATGCCTTCGTGTGAATTTATTCTCCGTATGGGCATAAGGGAATGTGTCCTCTCGAGTTTAACTTAGTCCACACAAGCCTGTGATGGGTTTAGGACTAAAGGTCTGGTAGGACCAAGGGGGCACCAGCAAGGAGAACTCGAGTACCGTTTTTAGAACCTAACCCAGGAGACTATGGAGAAATTAAGCCTACCCCGAAACCACATTCCAAAACCTATGACATTTTTTTTAACCTTGTTGTTTTTGTGTATTTTACTTATTTATTTTTATATTATTATTTTACTAACCTTTTTGCCTTTGTGTTTGTTTTATAGCATTTTGCATCATAACAAGAGGTTACTGATCCCTGAAAAGGTGTTTATCACACAAAATAATCTGAATTAATGGGAAAAGGTGTTGTAATACAAGAGACTAAGAACCCCGAGGTATGACTATGGTCCTAGAAGACTCAGAAAGAAAAGGGAGACAACCTTCAAGAAAGCTATGTGTCAGAGCTGGTTAGCTACACATCTATCAGCCTAAAACAGAATAATGTGCAGGAGCTTCGAGATATCTGGGACAGTTGGAAGAATGATCGGAAACAGAAGTTCAGCCAACAGTACGGTGACATTGCACTTTTACTTCACGTTAGGATTGATGAGCCCTTGATTAGAGCCATGGTCCAATTCTGGAACCCGGGATACAGTTGTTTCACTTTTAACTGGGAGGACATGGTGCTTACTATCGAAGAATACACCACACTGCTACACTGTGAAAACATCAAACTAGGGCGAGTCTACGTTAAGCACACCAAAAGTCAGCCTTTCAAGAGTACACTGGCCAGAGTCGCGGGAGTAGACGAGAAATGGGTAATTGATCAGACTCAGCGCAGAGGCAGCGGGGAAGGAATTGAATGGATCCACATAAGGCAACTAATGAAGAACCACCCTGATGAGTGGAAAACTATAGACCTTTTCGCACTAGGTCTGTACGGTTTGATTATTTTTCCGAAGGCTTTGGGGTGCATTGACGCAGCCGTGGTGGAATTATTTGAACAACTACTGAAACAAGTCAACCCAGCACCATCCATCTTAGCAGAAACCTTTCGTTCTCTTAATCATTGCAGAAGAGTTGGTGGAGGAAGATTCATTGGGTGTGTTCAGCTCCTTCAAGTATGGATTCACAGCCACTTCTAGAAGACCAAAGGGGTTTCCTACCGTCGATTTAGCACTACCTATTCACCTTTGGGAGAGTTCATCACCATGAAATGGCATGAGGGTGCTTCAAAAGAGAAGTGGATGAAAGTCTCCACTCATCTTCAGGACTGAGATATTACCTGGAGAGCCCCCTGGTTATTCCTCAGTGATGTTCTTTTCCGGTGTGAGGGCTCTGACACGATGACCTTGCTAGGACTTTGGGGTGCAGTTGGGTATGCTCCATTGTTAGCACTGAGACAGTATGGGGCTCGTCAGTTTGTCCCAGCAACACGCGGGCTATCTGGATCAGAGTTTGGGTATCACGGTAACAGCTATAAAAAGATGATCAAGGAAGCAGCCGATTCTTGGAAGAAAATATTTTGAATGGACATTGTAGCTGCCAAGAACATGCTTACCCCGGATTATGTGGAATGTCGAAGATTGAGGAAAAATGACAATATTCCGGTGCCATACTGTGAGGACACCCGAACTATGGAAGAACATCTCAGGCGTGTCCCTTCTGAACTCGAGATTGCCAAGACAGAGTTTGAAGCTGTGAATAATGAGCTGAGGCAGAGGATAAAAGAACTTGAGGCTGAGCACTATCAGTGGAAGCTGGATGCCGATTCTCAGAAAGATAAAGCAGACAAACTGTAAAAGGAACAGAAAAGAGTCTGTTTCGATCTCGAAGACTTAAGAAAGGGGTATCAAGATGCTATCAAAGATAACTCCAAGTTGAAAATGTCCTCCGAGTACTGGAAAGGCGAAGCTCACAACCTGAAAAGAAAGTTTGAGGGGCCTAATGAGAGAACCTGGAAGGAAAAGATGAAGATTGCTCAGAGGCGCTTAGCAGACAGTCAACATCAAAACCAACGCTTGAGAATCCAGATGACTGATCTGGAGAAACAGTATGAGAGAGATGTCAAAACAATAGGTGAGTTAGAAGCTATTATAGATGGATTCAAAAAGCAAGCAGCTGAGCTTCAGATAGTGCCCTTTGATGGAGGTCTACAGTGGCGTTTTCGTTGGGAGCAAGCACAACAAAGGGTGAATGCCAAAGACGCAGCCATCCGAGACTTCCTAGATCAAGTACAGAAGGCAGCCCGTCATCTTCATGGCCTGGCAAGGGAAGCCGGAGTGGTTCGACAAGGTATTCAACCAGTAACAGATGAAGGTAGAAGACTTGTCAATCTACTAGAAGTTATTCGGGGTTTAGAGGATTTAATCCGAGTGTACCTTTGATTGTTTTTATGTCTCTTACAAGATAAGATATTTTTGTCTGAATAAAGATTATTTATAATAATGAACACTTTTTCTGGATCAGTGCCTCTAAGCTGCATACATCATGCATTGCATATTTTACATTCTATATCTCATGTTTATTTCTATATTTTCCATGTTTTTACATTCGTATTAACAAACAGAACATGTCTCAGAAAGCGAAAGAGAAAACACCAAGTTTACCACTACAGACATTAAATACGCATCATCCGCATAATACCCGAGCAAAGAAAAGACAAATGGAGGCTAGAATGGAAAAACTCGAGGAGAACATGGCAAGACTACAAAAAAAACTGGAAGATAAGATGGCTCAAAACAGTCAGAGCACTCTGGAATCCATCAAGAAAAACCAGGAATCCTTGGTCGACCAAATAGTGGCCAAGTTATCATGTTTACAGAAAGTTAGTGCAGAAGGGGGAAGTCCCTTCGAAGGGGTAACCATGTCACCAACCTCACAGGTGATTATGTCACCCGAGATCTTACCCAGACCACAAGAAAATTCTTCTGCTGTCAAAGGAAAAGCACCATCTGCTGTAAAGGTGCACACTTCCAAAACTAATCCTGATAATCATCCGGATGATTACAGTATCCCGGATTTTAATGAAGATGACAAAGCGAAAAAGATGGAAGAGAAGATCAGGATGATAGAAGATCGAATGAAGATAGTCCAAGGGGACTATGATTATTATGGAGTGGACGCAAGGGAGCTAAGCCTGGTTCCAGATTTGGTGCTTCCACCAAAGTTTAAAGCTCCTGAGTTTGAGAAGTTCGATGGGAACAGCTGCCCATATCACTATGTTCTGTCGGAAGATGATAGGATATGGAGGGAATGATCAACTCCTAATCCACTGCTTTCAAGAGAGCCTATCTGGTTCAGCTATCCGCTGGTATAATCAGCTTAGCCAAACTCACATCAAGACATGGAAAGACTTAGCCAAGTCTTTCCTAGAACAATATAAGCATATCAATGATATGAGACCAGACCGGGTTATGCTGCAAAGCCTGGAAAAGAAGCATAATGAGAGTTTCCGACAATATGCGCAACGATGGAGGGATTTGTCTGTGCAGGTTCATCCACCCCTGGATGAAAAAGAAACTAGAAAGTTGTTCGTATAAACCCTAAAGGCACCCTACTTCAAACACCTAGTGGCAATTACATCGGGAACTTTCTCAGATCTAGTTATGTCTGGTGAGATGATCGAGCTAGCTATAAAACAAGGAAAAATTGAGGGAGATATCAACAATGTCAATACCTACAACGCCAACAAAGGTGTTACGGTCTCAAGTCCAAAAACTATTGCAGTTGTACCGTCTAGTACTTCTAAACAAACTCAGAGAAGACCAATGAAAGAAAAGATTTGCATCAGTCCAATCCCAATGACATATGAGGAGTTACTCCCAACGCTAGTTGAGAAAAATCTTGTGACTCTAGTTCAATCCAAACCTAGAGAGATCCCATATCCTGAAGGTCATGATATTAACGCCGTATGCAGCTATCATATTGGGAGCTCAGGGCACACCACTGAGAATTGTGGGGCATTGAAAGTAAGGTCCAAGATCTGATCGATTCAGGGGCATTCACTTTCAATTTGTAATGGGGCATTCTGATCGAGAGTCATATGGGGCATCCATTAGGAATTTTGTTGCATTATCAAGTATATCATCTTGTTTGAACTTGTTTTTCTTTCATACTTCTTATGCGTGAACATTTTTAAGTCACTTGACGTTTAAACATTTTAAATAAAATGCTTCCTTCTTATGAGATGAGCAAATTTTAATCTTGAATTCCTTGAATATCACCTCAATTAAAAACTGTTTAATAATTGAGGTTGTAAATCTTTGACAAATGATAAGATTGAACCCTGCAAAACAAAGACCCATTGGTCCTAATTTAAAATATACATCAGACTACATATTTTTCTCTTACCGAGCTAAGTTTTCTCTTCTCATGAAGAGTCCATCCAAGGTTTGGTATTCAGACACGTATTAAGAGCGAATAGAATAGGGCAACTAGCACATGAGATTGCAAAACTAATTGGTTTATACCCTTGTTTATGATGTTCAGGGATGATAATGATCTTCACAGATGGAATAGTCGAGTAAGCAAATCTAGTTTAGGTCAGTTGTTTGGAAATTGAACTCTAAAGATGAGATCCCTTGACTTTCAAAACACCTAGACTATAACAGGTTCTTCTTGACAATCTTAAGAAATTAATCCGTAAAGCTGAGCTATTCCACTAAGGCAATTGGTTATAGAGGAAACTCGAAAGCCCTGGCTTATGAATATATTATGTTCAAACTATGACACTGCTCGGACACTTGGCAATTCGGTGTTTGCTCCACTGCTTTTGTCAGGCCAAAGACTTGTGATGAGATGAACCCTTCAGTGATTTGTCCCTCTAAAGCTGAGCTATTCCACTAAGGCAATTGGTTAGAGGAAACTCGAAAGCCCTGGCTTTATGAATAGATTATGTTCAAACTATGACACTGCTCGGACACTTGGCAATTCGGTGTTTGCTCCACTGCTTTTGTCAGGCCAAAGACTTTGTGATGAGACGAACCCTTCAGTGATTTGTCCCTCTAAAGCTGAGCTATTCCACTAAGGCAATTGGTTATAGAGGAAACTCGAAAGCCCTAGCTTTATGAATAGATTACATTCAAATCATGACATTGCTCGGACACTTAGCAATTCGGTGTTTGCTCCACTGCTTTTGTCAGGTCAAAGACTTTGTGATGAGATGAACCCTTCAGTTAAACCTGATAAAAGTGATTATAAGTTGTCCCTCTAAAGCAATTGGTTGAACGCCCCGACTTTATGGATTCGGCTAGCCAGATAATGGCAAAATAAATCAAATTCATCTAAAAAGAAATTTTCGGTAATAATAGACTAAGGGAGTTGAGAAACACCTGTTATAGTCAAATTCACACAAGCACTCAAGAATTTCATTTTTTAGACCGATATTTCTGCACTACCTTTGTTAGAAGAGCTTACGAAACTTGAACAAATGGAAGATTTCAGAGAACTGAAACAGAAGTGTTCTGAAAGGTCTAGTCATTGATTATGCTAGTTGTGTCATTTTATTCGCCTCCGATCAAAATACCAAATCAAGAAAGAGGGGCATACCATGATCTTCACGATAACCAAATCGATGAAACAAACCCACCTCCAGACCAACTTTTCGATCTTGATATTTGTCAAAGATTTGCAGCTATCAAAGATTAAAATAGTGTTTTATTCTTTTGATATCCAATGAACTCATGTTTTATGATTTGCTTCAATTGTGAAACCTAGAAAGAGGTAACTTTTTCAAAAGTTCTTTTTGATATTTTTCAAAATTTTGAAAATTCGAAAGAAGTAAAGCATTTTCAAACAAGATAAGTTCTCTAGAAGCATATCTTGGAATTCAACAAATATCGCTCTGAAGCTCAAGATCGAAACAGAGGCAAAGGAAACCATCTTTGGGGCAAAATTTGATAAGGGAAGGAAAATTGTCTTGAGGTCTGCAAGAGTACACCCTGGTGGAAATGAAGACAAATTAAGTCAGAATGAAGACTGCACATGCATCCATTCCCCTCTCATCTCAACATATACATCAATACGTACATACATGACGCATGAAATTTGCATCTTTGAATTCATCATCATGAGCAATAAAAACCTTGATTTTTCCTCCCTTGAGGGCAAATTCAACAGCAAATAAATTTCATTTGGGCATACATCAAGCATACATCATCAGGATAGTTACATCCATATACATTTTACAGATCTTTCAGGAGAATATGAGATTAAAAGACAACTCGACAGATTGAAAGATCGACATTCATCTCCAGATTCAACATTTCCAATATAAACTTTGTCTCACTTAAGACAGTCTCATTTAATGCAGATGATTATCTCACTCAAATTTGTTTTTCTTAAAACATATTTTGTCTCACTTGAGACTGTTTTTCTCGAAAGAAGATTTATTTCACTCAAGATTGTTTTTCTTAAAACAAGATTTGTCTCGCTTGAGACCGTTTTCACTCGAAAGAAGGCATTTCATTTCACTCAAGGCTGTTTTTTTAAGAAGATTTTATCTTGCTTGAGATAGTTTCCCTCGAAACAGAAAATTTTGTCTCCCTTGAGACAGTTTCTCTTGAAAACATTTCCCTTGAAATTAATTTTTTCTCTCCTGAGATAGTTTCCCTCGAAACAGAAAATTGTGTCTCCCTTGAGACAGTTTCTCTTGAAACATAAACATTGAAAACATTTCCCTTGAAATGATTTTTTTTTCTCTCTTGAGATAGTTTCCCTCGAAACAGAAAATTTTGTCTCCCTTGAGACAGTTTCTCTTGAAACATAAACATTGAAAACATTTCCCTTGAAATGAATTTTATCTCGCTTGAGATAGTTTCCCTTGAAACGAATTTTGTCTCCCTTGAGACAGTTTCTCTCCAAACATAAACTTTGAAAACAATTTAACGAAATCTTTGAATATGTTTTCCTTCAAACAAATTTTGTCTCCATTGAGACAGTTTCTCTTGAAACGACACAATTTGCTCGAGAATAGATTTCAACTTCACGACGAAGGATGTCTAGCTCGAAGCCAAACATCCGCGATTTCAACTCCACGACGGAGGATATCGTGACACTCGAGACAACACAAGTTCAACTTCACAACGAAGGGACGGCTGGTTGTCAACAAACAACTTCTCAATTTCAGAGCCAATTTCAACTTCACAACGAAGGATATTGGACTCCAGACAACGCAAGTTCAACTTCACGACGAAGGGACCGCTGCTTGTCAACAACAACGTCTCAATTTCAGAGCCAATTTCAACTTCACAACGAAGGATATTGGACTTCAGACAACGCAAGTTCAACTTCACGACGAAGGGACCGCTGCTTGTCAACAACAACTTCCCAATCTCATAGCCAATTTCAACTTCACAACGAAGGATATTGGACTCCAGACAACGCAAGTTCAACTCCACGACGAAGGGACCGCTGCTTGTCAACAAAATTTCATTCAGAGTCAATTTCAACTTCACAGCGAAGGATATTGGACTCGAGACAACACAAGTTCAACTTCACAACGAAGGGACGGCTGGTTGTCAACAAACAATTTCCCGGTTCCAGAGCCAATTTCAACTTCACGACGGAGGATATTGGACTCGGAACAATGCTACTTACTTGGATTTCAACTTCACGACGAAGGATATTGTTGAGTTAATCGATCGACGGAATCGGCCAAGAGGGGGGTGAATTGGCAATTAAAAATTTTGTGGAAGCTTTTGCAGAAAATTGAAAGTAATTGCACAGCGATTTACAGTGGTTTGACTTTCTCAAACAAAGTCTACGTCCACTACCTTAGCTATCCACACTAAGGATTTTCCAACAAATTCACTAATTTGTTCTTTCTTTTGAGGCCAAAGAGATAACCTTACAAAATCCCTCAAGAGTATACCCCAACTCTTGAGAACACTCTTTTTCCCAAAGAGAAGATTACAAATTTGCAAACTTACAAGAAAACCTCACAAGGTAAGATGTTTGCACAATTCTAGAACAAAGAAAAGAACACTCAAAGATAAATACAATTGAGTACAAAAGTGTTCTTGAAAGCAAATGAATATTGGATGAAAAATAGGCTTGAAATGCTCAAACTTGAGGTTTGATGCTTTCTCTTTGATTCTCTCTTGATTCTAGTTGCTTGATGTTTCTTGTTATTGATCAATGACTTCAGAACTTGTTTAAATACTCCTTGAATCAATTCTGAACGTTGGTGATAATTAGTGGAGTCAATAGAGCCGTTTAAGTGTGAAAACAATTAATTTTTCTAGGTGGAGCGTCTCATGCATCGATGCATGATCAAGGATGCATCGGTGCATTCGTGTAAAATTCAAATATTTTGACCGTTGGAACACTTGATACATCGGTGCACCAAGTGTGCATCGATGCATGAAATGCATTCGATGTTTGAAAAATAGCCTGGTGCATCGATGCATGGCTTGTGCATCGATGCATCAAATGCATTCGATGTTTTGAAAATATTCAGAGTGCATCGATGCATTGAGAGTGCATCGGTGCATGGAATGCATTCGATGTTCAATTAATTTATCGATGCATCGATGCATGAACTGATGCATCGGTGCATGCCTTTGAATAATTGATTTAAGGCTTGTTTTTTGTTCAAAATACTTTGTGAAAATTGTTTCAAAAATAGTTTAAGTACAAATCACAATTTTACACATTTAGTAAGGTTTAAAATTGATCTTGAAAAACTTGGAGTAATAATTTGATATTCGTTTAATTGAATCGAATATAAAATTATAAAATCATTTGTAAAATCTTAAAATTCATTTAACTTAATTTGTTATATCGAAATATCAAGAATGTTTTCAACAATCTCCCCCTTTTTGATATAACAAAACATTTGAGTAATTTTAAGATTTGTTTAAGAAATTATTTTTGAAATCGATTTTGAAAAACTTACTCCCTTTTACTATAGCACATCTTAAATTTTCTCCCCTTTTTTGTTAAATCAAAAAGACTATATAAAAACGTTTTAAAAAAGAATTTTGAAAAACATTAGCCAATTGATTTATTAATAATAAGCTGCTAAGATCACAATCAAAAGAGAGATTAGCCATTAGTTTTCATAAACAATATTCATAATAAAATGTGAAATGGCATAATTTGATCATAAATTTCTAATGATGCAAAATTAATAAACAGAAAGCGTTAAAATGTCAAACCAAATATATATAAACTTAAGTTCAAACATCTAAGCATCCAAGCACCCAAATATCCAAACAAATATAAACATCCAAATCAAAAAGTTTAACAATCCATGTTTTAAAAACAAGAAAATATGACAAGCAAGTCTACCATCGGAGGATCGGAGAGAATAATGAGCTCGAACTTCAAGAGTCAGAACATCCATACGATCACGCATCTCTCTCTGAAACTCAGAAATCGTAGACTCAATGGAGGCAAAACGTAGATCAAACGACTCTAGAAAAGATCGGAAATAAAGTGGCGTTTGATCATCTTGTCGAGCTGGTACTTCCTCGTCAATATCTCTCATAAGCCTTTGAAGCTCTGGATCATCATCAGCGTCAGGAGCTGGAGGAAGAGGAGGAGCACGAGAAGAACTAGGAGCAGCTCGCGAAGAACTAGCTCCCGGAGTTGGCTTATTGGGTCAAAAAACCCAAAGACCGGTTCGCTCATCCTGAATCCAATCTGCTTCTTCAAAGATGTGAGGTTTTGATTTTGGAGAGGGATAGGAGTGTCGAGAGAAACGTTTAACAAGTTTGATAAACAGGTTACTAAGTAGACAACCGTAGGCTAAGGTTTCAACATGTTTGGAAGGGACAATATTAACGATGTCTACTAATTGGCTGAATATAATTTGTGGAAGATTTATTTTGATTTTATTTTTAAGCAGTACATCCACCATAAATCCCTATTACGAAGAGTGGAGTAACGACCAGCCGATGGTCTAAACCACCAAGAAAAATGAAGTGAAGAAACGGTCGTGATGAGTTCGAAGAGAACTGACACTCGCATGAGGGATATAGGGATAATTCACTTCTCTTTTTCATCAAAAGAACCATTATCATCTAATCCGAAATGAGTAGCAATGGTTGCGGAATCAACCACAATGTATTGTCCTAAAAGGTTGGATCTAATACCGATGGTTCCACATTGGGTTTCATTTTGAATGCATACCGCATTTGAATAAAAAATACAGACAAGTTGATGAAAAACGATGGGTTGAAGAGAAAAGAGTTTATCAAACTTCCACTTTCTAAGAGTCGGGAGGTATTCAAATTCAATTTTGTTCATGGCTTGAAGCGAGGGAATACATTCTTCCCGAATTCGATAGGATTGGAAAGACTCAATGTATCTATTAAAGTTCGTTTCTACGACACTCTGGCATATTGAAACAAACACTCAATAAGCCATTAGGAGCTTGAGGATCAGGATTAGGTTGAGGAGGAACGGGATTAGGATGTTGAGGAACGGGAGGACTATTTTGGTGAGACCGACTAGAGGATGACCTAGGGCGTTTAGGATTTGACATGGTAAGGGAAATTTGAAAAGGAACATCACCTGCAATTTTAAAACACATGTATGCACAACAATTAATCCCAAAACTCAAATGAGTCCTCAATAATTCAAGGTTCTTTAACAAAGTCCTAATGGGCAAAGTTTTGAAAAACTATTTAAATTTAATATCATAATACGCATAGTTTCATGAAACTAACATAATTGAATCAAAAGTATCATAACTTTCGAATAATAATAATAATTTTTTTAATTCGAAATTTCCAAATAATTTTGAAAAATTATGCGTTTTTGATGAAATTCGTTGTAGAAACTAGTTTAGAATCATCATATAACCAATGCCCGATAATTATTTTAAACTATAACTAATCTAAACTAGTCCTAAGTTCAAAAATTAATAAAATAGAGTTTTTTGTAAAAAATACCTTGAAAAATTCGGATTGAGGGGAATGTGGAGATGTTTTGTGCGATTTAATGATTGTAGCAGGTTTGTAGGATGAAAATCTTGAAGAATCCGATGTTTTCTCGAAGATTATGAGCAAAAATAGAGATTTTGGAGAGAGAGGGGTCGAATGGCCGTATGTTTTAGTGTTTAGGGTTTGAGAAAAATGAAGAAGATGAGGATTTTAAACCTAAAACCCGACGGATGCATCGATGCATAGTCTTATGCATCGATGCATATTCAATGATGCATCGATGCATTGTTAAATACATCGGTACATGAAGCACAAAAATGTCAAAAATCCGTTTTAAACACTTAAAATGCTAAATAATTTGGCTCTAATGGTAATGGCAACTCATATATCAAAATTAATTATGTTCAATCAATCAAATTAATCTTCAAACTTTATTTGAACATAAAATTAATTTTCATTAAGAATCATAAACTCCCCTAACTAATAGCAAGAATGCAATCAAAAATTATTATAAGCATTTTCAGTATTTATTAAAAGTGCTAAATTATTTTAAACACTAGTGAAGATAGGTCAGTTAAACCTAATTCTCTTCTAAGTGTCCAAAACCTTTCCTTGTCTAAGGGTTTGTAAAGATATCTGCTAATTGATGCAAGTATCAACATATTCTAAAACTACATCTTCCTTAGTGACATGGTCTCTAATGAAGTGATGTCTTATTTCAATGTGCTTAGTTCTAGAGTGTTGGATGGGATTTTTAGTGAGACAAATAGCACTAGTATTGTCACACTTGATAGGAATGGTACCTACTTCAATTCCATAATCAAAAAGTTGTTGTTTCATCCATAAAACTTGTGCACAACAACTACCGGCTGAAATGTATTCTGCTTCAGTGGTAGATAATGCAACACAATTTTTGCTTCTTTGAAAACCAAGAAATCAGCATATTTCCAAGGAATTGACAAGTACCGGAGGTGCTTTTCCTATCTAATTTGCATCCTCCATAATCCGTATCAGAAAAGGCATGCAAGCTAAAGCTAGAGTCTCTAGGATACCAAAGTCCTAAACTAGGAGTGTCCTTAAGGTATCTAAAGATTCTCTTAACAGCTAGTAAATGTGATTCCTTAGGACATGATTGAAATCTAGCACATAAGCAAACACTAAACATAATATCCGGTCTACTTGCAGTTAGATAAAGCAATGAGCCAATCATGGATCTATATAATTTAACATCAACACATTTACCTCCTTCATCTAAGTCAAGCTTTGTAGAAGAGCTCATTGGAGTGGCATAAGGCTTCCCATTTTCCAATCCAAATTTCTTGAGCATATCTTTGACGTACTTAGTGTAGACACCCGTTTTGTCTGGGATATTATTATTATTATATTATTATATTATTATCGTTAATAATATTAATATTATTTATGTTATCATTTTGCAGGCCCAAGTACAATACAGGCCCAAACCGGGCTTAATTACAAGTAACCCGATACAGCAACTCAAGACAAGCCCAAGACCCGAGTACCCCACGTAAAGGCCCTGTTCTGCTCCACAACACCCGGTCACTAGCTGTGCAAATCTCTCTCACGTGATGCACCACAATTGATCAGCATCCATGGCTCTCACGTGGATCATTCCAACAGCAACCCCTAGTAGCCCATGCTGCTCACACGTGGAGACAAGGCTCGACTCCCCAACTGCTGCCCGTGCTCCACTACGGCATCATCCAACCTCGACGTGGAACAGCACGCCTTACTCCATTCACCACAACCGAGCAGCTCAGTTCCCCATTCACGCTAGAACCACAGTCGAGCAACCCGTGCCCATACTGCCTGTCACCCACAACCAAGCACTTCACGTGAAACTCCATAACAGTCACCGGTGCCCTGAAAACAAACATTTTTTTAGCAAAATCCAAGGTTTGGGGCAGTGGGAGGAATCGATAAAGTTATCAGTCATCATCCAAGCAAAAGGGCTGAACCCATCAGTGATTATAGGATATAGACCAGGAAGTAAGAAAAGAAAAAAGAAAAGAAAAGAAGAAAAATTGTCAACAGCAAAACCAGAAAAAACGGAGAGCAAGATCCATCAGCAACCAAAAAAGAAGAGAGTGAAAATCATAGACGAAGATCCATTAGCAGACCACAACCGTGTAGTCTATTACCCACCGGAAGAAACCAGAGAGTAAAAACAAAAAGGGAGGAAACCCCTTTTCCTTCCCTGTCAGTGGAAACTCACCATGGTCGCCTGAAACCAAAAGCCATCCAGAGTCACCTAAGGTAACTCCCTTTAACCTTGGATATGTGGTCTGTTTCAGGGATTTAGGAGGGGGTCTCGGTAGAGTTTAGGTTCGGGCTTGTGAGACTTTGGTTCTGTAGAGAGGGAAGAGTGAGATTGTGAGGTTGCGGTCTCCCATCGGGGCTCTGACAGAGGCGAACACACGGTGGTTGCGCGGTTCGGCGGTGAGGGTTGGGGGTTTGTTTTAGCCCCTTTGGTTTTGGGTTCTGTCATGAGAGACTCAAGGTTTTGGGGTTCAAGGTTTACGGGGTAGGTTTCACGCCTGCGTGGCTCCTCATCGGAGCGTTAGGCGGTGGAGGCCACGGTGGCTGTGGAGGCTAGGGCTTTGTTTGGTTTCACTCGAGAGAGAATAGGGGAGAGGTTGAGAGAAAACGGCTGAAGGGGGAGGGTTTGGCCTGGTTAGGGTGATGAGAGAATGAAATTTGGGCTCAAGGTTCACTCTAATATGTCATATATCACCATGCCAAAACGACTGCGTCTTGAGACTGGGGGAGGTGAACCGGGTTTTAAGATAATGGGCTAACAGCAATTTAGGTCCTTCCTCCTTTGTTTTGTTCCGTTTTGGTCCCTGAACCGAGGTTTAGCGTAACTTTAATTTCGTCTCTTAATTCACAGAATGTTCATTTTAGTCCAGAATTATGCCATGGCCATTTGTTGCACTGTTTTTTTTACTTTGGATGCATAATTAGGGAAATGTTCGATTTGATCCTATGTAGGACTTTGTTTGTATTATGCTTGGAGTATATGAAAAAGAAATGTTTATGAAAATGGCATGTTGTTTATTGTTTTTATATTTTAGTCCCTTTAATATTCATGTATGTTTGTTAGGTTAATTTAGAATTATTTTAAGTGTATGCATACATATTATTTTGAGCATGTTGTTAGTACATATTTGTTTAGTTGTATTTTTTAAGCGTGTTAATCTCGTGTGCATAACTCGATCTAATCACATAATAGGAATTAAGGGTAATGCCCTTTTAATCTAAAATTATCAGAATGGCTTTCCTTAACTTACAGGAAAGTTGTTTTGACGATTTTAAATTAAAATGGTATCCCGTCAGTAACGCCTAATTAAATTTGGATATATCATTGTAAAATTTGGGAGTGAAAGAAAAGGAAATATTCGACTATTTAAACTTTTCGAGAAAAGGTCGTTAGAACTGAACTAAAGATCTGGTCTCGATATTTTTAAATAATCGAATATTCTTTATCTTTCTAATGACTTGGTAATTTTAAATTAAATCTATTTTGTTGCTTTGAATGTTGCAAATTTGCATGTTTGTCGTTTAAAGGGATCATTAATCAAATCAAATTTGAACTTGTGAAATTCGTTGCAAAGAAATTAATTAATCGACTAGGTACCGATTTAGGGCGTTGTGGGGGGGCTAATCCTTCCCCACGCGTAACCGACTCCCGAACTTGGATTTTGGTAACGTAGACCGTAAATTTGTCGTTTTAATTAAAATTAATTTTTATTTAAAATGACAATGTTTTTGGGTGCCCAATCACACCCTAATCAAAGATTGGTGGCGACTCCTCGAACCTTATATTTTTATCGTAAAGGAATTTCCAATTTTTCGAAACGAGAGGTTTTCTAAAATCGCACTGTTTTTAATTAAAAATCCAATTGAAAAGATAATAATTAAAAATGACGCGGTTTCCAAAATCACCCCGCCGTTTAAAAATCGTTTCGACAGCTTGGCGACTCCGCTGGGGACACTTTAGAGAGTCAGGCCTATAGTCGATTAATTAATTGTCTTTGCAAACGAAAGTTATAAGTTCGCTTTGATTTGGTTTTTGATCCCTTAGTTGTTTGAATTGTTTTGTGTGCATCTTAATTTGTAATTTGGGTTAATGAGTAAATAGTTGTACTAATGTGTGATCTACATGTTTTCAGTTCTCTGACTTTCACTTTAGTATATTGTTTCTCTTGGATCGAGGCAAAGGATTATGAGTTTCCCCACTGTTGCTGTAAACCTTTAATATTTAGAGCACTCTAACTGTGCTCTGTCCCGTTAGGTAGGGGTGAAAGCTACGCTTACGTGAGAAAAATTATTTTTCTCCGCATGGGCTTTAGCTAGTAACCTCTGGGGTACATGCCTTATGTTTACGAGTGAAACATTGAGTTTCCTCGCATGGACATAGGGAAATGTATCCTCTCGAAATTGAACTTGATCCGTTTTAAGCCTATAATGGGCGAGGATCGAGGGTCTGGCAAGCCCAAGGGGGCACCAGCAAAGGAAAATTCGAGGACCCTTTTAGAAATACTGAAACTCTGCCCATCTTATGTCGAATCTCTGTTCGCAGACACAAAGGGGAAACTCATTCTAACTTTTCCCTCGGATTTATTTTTTGCAAAAAAGTATGCGAACTAGAGATCATGTGGTTAGGTTTATTTTTCGAACAGGCATGTGAATTAGATACCATGCGGTTAGGATTTTTTATGAATAACGAAACCTGAGAGTAGATACCATGTTGGGTAGGATCTACTAAAGCATGATTGGGTAGATATCATGTTGGGTAGATATCATGTGAATAAGGTTTAAGATATATATATTTTCTATCTCCATGTTGTTTATGTATTCTTCGACTATTCATTGTATATACTAACACAGTTTTATTTTTGTTTGTGTTTTGTGTTTTATTTATTACTGCTGCATTGCATCATCATTCATGAAGAAAGGTGTTGATTCACAAGGTGGTCATAAAAGTAGAAGGCGGTCATAAAATGGACAAGAGCTTTCATAACAAGGAAGTGGATAACGCAGAAGTGAGGTCGTGGTCCGAGGAAAATCAGAGGAAGAAAGGTGATAGTTTGACTGAAGATTACATATCAGTACTACCAGAGGTTGCTCCGGTCAGTCTAAAGCAAAACGATTTGCAAGAGTTACGCGAAATTTGGGAAAGTTGGAATTCTGGTGTGAAATACTCTTTCTGGCAAAAGTATGGTGACATCGCCCTTCTGTTGTACGTGAAAGTAAACGAACCCCTAATCAAAGCTCTCGTCCAGTTTTGGAATCCTGCATATAGCTGCTTCACTTTCAACAAGGAAGACATGACTCCCACGTTAGAAGAATACACCTCCTTGTTTCATTTCGAGACGATACACTTGGACCGAATCTACTCAAAAGCCTCAAGGACACAATCCTTTAAGAGCAAGCTCGCAAGGATTACTGGGATGGGAGAAAAGTGGGTTGCTGATCGAATCCAAAAGAAGGGAGAGTCCGATTGTTTCCCTTGGTCATGCCTCAAGGAGCTCATTGTCAAGCATAGCGATATCGAGAAGAGCATGGAGATGTTCGCCTTGGGAATTTATGGTTTGATGATTTTCCCGAAAGTTCTTTATCACGTGGAAGCCGCAGTGGTCGATTTATTCGAGCGTTTGGAAAGGAAGGTAAACCCTGTTCCTGCGGTTTTGGCTGAAACATTCAGAGCACTTAGCAGTTGCAGAAGAGCTGATAGTAGCCGCTTCACCGGGTGTGTCCAGTTGCTTACTGTTTGGATACGCAGTCACTTCTGGAAAATTGACCGAGAGTATAGTCGACGGTTTTCTACGGCCTATTCACCCTTAAAAGATTTCCTCACTAAAGAGTGGCCAGAGCATCTCACCAGGAAGGATTGGGTCTCACTCTTCAGAAATTTACAGGAGCATGATATAGTGTGGCGTGTCCCCTGGTTAGCTTTTGTGGATGTGTTGTACAAATGTGGGGATTCCGATTGGGTAACCCTATTAGGGTTATGGGGTGGAGTAGGTTATGCGCCACTGATGGTACTGAGGCAATTTGGGGCACGCCAATTCATCCCAGCTACATCCGGTCTGAAGGCATCTGAATTTGTGTACTGTGGAGATCACTACAAGAAGACTGCTCGTGCAATGTCAGAGGCGTGGAAGTCAACCTTTAGAATTGATTTCATAGCAGCTGAGGTCATGCTGACACCAGATTACGTGGCATGGAGGGCGGTGCGAAAGAATGATATCCTTCCGTTGGCGGATCGTGACCAAACAATTCCTTTGGAAGTACAGTTTAAATACGTACCATCTAAGTTGGAGATACTGAAGAGTGAATTCGAAGCGGAAATCGCCAGGAAGGAAGCAAAGTGTGAGGCCCTTAGACAAAAGAATTTCATGTTGGACATCGATAGGGGGTTCTATAATACACAGTTTGAGCTTATGCGCAAGAGAAAGGATGAAGTGGAGGCCAATCTCACTAGTTTACAGAGCAATTACCTAAAGATGAGTCGAGCACGGGCAATTGCTGGCCTCGGGAGAACTCCAGAGCAGTGGCGGTTAGAGCTCCGGGCTTAGAGGGATCGTCGAGTTAGAGACGTCAGAGCCGAGAGATAGCACCGAGTCAGAGAAGTAGAGACAGAGAAGAAGAAAAGAAATCAAGAACTTGAGTCCGAGAGAAGGTCCTGGGTTAGGGCACTGAAGAGCGAAAGGACAGAGGCTAAAGAGTTAAGACAAAGGTACACCTTGAGCAAGAAGCGAGAAGAAGAATTGCATGCTAATATTGAAGAACTCAGAATGAAGGCAAATAACATGCAACTTGAACTTGAGGTTAGAAAGCAAAGAATCGACGAGCTCGAAACTGAAAAGAGGCAAAGCAAAGAATAGCTAAAATTAGAAAGGCAACATCGGGAGAGTGTGCTCCAAGGCAAACAGGATGAAGTATTCCTCTGGATACAGAGGTGCGGAGCAAAGAACGAACGAATAGAGGTACTCAATCAAGAGATGCATGGAATGGAATCAAGGCATGAGGAAGAGTTAGCTCGAGCCAAGGCAAAGAAGGAAGAGTACAGTGCCTACGTTATGCAGCTTGAAAGTTCCTTATCTGCAGAAAACAGTCAGCGTTGCCCAGTGGATCAAAGGGTTAGCCTCGAGGAGAACGCTGCTTTGCAAAAGAAGATTCATGGTTTAGAGGCTGCCTTACGAAGCTTCCAGACACAAATCGCTGGTATCGAGCGCACCGTCCAAGGCACCAGACTGCAATGGCAAAACTCAAACGATCACTTTAGAGACTGGAAGACAAACGTGAATCACGTGATCCGAGAGACCATGAATTAGTTAAGCGGCGTTGCGAGGCAGTTGGGAGAGATGGACCTCCAAGAAAAAGTCATCCAGAGCTATACCAATCCAGCATCAGGTGTAGGAAAGAGGGTCGATTGGCTTGTCAATCAGATAGTAGAGCTGAACATGAGAGCTAGGCCATTTCTGTAATGGACTTTTCTTGTAAAGATGATGCTTTTGTCCTAAATGAAAGTTGTTCTAAGACTGATCGCGTCTTATGAATCAATGCCTTTCTGCATGCATTTGCATTTTATTTGCAATTTAAGTTTTGTGTTGCATTTTTATCACACTTTACATAATTTGCATTCATCCTCAAAGCATTAAAATTAACAATAAGGGATACATTACAGAATACTGGGAAATTTCAAGCATCACTATAACACAAGGAAGGCCATGGATGATAAGATTGCTCAAATAGAAAGAACTCAATTGCAGTTGCAAGATGATCTGAGAAAAATGCAAGAAGATATGCTTAAGGCTCAAGAGGATATGTTGTCTAAGTTGGCAAATATGCTGGGAGGGAGAAATCCAGAGCACGGAAAGGCCCATGAGCAAACAAGTGAAGAACCACTTTACCCTCCAGGGTTCACCCCGGTACAGTCTCCGAATATCCAAGGAACATCTGTCCATACCAAAGTACACATAAATCATGACGGCATTGCAGTTAATCCGCAACCTGGATCTTGTTCGCATCCCGAAGAAAGCCCATATCACCAGGTTCCGGACCTTGATGAAGAAGCAAAGAAGAGCGAAAACAAGTTGTTGCAGGAGCAATATAAGCAGCTAGCAAATGAAGTACAAGCTATGAAATAAGATACCAGCTTGTATGGTCTCGACGCTAAGGAACTGAGTTTAGTTCCTGATCTGGTCCTACCTCCCAAGTTCAAAACCCCTGACTTCGAGAAATACGACGGTACCCAATGCCCTTCTGCCCATATCACAATGTTCTGCAGGAAAATGACTGGTTACGCAGGGGACGACCAGCTGTTGATCCACTGTTTCCAGGAAAGCTTAGTAGGCTCAGCATTGCGATGGTATAATCAACTAAGGAGAGTTGATGTCAGGACATGGAAAGACCTGGCCAAATCTTTTCTCGACCAGTATAAGCATGTGAAGGACGTCAGGCCTAACAGAATGGTGCTGCAAGCAATGGAGAAGAAGCATAATGAAAGTTTCAGACAATATGCTCAGAGGTGGAGAGAGGTAGCAGTACAAGTCCACCCACCGTTGGTAGAGGAGGAAACGAACCTACTTTTTGTTAATACCTTGAAGGCTCCATTTTTCTCACATTTTGTTGGTAATCCTTATCAAAGTTTTGCTGATATAGTTACGGCGGGAGAAATGATTGAAATGGCGATTAAAAGCGGGAAGCTTGAGGGAGGAGATTCCAGCAAGAAACAACCGATGAGGAAGAAGGAAACGAAGTCAACAAATAAGGCAGTATGATTCCCATAATATCACAGTGTCCCGACCACAGGGAACGGTAGCATCACCCCAAATTGACAATAGGCAAGGGGCAAGAGATCCAAGGAGAGAGAGGCCTCAATTTGATCTGATTCCCATGACTTATAAGGAGTTATTCCACGAATTATATGATCGACATGTAGTCTCACCTTATCATGTGGACCCTATACAACCCCCGTATCCCAAGTGGTATGATGCTAGTGCTAAGTGCGAATACCATGCAGGGGTTTCCGGACATTCTATTGAAAATTGTCCCGCTTTTAAAAAGGTCGTCCAAGCTCTGAGAAGAAGAAACGTCATCAATTTTGGTGACAGTGAACATCCAAACATAACCCAGAATCCATTGCCAAACCATGCAGGAGCCGGGATTAATGCAGTCGCTGAAGAGAAAGGAAGAACGACTGTAAAAAATGTTAGGGAGGTGATGTCACCCATGTCTTGGGTGTGGTGCCAAATGGTCAAGGTAGGACTATTAAAGACTAATCTGCCATGTGAAAATTTCAACAATGAAGAGATGTGCCACTACCATAACTGCACAAAACACAGTATACAACAGTGTTCTGATTTCTTAGGGCTGGTACAAGAGATGATGGATAGTAAGGAAATCGAGTTCTTCAAAGAAGGGGCTGAGAAAGAAGAAGCGGAAGTTTACGCCTCTGAGGGATCATCCAAAGGGGTCTATAGTGCTAGTTGTCCCCTCTTCATTACTCCCAAGAATCGAGTGGCTGAGAAGGTAGCTCCAAAGGTGATTATTACACCTCCCTCTCCGTTCCCGTACAACAGGAAGAGGTAGATGAAGTGGGACACATGACCAGGAGTGGTAGATGTTATCACAAAGAACTTGAGAAGAAGATTGATGTCGGGAAAGGAAAAAGTATCGATGTGCAGATAAAAGAAGATGAACCCATCGTCAATGAGCCAGTAACGGAGAATGAAGCGATGGAATTTTTAAGATTTTTGAAACATAGTGAATACAGTATTGTTGAGCAACTGTACAAGCTGCCTGCCCGTATTTCTGTCCTATCACTTCTTCTGAGTTCAGAGGCTCATCGCAACGCCCTGTTAAAAGTTTTAAACCAAACCTTTATCCCGAAGGAGATACCCACAGAAAAGCTGGACCGACTAGTTGCCAACATCCAGGCCGATAATTTTTTATCTTTTTCTGAGGACGAGATCCCTTCTGGGATGATTGGCAATCATAAGGCTCTACACATCACAGTTACGTGCAAAGGGCATGTTCTATCCAGAGTACTGATAGATAACGGTTCGGCGTTAAATGTGATGCCCTTGGTGACCCTGAAAAAACTGCCAGTGGACAGCACCTTGATGAGAAGCTGTCAAAGTGTGGTTCGAGCTTTTGATGGAACGAAGAGAGAAGTTCTAGGCAAGATTGATATCCCTTTGACTATTGGCCCGGCGATATACGAAGTGGAGTTTCTTGTGATGGACATCATGCATACATACAACTGTTTATTGGGAAGGCCCTGGATTCATCAGGCCGGTGCGGTTCCGTCAACGTTGCACCAAAGGATAAAATTTGCAATTGATGGGAGGCTTATATGCATTCATGCTGAGGAAGACATTATTGCTTCGGTTTCTACTACTGCTCCATACGTTGAAGTGGAAGAGCAAGCTGTTGAATGTTCTTTCAGATCGTTGGAATACGTCAATGCCATGTTTGTGGCAGAAGGAAAGAAGATCCCGAAGCCTAGATTGTCAAACTGCACCAAAATGGGGCTTAAGCTGACTCTTGGAAGAGGAGCAAAAACTGGCAAAGGGTTTGGACGTCGGTTGCAAGGACTGATGGGCCCAATCTACCCTGTAACTAAAAGAGACAGGTTTGGTTTAGGGTATCAGCCGACTTTAAAAGAAAAATTGAGAAGCATCAAGAAGATTCAGGAATTGAGAAAGGCAAGATTGACTGGTGAGGACCCAAGCTGGGAGCCCATGACATTCCCTCCATTGAGCAGCATTTTCGTATCAGGAGGATATATGTTTCAAGGGACTTTGGAAAGCAGTAAAGTGATAGTTGAGAATGCCTTGGAGGACTTGGGCATTAATGTCATAACCGATGAGGAGTTCAAAGAAATGAGAGCTACGGGCATTTACCCTGCGCCACTGGGATTTGTGTTGAACAACTGGACTGCGGAGGAATTGCCTGTAGTTTACAAATCTTTTGCAGAGTAATACACTAGAACTCTTCCCTATTGTTCATACCCTGGGACAGTAGGTGATTTGATGTAAAGGGTTAAGTTGTGTGTCTTTACTTGCTTTCAATAAAAGATGTGTTTTGTTAATTCCCAAATGGCAAACATTCCTCATGCATTTTTGTTTGAATATACGCATATATTATTTCTTTCTATTTGTTTATATGGGAAAGATTCTCCCATATGTATATATGTATATATATCTTCTTTTTCGTTATCTTTTCAGGAACTCAGATATCAATAATACGAATGCTAATGACTCTGACCCGGAGATTGATTTCGAGATGCCCATATGTCAAGGGGAAATCGAAGGTTGTGATGATGATGAGGGATGTGAACCACCCTCAGAATTACTAAAGATGGTGGAACAGGAATATGAGCAGATCCTGCCTCACGAAGAGCTTACAGAGATCTTGAACCTGGGTACAGATGAGGATAGAAAGGAAATAAAGATTGGTACCACCCTGTCTGCTGAAGGAAGGCAAAGCTTGATAGAATTACTTCAAGAATTCAAGGATGTATTTGCTTGGTCATACGAGGACATGCCAGGGCTGGATACAGAATTGGTTGTCCATAAATTACCAATAAAGCCTGATTGCAAGCCCGTACAACAGAAACTGAGAAGAATGAGACCGAGATGCTACTCAAGATTAAAGAAGAAGTGAAGAAACAATTTGATGCTGGGTTTCTCACAGTGGCCAAATATCCTGAGTGGTAGCAAATATTGTCCCAGTACCAAAGAAGGATGGGAAGGTACGAATGTGTGTCGACTATAGAGATCTGAATAGCTAGTCCAAAGGATAATTTTCCTTTGCCACATATAGATACGTTAGTGGACAATACTGCTGGAAATTCCTTATTCTCATTTATGGATGGTTTCTCCGGCTATAATCAAATTAAAATGTACCCTGAAGATATGGAGAAAACAACGTTTGTCACTATGTGGGGGACGTTTTGCTATAAAGTCATGCCGTTTGGATTAAAGAATGCAGGGGCAACCTATCAGAGGGCCATGGTGACGTTGTTTCATGACATGATGCATAAAGAAATTGAAGTCTATGTCGATGATATGATTGTCAAAGCCAAGACGGAGGAGGAACATGTCGAGAATTTGAGGAAGCTCTTTCAAAGATTAAAGAAGTGCCAACTAAAACTTAACCCAAATAAGTGTACTTTTGGGGTGACACCGGGAAAACTGTTGGGATTCGTAGTGAGCCGAAAGGGAATCGAAATAGATCCTGATAAAGTAAAAGCCATTCAAGATTTTCCAGCCCCAAGAACACAGAAAGAGGTTCGAGGATTTTTGGGGAGATTAAATTACATCGCTCGGTTTATCTCGCAGCTGACCGAAAGTGTGATCCCATATTCCGCCTTCTTCGTAAGAATGATTCAGGAGAATGGAGTGAAGATTGCCGAGAGGCTTTTGAGGCAGTAAAGAGATATCTTTCGAATACTCCGATCCTAACGCCACCTATCCCAGGAAAGCCTTTAATTCTTTACTTGTCCGTTTATGACAATTCAATGGGATGTGTGTTGGGGAAACATAATCAAACTGAGAAGAGGGAGAGGGCTATCTACTATCTCAGTAAGAAGTTCACTGAGTGTGAGGCCAGATACTCACCAATTGAAAAATTGTGTTGCGCTTTAGTGTGGGCTACCAGAAGACTTAGACAGTATATGTTGTATCATACTACCTGGCTCATATCTAAGCTGGACCCTTTAAAGTATCTAATGGGGGTACCTGCATTGTCTGAAAGGTTAGCCCGTTGGCAAATCCTGTTGTCCGAATTTGATATCCAGTATGTAAGCCAGAAGGCAGTTAAAGGGAGCGCCATAGCAGAATTCATTGCGAGTAGGGCTTCAGAAGAATATGAACAGTTGAACTTCGATTTCCCGGATGAGGATTTAATGGCTATCTCGGAGGAAGAAACAATTGCTCTTGCCGGTAAATACTGGAAGATGAACTTTGATGGTGCTTCAAACGCCTTGGGGCATGGGATTGGGGCAATCTTGGTCTCACCAAGTGAAGAGCATTATCCTTTTACCAGTCGGCTCAATTTTGATTGTACAAACAATATGGCTGAATATGAGGCTTGTGTTATGGGTCTTAGAGCAGCTATTGAACTCAAAGCAAAATGCTGAGGGTATATGGGGATTCAGCTTTGGTAATTTACCAGCTCAGAGGTGAATAGGAAACCAAAGATCCCAAACTTGTGGAATATCGTAAATTAGTTCTGGGACTTATTGAAGAATTTGAAGAAGTGACTTTCAATTACCTCCCCAGAGAAGAAAATCAAATGGCGGACGCCTTGGCTACTTTGGCAGCAGCCTTTAAGATGAACGAGCATTCAAATATGATGCCTATTGAGATGAAGGCTTATGAGTATCCAGCCCACTGCTTTAACATTGAAGAAGAAGATGATGAAGGACCTTGGTACTATGATATCTTCCAGTATATAAGATATCAAAGTTACCCCGAACAGGCAACTGAGAATGACAAAAGGACCATTAGAAGAATGGCAGCAGGGTATGTGCTTAATGGTGAGATCTTATATAAGAAAAGCATGGATCAGGTCTTATTAAGGTGTGTGGACACTAAAGAAGCGAAAATGATTCTTGAAGAAGTACATGAAGGAATATGTGGCACCCATGCTAATGGGCATGTAATGGCCAGACAGATTATGAGATTTGGGTATTATTGGTCAACTATGGAAACTGATTGCATCAATTATGCCCGAAAGTGTCACAAGTGTCAGATTTATGGGGATAGAATGCACACCCCTCCTCATCCGTTGCATGTGATGACAGCTCCGTGGCTGTTTTCTATGTGGGGCATGGATGTTATTGGGCAAATTTTTCCAAAAGCGTCAAATGGTCATCGCTTCATTCTGGTAGCAATAGATTACTTCACCAAGTGGGTAGAAGCAGCTTCCTATGCAAGTGTTACACAGTCAACGATATGTAGGTTCTTGAAGAAAGAAATCATCTGCAGATATGGCTTACCAGAGAGAATTATCTCTGATAATGCGTTGAACTTAAACAACAAGATGATGAAATCTGTATGTGAGCAATTCAAAATAAAGCATCATAATTCCACGGTTTATCGCCCAAAGATGAATGGGGCAGTGGAGGCGGCTAATAAGAACATTAAAAGGCTTATAGAGAAGATGACTGAAACTTATAAAGATTGGCATGAGAAGTTGCCATTTGCTCTGTTTGCCTATCGGACTTCTGTACGGACGTCTACTGGGGCAACTCCGTTTTCTCTAGTTTATGGGATGGAAGCTGTCCTCCCTATTGAAGTGGAAATTCCCTCGCTCCGGGTTTTATCAGATGTGAAGCTAAATGAGGCAGAATGGGTACAGGCCAGATATGACCAATTGAATCTGATTGAAGAAAAGAGATTGAAGGCTATTTGTCACGGTCAGATATACCAGAAGCGGATGATACGAGTACATGATAAGAAAGTTCACCCTCGAGAAATCCACGAAGGAGATTTGGTTCTCAGGAGGATATTGCCCATTCAAAAAGATTTCCGAGGGAAATGGATGCCCAAGTGGGAAGGACCCTATGTTGTCAAGAAAGCTTCTCTGGGGGAGCTCTGGTCTTAACTGAGATGGATGGGTCTGAATTACCTCATCCAGTGAATTCTGACGCAGTTAAGAAGTATTTTGCTTGAAGAAAAAAAGAAAGAAAAAAATGAGTGAAAATAAAAAATAAAAAAATAAAAAAATAAAAAATGAATAAAAAATGAAAAATGAGGGTTCAAGATGAAAACTCGAAAAGGGCGTCTTGAAACCAAAGGAGGTAGAGTCGAAAACCCGCAAAGGGAGATTTGAGTTTTAAATTCAGAGTTCGGGTATGGTGGAGGATCTGAATTGTTTTTGGGGAGTAGCAAGATCTCCTGACATGGGTAACGACAATGGCCATTGGGGTTGAGACCAAAGATCAATGAGTCTCGATGAGGACAACCAGAGGAGGAATTGAATGCACGTGAGATTCAATATTGGTTTATGGCATCCAATAATGGGAGATTTTGGGGTCCAGAAAGGGTTTCGCACTCTTAGGTGTCATCACCATTTTGGGGGTCCTTTTGACAGAAGCTACACTCGAGTCATTCTGACGGCGTGCCAGTTCAAAAGCATTTGTGTTATTGATATTTGAAGACACCTATCCTTTTGTTCTTTTCCGATTAAAAGTTTGTCATGTAGTTGCCTAAAAATTCTTCGCCATTTATAAAATAAAGAGATATTTTCCCTTCTTAATTTCCCTTTTACAAGCATCTAATTTTGAGAAAGTTAAAACGCATAGCTTAACTTGTGGTACATGAGATCATTTTGTATTATTATGCAAAAGGTTTTGGAAATGCATGTATTCTGAAGCTAGCAATGGTTTTACCCATAAGCTTGTATGGTTGTGAAAAGCTAAAACTTTGGAATTCACAGACAATCTTAGCCATTAATAGATGACCCAAAGAAATTGTCATTTATCGAGAAGTTGGTCACGTGTACCGGCAGGTTTCAAGAAAGAAAGAAGTCAAAGTCCGGTCGAGCCAAAAGATATGGTATTGAGAGTGTTAGTTGGGGTGAATTGGTCAAATGCTCTGTACCCGAAACGAAATCAAGTTCTATTGAAATCAAAAGATATGAGGTTCCTTCGAAGAAGAAAATGCATTAAATTGCACATTTGCATACATTTTAGGCATGAATAGGATCATGACATTGCATGATGACTTAAATATTTACAGGTTTCCCAACGATCGTTGAAGATTGTTCGAGTCTTATACTCTCTGAAGAAATAGGGGGCAGACGCGATTGATGAAGATTGTGGGTCTTATACTCTCTGAAGAAATAGGGGGCAGACGCGATCGTTGAAGATTATTCGGGTCTTATACTCTCTGAAGAAATAGGGGGCAGACGCGATTGATGAAGATTGTGGGTCTTATACTCTCTGAAGAAATAGGGGGCAGACGCGATCGTTGAAGATTGTTCGGGTCTTATACTCTCTGAAGAAATAGGGGGCAGACGCGATCGTTGAAGATTGTTCGAGTCTTATACTCTCTGAAGAAATAGGGGGCCGACGCGATTGTTGAAGATTGTTCGAGTCTTATACTCTCTGAAGAGAGAAGGAGCGAACCCGTTTGAAGAAGATGTTCGAGTTCCATACTCCCTAAAGAAAGAGAGAGCGAACTCGTTCGCAAAAGATTTTCGAGTTCCATACTCCCTAAAGAAAGAGGGAGCGAACCCGTTCGCAGAAGATTTTCGAGTTCCATACTCCCTAAAGAAAGAGGGAGCGAACCCGTTCGCATAAGATTTCTGAGTTCTATACTCCCTGAAACAATAGGGAGCATGCCCGTTATCTGAAAATTTTTCAAGTCTCACCCCGGGGAAAGAGTGGAGCGGATTCCTTATCAAGTTTTAAAGCAGAGATGGAACTGGGCAAAAACGTGTTCTTTTTTTTATCTTTGCTCTATTCTTGTTAACACAAGGATGAGCAAAGAGGGGCAGCTGTAGACACCCGTTTTGTCCGGGATATTATTATTATTATATTATTATCGTTAATAATATTAATATTATTTATGTTATCATTTTGCAGGCCCAAGTACAATACAGGCCCAAACCGGGTTTAATTACAAGTAACCCGATACAGCAACTCAAGACAAGCCCAAGACCCGAGTACCCCACGTGAGGCCCTGTTCTGCTCCACAACACCCGGTCACTAGCTGTGCAAATCTCTCTCACGTGATGCACCACAATTGATCAGCATCCATGGCTCTCACGTGGATCATTCCAACAGCAACCCCTAGTAGCCCATGCTGCTCACACGTGGAGACAAGGCTCGACTCCCCAACTGCTGCCCATGCTCTACTACGGCATCATCAAACCTCGACGTGGAACAGCACGCCTTACTCCATTCACCACAACCGAGCAGCTCAGTTCCCCATTCACGCTAGAACCACAGTCGAGCAACTCGTGCCCATACTGCCTGTCACCCACAACCAAGCACTTCACGTGAAACTCCATAACAGTCACCGGTGCCCTGAAAACAAACATTTTTTTAGCAAAATCCAAGGTTTGGGGCAGTGGGAGGAATCGATAAATTCAGTCATCATCCAAGCAAAAGGGCTGAAACCCATCAGTGATTATAGGATATAGACCAGGAAGTAAGAAAAGAAAAAAGAAAAGAAAGGAAGAAAAATTGTCAACAGCAAAACCAGAAAAAACGGAGAGCAAGATCCATCAGCAACCAAAAAAGAAGAGAGTGAAAATCATAGACGAAGATTCCATTAGCAGACCACAACCGTGTAGTCTATTACCCACCGGAAGAAACCAGAGAGTAAAAACAAAAAGGAGGAAACCCCTTTTCCTTCCCTGTCAGTGGAACTCACCCTGGTCGCCTGAAACCAAAAGCCATCCAGAGTCACCTAAGGTAACTCCCTTTAACCTTGGATATGTGGTCTGTTCAGGGATTTAGGAGGGGGTCTCGGTAGAGTTTAGGTTCGGGCTTGTGAGACTTTGGTTCTGTAGAGAGGGGAAGAGTGAGATTGTGAGGTTGCGGTCTCCCATCGGGGCTCTGACAGAGGCGAACACACGGTGGTTGCGCGTTTTCGGTGGTGAGGGTTGGGGGTTTGTTTTAGCCCCTTGGTTTTGGGTTCTGTCATGAGAGACTCAGGTTTTGGGGTTCAAGGTTTACGGGTAGGTTTCACGCTGCGTGGCTCCTCATCGGAGCGTTAGCGGTGGAGGCCACGGGTGGCTGTGGAGGCTAGGGCTTTGTTTGGTTTCACTCGAGAGAGAATAGGGGAGAGGTTGAGAGAAAACGGCTGAAGGGGGAGGGTTGGCCTAGTTAGGGTGATGAGAGAATGAAATTTGGGCTCAAGGTTCACTCTAATATGTCCTATATCACCATGCCAAAACGGCGTAGTTTCGTGGAGGCCAAAACGACTGCGTCTTGAGACTGGGGAGGTGAACCGGGTTTTAAGATAATGGGCTAACAGCAATTTAGGTCCTTCCTCCTTTGTTTTGTTCCGTTTTGGTCCCTGAACGAGGTTTATCGTAACTTTAATTTGTCTCTTAATTCACAGAATGTTCATTTTAGTCCAGAATTATGCCATGGCCATTTGTGCACTGTTTTTTTACTTTGGATGCATAATTAGGGAAATGTTCGATTGATCCTATGTAGGACTTTGTTTGTATTTTGCTTGGAGTATATGAAAAGAAATGTTTATGAAAATGGTCTGTTGTTTATTGTTTTTATATTTAGTCCCTTTAATATTTCATGTATGTTGTTAGGTTAATTTAGATATTTTTAAGTGTATGCATATACATATTATTTTGAGCATGTTGTTAGTACATATTTGTTTAGTTGTATTTTTTAAAGCGTGTTAATCTCGTGTGCATAACTCGATCTAATCACATAATAGGAATTAAGGGTAATGCCCTTTTAATCTAAAATTATCAGAATGGCTTTCCTTAACTTACAGGAAAGTTGTTTTGACGATTTTAAATTAAAATGGTACTTGGATTTGGTAACGTAGACCGTAATTTGTCGTTTTAATTAAAATTAATTTTTATTTAAAATGACAATGTTTTGGGTGCCCAATCACACCTAATCAAAGATTGGTGGCGACTCCTCGAACTTATTTTTATCGTAAAGGAATTTCCAATTTTTCGAAACGAGAGGTTTTCTAAAATCGCACTGTTTTTAATTAAAAATCCAATTGAAAAGATAATAATTAAAAATGACGCGGTTTCCAAAATCTCGCTCTCGCCCCGCCCCGGTTAAAAATCGTATCGACAGTTTCACAAAAAACAATTAAATTGTTTGATAATTCAATTTTTTGGATCTAAAAAATTATAACTTTTTTATTTTAAAAATAAAATTATGATTAATAAATAATTAATTAGTTATAAAATAATTTGATGAATGAAAATTTAAAAAAATATAAATTTCAATTTTAATGATGAATTGTTTTCATATTTTTTTTAAAAAAATAATTTTTTTATTTTTTATTTTTTATTTTTTGATTTATTACTTAAAAATGTTGATAAAATGTCAAAAATGAAATTTTAGTTATAATTGAGGGGTCTAATAAGATATTTTCTATTAATCTAGCATGATATGTCACTCTCTTAATAATATTTTACGGTCTCTATTTATTTTTTAATAAAATTTAAAGTTTAATGTATGTTTTATAACTTTTAAAAATCCAATGACAAATGGAATCTTTTTAATAAATTTAATGATTATTTATAAATTTTAATATATTTTTATATTAATGTGCATATAGATGTACATCATTAGTGGTTCACAACAATGTGTGTCATTCATTCTAGACTCATCCTAGAAAAATAAATTACATTTATATTATATAAATTTCATTAATTTTATGTAAAAATATAATTATTAGATGAATTTAAAATGGTTGAAATTCAAACAATAGTATTTTTGTGAAAATTGAAAAAATATTAATAAATATGTTTAATCATAATCATTCATTTAAATTCATTTAAATATAAAACTAATGAGTTTTATACATAATAAATAAATGCAGAGGGAGGGGAATAAGTTCCGTCTATATTATAAAAAATTCATTAGTTTTACATAAAAATATAATTATTAAATAATTCTAAATAAATATTTGAAATTAAAATATTACTATACTATTTTTGTGAAAATTGAAAAAGGAAAAAAATATAATGTTAATGAATATTCTTAATCGCGATCATTTAAAATTCTCTCATGATTATAATTTTATATAAAATTAATGAGTTTTATACATCGTAAATTGATCCTATTGGATACATATTAACTTTATTAGGGGTAAACAATGAAATAATTTAGTTTAATAAAATAACTAAAAGATTTAAATTATATTATTAATATTGAAAGGGACTAAAATATTATCCATTTAATCAAAGGGAGTAATATATAACTTTATAGGGGTAAACAATGAAATATTTAGTTTAATAAAATAACTAAAAGATTTAAATTATATTAATAATATTGAAAGGGACTAAAATATTATCCATTTAATCAAAGGGAGTAATATAATATCAGAGGTTGGTTCAAGTAGTAAGCAGTTTAATATCACTTAAGTAAGGTCTCGAGTTTGAGTCCTTGTGTACGTATGCAGAAAATCTTTGCTGGAAGACTCACCCACAAAAATCAGGTGTGCGACGCAGGTTAATCTTAATTAGTCAAGACGAAACTTTGGAATAGAGTGGGCAAAAAAAGGGAAATTAATATTATTTAATTAATATTATAATTTGAATTTTTTATTTTATTTAAAGTTTTAATAGCTCAAATCGTTCGATTAATTATAGCGACTAAATAAAATTAATTGGTAACAAGATTCTTTTTAGCAAGAAAGGAAATTAAACCTCTCCCACTCCTCTCATTGGTAATGAGTCACAGTGCATAGATTTCCAATTTATATGTACACTAAGTTGAGGTTTCGCAAGAGCATGATGAAATGGACGTTTTTCTTTCCAAATATAAACTATAAGATTTTGGCTTTATATAGGATTAAAATTCACTTATATCCGGCATAAAATTAAGGTGGCGTTTGGTTGGATAGAAATTCTTAGAATTGGGGGAATTGAAATCCAATTCTATCATTTTCCCATGTTTGGTTCAAGTTTTCCAAGGAAATTAGAATCCCTCATGGTTTCAACTTTCCATCAAAGGAGTGAAAGTGAATTTCATCCAAGAATGGATGGAATTCAATTTCCTTGTTAAAGGAAATTGAAATTTGACAATACTACCTTCATAAATCTTTTGATAACTTATTCATATATTGAATAAAAATATTTTTTTATTATTTCGGGTCGGGTCGGGTTTCTAATTCATATAGTCGGGTCGGTTTTTTTAAGTGTGATATTCGGGTCGGGTCGGGTTCGGGTTTAGGGTGAAACATACCCGACCCGAAAATATATATAATTTTACCATATATATTTAGGAATAATTACAATAATACCCCTCTCTATATAAATTTTTTTCTATTTTTATTAAATAAAAATAATTTTTTATTATTTCGGGTCGGGTTTTTTAAGTGTGATATTTGGGTCGGGTTTAGGGTGAAAAAAATCGGACCGACCCAAAAAAATATATAATTTTACCTTATATATTTAGGAATAATTACAATAATACCCCTCTATATATATATATTTTTTTCAATTAAGTCACTATTTTTATTGAATAAAATTAATTTTTTTATTATTTTGTGTCGTGTCGGGTCGGGTTTCTAATTCATATATTGAATAAAAAATAGTTTTTGGTATATTTTTTGTAACTAATTAACATACTCCGATTGGAATGTATCGAAATATTGCTCTATCTTTTGGTAACTTATTAACATATTTTGATTTCAATGATTTTAACTTTCGTGATGTTTATTAGCATGATTTTTATAATTTATTGAAATGAATAATCAATCAATAAAATGAAAATTTAATTTTTTTTTAAATTTTTTTATAATATATTATTACATTTAAGTTGTAAAACAAACTAAAATAAAGCAAAAAAACAGGAAGGGCAATTCTATCATTTTACATTACTGAAATCAAATTCATCTGACATGTCTGCGAACCAAACAGAATATGGGATTGGATTCCAATTTCATTTCTTGCCAACCAAACAGAATATGAAATTGAATTCCAATTCCTGACAGATTCTAATTCCTTCACAAATTTCAATTCTCTCAGAAACATTCCAACGAACCAAACGCCACCTAAGAGTTTCAAAACTGTTGGATGAGAAAAATCAAAGACAGAGTTTAATTCTTTATTTGTTTTCAGTGAATATCCACATATATATATATATATATATATATATGAGTTATAATTATTTTAGTTTTACACATATTTAGAACATTTAAATGAATAAAAATAAATTACTAAGATTAACTTCTTATTTTTTCCCATTAAATAACTTTTCATTTTCTATTATTAATTTTGGTAATTTATTTTCATTCGTCTAAAAATATTAAATATGTGTAAAACTAAAAAAAAATTAAAAATAATTCATCTTTTATATAAAAAAACTTCTTATTTATTAGTATTATTGATTTTATCTATTTATTTTTATTAATTCAATGGGAAGATAAGGATACGAAGTGGAATACACATGGCATTTAAAATGCAGAAGAGATGCCTTTCATCGTTGGCTCATCTCGTCCCAAGGGTAGTTGTTTTTTGTTTTTATTCTCGAAAAATGCACAATCAAACCTTACATTTTTGCGCCGACAAGATAGTGCTTGTTTTATATATTACGTTAGAATAATAAATTTTTGAGTAAATTATGTATTTAGTGATTATAATTTTGTTTTCATCATTCAACTATTAATTTTTTTAAATTATACATAGAGTTACGATTTTGATTTTTTTATCATCTACGATAAATAATTAAGGGTAAACTACACATATCATCACTGTCATTATACTTAATTTTTTTTATTTAATCACTTGATCATTGAAATTTTTTAATCACTCTATATTTTTTCCCTTAATTATGTGATGGCATGGTATTTTTATTAATTTTTAAACTAATTAGTATTTTATTAATATTAATTTTATATATTTCTCATTCTCTACAACCCGCTCATCTTCCTCACCCATTTGTTCTCGTACTTCACCTCTCATTTGATGTTCACCAACCTCGGCACCCAGAGGCATTGTTGGATCTTGTCCAAACCTTGCGAAGAATTCTCCACAGCGGTGACATGGGTATCCATGGCAGCGCAACTTCATAGTGTTGGCTCGCTCGAACAACATCCACAATGGTTCGTTTAGATAAGTTGAGGTGGCTTTTCGTGTTTGGAAATTCCAAAGCGGCCTCGAGACTGAGTCATACTTATCATCACCACCATCGCTTGAAGTTGTATGCTACTATTGTTACAATAATCCATGGCAAAAAGCTTCGATTATAATTTCTTTGAAAAGGTAACAAGAAAACGTTGTCGGTGGTGGGGTAGCCACTGGACAAGAGAAAAGAGGTGGTGGTGGCCGGCTACGCAACCCCATCTTCTTGCGCCATTGATTCCAAACAGGGGTGTGGCTGAGCAAGCGCATAGCGTAGAGACAGGAGCCTCGAAATAGAGTATATCTATCAGTTGTTGTTATTAAGAAACATAAAAATAGATATAGAGAAGTGGTTAGATCATTGGGATCATGACTTTGTTGAACTTAAGTTCAAATTTTATTAACAAGGAAATTTATTTTTGGAAAAAACAAGTTCAAATTTGCAAATGATTCCCGAAATAGAGTATATCTATCAGTTTTTTAAGTTAATGAAATTAGTCATTTATTATTTCAGAAAAATAAATTCGAGATCTAATGATTCCTTTACAAGAATTTGTACATGGCCTCCAACAGCCTATCTATGTCCCTGATTCCAAACCCTAATTACCTTAATTTGTCATTGGTTTGGTCTCGAAGGGGACAATGGCTACGACCTGCCATTTTGAGAGCCTCCGATGGGTTTGTTTTTGCTGGGTCTTTGATGATGGGTATCATGTCAGTTAAAGAAGATGTCAAAGTTATGATTGTTTTCAATTCTTTCGGTTTGGTCACCGATGCTTGTAGCATGGTAATCAGGGAGCTTGTATCCTTATGCACCAAAAGGGTTGTGGAGGTAGATCAAATGAGAAGAGAGAAGCGAAAGGGACATCCAACAGTGGAAATGATGAGAAACTACCGAATCATGTACAAGTTGAGATGGCATCGACTTTGGCTTTCTTCATCAGTGCGGTGATTCCGCTATTGGTTGCTACTTTTATAAGACATCATAAGGTAAAGATTGTGGTGGTGGTGTTCAGAATGGTGGGTGCTTTGGTTGAAAGATCCTTTCTTAAAAAGTCAAAGAAGTTGTTAAAATTGAGTTCATATCATCACTTTGTTAATAAATTAACATAGGAATGATTAAAAAAGTTTAACACATAAAGTTCAGTTATTAAATTGAAAAATTTTAAACTTGAGTGACCAAAATAGGAATAGGAAAAAGTTGAGTGATAATATGTGTAGTTTACCTAAAAATTAACGATGATTCTGGCGTATCACTATAAGATAATGTCATGTTATCATAAAAAAAAAACACAACGCCAACATTTATGTTTATTTTTAACGATAGGTGATCAAAACGTAATATTGGGTATTATTTTGAAAAAAATAATGGTTGGGTAACCAAAACAAATCCAAAGTGATAATTGAATGAATAAACACGATGTTTACCCTATTTTATAAAAAAAAAAAGATCATGTAAAGTATCATGCTATTCTTTTCTTCTTCTTCTTTTTAATAAGGAGGCCAAAGGCCATTACATCAGGAAATTAAAACAAATGTGGAGAACTCTTATCGGTCCTTTAAAAAACTATAATGAATCTGATGCTGCATGTCTGAGAAGATGTAGGTAGAATCATCGTCGTTAGCATAAACTTTAGTAAGGGTGTCGGCGACAGAGTTTGTTTTGCGACGAATTAAAAGAAACTCCACCATCCAAGGTTTTAAGGTCAAACGAAAGATGAAACGAACAAGATTGAATGAGCTAGAATAGGCAGAAGGCGATGTAACCAACTTATACGCTTTAGCATTATCAATCTGACATTGAATTCGTTAGATACCGTTAGACCAAGCAAGAGTGAGCCCCTCATAGATGCCCTATAGTTCTGCTTGGATCCCAAGCTTCTTATTAAAACTATCATGTTATTGTTGTTGAAATTTTTATACTTTAATTAAAAATATTTTTTGAATGTTGAAGTTTAAATTTTTTTTTTTTTAAATTAAGTTAAAATATAAGAATTTATTAAGAGAAAATAACCTCAGTGACCGAAAATGCCTTGTAATATACGATTTTGACCAACTTTTTTTGGATTTGCCAAAATGACCAAGTAAATCGCAATGCGATCGATAATTCGCAACGCGATCTCCGGTATCGCAAATCAGTTTCCAGATTCGCAACGCGATAGTCGAAGTTCGCGTTGCGATTCATTCCAAATCGTTGCGATAGGCGAAGTTCGCGTTGCGATTCATTCAAATTCGTTGCGATTCATTCAAAATTCGTTGCGATAGTCCAAATATTGCATTTGTTTCTTAAGAATTTTCTCTAAAAAGATAGAATTTGCACGGACGTGTCGAAGATACGTATTACCACGACCACGACCCGAGAGGGGACGGGACGGCGGAGGCGGCGGCGCACGAGAGTCCCCCTTGTTCTCTATCACTCAACAAGGAAGTGGGAAAGCCAAGCCTTAAATACCATTCCCAATAGTGTTTCCAATACTATGTGGGATTGAGCATTACCAACACTTGTTTCCAATACCATTACCTTCATTGTTGTAAGAGTTTAATTTTGAAACTAAAAAAATATTTATTCGAATAAATAACTTACCCTTTGAGGACTTTGATCATAAATGAAGTAATTGCTAAAACTAACTCTAATTCGGGTTCTTATAGTGTTCAAATGACTTACTTGCAAAGAATAGATGATGACCAAACAACTCGATATGTTTCCTTTGTGTCATTATCAGCTAGTTTTCGTAGCATCCTCAGTTGAAAACTTCCATCATTGTCTCCTTTGCATTTGTTTGGTTAATATTTTTCTTCCATCAAAGTCCTCAAAGGGTAAGTTATTTACTCGAATAAATATTTTTTTATTTTCAAAATTAAACTCTTACAACAATGAAGGTAATTGTATTGGAAACAAGTGTTGGTAATGCTCAATCCCACATAGTATTGGAAACACTATTGGGAATGGTATTTAAGGCTTGCCTTTCCCACTTCCTTGTTGAGTGATAGAGAACAAGGGGGACTCTCACGCGCCGCCGCCGCCGCCGCCCCTGTCCCGTCTCGGGTCGTGGTTGTGGTCGTGGTCGTGGTAATACGTGTCTTCGACACGTCCGCGCGAATTCTATCTTTTTAGAGAAAATTCTTAAGAAACAAATGCAATATTTAGACTATCGCAACGCGAACTTCGTCTGTCGCAACGAATTGGAATGAATCGCAATGCGAACTTCGCCTGTCGCAACGATTTGGAATGAATCGCAACACGAACTTCGACTATCGCGTTACGAATCTGGAAACTGATTTGCGATACCGGAGATCGCGTTGCGAATTATCGATCGCATTGCGATTTACTTGGTCGTTTTGGCAAATCCAAAAAAAATTGGTCAAAATCGTTTATTACAAGGCATTTTCGGTCACTGAGGTTATTTTCTAATTTAAGCCTAAAGGTAAATTTAATACGTAAGAAGCGTTTTTAGGTTCGAAAATATCCTTTTAGGTAAATTATAAAATCAATCACTTTAATTTAAGTTTTGTTCACTTTCTTTTATTGAATTGAAAAAAATATAATATTTGATAATTTTCGTTTTTATTTAATTAAGATGTGGGTACTTAGGATTAAGTAACGTTAGAGCTTTAACGGATTATTGACGTGACATAGTGAATATATAAAATTAAAAAGAGTAAAGTACATAAATAGTCACTAATTTTTGAGTAAGTTTTCGTTTTTCTCATTGACGTTTCGAAAATAATAAAATTGGTCTATAATGTTATCAAATGATTACTCCTCCATTTATCAAATGATTTCTCCTCCATTATCCCCGTTAATTGAAGACGTAGCAACGCTAATAAAAAATAATATTTACTTTTACTTCTAAATTATTATTAGAACATCAAATAAGTCATTGAACAACGATTTTTATATCTAATTTACTCAAAAAGTTTTCTTATTTCCAATTTTTTTCCAATGTAATATCATACTTTAGCCCATGTATGAATTCCGTATGGATGAAGGAAAAAATAGATAAACCAACAGCTAGATAGTTGCCATTGCCCATTGCGCGATCCTTCGATTCTTCAATTACACAGTATAGCTTATATATAATAGTATCATCCTGTTCATAAAACACTTGCCTAATAAAAACCCTAATAGCTTAACGGATAAATGCCCAAACTTTATCTTATTGAAGAAACTAAATTTAATGTTTATTCTTAGGGAATGGAATCAAGGATGTCCGGAAGGTGTATTTTTTTTTAAAAAATAAATTTTTATTAATAAATTAATTGTATATTTTATAACTTTATAATTACATTTCTTTTAAATTTTTAATTTAACTTTTAATTATATATTTTATAATTCTTGCGTCACCGACTCCATGTTTTTTCTAACTCGCATGTGGATTTTGTACTTTCATGTTTGACAAATATATTGTTGGAGAATGGTTCAAATTTCAAATGATGGGCGAAAGGGTGAACATGTACGAGATTTTCCAAGCGAAAGTCCTCTTTGAAAAATAAATTTAAATTTTAGAAGTGATATTATTTGATAGTCACGAATTATAAATATTAAATATTAATGTTAAAACGAATACGTAGGATCGAAAGGTCGCTAATCAACCAAAACAAAACACATTAATGGGAAACATATCGACAAAAGATGAGGGTTTTACTTTAAATTTCACTGCAACAAAAATTACAGTTTTTGTGCTTTAATATCTGTAAATAAATTTGTGGTAAACACACACACAGACAAAAATTTTAAAAAATACAAATTATAAGTTTTTCAAATTAAAAAAATGAAAAAAATTATACAAAAACGTTAAAGAAAATGATATATTGTTTTATGGTTATGGACCACGAACAGCAAGACAGAAGCAACCCGGTGAACGGTCTTCCGGTATCATCCCTCCCCCTTTGCTTGTATTAACTGCTTCCAGCATCGTCACTACCTCCTCCATCTCGGGACGGTTCTTTGGGTTTGCGTCCCAGCATTTTCGCATGATGTTCGCTAATGAACTCGGGCAGCACCGTGGGATCTCCGGTCGTAAGTTCTGCCGATAGAATGCCGAGTTTAAGTCACAACACATATAATAACAATAGCATAACGAGCAAACTAACCTCTCGAACAACTGCGGATGATATCTCGATGAAGCTGAGATCCGGATAAGGCATGTCGCAGCAATAAATTTCCCACAAGCAAATGCCGAAGCTGTAGACATCGCACTTCCGGTTGTAGGGCTTTCCATTAAGAACCTATCGTAATTTTCCGACCATGTTACTCGGACTCGAGCCAATGATACGTAAATGAATGGAACGGATGCTTACCTCAGGGGCCATGTATCCAAGAGTTCCGGTTTCACCAGTCATCTCACATGGATTCCAAGCTTCGACACGAGCAACTCCAAAATCGGCAATCTTGACGTTTTTGTGAGCATCGAGTAACAGGTTTTCCGTCTTGACATCGCGGTGTACGATCTTTTTCGAGTGGAGGTAGCTGAGACTGTGTCGAATTCGGAAAGAAGTACGATCATTGCCAAAGTTCTATGTTACGAACTCTTAAAAACAGAGGAAACAGGGCATTATCTTACCCTCTAGAGAGGTCCAAAGCAAGTTGGACGACGACCTTCAACGCGAGTTTCTTCCGCCTATTCCTTATCAAGTACTGCTTCAAAGTCCCACCCGGGAGATACTCGACGACGACACAACATGCTCTAGAAGGAAGGGAATTGCGACCGTCGGCCGACGGATATTTCAAAGGAATCTTAAGGTTTGAAGTTCCCATTGAGGCTCCAACAAACTGTACCAATGCCAGTACGTACATTAAGGCTTATACAAACAAGTAAACGTGCAAAGTAGAAGAAAATTTCGGTACCTTCGTAACATTATGATGGTTAAGCTTATGCCAAACTGCGACCTCTTGCTTAAACGACGCTCGCATCGCCGCGGTTTCGGATGCGCCGCCGCCGCTCCAGTCCAACACCTTGACTACAACATTCAACATTGCAATGCAGTAGCCAGTAAGACTAGAATCCTCATTGTACGTGCTTCAAAAAGAGATGGTGAAAGTATACCTGCAACATCGTTGTTATCGTACGTCGCACGGTAGACGGTGCCGTAGGTGCCACGAGCAACGACGTATCGCAACTCCAACTTAGCTAAATCAATTTCCCATTCGTCGGCAGGCTTATGTTCGTCGACGTTTTTGGTCCAAACCGAGTTGAGATGCTTCTCAAGCTGCATGTCTAGGGTTTTTAAATCAATTTTATCAGCTCTGAAAATCATATCTTTGGCATTAATGCCTGAAGCTTTCAACTTTGGATTTTCATCTGAAATGATAACACCACCATCTTCCTCTCCAAGTTTCAAACCCATACCCATTGCACAACAAAATCACAGGTAAAATATACACACACAAAAAAACGAAAAAAAATGGTAACACAAGAAGTATGGAATGGAACAGGAAGGATGGTGGTGGCGACTCTGAAAATTGATTCTTTTTTTTAAAGGTGAATTTGAAGAATTAAAATGGAAAACGGGAGAAATAGGGGAAATATTCTATTTTTGCTGCTAAAAAAAGAGATATTTCAATGGAAGAGATTAATAAAAGGAGGAAAGTTGTTTTATTTAAAGAAAAGGCATGTTGTTTTTTTTAAGTAAATTTTCAATAATACGACAATCATAAAGTTTTAATATTAGGATAATTTATATATTTTTTAGGTTTAGGGTTTAAGTAGACTTTGACTTTGATGTTTTATTTGATACAAGTTATTTTAATTTAACTTGATTAGATATTTAATTGTAGATTTTCGTTATATAAATTAACATTTCAACTAATAATATCAAAGTTTAAAATTATTTGATATATTATCTATTGATAATGTGAATTTCACAAACAACACTAGAAATAAAAGTAGGTGCCACAAATAGCGTCGTACTTTTGTTTGTGGAATTTTTTATTTTTATTTTTTAAAATTTTCTAAAATAATTAAAAATATCTATTTAGAATCATTTTAATCATTAACAACAACGTAACTGTTTGAATTTAAAATCCTTAAAAATTTCATTTTTCATTAACAGTGTACATTATAATAATCCTAAAGTTTATAGTGGAATAAAAACTTATATACTTGGGCCAAATAAAAAACCCAGAATCAAATTCAATGTTTAGCTTGGATGGTATTATTTTTTAAAACGTACAAAAAGATATGAGTTTAAGCATCTTTAAACATGAATTATCCCCCGATTTATGGAAAAAATCATCTAATTTAGAAATTTATTTTTAAACATCAAATGGTTTTAACAGTAGAAGAGAATATTGTTCTCATGAAATATTTTAAATTTGAGTAATTATAATTGCAGAGTGTGTATGCATTGTCAGTTGATTAATAAAGTTATGAGCATATATTACCTTGCAATCACCGCAAATTATTGAAAAATATATATATCTCATTATTTTTATATTATTTTTTCTGTGAATATCTTCTAATTTTCTACTATTAATTTCATTCGTCTACTTTCATTCGTCAAACAATCTTAAAAATATGTAAAACTAAAAAAAATTACATTATATATTCGGATTCTATTTTATTGATCATTATTATTGTTGTTGTTGTTATTATTATTATGTTAAATTGGAGAGATCTAAACTAGTTGAACCGTGGGCTCAGACTAGAAATTGGATCAACAATATGATTTGTGGTCCAATATTTTACTACCTTTAATGTCATCTAGTTAAATAATATTAATTTAAAATTAACTTTAAAATATTTTTTCTAAATTTTTAATTAATATTATAAAAAAAATGACTGTCCCTTTTTTCCATATGTATGGAGTAAGGGGGAGGTAAGATAGTAGGCTACCCCAACACCAGGTTGTTGTTCCTAGAGGTTAAGGGTTTAAGCACCGATGGCTGCAAGGGTGACTATAATTAAAATCACTTTTCTATTTACATCAAAAGAGAAAATAATTTTTTATTAGTATGAGGTGATTATAATATATTATTTATTCAGAATTTTCTTAGTCAACTGACAATAGACGCATACACACCATGTAGACGTAACTGTTCGAATAAGTAATATGTAAGGAGAACAACACTCCCTTTTATCATTAAATTCTCTCAATAGATTCAAAGAAATAAATCATCTTAAACTACCCACACTCATGTTATCCATCAACACTTATGACATGGAATTGATGAACTGTTTCCCAATGAAAAAAAGGAGTGGCCTTGTGTGCTTGTCAAATGGGAAAAATCAACAAACAAAATAACATAAAAAAAATCACCTTAACACATAACAAAATAAACCCTAAAAAGCATAAAAAGATAGTTCCCAAAAACCCAGAAAAAAAAAATCAAGTGTTCATAACATTAACCCACCAAACAAATAGGATCTAACAATAACCTGTAAGAAATAATTCGTCCAGACATGGCATGGATCATTTTCAGAAGGAATTAACTGCTGACTTTTCCTATTTTCACTTTCCTACAGCAAAAGAATCCACTGATTAATTAATTTTTAATTTAATCCTAAGTAATTTAGTCAGCTAATTAAAGTCTTTAATTATTCAATGAACACACAGTCTGACATTCAGAGATAGACTTCCAACACTTTTGCTTATTTCTAGGTTTCAAAGATACATATGCATAAGGACTAGAAATTGTTTATTTTATATATTTTATAATATATTATATAATAGTATAATCATATTCATCGTTTACGTAAAAAAATAATCAATTTATGTATAATATGTTGATTGAATTTTTGTAAACAAAAAATAATTTTAATTTACTTAAAGTTACTTTTGTTTAGTTTAAATTCAAAAAGAGTAAAAGATATAAATATATTTATAATTATATGCTTTTTTAGTTTAATTTTATATTATATTTAATTTTACTTACCAAAAATATGTGGAATATATTATTTTAAAATAAATTACATTTTTAAATAAAAGTGAGATTTTTAAACGGAAGTAGTATTTAAAAGAGTTGTTTATATTATTTATAATATCCTTAATTGAGTTAATTTATTGGTGTCATTGACGACTGATCTTGATTTTATTGGAGATGTGTTTCACTCTAGTGATGATGGTTGAATTGTTAGATTTCAGAAAGTTATCAGTGTCATCACAACTCTTCAAGTTGAGTTGTCGAGTCTCTACATTGGTCTTCAAGTGATATGAACCCAAGATATTGAATGGCTCTAAGTGCAATCAGACTGTACGGAAGTCATGAAGTTAGTCTTTGTCCCGAGCACAGACCATCTCCCTTTGGGCAAAATCATATATGTTATTCGAAATCAAACATGGTTTATAGAGTTTCTTTGGATTTCAAGAGAACCCAACATGGTGATTGACCCACGGACGAATATGTCGTCTACTCTTGACCACTATCAAATTTTATTGTTTGGTTTTCTACTGTTCCACATCTAACCATTTGTTTGAAGAGATATATAAAAAATTTTGTATTATAGAAATAAACCTATTTAAATCATTAGCTTAAATTCACTTCCCAAATCGAAAGAAAATTAATACATCACAATGGTATATTTTTTCTTCTTATACTTTATAGAAACCGACTAAAAATCACATAATTAAACATTAAACTGGTGTATAATACAATTTGTATATAATCTCTTTAGCAGTCCATCTATAATCATTATTGTTTAATCTATGGGGAAAATGGATGTGTCAATATATAACTATTTAAAATATTTAAATTTATTTTAAATTTTTTGATTGAATTAATATCACAAGTTAATTGAATGTGAAGTCAATTAAAAATATTATTATATTTTTCCTTTAAATAATAACTATTATTGTTATTACGATGTTTTTTATTTTTATATTTTTATATAATCTTTAATAAAATAACTAAAAATACCTATACAAAATTAAACATGAAATTAATAAATTCATTTACAAATCCTTTACTTATAAGTTGAATATTTTTAATATATATATATATATATATATTGTTTTTTCATTCGTATGGCAAAATCTAGTATTATTTAAAACTTAAAAATAAGATAAAATGTTATAATTAGTACAAGTTACCATTTATTTATTTATTTTCTAAAAATTAGTGATATATTGTCTCGGTTGTTGATGTGGCACGTGCTAAAAGCAGGCATGGCGAAGTCGACACAATGATTTTGGCATGAAGTTTGATAGCAAGGAATTCTGGGTGAATTGGGAAGGAATTATCATTATTGCTGTAATTTTAGATCTGACTTTAAATTTAATTAACTTATTATTTGTAATAAAATATTTTTTAAAAAAATATATCCCCAGTGTTAGGGTTAAGTACCCTTGTGAAGGTCACCCCTTCCCTCATCCCCAGGTCATTCTAGTCCACTAATGTCTCTACAAAAGCTTTGGAAAAGTACCCAAAAAAGGTTGACTTTGATGAAAATGAGAAATAGGATTCTTTTGCCAAACTTTAACTTTAACCTCTTTTGGTGCATCATTGTAGATGAAATCTGGACTTAATAGTAATTTTGAAGAAGAGTGTGAAATTTAAATTTGAATTTTATTATATATAAATTAAATACGGATATTTTATTTAAATTTATGCTGACTTAATTTTTATCATATGTACATTCAATCTTAAATTTTAGTCGGACTATATTTTGACTATTAGTCTACTCATGTATTTGCATGATTGATTCTGAAAAGGATTATTCGAAGGTATTGTTTGTAATTACAATTAAAAGTATATTTAAAATAGTTCGATCACTTAAAATGGTGGATCAAAACCATACATATATTAATTATCATGACAAGTTAATTATTTGATGCTAAACCCTAAATCCTAAAATAATGATATTGTGAAATATAAATTGACGAAGATGTGAATGCTCAACCAACCTTAAAATGTGTAGTGGTTGATGTTTCATAGTAAACAAATACTAGACTCCATGAATTTGGTTTGATTTGGGATGGATGTATAATTTTATGTTACGGACGAATTTCTAAAATTTTAATAAATGGTGAACTTATAAAAATTAAAGAGGCAAAAATCAGATTTTCAATAGAAAATATATAAAAAAATTTAAAATATATGATAATTTTAAATTTTCAGAAGGACAACTGCCCCACCTTCTCCCTCAATCCATCCCTAATTTAATTGATTGATATAATAATTTTTAGAAATTAAATACATTTAATTTCAGATTTTTAATATGTGTTTTCTTTTGTATTATATTAAAAATATATGATTTTGGTGAATAATGTTTAAAATTACAGGTTGGGATTAATTAAATTGTTATTTATAATGGTATTTGTATATGAACACAATGGCTAATGGTTATTTTGATGACTTCTAGTATGTTAAAAAAAAATAATGCTTCACCAATAGCAAAATCCATGTAAATTATAAAGTACCATGACGTGGAAATTAAGGTTTGTTATTGATAATGGAGCTCCTTGTCATGACTCAACTTATTATTATTTTTATATAACGATCTATATTTAATTTGTTAATTGATTAATTTAAATTGAATATTATAAAAATATGTTACGAGTTAATCCTCTTAACTCAAATCTTACTGGTAACGTCTAAAGTTTCATTATGTTAAATCAACCGGTAATTAGTACACTTGTAATGTTTCATTCTATATATTTCAATTTTATAGTTTGATTAAGCTTTATATATATTTGATTCCAGTTATGATACTTATTTTGATGTATTTATACAAAACTTGTTTAATGCTATTTTATTTTCATTTTATCATATTCAAACTCGAGAAAGGGTGGTTTCAGGGAACATATAACAAATTTACCCCCTTCCTTAGGGGTAAGTGTTCGACTGAGTCGAATTAAGTAAAAAAATATTGGGTTATTCGAGTTGACAATTCTTACTTTATAATTCGAAGTTAACTTCAAATTTTTTCGAGTATAGTTAAATTTTCGTGTATCAGTTTAAATTTAATTATAAATATTTATAATATTATGCTTTTATTTGACTCAAATTTAAATATTTTTTATAACCGTATACAATACATATATATATATATTTTCATATTTTTCTCATATGTGACATACATATATCATATAGATTCGAGGGACTCGACTCAAACTTAAAAATCAATCCATTATTTACTAAAATTTTTGAGTTATTCGAGTTGTATTTTACAACTTGATTTGATCTTGAAATCTTTTCGAGTCGAATTTATGAGATTACAACTCGAAGTCAATTCGAGTATAGTTTTCTCGAGTCGAGACAAGTCGAAAAAATATTTTTTTGAATTTAGTCGTATTTACGAAATTACAACTTGAAATTAATTCGAGTTGAGAGTTTTGAGTCGAATCAAATCCAAAAAATCGATTTTTCGAGTCGAAACGAGTTTTGCTCACCTTATCCTCCCTCCCTCACAAATAGGAATTTTTTTTATTTATTTCCTTTATAATTTCCGATATTATTAATACAATGGAAAAATTGTACTTTACTCCCTAAAATAGATTACAGATTCCGTTTCTGACTTAACATTTATTTTAAAAACATCAAACTATTTATCATTCGATCACACTTAAACAATTTGATATTTATTTTAGGATAATGTACATAAATGGTTCTCGACATAAGGACATTGTTTTGTTAAGTCCTCAACTATTAAAAGTTATAAAATGATCCCTTGATTATAGGGTATTACTTTGTTGAGTCCCATGACTATTAGAAGTTACAAAATGGTCACTTGACTATTCATATATTTCAAACTCGTCATTTTCTATTAAAAATTTGACAATAGTCTGAGCTAGATATTAACCTACTGACTGTGATTTGATAAAATTTGATCATAAAACCTCAAACAACTATCATATCCCAATCAACAAGTTAAAATCAAACTCAGGTTGTCGTCATTTTTTTATAAAAAAAATGATGAGTTTGGAACATATGAATAGTCGGGAGACAAATTTGAAACTTTTAATAGTCGGGGAACTTAACAAAATAAAGCCCTATAGTCGGGAGATCATTTTATAATTTTTAATAGTCAGGAGACTCAATAAAGTAATATCCTATGATCGATGGACTGTTTATGTATTTTACCCTTTATTTTCTATGGTTCTCAAAAAGGTATCTAGCCAATAGTACCATATTTGACATTTATGGTGAATTGTGGCCACGTGGATTGTGGTGGGTCGAAACCCTACCCCCCAACGAATAACATATACCAACCATTTTCCAAAATTTTGGGCGCCAAATTGCTTTGTTTGCTATTTGCCTTCGTTTTCACCATTATGTCTTTGCCTCTTTGGATCATATGCCACATTAGTATCAATACAAATATCAAAGGACGAATCCGAGATTTAACCCAATAATTCACATGGTCATTTTTTTATATATAAAAAGTTAATATAATACTAAATTATTTTTTAAAAAGAAAATTACATTAAAATTTGATTTTGGATTCCATTAACATATTATTTATATTTTGGTTTCAAAAGGGTAAAACTTTAGTAATAAAATAACTAAATAATTATATATCTTTTCTTCATTATGGACTCACGGGGAAGCCATGTTCTCTCTAAGTAAACGGTGTCAATTTAATACCCGCATTACTAACTTTTCATTCCACTTCGTGACATACCATAATTTTACCATAATCAATTTCCTCGCGCCAATAACATTTTTTTCGATTATAAAATATATATTACATGAAGAATTAATTGCACAATACCTCTCTAAACCAAGACTCTCATTTTAAATTAGTATTTAAAATTTTAAACATTATAAATTTATCCCAAACTATGATTCTCATTTTATATTAGTCTTCAAACTTTTGCATAATTTTCGGAGTTATTGAAATGTTAAAAATTTTAGTGCCGAGTTAGAACGAGGATCGTAGTTTGAGTATGAATTTGGAATTTTCAAAATTTTGGGGATTAATTTATAATGAAAGTCATAATTTTGAGGTAAATTTGAAATACTCAAAGTTTAAGGATCAATTTAAAAATGTGTGATGCAATTAACTCTTATATGAATAAATTGAACAATCTTTTCAATAAAGTTTGTCTATAATTTTCTCATTCTTGTTTTCCTACTAGTTCGAGTTTATTGACAATCTATTCTAACCCTGTACCTTTGTTTACATGTGATGGACTTGTTCACGCATCTTACATAATTTTTTTTTAATTGATTTAAGGTGAATATAAGATAGTATATGTTTAGAAGACTCTAAATCATTCGATAATGAACGCTCATACACCCCATCAGACGTCATGCTCGAACCCGAGACCTCGAAGAATCTTACATTAGTTGAATTGATCTTAATTGAAGACTTAAAATAAATAATTTATCATTCTACTTGTGATTTGATAAACTCGTAACATGTATTTTCAATTTTAGGAAGAAAATATTTAAACGAGGGGTTTCAAATCAAAAATTTTAGATTTATATTTTTCATATTCGAGTTTTTTAAATTAAATTTTTGGGCTCGGAATAGCTTTTCCTAACTCCCAAAACAACCGAAATTAAACACACTTTAAATGTATATTTTAATTTAATGGTACCATAATGGCACATTAATTTCATGCTAATTATTTCTTTAGGTTACAATTTAATCAGATGTAATTAATTTTATAGGTGATCACAATTAAGAACTCATTGATTTTGTGAATTTATCAATCATTCTTTGTCTCATTCCAATTAATACAAAATTATTTTAGTTAAACAATTTTCTCATTATTCAATTCTCAATATTTTAGTGTTTGTTATGAAATTGAATAAGTTAATAGTAAGAAATTACAACTTTTAAAAATACAAATTCTAGATTGAAATTTTTATACCAAAATATTACGGTAACAAAATTATTTTAGTTAAAAATCACGCGAAATAAGTTGGATGACATGCTTCGTAATGTAAGGACTGTGCTCCTATATTTTCTTAAAAAATATTTTTCTTATAAATAATATAATTATTTTTATAAAACCAATACTATATTTATAAGTTCCATAAAAAAAATCATTATATATATACATATTGGGATAATATATGCGTGTCGACATTGTTGGACACAAAGGTAATGGTCCCCTCCCGTTAAATGTGGGGTATACAAAGTAAATTACTCCAACCAAAATTATAAAAATACTATTCAAGAAAAAGTTGGAAAATTATGTTTTTATGTGAACAATTACAATTTTTATTTATTTATTATTACTATGAAGTATTATTTAGTAATAATAAAACATAATATATTGTAATTATTGGTTAATTAATATATACGTATGAGTACGATAAGAAATAATTGCCATGATACGTTTAACATAGATATTGTATCAATGTTTAAGATTTTAATACAATTAATTAACTATCGTGTTTAAGATTAATATAATTGTTGTGATAATACCTTTATTTTTTTCTTACTAGAAAAAAATTCAATACAATTAACAATTTTTTGGTATTAATGTTTACACTATTAATATATATAGAAATTACAAAACATGATACGCATAATTGATAGTTTATCTTTCTAGTTGTCGTGACTTTAAGGTTTAGATAATTATCAGATACGGTACTTAATGTTTTCATTTTTTAACCAAAATTATTTTATATAAAATTATGATATTTACGATTTTACGCTAATAATTTTAATTTATCAGAAAATGATAATTTAACATATCAAATTAATAATTTATTAATTATCAATTAAAAAATTAAAAGAAATATTGATTGACAAAACTCTCAATGAAATCAAAAGGGGAAAAAGAAAGTACCGTCAAAGTTAGCAATGTACTACTATATTTGACTAGGTCCGAGGGAAAAAAATACCCCTAAAATATCTAAAATTAATTCATGGTGTAATGTTTTCTCTTTTACTATTTATTGAAATTAATAAAAATTGTAAAGAAAATATTTGTTGACAAAATTCACGAGAAACTCATAATAAATATATGTTAGTGAAATCGATAAGAAATCCATTAATCTCATCGGTAAGTAGTGAAATCCACAAGAAATCTATTAATCTCATCGGTAATTATCCTATTCTTGAAACCATAGTTCTAGAGTTAAGACACTAACTTTTGTAATTCTCCCGTTCAATAATTATCCTTGACTGTGAAACTAATATACAGTCTGATTAAGTTTAAAATTTATTTTTAATAGTTAAAAATCAATAAGTTTTTATCATGAAATTCTCAAATTTTATATTGTTTATATACAAGTTTTTTTAAGTCTTTAATTATAATATTCTAAACATAAATTTATTGAGTGTTTGGAGATAATATTTATGCATGTGCTGTAAATATGTATATTTGATACATAATATATGCGTTATTCTTTTTTTTTTTTTTTTTAAAGTTGTATATTTGTTTTTTCATTATTCCTATTTATTTCATCTTGATCATTGATGATGTCATTTTCTTAAATAAAATTACTCAAGTGTCATTTAATTAAAATAAATATAAAATAAATATTATTCTAATATATAATCTCAAAATTAATAATTGGAATAATATATTAATTTAGAATAAAATAAAATTAGCAACATATAAAACTTAAATTATAATAAAATTTCTAACATTAAAATCTCAAATTTATAATACTTTAACCTTACGTATTAAATCAAAACCTAATTTTTTCCATTTCACTGATAAAGTTCATATTTTATTTTATCATTCGTTTTCCCTCCAAAACAAATAGAAATAGAATATACGTTAAGAAATGGAAAGAGTAAAGAGAAAGGTTATAAATATTAGAAAATCCAGTGAAAGTCTAAAAAGAAGGAAGTGTGGAAGGAAGGAAGATGAAACCACTGTAGCATCTTCTTTTTACTTTATGGTGTTAAAGTGAAAAATCTCAGTGTGTTTAGCAATGGAATTGTTAGGACAATTGTGGACAAAGTGGGCCTCTCTTTGCCCCTCTCTCTCGCTTTGCCCTGTAAATTCTAAATCTGGACAAATCTAATTTTTGGACCTTTTTTTGTTCTCCTTTGTTTTTGTTATATTCCAAAATCACTGTCTCTATCCACGAGAAAATCCCTCTCCCGCCTTTCCCCCTTCTTCTTTGTTCCGTTGCTTCTTCTCTCTCATTACTCTATGTTTGCTATCTTGGAAGTTAAAGCAAATTGACAGAGTCAAGGGAGGGAAAATTTTCAACAGTACAGAGAGAGAGAGTGACGAGTTTCTTTCTTCCTCTGGAAAAGATGAATACCCCAGAAAAGACCCAGATCAGCTCTTCACTCTCTAAGTTTGAGGTACTAATTTTCTTCAACTATTTGATCATTCTTTTTTTGGGGGAAACCCTTTCTGTAGTTTTGATTTTTGGTCGTTTTCTTATGCACTGCATGTGCTTGTTTTTTTGGTCTCTGTGAGAGAGTTGATCTTCATCTTTTCTGGGTTTTGTTTCATAAAAGTCCATTCTTTTAGTTCTTACTCTCTCTGGAGTGTGAATTTGTTTACTTTTATGGGAATTAGATCTCTGGGTAGAATTCAACTTTTTTCTTCTGAAACTTGTTTTGCCTTCTGATTTCTGGGTTTTTCTGGTTGTGGTGTTCATTTGATAGGGGTTACAGCATAGATGTTTCACTTCCCCTGCTTTTGAATTCATCTTTGTTGCAAAATTTTTAGTCTTTTGGATGTTGGATAAACATTTGATTTGGATCAAAAGATGCTTTAAGGGAAATTTTTGGCCTTTTAACATTGTGATTTTCCCAGGATTCTCCGGTCTTTAACTATATCAACAGTCTCTCCCCCATCAAGCCTGTCAAATCCGTGCATGTTACACAGACATTCAACCCGCTTAGTTTCGCATCACTGCCCTCTATTTTCACTTCGCCCCATGTCAGCTCTCACAAGGAATCTAGGTTCCTGAAATGGTAATGAACTAGTATTATACATCCTTGATTTTGTTTAGTTTCATGCTTTATAATCTCTTTTTTATTTGCTTGTTGGCTTAGCTCTACAGATCCATCAAAACCCGAGTTGTCTTCTGCTGATGGGACTAAAGTTAGTCCGGTGGAGGATGCCGGTGTGGATGTACATGAGAATTTCGATCCAGCAGTTTCCCTGGGTGAGGTTTCTTTTGAGCTGCCTAATGAACCATCAAGGATTGCAATCGAGCTGCCACAGACGTTAAAATATGATTGTGGTAGCCCTGACTGTGCTCCAACACCTTGTGTAATCGAGATGAATTGTGTCTCTCAACCAACCTGCACATCTCTCGCGATTGTTCCGTTCGTTCAAGAGGCCTCTCAAAAAGGTTTATCTGATGGCGTGGAAGTAGCTGCCACTTTCCAGATCGAGCGAAAAAAGGAAACGATTGGATCTGAGTGGGAGAGTTTGATTTCTGAGACAGCTGACCTATTGATTTTTAGTTCCCCCAACGACTCTGAGGCATTTAGGGGTGTAATTCTGAAATCATTGGACCCTGGTAGTACAATTTGTTCTACTCTTATTTCGCAGTTCCCACAAGATGATATCAGTGATTATAAAGATCAAACTGAAGGAATCACTGGGCTCAGCGAAATTAATAGTGTGAATGAAAGTTTTGAGGATAATAATGTGACAAACATCGTGCCCGGCAGTCTGACTGATCATGTGGAAAATCGCATGTCCGCCCCATATTCTATTGAGGTAAAAGATGATGTATATTTGAAAGAGTTGCAGAAAAGTAGAAAACTCTAAACATGTTTGTTCTTTTACTAGTTTCGGTATGACAAGTTTTCTTCTTCTCATGTTTTGTTACAGTAATAGCAATGTAGACAGACTTACATCTGCACTAGTCCACTACTACATGGGTTCCTTTGTTTGTTTATGCAACTTAATTCTCTCAAGAAAATTATCATGAAAGTCATCTCTCTTGATTTGCTTTTACTGATGATGCTTTTATCTGTTTGTGCACAGCCTGGTTCTAATTTGCATCGCGGGTTCAGACGGCGCTGTTTAGACTTTGAGATGCTGGCAGCTCGAAGGAAGAACTTAGATGGCGGTTCAAATACCAACTCTTCTGTCGATAACAAATTGAAGCCCAGTAAGGCTGGCTGTGATTCCTCAAGGTGCATTGTACCCGGAATTGGTTTGCACCTAAATGCTCTAGCAATAGCCTCGAGGGATAACAATAATTCGAAGCTTGAAACTTCATCATCTGGGACACAAAAGCTAATTCTCCCTTGCACCACTACATCCAATTCACCCACAGCAGATAACGAAACTGCACATGAATCTTTACTGGCTTCTGTCTCGACCAAAAGAGAAACCAATGATGTCGAAAATGGGGTTCAACTTGCAGAAGATGCTTCTCAGGCATCTGCCTATTTAGTTAATGAAGAGTTCAATCAAAATAGTCCAAAAAAGAAGAGGTATGATAACTTGACAGTGTTGTTGATTGGTTTATTGGTTATTACTGATGGACATTTCTTAACGTTTGTTTCTTCATCATTGTGTTATGGGTTTTCAGGCGGAGATTGGAACAAGCCGGAGAGAGTGAGGCCTGTAAAAGATGCAATTGCAAGAAATCGAAGTGTCTGAAACTGTAAGTTCTTCTAGTTTTTCTTTAAATTACAGGACATGCTTTATATTCCTGCTTACCACCGTGGTCTGCTAGGGTGTTATGATTTTTTGTTTATGTGCTCATTGGATATCGAAACCTTTTTTCTCAGCTACTGCGAATGCTTTGCTGCTGGTGTATACTGCATCGAGCCTTGTTCTTGTCAAGACTGCTTTAATAAGCCTATCCATGAAGATACTGTACTTGCAACTCGCAAGCAGATCGAGTCTCGAAACCCACTTGCATTTGCTCCCAAAGTGATCAGAACCTCTGATCCGATACCCGAAGTTGGAGTACGGAATAACTCCACGACTCTCTATCTAATTGGTCAATTGCAAATTGTTACATAGCCTAACTGCCATTTATTCTCGCAGGATGACTTGATCACAACACCGGCTTCAGCTCGACATAAACGAGGATGCAACTGCAAGAAATCAAATTGCCTGAAGAAATATTGTGAATGCTTTCAGGTTTTCCTTCTCAGAAAAAAAACCCTCTGTTGATGTTGTTCTACATAAACTGATTTAGAAGCCGTTTTCTTGTCTTAAAGGGTGGTGTCGGATGTTCCATCAACTGCAGATGCGAAGGCTGTAAGAATGCATTTGGTCGGAAAGAAGGTAAGAGTCTATTTGGTGTTTTGTTCTTGACCGGTCTATATTATTCAAGTTCTTATTCACTTGATTGCTTCGAAACACAGGATCTGCTATTTTGGAAGCCGAAGGAGATCCCGGAGAAGAAACAGATCCTTCGGAGAAGAATGCAGCTAACAAAAAATTCGAAGAAACAGACATCTTGAATAACGAAGAGCAAATCCAGCTGCTCTCCCAACAACTCCATTACAGCTTTGCAGGTTTCATTCTTGAACTGTTTGAAGTTTTTCCATGATAAAATCAATATATTTTTGCTATAAAGTAAAATATTGTTTTTCTCCACAGACCTTTGGTTCAACTGCCATTTTCATCTAAGGGTAAACCGCCACGGTCCTTTATCGCCATTGGATCATCTTCCGCACTGTATACCGGGCACATATATGGAAAGCCTAATATTATCCAACCACCAAACATTATCGAAAAGCATTTCCAATCCGTTGCAGAAGATGAAACACTCGAGATTCTACGAGGCAATTCTTCTCCGGGAACCGGCATTAAAACGTCATCCCCCAACAGTAAGAGGATCTCTCCTCCACAATATGAGTTAGGGTCAACCCTTGGTGGTGGTCGGAGTGGCCGGAAGTTGATATTGCAGTCAATACCCTCATTTCCTTCTCTTACTCCTAAGCATTAAAATGGAAACCTTCCAGTTTCCATAAAATTAAAGATGAAAATTCTTTAAAATCTGTCATGTTTTCTTTTAGGCTGTATCTGTGTAATAAACCTGTTATCTCGCTTCCATAATGTTAAACTTTTCTTGTAAATATGGTATCTTTGTATCTTCACTTTAATTTCCAAGCTCCATATTGTAAATTTCATTACTGTTCTCAACTTCTCTAGCTTTTATCATCATTATTATCACCATCATAGTCATCGTCGTCATAAGGGAAAGGGTTCTGAAATATTTTGTTACGGCAAAAGGGTATGCAAGGTCTTTATACTTTTAAAAAAACAAATTAATGCAGGCGCGTGTTGAATTGAAAAAACAACGGGAGAGAGATGGACAAGCTGGTCGTATCGCATTGGAGAATATGAAAAACACAGCGGGGATTGGAATTAATTTAGATGCTGAAAGGGAATTCAATATTCTCATAGGATCTTCTTCTTCGTTAATCCATCGGATCGGTGGGTAGTTAGTAAGGGTAATGTATTGTATCTTGGTGTGGACCTTGGAATTTTTATTTTCAGTATTGCCGAGTAGATTGTACTCTTTTTCTCCATTTAGGTTCAGAGAGTTTAATTTCTATGTTGGCCATGACTTTATGATTATATAAATAAAAATCATATTTGCCCGATGAATGTTTCTACATTGTAATATCATCAATGAAACAATGTTCTTATACAATTCGACTCCTAAAAAAAACTTTAATTAAAGGTGAGAATCGTCAAAAGATAATTCATGGATTAAGTTGTTAAAACTAAAAACTAATGATGCCAAAATATAATTTAACCATAAAAATTAGAACCAAAATGAATATATTAAAACTAAGGAGGACCAAAAAAATTATTATAATATTTTTTTTAATATTATAAACCGAAATACTAACGACGTACTACAAATAATAATATTCATAAGGAAAAATTCTACAGCGTACGTCACATACCACAACGTACCACTAAAACGACGTACCAAAATACACCATAAGCAAATTTGTTTTTATTATGTAAATATTAAAAAATATTAGAATTTATTTAAGATTAATAATTTATTAAAAATTAATTATAATTTTAATAGAATTATAATTAAATTATGATTTGTATGAACTACGTATGAGAGTTGACTCGGAATAGCTTTGAACTGCACCCTTGACGCGAAGTGTGCCTCGTTTGGATGAGAATTGGACCTAGAAAAAAGGGATTTTTATGAAACTTTAAAGGTTGAGGGACTAGAAGAATAAATAATTTATTTGAGGATTTGAAGGCTGAAGTACGAGATATCACCGTGAATATTAGAGGGACATATTTCATTTTCACCCACTCTTTTCTCTTCATCTTTTTCATAACACTCTTCTTCTCTCTCCTCCCTTGGATTTCAAAGATTGATCTTAGCCTTTATTTGCTCATTTTAAATTATTAAAAACCATTTCTAGTCGTGTTTGATAATTAGCAAAAGAGAAGGGGAAATTCTCTGGACTTGGAGGCAAAGAGAAGCTTGGAGGTAGTTGATTCAAGGCCTCAATTTGATGATTATGAGTAAAATAATGTATTCCTAATCTCATGTTATATCATGATTATCATAAAAACAATGTCTTGTCTGTAGTTTATGATTTTTGTACTATATTTGGGTGATATGCATGAATTGTGGCTTGAATACTTGATTTGTCGTTTAATATATGTTATTTATTCGTTAAATGAACCTATAAGACTCCTTAAACTTTATAAATTATGTTTGACCTTAATGATAGTATGTAGAGGGATTTGAGGGTGATTTTTGAGCCTTGGAAGTCATTTTTTTATTTTAGTATCGACATTGTTCATGCAATATCAATACTGATTAAATAGGTGTAAAATCTTGTTAAAAATAATCTTGAGTTTAGATACTATTCATTGGGTATCGATATCAAAAGTAAGATATCAATGTCGAGGAAAATTATTCAAACATCGAAGTTAAAATCGGTATTGATACTATAAGTGAGTACAGATACTGATAGGAATAGTATCGATATTGACATAAATGTATAAATACCCATTTTATTTTAATCCGAATGATGAAATCAATTGTCATCCAACATATCATTCAAACTTATCTCGTCATAAAGTTTGAATCTAGTCTTCACCATACAGAAGATAAATGCAATTTTTCATACACAAGCTCCCGATTTAAAGAATTCAATAGGCTCTAATCGCAGACCGGAGGCGGTAGATTGAGTTGGTGGTTTGTCGAGGAAGAGACCCAAGATGGATTTATATTGTACATAATCACATAAAGAGTAAAGACTTAGTTATACAGAACTCATAAAATCCCAATTAGATAAATATAGAAGATATATTAATTAATTAAAATTATTTTCGTTTATCTCTTATACATTACTGTTCATGATACAACCGAAAACCATATTTTTGTATTATGGTACGACGAAGATGTCGTTCGTGCACAAGGATTTTTAACTTCAAACACAGGTCGTCGTGCTGCGATGTTGAAAAGCTGATTTGCAGACACTATCCTGAACGCCCAACAGAGGATGAATGCACCGGAAACTGATCACCCAATGAACACGAAACAAAAAAAGATAAAGATCATCAACATGTTGAATTGAAAGAGCAACGGGAGAGACAGAGAGAGAGAGAAATTGTTGGATCAAAGACATGTGCCGAGTTAAAAGAGCAACCAGAGAGCGGTAGAAAAACTATTCAATCAAAGACATGAGTTGAGTTGAAAGTGCGACGGGAGAGAGACAGAAAAATTGCTCGAATCGCATTAGAAAGTATGAAAAACACTGCAGGAATTGAACTTAATTTTGCAGTTTTGTCATATTTTCTAATGCGATCCGATCCATGTTGCTTTTCTATCTCTCTCCCGTCACTCTTTAAACTCAACACATGTCTTTGATTCAGCAGCTTTTCTACCTCTATATCGTTGCTCATTCAACTCAACATATATATTTGATTCAGCAGCTTTTTCTACCTCTCTCCCGTTGCTCTTTCAATTGAGAAAGGACTTTGGGGTGTCAATGACAGGAGAAGATGAGTTTAAAACAATGGCAATAGGACCAAAGAAGCATGATATGCTATGTTCATACTGTTCTTGCCGCTCAACTACCCAAATCATATATATATATATATATATATATATATATATTAGGTAAATTTAATATATTTTTATTAATATTAATTAAATTTTAAACTAACTATTTATTGATACTGACAAAATTTTATTTATCATTTTTATTAACCTGGAACTAGTTATTATTAGTATTACTGCTGTTGTTACTTTATCTAAGATTTTCGGTGTGTTATCGCCACATAAACTTTAATTATATTTAGATTTGAGTAAGGTCGAACTCTTAAGCAGGAGACAAAACTCAACAAGCAATGTTATTTTTTTTTTTCATTCACATATCAGAATGCAAGACATCATTAAAAATACATCAGCACTTTATCAATTAACTCAATTGTTAAAAGATAACAACATATATAATGATCGTAAAATAAAGAGAGATCAAAATTTTATGTGAAAATTCTTTCGGAAAAAATTACGGGTAAAAAAAAAAGAAAATTCACTAATATAGAGAGAAAACATATAATATAAGTCCTTATGGACAACCTAGTCCCTAGTATATAGTTATAAAGATAATTTCTTGATTACAAAGTAAATTTATATATAAAAAAATCTACTGAAGTTGAGTTTCCTATTATTAATCAACATTAAAAGTATATATGTTTCCTACTTTTAATCAAAGCAGATTTTCTATTTTCTTTTACTTTTTATTAATTTATATCATATTATTAATTGAGTCAAATCAAATTCGGTCAAACTCTAAAATCAATATTTGTTGTTATCTTTAAGTTATTTTTCTAAGATTACCTTAAAGTTATTATTAATGCATGCTTTTCAAATTGTTTTATACCTTTAAAAAATTAATATATTTAATAGTATTAGCTTATCACTTTCTTGTCAAAGGACTCTGTAACGAATTTCACCTATCGATATACTCTAATATAAAATAAGATAAAATTTATAAATTGATATTAAATAATATTAAATCGATCTTTTTGATACTAGATTTTCAAATATATTTATATACAATTGATATTAAACTTTAGATTTTGTAAAAATGAGACATCGACCATAACATCTTAAACTTGACCCACAAGATCTGAAGGTCATGGATGCTATATTTGACCATCGAGGTGATCATAAAAATTTAAAATCTTAAATTGAATCCCATATAATCATCCTTTAAAACATTCATACTAATAATATTAAAAAAAACAATTAAAAGTGAATACAAAACCGAAACTCTATATATATATAGTGTAAATTAAAAGTGTTACAAACTGAAACGCTAACAAAAGTCCTACAAATCCATATTTTAGACCAAACAATATGAACAATTTGCATGCACAAAACGTTTAGAGAGAATGGCTTCTTAGTCTTCAAGAAACAAAGTTAAAAAAATAAATGATTTTCAATATGGATTTTATTAATAAAATAATTATAATTTATTTTAAAATATATTTTTTAAATTATTTTTTCTTTCACTCGCCTCTATGGTTATATCATTATCTACACATACTTATTATCTTAATTCCACAAAATTGTTACAAATCTATAATACAAATTGATTAGGATTTGTTCTTTTTTATTAAAATAATCATTTTATAAAGTAAAATATCTACATTCATTTTTTAATATTTTTTCACCCACTTTTTCGTAATAAATCGTTATCTTGTTATATTTATTATCTTAGTTTCCTACACCATCATAAATTAAAATCCAAAGAGGTTTAGTATTTTATATGCATTTCTTGAACTATTATAAACATAAAAATATTTATTGTCATCCAAAATCATTAAAACTTATTTGTGAGAAAGTTTTCTCCTTTTTTTTCTTTTTAAATAGTTGTGTGATTACTTATCTCCTTAAAAAAGTTAGAAACTAGTTATTGCCATGCAGAAGATGAAACCAATTGTCGATACGCAAGCTTCCGACTTAAAGAATTCCAACCGCAGAGTGGAGGCGGTGGATCGAGTCGGTGGTTCGTCGAAGAAGAAACCCAAGGTGGTGGTGCACAGTACTTCGACTCCACAGTATTCGACGGTACAAAAAGAAGATATGAGAACCGTAGGTACATAGTTGTTTCAATTCAATATTCAACCTGTGAACCCTTGGTGAATGCATAGATTTTGATACACTACGATTTAGATTTTTTTTACAGTTTCTATTTAAAATATGTTTTAGTTCCTAAACTTTTATAAATTTACTTCTAATATAAGATTTTGCGTCCGTATATGGTAGGATGAGAGTGCGGGTTATGATTCTAACCTTGGAACTCATGCAACGGACGCCGCTGAGTTTTCGACTTCAAACGCAGATGGGTTTGCTGCGATGTTGAAAAGCCGATTTGCAGACACTATCTTGAAAGCCCAACAGACGATCAAGGCACCAAAAACTGATGATCATCCGATGAACACGACACAACAAAGAACAAAGATCATCGAACCTGCTGAATCAAAGACGCGTGTTGAATTGAAAGTGCAACGGGAGAGAGATAGAGAAGCTGCTCGGATCGCTTTGGAAAATATGAAAAACACAACGGGAGAAAATAACTTCAATAACCGAAAATGTCTAATAATATACGATTTTAATTAATTTTTTTTGGATTTACGAAAATAACCAATAAATTCACAACGCAAACTCTAATTTCACAACACAGTTTCTAAATTCGCAACGTGATACTCAAAATTCGCAACGTAATTCTCTAAATTCGCAACGCGATTTTCATTTTTGCAACGCTAATTACCGGTATAGGTAAATACAACTATTCACAACTCAGTTTTCAAATTAGCAACGCGATTCTCCAAATTCGCAATGCTAATTATCGATATAGGTAAACATAATTATTCGCAACTCAGTTTTCAAATTCGCAACGCGAATTTCGTTTTCGCGTAGCGAATTTTACAACGCTAATTATCGATATAGGTAAACACAACTATTTGCAACTCAGTTTTCAAATTCGCAACGCGAATTAGCCAATTTTGCAACTAAATTACCGATATAGGTAAACTCGGTGGAAAAAAATCCGAATTCGACAATTTGAAACTGAGTTACGAATTTGGCAAATTCGTGTTGCGAAATGTAAAATCTCGCCTCTTAAAGAAAAAATCGTGAGTAAATAATAATTCGATCTTTATCAATTTTAAAAGTAACTAATCACAATTAGTTCAATATGATTAAAAGATTTTTTTAGTTCAATATAGTGGTCACACGTAGAATTTTGATTAGTAAAAAATCTCGTAGCGAAAACGAAATTCGTGTTGCGAAAATGAAATTCGCGTTGCGAATTTGAAAACTGAGTTACGAATAATTGTGTTTACCTATATCAGTAATTAGCATTGCAAATTTGGAGAATCGCGTTGCTAATTTGAAAACTGAGTTGTGAATAGTTGTGTTTACCTATACCGGTAATTAGCGTTGCGAATTTAGAGAATCACATTGCGAATTTAGAGTATCGCGTTGCGAAATTGGAGTTCGCGTTGCGAATTTGTTGGTTATTTTCGTAAATCCAAAAAAAATTGGTTAAAATCGTATATTTTTAGACATTTTCGTTCACTGAAGTTATTTTCTCTTAAAATTAAATATAGATGTTGAAAGGGTATTCAATATTCTCATTGGATCTTCTTCCTCGTTATTCCCCTAGTTAATGTTTCTACATTGTATTATTATCCATGGACCAATGTTTATAAATGTAATAAGAAAATTTTTGTTAGCTCCAACTGAGGCCAAAGTATTTGCAATCTGAAAATCCCATATTATTAAATTTTTATTCGATTTAATTTATAAAAATTCTTTCTGAAAATTAATACAGGGACGAATTCGATTTTTATCAAAATTTTTGTATTATTATTTTAAAATAAAAACTAGAGCATAATGCAAAACAATGCGAATAACATTTGTTCGTTAATTTGTACTTTTAGATTTCTATATTTAATTTATCTCCAATCTTCAATATTCGTTTAAAATTGTTCAAAAAAGAGCAGTCTTTTAAAATTAACAATTATATTTCGAATATAATTGATGATAATAAACTATAAAAATAACATAAATAAACTATAAAAATAAAGTTATGTCTTTGTGACATGAACTAAACGATCTCAATAGTAAAAAACATTTATTATTTCTTAAGATATTGAGTTCAAACATATAAGAGCAATCAATGTTAAAATTATTAAGAATTACTTTTAAACAGACTTTATTATACTCGACTCAAATTAATATAATTTTTTTTATATTTTTAAATAATTAATTCATATACTTAAATTATTTTAAGAAACAATTAGTTTAGTTCGATAGCTAATCTTATATTAAGAAGTTTGTTTACTCGATAATGATTTTATATATTTGAAAAAATATTATTTCAGAATCCAACTCATTAATAAATTTATGTATAGAGCTTTTATAACTACACCTATAATCATTTTTCAAATAAAATTTAAAAATATTTTTTTAAATTTTTTCATTAAATCATGGATACAAATAAAATCAAATATTTTTTTAAAAAATGAAAAAAATTGATGACTAATTACGTGATATTTATAATTATTTATTTTATTAGATTAACAAAATAACTTTGAAATATCAAATAAAAAGAGGGTAACCAAAAGCAAACTCAACTCATATTTTAAACAAACAACAAAAAGGAAAATGATGAACATAACTTTAAAAAACGACCAAAAAGAAAAGGATGAATTCATGAAACCTTGATTCAAGCACCGACGACCTCTGGGGTAGGCTCGGCCATGGTGTCATCGGCCGGCCTCTCTAGTTTCACACCGACATCTTCCGAGTAATCACCGTGAACCTGAATGAAAATAAAACATGCCCATGGGAATATTTTCATGGAAAAGCTTTGATATTTATCATAGAAAATATACAAAATCAGATGAACATACCTCCATCAGCTTCCCCAGATCAAACTTGGGAGCCTTCAAGATTTTGACTTTTCGAATGAACACATTCTGCAAAGGATAGATGCTCGATGTTGCCTTTTCGATTTCTTTTCCAATCATCTCAGGGATGAACTTCTGCACTAATCCCTTCAAATCGCACGATGTTGCCTGAGCAGTCATTATCTCTCTCATCTTTCGGCGAATCTGAAAAACAAAAGCAACATCATCAAGGGATTTGGCCGACTCTGGAATCATTGAAGTTCCACCATCTCTAAGGCATATGTAAAAAGAGCAATCATTGGACATAGTTTCATGGTATTATTACCTGTCTAATCTGGCTGGATTGTGCATAGCATGTCCTTTTAACTTGGTTAGGACGTCTCTTGGTGAATCCGATGCTAAACATTCTCAAAGTATAATTATCGGTTGTCTTCACATCCACGTGAGCTTCAATCAGCGTTTGCCATTTCCGCACCAAGGACCTCAGTTTGTCGGTTGTAAAATTCATTCCCTGCAAATTTGTTAATTCATTACAAGAAGCAACAAAGAAGTAATGATGTGAATAAAGAGATTCACGCTTACCCAGAAGTTGGTCAAAACATTCTTTCCTTGAACATCCTCAGCTCTCAACCGGATCTTTCTGTATGCGTGATCCTCATCACCGCCTTGAAGATCAGCAAGTGAAATCTCGAACACACGATGCTTGAGTCCTTCTGAAGCAATCTGTCAACAAAATAGCAAGCTTCAAACCATATAAAATTGTAGAAATCTAATTGTAAAACTGTACGGTTAAGCAAATGTACTAAACATGTCTAAGTTCATCACGCTGTATATACAAGCAAAGATGAATATCATGAGGATTTTCCCACATCCATATGGCATATCATAAGTAGAAACAATGAAATTATTTACACAAAATGACTGAAGCCGACTAAGGATGCAAGACCAAAAAAGAATAAGAAAACAATAAGTTCAAGCTTTTCAACAAATGAATTCATTCGAAGATAATCGATTCCAGAATTCCTAGTAGCAGCAATTGTAGCATCCTCCCCGAATATTAAAATATGATACCAGACACAAGAATTTCCCACTCAATTAAGAATATATCATCAAGACTAAACAAAAAACCTCAATATAACCAAGGCTAGCTCAAAAAAAGAAATGCACCACTTTTACACAAAGCAAAACAAACAACATTGAACTCCTTTACCATCATTCCTATAAAGGTAAAACGAAGAGTATAAGCACTTAGCTAGATGTTCAATGTAATCTGAATGAAACCCTGATTCTACAGGAATAAAACATACAAAAAAAAACCATTTTTCACAATGATAAAGAAATGAAATGTTTGAACAAAAAAAGAACAAACCTTGGTACCCTGGGTACGGGTAACAAGTGTCTTCCCAACATTTCTGGAAGTGAAAACTGATGGAGCCTTGATATCATACCAATCTTTTTTTGCAAATGGATCAGCTCTAAAGTAAAAAAAGAAAAAAAAACCCAACAAAAAATCAACGTTAGAACTAACAGATCATTTTCTAAAATATACCCCAAGCATGTTCAAAGCTAAAAAAATAAAATGAAATAAACACTCACGCCTTCTTCTTTCCTCCCTTCTTTCCTTTGGAGATTCTCTTGTTCTTCCTGTATTACAACACAAATGAGATTTAAGAAAATAAGCAAAACCCCTTTGAATAAAGACTGGGAGATAAAGAAATGAATACCCGACGGCCATGGTTGAAGCTCTGATGGGTTAGCTACAACAGAGAGCAGACTGCTGGTAAACCTGGGAAAGATCTCTAAACCCTAATCTACATTTTCTAGTTTATATACAACTCTTTGATGGATTGGTTTTGTGAATGCAGAAGTTGGGTTTGAAACAAAATTTAGACCCATGTAACTTGGGGTTTACAATTATATTGTGCAAAACTGGGCCTAGTTCAAAATTTTGAGCTTCTACCTTAGTCCTTACCCTAACTCCTAAACTTTATTGGGTTTACAATTTTGGGCCTAGATTGTATTAATAAATGTTTATCAAATAAGTTTTTGATTTTTTTTTAAATAATTTAAATTTACATTAGACTCGATAAACTTTAAGATTTTTTATGCTTTGTCCACTGTCATAAAGATTATATTACTGGTAATATAAGGTACTCTCATTATCATATCTTCCTTAGACAATCGTAGATTAATTTTGTAATGTGAAACTCTTGAGAAATAATCATTCATGTTTGAGTAAATTTTTATTTTTATCATTAATGCATAGAAAGTTACTGTATGATAATTAATATTATCATTTAGACCATTTAGTATGTTGTGATCATTTAACCATTAATTTTCATAAAGATGCAAGGAAATGATAACATGGGCATATAAATGTAAGAGACTGCATAAGAAAACTTTGAAAACGTGATCCCAAATCTGTGAGATTATAGGTAAAGTCATCACCCAACATTAATTTTAGGTGGCATCTTTATGTGGAGAAATCATACACATTATACCAAACCTAAAACCAAATGGAAAGAGTTTCCATGTGCCCCTCATCAACGCTCCCTGTGTATTCCGCTGTGTATGTAATAAAGTAGGCACCTATTTGAATACAATATCTCAGCTAAATTCAAAGCATAGTCTCTATATTCAAACAACACAATAAATCCCATCTCACAAGTTCATTTTTTGTCCTTCGTAATTGTCAATATAGTTAAATTAAGGGTCCTTGTACTTGGTGTATATGGACTTTTTGGCTTAATTCACAAATTAGCCCTCTAAATACATGTGTTTTCTCACTTTGCCCTCTAACTTAGCTTTATTTGTGTCTTTAAACGTCTTTCGACTGTTTTAATTTGATAGAGTTCATCTCGAAACCCTTTAATCACACGAAATTTTTTAACAAAATCCGAGGATGTCACGTGACATGTTTTCGTCAATCCAAATTAAACCATACAAAACCATTAATTAATGATTTTTATCAAATTGTACATACTAATAACGTTACAGGAAAAAGACTAAACCGTGTCAAACGAAAAAAAAAGGATTACAGAGGGACTAAAATCAAAATTAAACCATCCAAAACCATTCTTTGAAGTTTGAAATTGAACCTCCAACGAACTACTGAAGAGTTTAGCCGAGTCCACGGCACGTAAACATCTCAACCACCAAGCTCCACCAATCAAAACCGCCGTCCATTTGCAGAAGACCACTTCAAGCTTTCTTATACTTAAAAAAAAAAACCTTTGTATTTTTTCTCTTTTTCTCATAAACCATCTTTGCATGTTCTAGCCATGGCAGCTTCTCTTAAAACCCTTTCTTTGCTTTCAATATTTCTTCTTCTTAAGATTGCTAAATCTGACCTTTTATCCCCACTTTTCTCTCCCTTATTTGGTTTGTTCATTTCCCATTTTCATTTCTTTTTTAGATCTTTGGGTCTTTTATTAACTTGGGGTTTTCTTGTTGCAGATGATGTATGCAAAGAAGTGGAATGTGGAAGAGGAAAATGCCAGCCTTCTTTAAATGGAACACTGCCCTTTTATATCTGTGAATGTGATCCTGGTTGGAAGCAAACCTTTTCTGATAAAGATGATCATCAGCATCTCAAGTTTCTCCCTTGCATTGTTCCCAACTGTAACTAATCTAAATGATTTTGCATTTGATTTTAGAGTTTAGGATTTAGGATTAATGGTCGATTTGATTTTTTCTTTTTCAGGTACAGTGAATAGTGCTTGTTCAGATGCTCCCTCCCCGGTGCAAGAAAGGGAAACCAAAATGAATCACTCCGTCTTTGATAGTAAGATGTGTACCGTTTACACATTGTGTTTGGTCGTTTGATGTCGTTTTTTTTCTTAATGCTCAATGCGGCACTTTGTCACACAGTCTGCAGTTGGACCGATTGCGGAGGCGGATCGTGCAACAAGGAGTCGCCGTTTACGTACAACTGTCGATGTTCGGAGGGTTACTTCAATCTTCTTAACGTCTCGGCCTTCCCGTGTTACAAAGAATGTAAGAACATACTGGTTCTGATGTAGCCGCGATTGTTGCAGGCGTTACTCGTTAGTGTTATTTGAGTTTTGAACTTCGTCTGCTTTTCCAGGTGCAATCGGATTGGATTGTGCCAACCTCGGGATCTCGATTACGAATATGTCGACTTACACACCGCCGACACCATCGATGTCTCAAAACAATGATAACCGAGGTAAACCCGAATACATACATCTATTGTCAAAACTTCCTATGATGCATATTGTGCCTATATTGATGAATGGCAATATTATTTTTTCCATCAGCTGGCTTAAAACTGCTCGGAACTTGGCAGTGGGTGATAATGTTGGTATGGTTGCTGGCCATGGTTGCTTGATTTGTATAGATTTAACCGATGCTCGAGAATTCGAACTCTGTTCTGGTCAATTCATTCGAAGAGAATCTTATGTTTTAAGGTTCAATCTAATTTCAAATCTTTGTGAATCCGTACATTCGAGAGCTATTATTCAATTCACTTATGAACGTTAGAGTTAGATGGTATATTCCTATGCTAAATTTCATTTCATTCCAACAAGTATATTTATAAGATTATGACTTATTTGTGTAATTATTTCTTTTTTCTTTTTTTGCGGTAAAATTGTGGTTTTAGTTTTACTATCCCTAATTCAAATTGTTATCAGTTAATTCGAATAGTTAATATAATTGATTTTCCAATGACACGGACTGTGTTGAATTGAATCATGCTGACATTGGAACCGAATAGTAAAGTCTGAAACTTATATGTTTGACCCAAAATTCTACTAAGCAGCACAATGTTGTCCAATTATAAAAAACAACAATAAAATGTAGTGGGCTTAGTAGTATTGTTTTCTCCTATGTACTAAAAGTGGGTATAAATAAACTAAGCTGGAATGAATATGATTGTATTCGTATTTGTTAGATTTTTTTTAAAGGTGTTACTGCTCGGTTCGTTTTCGTTTATTTATTTTTAAAAGTGTTCATGCTCGTTCGTTTAGTGTTCGCGAACATATTCGTTCAATGTTTGCGAACATGTTCGTTTATATATTCAGAAATTAAACGTAACCAACTAAATAAATCTTATATAACATCCACAACAATAAAAAAATACAATCTTTAAACTCCAATTTCACCACGTGTTTAATTTAGTCCATACATTTACCAATATTTAAAATGTATAAAAATAAAAAGTAAATGGGTTTATAAACGAACCGACAAGCTTGTTAATGAACATAAATGAGCAAGTTGATAATCGAGCTCAAAACGAGTTTGTTCATGAACATAAACAAACTGAAACGCGTCTGTTTATGTTTGTTCGTTTATTAAATGAACATAAAAATTTTGTTCAATCTCATTTATTTAGTTTAACAAACGACGTTAAACGAATGATTCACGAACAGTTCACCAAATGCTATGTTCGTTTACATCACCTATGTACCAATTATTTGGAACCATTTAATACCTAATTTTTAATTAATATAAAGAAAAATAAATATTTCTTTTACTGTCTAAAATAGACACCACCTACATTAATATAAAAATATGAAAATGATAAAAAAAGAAGAAGAAAAATTGCACTAAACTTACAATTATTGTTTGGCCATAATCATTGAAGAGTTTTTTTCTTCTGAAAAATAACCATTGAGTTCACTTTTATAATAAAATAGTTTAGTGCAGTAATTCCACTATTTGACAACACACTGTATCCTAAAACAAGTTGAATCTTCCTCATAATGTGACAATGATTTTATGATTAATGCAAAAATATTAAATTATGTCATGCAATATATCTACCAAGTTGTCTTATAAATCACAAGGCATAAATATGAAGATTTGTTTTTGGTTGGTTAAATGTAATGATCAAATTGAAAGATTATACTTTAATGAGAAAAACACATATTGAATGGTGGGGGGATGAGGATTGGGATGGCCTATCTTAGCTACCATCCATTTCTTTAAGGAATCCTCTCAAATCGGATAATGAAACAACTAATGGTGAACCTATTGAATATTTGAGGTCCTGGGTTCGAGCAATTGTCGTCTGCATGATGTATATGTGTTGCTAATGATTAAGAAATATTATAAACAGATATTACCTTATAATCACACTAGACTAATAAAAAAATAGGTTATGAGTTATACATTTATCCTCAAATAAGTTCCAAACCTCATTTGGCTCCAATATCTTCAATTAGGGATTCCATTTCTCTTTTCTCACCACTCAAAATGGCCAAAAGTAATTACTTGATTTATCGATATGATTCAGTCAGTTTTTTTTTAAATAATTTATGATAATTTGATTTGATTTTAAATTTTTTTTACGTTGGTTTTGAGTTTTTAGATTTTTATTTTGACAAAATGAGTTTTTTTATTGATTTTAGATATTGTTTATTAAAGTTTAGTTTTTCATAAATATTTTTAAATAAATAAAAATAGGGTAAATATACGTTTAGTATCCTAACTATCACTTTTATTTCATTTTGGTCACTCAACTATTATGTTTTTCAAAATCATACCTAATGTTACATTTTGGTCACATGCTGTTAAAAATAAACAGAACTAATGTCGTGACAATTTTCAAATTATTTCAATGATGATGTGACATTAGTTTATGATGATACGTTAGCATCGCCGTTAAATTTCAACGGTGAATGATCAAAATGAAACCAAAATGTAACGTTGGGTATGATATTTAAACAAAAATAGTTAGGTGGCCAAAACATAATAAAAATGATAGTTAGGGTACTAAAAATGTAGTTAACCCGCCTCTTTCAATCCTATCTTTATCTTCAAATACCCAAATTTCTTTCAAGTAATTTAGACATTTGTTTCGATTGTGAAATGTAGAAGTTTTCTTTTTAAAATACATGTTTTTATAATTATCGGTATTTAATTCATTGATCGATTAATATTGATCGTGTACTACAAATATCTATTATGAGAATGATCCTCATAATCCAACTTTTTTAATTTATAACGTTAGAATTTGAACCATGATATCACTTTTAAAAGCCTAACATCTTATCTTGCTAGATCAAATAATAATTGATAAATAATAATAATAATGAATTTTTTTACTTTTCAATGATGTGTTTGTAAGAGATATACATGAAATTAATGTATTGTTTCTTATAAGGCAATATATATTTAAAGATAATTCTCAACAATTTGAAATTAAATACTCACACTCCTAACATTAATTATACTCGAACTCGAGATATCAAAAAATAACAACAATTATTTTATCACCAACGTTGTTTGGTTCGTGTGTAAATGTAAGATAAAATTTCATAAACAAAATTCAAATTATGAGATAAGATGTGTGAGAATGTGATGTTTGTTGTCCACTCACCAGCATTCATATGCAATCCCCTTGACCTTGATGTTGTGTTGGGCCATAAAAATTAAGAATTGGACCACCCTTTGTTGGCTGAAAATTTAGATTCTACATGTCTTCCTTCTTTTTCTTTTAAAAAATAATAATTAATTAATTTTGAACTATAAATGATTAATATAGTAAAAAATATATAAAATCTTATAAAGATTTTTTTACATTTTTATTATACTCAAATAAATACCTGGTCTTTGTTTTATATTAAAATAAATTATTATTAATTAAATTATATAGTGAAACCCTTAATTGGGCATAGTTGGTGACCAAGGAAAGAGAAATAATGGCGCCCTTAATCAAAGATTCCTTTGATACTGAAATAGAAATTAAGTTGGGGGGGGGGGTATGTGGCATTTGGGCAAGTGGGGAGCTTATTTAGGAGAGGGCAATTGTATTGGTTTTTATTTGGGTATAGCACACTAGAGGTCACTTTAACTATATTAAAATATTTTTTGGCAACCAAACTTTCAAATATTACATAAGGGTCGTTAAACTTATTAAACTATTACAAAATGGTACTTATAACGTTATAAATAATAATAAATTTTGATAAGTTTAATGATCATTTTTCAATAGTCCATAAGTTTAATGATCATTCAGTAACATTTCAATAAATTTAATACCATTTTATAATCATCTGGAAAGTTTAATGACTATTTTGTAATATTTAAAAGTTTATCGACTAAAAAAATATTTTGACATAGTTTATTGACCTTTAATATACTTGAACCTTTTTATTTTCATAAGTCCCAAAAAGAAATAGAAGGGTTTACTTGTCATCCACAAACAAAAGTGTTGTTTTCGGTACAAAAATTATGGAATTTTGTGAAGCAATTTCAATGGACTTCCTTGAGCTTAGAAGTTTGGTGGTGGGTTTTAATCTCCATTTAATCCCCCCATCTCATCATTCCTATTTCCCCTAAATCTGTGCAAAAAGTAGTGACTTTAATGTACAACAAGATGATTGATACCATCAGAAAATAATATGTATTTCTATATACGATTAATATATTAATTTGAATCGATATGATATCTTTTACATATCAATTAATACTAATATTTTTTTTATTGGTGTAGGGTTAATTAAACTTAAATTGTGTTAACGAACATCGTTATGTATCTCTCTACTTGTTTATAAGTTTATTTCTTATACCAATAAAAACCGATCAAATATGTTGATAGACGAAAACAACACTTATTATGTGAATTAGGGTTTATGGTTAACTATATCTCAGTGTCAAGGTCTATAAAGGACCACGTAGGTGTAGCAATGGAGTCTTAAATGATGAAAATGAGATGCCTTTGCCCTGCCCTCCCATTCATTCACTCGTTCTTCCACTTTCATCTACCTTTTTTTATCACTCTATTGGTCCCCGTGTATTTAATACACAACAATTCCAAGGAAAGAAGTATTTATCTTGTACATTTAAGGTATCTTAAGTTTCTCTGATAATATATAAATCTAACACACGGCTGCAATCATAAAATTAATTATGTTTAATGAAGTGTTAGAAGAAAGGATAAAGGAGAAATAAATAAGCAAAAGCAATCATATTCGTGTGCCTAAGTGCCATTCCCCTTGTTGTTTTTCTTTTTGGGTGGGGTGCTAAGGTTAATGATGAAGAAACTGGTGATGGTGGCCGTGGGAATATAGAATGTTGCCTTGACAGAATATACTTGTCCATAAGTTGATTTTGATTAGGTGCCTAAATGAATAGTATTCGGCGAATTGTTCATAAACTAAACGACTATGAATGAAATTTTCATGTTCATTTAATAGAATATGAACAGAGTTGTGTTCGATTCATTTTTGTTCAGGAACAAACTCATTTATCAGCTTGCTAATAAGCTCATTTCTCGTCTCATTTATAAGCTCAATTATTGACTCGTTTATTTGATTCTCATTTTTCTTTTATTTTTTTTTACATTTTTTAAAGTAATACGGGGAAATATTAATTTATCAGAAATTGTATCAACAACGTCTTGTCAATTACAGACTGAACAAATATAGTTGAGACTATCATAAAATCTTACGATGACCGCCTAGTGATAGTTTGATAAGCAAAAGTATGAACAAATGAAGCAACGACATATATAAACTGGTCGCACCAATGATTTCGAGCACCAACCATGGAGGAAAAAACTTGAAGAATATCCAAAACGACAAACGGAGAAGGCGATCTCCCCTGAAAGGCAATCCCATACATGGAAACATGTTGAAATACATACGAAGAATAAAAACTAAGAAATAAACATGTTCTGAAAGTCCACAAACACTCGTAGTCTTGATACCCTTTACTAGTAAAAGAAGCAAGAGAAAACTTTAATATTAAACTATGATAAAACTAAAATTGAAAACTAGTAAAAATTAAAGAAAGTAACAAAAAATGGGAACAAAAGGGTACGGAGATGGTCGTGAACGGCCACCATCACTGCCCCAAAGATCCTGTCCATTTGCTTGTAACTCCTGAACTGTCTCAAAGAAAGAGCAATTTTGGTAACTGTCGTAGAGTGTTTTTTTGTACATTCTGAAGTTTAAATATTGATGAAGATAGGGATTAAATTAGACATAAGGTGAACTTTGAAATTTAAATTATTAAGCTTAAAAAACTTAACAACTAGTGGTGAAATTTCATCATTTTTCTTTGACTTGCAAATAAAAGAGTAAAAGGAGAGTGTCAGTTGTTGAACGTTAAATGAACATGTTCACAAATGTTAAATAAACATGTTCATGAACGTTAAACAAATATATTCACAGATGCTAAATGAATGGACACAAAAACCTTAATCAAATTTGAAATAATTAAAATGTATTCATAATCTACAAATCGCGGCTTTCCTCGTGGAGAAAAGTTCTAATCTCTGCAATTGTATTCTATAATAATAATAATAATAATAATAATAATAATTATTATTATTATTATTATCAATTTCTATAATGACAATGGTTACATTTATATTATACATAAATTATAAATTTAATTTATATACTTTAATTTAATTAAATTTGATATATATACTTTAATTTAGTTAAATTTAATGTATATACTTGAATACACAATGTATCCTAATATAAGAGTTTAGCTAAATACATATGATTATAGATTTGTCCTTACAACATAATTATAAAACCTTTTGCACATTTTTCTCCAAAGAACATGATGTTAGTTGACACAAACCTCAATGAACATACATTGAAATTATACTTCCTTTCCCTTTGTCTTAAGTTTTTATCGGTAAAAGGAATGTTTTCAGCACTTGTTGAAAGAAGTACAAAAGATTCCTCATTTTTTCAAATAATCCCACTTCCGCCCACTTATTTGACTCTTGGGTAACACTCAAAATGTTCTTTTTGACACAAACATTGAGCTAATGTCACTATTTTTATGAAGTTTTGCTGGTGTGAATTGTTTTTTATGGTAAGCAATGAATCAAATGTTATTTTTTTTAGAGATTTTAAGTTGTATCTGTAGTCGTATGTATTGTCAATGACTAAAAAATATTATAAGTAGATACTACATTGTATTCATCCAAATTATTTTAAAAATGTTTGAATCTATAATTTAAATTATCATCCCTAATTAAAACTAAGAGTCTAATAAATTGTCAAGAATACATTGTTTCTTTGAAAGGAGCTTTAGCCAACTAAGAATGAATGCATGATTATATGTTTGGGTGTGCGAATTTATAAAATTATAGGAGAGATTGTTAAACTTATACAATTTTAGATTGACTGATTAATCCAAATCGAGTTTTACATAAATCTATTATGAGATCGATCCTTCCAATCCAATTTATTTATTTTACAAACATTAAAATTCAAATTCTTAATGTTTCTTTCTCCTTTATCAACTTATTGATATTTATTTTGATTTAACTGCTAAAATTAACAAGAAGGCAACGGCTTGGTTATTCAGTCAGGGATCTCTCTCTCTCTGTACTTGTCTGTCATGCAGTTAGGAAATGGACAGGATCAGCTGATCACCTGTTCCACGTCTCAAATTGTTTCTATTATGTGGCAGACATCGGTTGGTTACTGGAAGTAAAGGTTGCACCCACTGGAACTTGAGTGGGGCCTTGGTCAGTCTTGATTTGGTTGAAATTTTTAAGGAACGTGAGACTTCCCTTGTTCTTAAATTATATTTATGGGTTGAATAATTTAATATGTGAAATTTCCATTAGGAATAAAAAATTGATATGAAATTTAATTTATGGGTTGAGTATTTAATATGTTATTAAAATTAAAATTTAATATAATAAATTATTAAAAAAACTGTTCAATGAAAAAAATTATTTAATTCATAACTTGAATCATTTTGTTTAAAAAGATCGTGAAGCAATTAAATCATGGAATTTTGTGAAGCAATTTCAATGGACTTTCTGTAGCAATTAAATCATTTTATTTTGAAAAAAATATTTTGGTCGTGATGATTTTTTTAATTAAATACGTAGTTTACTCATATATTAAAATAGGAAAACTTAAAAAATTCACAAAAATATATTTTAATAATGCAAAAAAATGGCAATCATAACCCCCAAGAATTAGTAGTACTCATTCCTCTTGAATGATTATTCGCTGATTTCACCACACTGTACCTCATCATCCAGCACGTGACACCCAATCCAAATTATGGCCATATTGATAGTTTTACCCTTTACCCCTCCCTAAAATTACAACTTTGACATCCCCCATTAAAGAAATAAAAAAGTACGACCATTTCATTCCCCTGTTAACACTGTCACTCTCTATATAAAACACAGCTCACTCATTTCTCTCACCACAAGGAAAGCCAAAACAAATGGAGAAGCCAGTAGTTGAACAATGGACACCGGAGCTGCTCCCGGTGCCGGCACCTTTCAGGCCACCGGAGACGCCGCTCGAACAAATGGAGTTCTTGTCACGTTCATGGAGTATTTCGGCTTTAGAAGTTTCAAGGGCTTTAGCTCCTCCTTCTCACCCCTCATCTTCCCATCAAATGTTCTTAAAAGGCTCTTCCAGTGGTAACGTCGTCATACAAGAAGACATCGCCGGCGAGTTGCAGCTTGAAGAAAGCGGCATCGTTTCCGGCAACCCTTTCTCTTTCGCTTCCTCTGAAACTTCCCAAATGGTCCTCGACAGAATCATGTCACAATCGGTAAGAAATTTTCTTTTTAAGGTTTTCATCTTCTTTTTGTTGTTTTCCTTTCAAAACAAAACATGGGTTTGTTGTTTTGTTCATTTATAGGGACATTTATGGACTTTGATCCATGTTTTACCTTTTAAAAAAAATTTCTTTTTGCTTCTGTTGTTGTCTGTTTTGTCTTAACAGCAAGAAGTATCTCCAAGAACATCAGGGAGGTTATCTCATAGCAGTGGACCATTAACAGATAGCCCACCAGTTTCACCTTCGGACATTGATGATGTTAAGGTTTGTTAATGGTTTTACTTTAAAGGAATCAAAATTTTGTTGATAAGTGTCTGGTTTTTTCTCGCCAGTTTCTAGGCAAAAGAACAGAGCATGGGTTTAGCTTCTGAGACACTGAATCAGAAACATAAATCTCAGGCTTTCTCTGTAACCAAAGCTGCTTCCTTTATCAATGGAGATTAATACTTTAATGGTTTTTTGGATTACCAATGTTGCCCTTCGTTTGTTTTTAGTTTCTGTCCGAAAATCTTCAATGTTCTTCTGGTTACGAGTCAGGGCGCGCTGGTCCCCAAAACGATTCGTTACAGCTCAATAAAGCTGAAAGCTTTCTTTAATGGCGGTGGTTAATAATAATAATAGATAATGATTGTTATAATATTAAGATTCATGGATAAGATTCGGTTTTCCTTTACCTTTTGCAGCAATTTTTCCGCGCCAATAATTCCCTCAGCATGCAGTACCGTACAGGCACAGCGGCTACTCCCGCTACGACGGCCGTGACTGGCAGTGGGAAGACGGTGGGGCGATGGCTGAAGGATAGGAGGGAGAAGAAAAAGGAAGAGACGCGTGCTCATAACGCTCAGCTACACGCTGCCATTTCCGTTGCGGGAGTTGCCGCGGCAGTGGCAGCTATTGCGGCTGCTACCGCGGCCTCCTCATGTGCCGGAAAAAACGAGCAGATGGCGAAGACGGATATGGCTGTGGCATCTGCTGCTACCCTCGTTGCCGCACAATGCGTGGAGGCTGCAGAAGCTATGGGAGCTGAACGCGACCATTTGGCCTACGCCATCAGCTCTGCCGTCAACGTCCGGTCTGCCGGCGATATCATGACCTTAACCGCTGGTGCAGCAACAGGTACATCATTTTCGAAAAGTTTTAATTTAATTTTGAACCCCTAATATAAAATCCGTAACTATCGGCGCAGCGTTACGAGGGGCAGCCACTCTGAAGGCAAGGGCGTTGAAGGAAGTATGGAACATAGCAGCTGTAATCCCTGTGGATAATAATAAAAATGGCTGCAACGGCAGCAATCATGGTAGCTCTAATGGCAGCTTTAGTGGTGAGCTTCCACCGGAAGAGAATTTCTTGGGAATTTGCAGCAGGGAATTGCTTGCTCGAGGTTGCGAACTTCTCAAGCGCACCCGAAAAGGTAACTCAAAACATATTTGATATTCCAAATATATCTGAACTCAAGTTGATAACATTGTTGCTAATGACACAGGTGATCTTCACTGGAAAATTGTCTCCGTTTACATAAACAGAATGAATCAGGTGTTTTTCTCGGAATATTATCGTCGATTATAATGAATTTATTCTTCTCTTCCCGTAAAATTTTCACGCAAATCTGTGTGATCGTTTTCTTTTCGTTAACTCTTTTGAAACTTCTTTTTGTTAAGGTTATGCTAAAGATGAAGAGCAGGCATATTGCTGGGACCATAACAAAAAAGAAAAAGAGTAAGTGATTGATTGCCTTTGTTTTTCTCTAATAATATGAATTCTTTGTTCCAATTTTGGGGATTTGAGAAAAGCAAAAGAGTGTCACTAAAGTAAAAGGATCAAAAGGGATTGTCTTTCACATTACAATAATCTTTTTTTGGGCAGATGTGGTGTTGGAGGTGATTAAAGATATGCCGGCGTGGCCCGGACGGCACTTGCTAGAGGGCGGGGAGAATCGGAGATACTTTGGGATGAAGACGGTGATGCGCGGCGTGGTTGAGTTCGAGTGCAAGAGCCAGAGAGAGTATGATATATGGACCCTAGGTGTGTCAAGGCTGCTCTCCGTTGCTGCTGAGAAAAACACTAGGAATAGGGTGTGAAAAAAAAGTTTGGGGTTTGAGAAAACTTGACAACAAAAGAGGGTATACATATTTGGTCGGGTTTAGGCAGTTTAGGGTCTCAAATTAGATATTTGGGTGTTTAAATATTGTAAAAGAAGTTGGAAATCAAAGAAAAAAGAATGGATTAGTGAGCATTTTCTTCTTTTCATTCATTTTTGAACTATAAAAAATTGAAGTTTTTTTTATTAAAATGGGATGATTATGAAATAGTGTTTTGCTCAAAAGAATTAATGATTAGACAATAAACGTTCAAACATCATTAGAACATCTATGTAGATGTCGTCAAAGTATCCCAGATCCATGTGATTTTCCAAATTGCTTGTTCTTTTCACTGTTGTGGAAATGAACTTTTGGAGTATCTTTGGACTAGGGATGGTCAAAAAGAGAAAGAAATCTCATTTTGCTTTATGTATGTATATATTCATGTGAACTAAAGCTTTCACTTTGTCTTTTTTATTTTTAAATTTGGACCTTTGGCTCTTGGATTTAGGGTATTGTTGTACATTGTGGGGCTATGATTGTAACGTTATATGTTATTATAATGTGCGTTAGACTAAGTGGATCAAAAGATTTGGGTCAGATTCTAGTTGAAAATGATTAGGATTGTGTTTCCAAATGATGCTTTTTTGGAATTAGATAAATCAATTTGAGATGGATTTATGTTACATGTACATTATTTTAATTGGATTGTATAATTGTTTGATTTGTTAATCACAAATTGTTGTTTAAAGGGATGTGCCTAGTAAATGAAAAAAGGTTGAAAACTATTTGAACAAAATAAACCCTAATCCTTTTCATTTATCATCCTTAATCGTGCCCATAATTATGAAGAGACGAGGTAACATAATCTCGATATTTGTCGTTAAGATTACACTACTCGGAAGCAATAATAAGTCGCTGTTATAAAAAAATCAATCATTACAATACACAAATTCGATAACGAGGGAGATTATCAAGTCCAGAATCACTGCCTGAACATGCATTTCATTCACTTTAATGGAGTATCTGCAAACTTCCAACAGTATTTATAGAGTATACCTAAATCTGATCCTCCACTCACTTCATGAAGAGGCACAGCATCAGTAATTTCTTTCAAATCTTCTGGTTTAACCTTCAACGCCAGGGATCCGACATTGTCAATAATGTTCTTCGCTTTAGTCGTCCCTAAATTCGAAACAACGATGCAGAGCAAAACCACGTCAATCTAAGTATAATACGAGGCAAAATGACTCAAGTAATCATAATACCAGGGATTGGGACAATATCATCTCCCTGATGCAGAATCCATGCTAAAGAAAGTTGAGGAACCGTGCAGGCATGCTTTATAGCTAGGCTCGAAACTCGGGTATATAGAACTTTGTTCTTCTCTAGATTCTCCCCCATGAACCTTGGCTGGTTTGCCTGTTCCAGAAAATAACCCATTCTTGAAATCTGATGTTCTATATATATTGTCATGACTCGGCCTGGCTCATCAGACTATATGCCACGACATGGTCCGACGAGTTGGGACTCATCATGACATATTCACTTAAAAAAAAAGGCTAGAATTAGTTGCTTGTCCGATTACCAATTGGCTCCCAATGGGCATAGGTTCCACAACTACCTTCCCTCCAAAAAAGCCTCTACCAAGGGGACTATATGCCACTATCCCAATTCCAAGCTCTCTGCAAGAATTTATGCAATTTATGATTCAAAGCAATACAAGTATCACAGGAACACAAAGGCGTAATATAGGTATACCGGCAAAGAGGGAGTATTTCATCTTCGATTTCACGAGTCCAGAGCGAATACTCCATTTGTAAAGCAGTGATGGGATGGACTTTATGTGCTCTCTTTATCGTATCGACACTAGCTTCTGATAATCCAATGTATTTTATCTTGCCTTCTTCCACAAGCTTCTTCAGCTCTCCAATCTTTGGAATAAGCAAAGCAATCAACAGAGGCATATGTTGCATTGAAGCTAAGCTAAAAGAAAAGAATACTAATGAAACGATCTCTTGATACTTACCGTCTCTTCTATGGGCACCGATGTATCGACACGATGTTGAAAGTAGAGATCAATGTAGTCCACACCAAGCCTCTTAAGACTTGCTTCGCAGCAAGCTCGAACATGCTCGGCGGTTCCTCTGATCTCATATACCCGACTCCCCTCGGATTCATATTTGATTACACCGAACTTAGTTGCTACTTGAATCTGGCCTCGGGGAAGCTGCTTCAGTGCCTATCAGGGCATAGAAAATGAATTTGATGATGAAACACAGAATTTATAAATGGTGATTGGGGGTACAAAAGCCACTACCTTGCCAAGCATGATCTCATTGTCATGTTCTTCCCCATAAGCATCAGATGTATCAAAGAAGGTGATACCTCTGTTGAAAGCTTCTTTTATGACTGAACATCCATCTTTATGGGATAAAGGAGCATTAAACACTCCTGTAAGTCCCGCACATCCGAATCCCAATCTCGAAACCTGCACATGTAAGATATGTAGGAATATTACGAGCACAATATTCAATTGTGGCCGCAACACAATGTAATGGCTGCATCGTACAGATTTTCAAAGACACCGTGAGACTGCAATTGCATCCACAATATAAAATTTTAGTTGTTTTTAAGAAACAAATCACATCGTAATATTCGTTACACCCTCAACCTTAACTACGACTGCAACCGCATTTTAGTACTGTGATTATGAGACTACAGTCACATGCTCATATCCGATACTCATATAAAAAATATAAAGAAAATATCTAAATTATATAAAAATTTAAAAATTTCAGAGAAAAGATTACCCTTCCATCTATTCGATCCATTCTTGACCGTATCCGATTAACCTAGTATAATAAATGACTAAGCAAAGAATTGAGCTAAGTTCCATTTAGTGAAAGAGTAAAGCAATGGAGCTTACCACCAATCCTTGGCTACCTAATTTGACTCTTGGATGTTGAATTTGGGGCACTTTCTCCATTTCAAACCAAGCTAGAACTTGACTGAAGTTTCCTGTTATTGAGAGAGAGAGAGAGAGAGAGAGAGAGAGAGAAGACCTGATCGAAGTCTAAAGATGCTGATTCTTATACTATAAAAAGTTAAAATTCCTCCACCAACCCTTTTGTTTTTCATTTTAACCTAATCCAGCTTGGTCCACACCATTTTTATATTGATGGTGGAGGTGTTGCACAATATGCCATGATTGAAAGATTGGTTTCAACTGCTAATTTGATCTTATAATAATATAGATTATTATTTGATATATTATCATTAAAAATTTATTTTAAAATGATGTTTCCTTTTATAAACGATTTAATTTAAACTATATGCTATTGATTCATATTTTTAAAAATAAAGATACATAACGATGGATCATGATTAGAGTTGATTGTGGAGTGAAAATCTACATCACTCTTGTATTTGTATCAAATAATTATCTTTATTTATGCTATCTTTCCATCTTCTATTTATTATAATTTTTTTGTTTAATTGGTATTTTGTTTTTTATTTCTGATTTTATTCAATTTAGTCATATTTTCAGATTAATTATCATTTTGCTCCCTGTAAGTTCTTTTTTTTGTAATTTATTAATTAGTTTATTAGATCATTATTCATTTAAATATAAGGTTAACATTCGATTTATTTAAAAGTGTCGATTTTAGGTATCATGAGAGTGCTCTAATTTTCATGCGTAACCAATCCTCAAGCCCAATTTTGATCATGATATTAAATACAAACCAAGTTTAAAGGTATTTGATCATACCTAGCTTAAAACAAATGACGCCGATTTCATCTTGAGTTTTCGGAAACTCTCACAAAATATTTTCAACAATCGTAATGGCATATTTGGCTTACACAATCTAACATTAACTTTGGAAAGCAAATTATTAGGATGTAAGGTTATCAGGAGTTGATAAGAGTTTGTTGAAGTACTAAACTGAAATTTTAGTTATAACTTAAGGATCAAATTAAATATCAATCTTTTTTTTTTGTTAATGTGCTAGATATAAGGTGATCACCTTATGACTTATCGATAATTTTGTCTTATTGACTATAAGTGTAGTTAATCCTATTAAAAAATCTTCCACCAACCTTTGTTTGACCGCGATGCTGTATGATTCGTATAATTAAAAACAGTTCTACTACTAATTAGATTTGTTCATACCTCGAATAGGTTTCAAATATTAATGGATTTTGTAGTAACATAATCCCTTTCAAGCATGTCATAAAATATATGAGCTTTATCTTTAGTGTCCTGCAATTCCCCTTTAGTGAATCTTGTCTGCCCATATAAAAGAACTTACCAAACGTATGGAATATACGAATGGGAAGGCAAATCATAGTTATACGAAGGACTATAAACACTCAATTAAACAAAAAACTGCATGTTGTTCTAATAGTTATAGAAAAGATGTTGGTATATTACTTTGACCTGTCTGACTGTAGCTGCTGCCATTGCTGGTCTATGAACACCTCTAAGCCTAGTCCTTTGCATCTGCAATACCCCCTGCTGTTATCTGAAACACGTGTTTCCGTTAAGGAGATAACCAAAACAAATACCTGTAGCAATCTGACACAATCGTTTAAGTGATTCGATTCAATCAGAAAAGGTCTAAAACTAAAAAAAAAAAAAAGGTAACAGTCAAAGGATATTGCTTCAGCTTCCGGTAAATTTGGAGCATCGAACACCTTGCACACGCGCTGTTCACCTTTGCCTTTCCTGAACATCAACCTTATTGTGGCTGCATGGGCTAGCACATGCCCACCGGCTGGTTTCTTTGGATCTGATATAAACACTCCGCCACCGGGGTCGGCAATAACTGCAACAAACACACCATAATAACATATAGTTTAGCGTTGAACTTGTAGTTTCCCCTCAGCTGGTAAAAGTTCAATACAAATTCGCTAACTATCCCTTGTTCTGCACTTGTAGTAAAGAGGTAAACCGGACTGATCAAAGGTCGAACCTTGGTTGGTCATGTAGACTGCTACGTTGAATTCTTCTGCTATCTTTGTCAACCGGGAGAGCATCTGAGCCAATTTTTGCTGCCAATAACAGAATATTTAAGTTGAAAATATTTAAGTTGATGAAAGAGGAGATAGATCTCAAACACAAATATTTAAGAGTTGTAATAAGCTTTTTCGAGACAAACCTGGCGTTCGGCAAGTTCTCCTCTCCCTGTGAAATCTACTCGAAATAGAGCAATAACAGAATCCACAATCTGAAAATACGAGCAAACATCATCAAACAGAGTCCATGATGTCAGGCATTATCGAATGATGTTATCGACAAGGCTCACCAGAAGTCTAAATGGTTCTTCAGACATTTTTGCTGCCAAACCCAGAAGCAGATTGTACTGATGCTCGTATGTGTACGCACGAGCATAAACGATCTTTGACATAAATAGAAAATAAGAAAAATGTTTGAAAAACCTATTTCTACAATTCAATTGATGATATATTGATATCGATGCTCTTACATTGTCAAGAACAGCTCCTGGATCCATCCCAAATCTTTCCGCTATTGGTATAACTCTATCAGGCCGGCTGCAAATGTAGGTAGTTAAAAGAAAACGAATAAAGTGAATCTAGTAGGAAACACTTTGAAAACACCCTGTTCTTAGATACGTCCCAGACGAGAAACTAAAATACAAAAGAATTTTGTATATAAACGCTTGTTGCATTGTCCTAAAAACAAAAAAGGATACAAAGTTCCTTCAGTATCAATATAAGCAACTTTCCCATTTCCTCCTCGCATGTTTGTAGGAAGCTGTAAACACAGTATAAGGTTAGCTCTAGTCTTGTTTTCTTTCTTTTAACCCCATTTTCTAAGAATCAACAAAATTATCAGGTTAAATCATGGATCACAGAGGTGAGATAAAAACCTGTGTAGAAACGCATAGAGTATGTGCCAGTTGTGTTTTGCCAGACCTAAATCAACATCGTAGATTAGGAGACAAGTTAAAAATGATTAGCAAGCAAACGATATTAGTATTTAATATCAATAAAGAAGAAAATGGTAAACTAGTTATTGTTCTTACCTAAATTCTCCAAAAGCTTCTGTGATAGCCGAAGTTTCGATTCCACCTTTAAAGTTTATTAATAAAATCATTTTCAGAGAACTCTAAAATATTACTATATAATGTATCTCCCTTAAAAGAAAAGCGCTTACCGCCTAAGAGTTCATCAAGGGCTTGGCTTCCGGTTGTGATGCGAATCACAGATTTTCTCTACAAAACCAAAAGCAAGAATACCCAAATCGAGATCAGTTTTAACATAAACTAAAAACATGAAATGAGAAAAGTAAATTTAAAACTCGAAATCTGAAACTTACTTTTAGTAAAGCATCACTTCCGGTGATATAACCAAAGTTCTTGTAAATAAAACATGAAAGAGAAATAGAAATTATACAATTGTCAAAAGAAATAAAAGGACAAAATCAATGAGATGAATTCCACTAACCACTATCTTTTCTGCTGCTTCACAGATCTTATCGACCTTAGCTTCAGATAAACCTTTGATTCCAGTCAAGTTCTGCAAAAGACGTGAATATATGACAATATTTTAAAAACACAGTTCCCCTCATAAATACTAAAAACTCCAATCAGATTAATTAAATTTGAATCTACCTTCTTAGTATGCATCATCAGACCGTTACAGGTGTAGATCCCTGCATCCTGAAGCTTTTTCACGTCTCCGGCATTGATTCCTGCAGATATCACTGCACCGAAAAGAAATTTTACTGTTCAAATATGACATTTTGAAAAGCTCGTTGAGCATCATCTCATTAAAGAGTATAAAATTACTAAAAATCTATGATCTCCTTTGGAAAACGATAAATCCGATGACACAACTAAGAGAAGTGTTCAAATTCACATTAATGTATTTTCAACAAAAGATTTACAAACGACATCAACGAACAAACTCTTGTATATTACAATTTACAACTTGAAACAGAGAAAAACGCTGATCTGAAGCCCAAAACGATCAAAATATAACTTCTAGATTAGTGTAGTAAATCAAGCTATTAAAATATAAAGAAATCGTGACATTGACAACTTAAACATATCGAAAAAGAAAAAAAATACGAAGTCATCCAAATCTAAAATATAAGCTCAAAATGAAGATTAAGAAAACGTAAAATCTGATATGAGAAGATCACGAAACCTTAGCAGAGATTACTCAAAGATCTTCAAAACGAGTTCAGGGCGACATAGAATCACAAATTTCATAAAGAAACAAAGTGAGAATCTGAAGATTCAAAATAGTTTACATTTGTCGATGGCTTCAAACAGATCCTCTTCGTCATCGACATCTTCTCGCTCCACCAACTGTAACTGGCTCGCTTCTTCGGCTCTGCTTTTTCATGCAAATTTCAAATTACGATTCAAACAAGAAAAAGAAAGAAAAAAAAAACGAGGAACTAGAATTTGAAAAAAAAAATGTTGAATTTGAAACTTACTTGAGAGTACCGATCATCTTCGTTGCAGATAACAAAGGGAATGGAGATTTTGATTTGAAAATGAGAGTGAATTAACGAAGAACCTCTTATTTATAGGGGGCGGGAAATGGGGGCGAGAAGGTTGTTAAATTCCGTTTAAACAACGCTTGAGATCCGCTTTTTGATGTGTGGGGAGAGAACTCAAGAGTCGCTTCCCGCTTGATTTCAAAATTCAGTAGTAGTCTGCTATGATTACCGGAAAAAAAGATTGTGGGAAGGAGTTATGCCATGTCAGCGTATGTTATCTTCTTTGATATTATGTAAATTAATTAAGTCTATGAACAAAGTTAACTATTTATTGAGTTAATTGCATCACATGTCCTCAAACTATGACCCTCATATTAAATTGGTACCTAAACTTTTATATGCTCCAATTTTATTCCTAAACTTTGAGTACCATTCTAAATTAGTCCTCAAACTTTTGAACATTTTATTTTAATCCCCAAACTATGAAATGCATTCTAAATTTCTCCCCAAACTTTTTGAACATTCCAATTTCATCCCAAACTATATGTATGTACTAATCACGTCCCTTGTTAATAAAATCGTTAGGTCAAGTTATATTATTATATGTTTAAAAAAATAGGTTAAACTATGGTTGAAACTAATTACATATTTGGATGAATTTGGGGATGAAAATCGAATATTCAAAAGTTTGGGGACAAATTTAGAAATAGGGTCATAGTTTAGGAATGAAATTAGAATCAAAAGTTTAAGGACTAATTTAGAATGGGATTCATAGTTCAGTGATGGAATTAAAATATTCAAAAGTTTAAGGACCAATTTAACACGATGATTATAGTTTGCGGACATATAATGCAATTAACTCCTATTTATTACATGATAATTAAATGTAAAATAAATAATTCAGTAATTCATTGCACAGTAAATAATTCAGTAATTTATTACATGATATTATATTAATTAATTAAATGTCCTTGACCCTTTTAATTTTTTTTTGGAAAACATCTTAAAATCAATTGAAATCCAAAGAAGATGGCGAAACGAGAGAAAATCATGAGAAAACAAATATACTGCAAACATCTTTTTAATTTTTCCCCTATTTTGACACTTTAACTATACTTTATTTCTAATTTGATCCTTCATATGTTACTCATCAATTTTTTAAAGAAGGTCTAGGTAATTTTTAAATAGTGTCTTGAAAGAGGTAAAAATGATGACAGAATAAATTGTAAGAGTCGCTTGTGTGGAAAAAGAATTTATGACAAAAATGTGAGTTTGAATATAATTTCAAGAACCAATTTGTTAGAGTATAAGATTGAGTCAATTGTAATTAGTTAATTTGTTAGGTTTGTTAATAGTTAGTTATGGATTTAGGGTTATATAAACCCAATGGTTGTAAGTAGGCTTCAACCCATGTATTACAATCCACGTTATTTTTTAAATACATTGTTAATATTTTTTCCTTTTAGCAAAGTCTAAATCGCTAATTATATAGCAGTAGTTTTGTTACTTACATGCAAACACCGGCCACCGGCCGTTCTTCATATCCGGCCACCATGTCGGAATTCTCAAACAATTATTTATAAAGCCTTTTGTTTAAAATATAATATTCAATAGAAAACCTTTTTCGTATATTTATTTTAGTTTAGAGGTATAAAAAATATCTAATAAAAAATAATTAAACTTTCATAGAAAAATTACATCCAATTGAACTTGTATCAATGAAAATTTAATTGTCTGTTATATTTTGTTGCTATGAATGATTTGGACTAAAGTATTAGCATTAATAATATTGACTTGTACAGCCTTAATACAAAAGTTGATGACGTGAACTAATTAAGTGAATTAGGTGGTTTAGTAGGATGTATGTTAGTAGTTAAGTAAGAATTTAAACACATAATATCTTTTAATCACTCCAGATCATTAAAAATAAATAAGTAAAAAGTTAAAAATGAAGTTTATCTTAGTTGACGATTGAAATGACACGAGATTTTAACGTCGTTGTTTTCGAGCACAACTTAATACAAAAACAGGTGCTTCCTGTTGGCAAAGAACAAAGAGAAGTCTCCTGCAGGATTTATGTGCCCCGGTAGTTGGCAAGTGCCGGTCGAGTACTACGACAGCTTAATGCCGTCGGAGGATGGCAGAATTCCGGAACTCGTTCCTTCTTAGATGAAACCTTAAACACCATATTTATATACATCACCAGTACATAACCTGGACCTTGTGAAGTGTTTCCGTCCAGATTTCTTCAATAAAACAATACGAGTCACTGTTTCATATAGACACGAAACTTTGCCTCCTTGTAATTCGGATGCCTGTTGAGGCATCCACCATTGCTGCCCTTAGCCATTGAACATGAGGGTTGTTGTTTTCTTATGAAGAAACATGGATTGTCGAAATGTTTTCAAGTACAAAAGAAAATTGTATCATCTCCGTTGTTGAGATTGCTCAAAGTGACGAGAGCTCATGTTTATTTCTAACGAAGTTAACCTATCCTTAATTTCTGGATTTGAACTTTAAAAGGAGTCCAAACCAAGTTACCTCAATGATTAAGGGATTTGTTGTTACCCCTTTAGGTCTTTGGTTTTAGCACCGTATATGCAGGGATATGAACGTTCATTGTCAAAGGGATGAAAATCTTTGAACATATACTACAATTTTCGTCGATTAAAATTTATTTAAAATAATTTTTAAACACATCATATTTGTATTATCATTATTTATCTAATTTAATTCTTTTAAAATGTGTATGTTGAATGCCAACTCAATACACATTTTAATTCAATGATTCGTGCACATTTCAATTCATCTATGGAATTAAAAAAGCAATTTCAATATTTTGTGACAATATCTAATATTGGATATCTATAATCAAAGCTTAAAGTTTCTTTAATGGTATGTTTTATTGATTCATATGCCACCTCAAAAGCCCTTAATTTTTGCACAAAAAGCTTGACTAAGTTTTTAATAAAGGCAAACTCTTGCCCCCAATCCATCCCCCAAATGGTGCAATCATTTCAAAGTCTAAATCTTTAGTTAAAGAAATTATTATGGTGGATACCCCCCACCCACCATATTCCTGCCATTCCCCCCTCAATTAGAGAAAAAGAAGATGAAATGGGTCCAATTACACTTAGCTTTTGAGCTTGTTCATAGGTAAAAGATTTATAAAAGAATTACATATAACCACTCAAATATATGTAGTCAATTATGTGCATTAATTAATTACTAGTTTATCTAATAAGATAAGACGTTAAATTCTTTAAATATTTTTCATGGTTTGAATGATAGTTTTATAAATATAATAAGTTAAATTGATAAAATGAATCTTTATTATGTCCGAAAATACCGAGTGATTATACCAAAAACTAAAACAAAAGACCCACGCCTCTTTATGGCCTTACCACAACAATTATTCCCTAACCCATTACTGTGTAAAAGAATTGTTAGATACCCTAAGCTGGCCAATACCAGTTCAATATATTGCTTAAAACCCTTTTATATATATGTATATATATAATATAATGTTGAGTGGATTAGATGCTGAAGATCTGTCAATGTGATGAAAGACTAATTCATATGGACTATCGTTTTTTATCATAAAGTTCAACTCTGCACAGCCATGTAGGGCCTTTTTTCTTATGCTTTTTATCAATATTTCTGAACAAAATCAGGTTTTTTCTTATTACATTTCTCTCAACTGTCTTTGATCAGACGACTTACACATCCAACTCATTTGGCGTTTCCAACATGTTCCTCCTGGAAAAAAACCCATAAATTTACCTGTTCATAAGACTAAACTATTAATTAAAATCTATATATTTTACTCGAATATATGGCTGATATTAATAATTTCAGAAGATTTTCATGTATTTGAATGATCCTTGTATCTATGCCTAAATATGCTTCAAACACGAGTGTCTGTTACGAGTATTTCAAGAAAAATGAAGAGTTGGGACAACATAGACGAGCTAAACACCTATATTTGCTGAACATACAGCAATGAGTGCCTAGAAAAAGGCTTAGATTAACCTATTGGTTCCTCTAAGATTGCCTAGAATTTGGAATAATCCCATTTAAGAATAATCCAACAACAACAACATAGTTTTATGTAAAAAAAAAAATCAAGAATAATGTCCATGTCTCACAAAAAGGAAAGGAGAAATATAAGGCAAATGCTGAGCAACTTTAGTCAGATTTTATATCAATTAGGCTGACGAGGGACCCTTCTCTCTTAGGCTTATGCTTTAAGCAAAATACCTATGAAGTGTCACCATTTTCATCAACTGCTGTGAACACCCTGGCAGGTCTCAAAGACATCACAATCCGTACTCATATGTTTTTTCGTTATGTGCATGTGAATATCATCATCATCATGGTAAGGGTCTTTTCTTGGAAATGTTTTATATTTTTTTGAATTAGGCTCTCCCCCTTAGTTCATATACTTCAAAAGCAAAGTTTCTAGCTATCACAGGCATTGATCCTTAAGGTTCAATATATTCAGGGCTTGGTGTTTTGAACATGGGGAATGAAATGGGGAACAACAACACTTCCGGTTTGCGAGGTGTGTGTCTGAATTTGTATTTGAGTTAATGCTAAAATGTTCTACATGTTAAGCTACTTAGGATGATGCTGGAGTGTACTGTTTCAGAAGAAGATAACACGGTCGAGGGTAAACCTGTGCAAGGATTTGATCACGCTGATGATTTGAAGGAACCGGATCGTGTAGTTCCTGCAACAGAAGACAAAGGTTAGTGGGTTCAGCATTTGAAATGCTCGAAATATGTTAATGTGTATGTATAATGTTCTGATGGAATGATGCAGAAGAAGTTGAAATGAAAACTGAAGGAGAGAAATCTACGGAAGATGCTGGTCGAAAGGACTACGGAAAGGAACAAGATCATGAAGTTGTTGCATCTGAAGATATACATGTAAATGGAAAAGATGAAAAAGGTTAGTCATATAGTATTCACTTACCATTACATATGGTTGTCAATTTGGCAGGAACTTGCTAAGGTATGCTGGTTATGTAGAAGAGGTAAAAGGACAAGATCATTTAGTTCCTGCAGCTGAGGATAAAAAAACTTGGGGAAATGAGATGGAACCGGCTTATCTTGAACTGGATGGCCTAGCATCTTCTCGTATTGAAGATATGGAGAACGATTGTAAAGGTTGGTATATATCATGGTTGGCTATTCATGCTTGCTAAATGATAGTTTTCGATTTATAACAATGATGGATTGATGCAGCACAAGCTACTAGCACAATCCTTGAAGTAGAGGAAATGCCCTTGAAAGAAGCTGCTAGTACAGATGAAACAGATGCTGGAGATAGCCTAGTTCCTGCAGGTGGAGATGAAAGTACTCATGGGACCAAGACAGAGTTGGTTTTCAGTGGTCTCGATGGAACGGAATATCCACGTGTTGACAAGCAGAAACATGATGAGAAAGGTTAACCAATGGAAAACATGTTACTATCCCGATGAATTATCGCATGAAAAACATGTTTCAATATCAGTATTTCTTAATTATGCTTACATATTCCTATTGCTATTGAACTGATGCAGAAAAAGATATTACCATAAAAGATGAGGCTGAGGAACAATCTTCACCAGAAGAAGAAGAGGCAAATGGACAAGATCATTTAGTTCCTGCAGCTGAGGATAAAAGTACTTGGGGAAATGAGATGGAATCGGCTTCTCTTAAACATGATGGCCTAGCATCTCCTCGTATCGAGTACCCAACGCACAATAAGAAAGGTTAGGATATCTCTTGATTACTGATATTTGGTTGGCTATTCCCACTTGCTAAAAAGTATATTTTTTTCGACTTAAAATGATTATGGATTAATGTAGAACAAGATACTAGCACATTTCTTGAAGTAGAGGAAATACCTTTGAAAGAAGATGCTAGTACAGACGAAATAAATGCAGAAGCTCGCCCAGTTCCCGCAGGTGGAGACGGAAGTACTCATGGAAGAAAGACAGGGCTGGTTTTAGGTGATTGTGATGGAATGGTTCATCCGTGTATTGACAAGCCAAAACCTAACGAGAAAGGTTAATGGATATGATGTTTTGTTGTCTATATATTCCAATTCCAATGAACTAATGCAAAAAAACAATGTTTCAGCGTCAGTATTTCTAAATTATATTTACATATTCGTACCGTGTTGAACCGGCGCAGGAGAGGATATGAACATAAATGATGAAATCGTGGAGCGATCCTCACAAGAAGCGGGTAGCACAGATGTAATGGATAGACAAGGTCAATTACTTGCTCTAGTTGAAGATAAAGCTACTTATGCAAATGAAACATGCTTAGTTTCCAGTGATCCCGAGGGAAAGGCAGATCTTCACTGTGACAATCCTAAAGACCATGAGAAAGGTTAGAAATACAGTGTTTTATTTGCCAATAAATGGTTCTCTGTATATGATGATGATGATGATTGATGTAGAAGAAGATAATAACATGATTCCAGTAGATAAGGAAGATTCCATGAAAGAAACTGGTTATGCAGAAAAGGAAAAAGGACAAGATCATTTATTTCCTGCAGCTGAGGATAACAATGCTAGGGGAAATGAGGCGGAATCGGCTTCTCTTGAACATGATGGCCTAGCATCTCCCCGTATCGATGACCCGACACACAATAAGAAAGGTTAGGATATCTCTTGATTACTGATATATGGTTGGCTATTCCCACTTGCTACAAGGTAAATTTTTTTCTACTTACGATGATGATGGATCGATTTAGAACAAGATACTAGCACATTTCTTGAAGTAGAGGAAATACCTTTGAAAGAAGATGCTAGTACAGATGAAATAAATGCAGAAGCTCGCCCAATTCCCGCAGGTGGAGACGGAAGTACTCATGGAAGCAAGACAGGGCTGGTTTTAGGTGATTGTGATGGAATGGTTCATCCATGTATTGACAAGCCGAAACCTGACGAGAAAGGTTAATGGATATGATGTTTTGTTGTCTATATGTTCCAATTCCAATGAACTAATGCAAAAAACCAATGTTTCAGCGTCAGTATTTCTAAATTATATTTACATATTCGTACCGTGTTGAACCGGCGCAGGAGAGGATATCATAAATGATGAAATCGTGGAGCGATCCTCACAAGAAGCTGGTAGCACAGATGTAACGGATAGACAAGGTCAATTACTTGCTCTAGTTGAAGATAAAGCTACTTATGCAAATGAAACATGCTTAGTTTCCAGTGATCCCGAGGGAAAGGCAGATCTTCACGGTGACAATCCTAAAGACCATGAGAAAGGTTAGAAATACAGTGTTTTATTTGTCAATATATGGTTCTCTGTATATGATGATGATGATGATGATGATTGATGTAGAAGAAGATAATAACATGATTCCAGTAGATAAGGAAGATTCCATGAAAGAAACTGGTTATGCAGAAAAGGAAAAAGGACAAGATCATCTATTTCCTGCAGCTGAGGATAACAATGCTCGGGGAAATGAGGCGGAATCGGCTTCTCTTGAACATGATGGCCTAGCATCTCCCCGTATCGAGGACCCGACACACAATAAGAAAGGTTAGGATATCTCTTGATTACTGATATATGGTTGGCTATTCCCACTTGCTAAAAGGTATATTTTTTTCGACTTACAATGATGATGGATCGATGTAGAACAAGATACTAGCACATTTCTTGAAGTAGAGGAAATACCTTTGAAAGAAGATGCTAGTACAGATGAAATAAATGCAGAAGCTCGCCCAGTTCCCGCAGGTGGAGACGTAAGTACTCATGGAAGCAAGACAGGGCTGGTTTTAGGTGATTGTGATGGAATGGTTCATCCATGTATTGACAAGCCGAAACCTGACGAGAAAGGTTAATGGATATGATGTTTTGTTGTCTATATGTTCCAATTCCAATGAACAAATGCAAAAAAAAACAGTGTTTCAGCGTCAGTATTTCTAAATTAGATTTACATATTCGTACCGTGTTGAACCGGCGCAGGAGAGGATATGAACATAAATGATGAAATCGTGGAGCGATCCTCACAAGAAGCTGGTAGCACAGATGTAATGGATATACAAGGTCAATTATTTGCTCTAGTTGAAGATAAAGCTACTTATGCAAATGAAACATGCTTAGTTTCCAGTGATCCCGAGGGAACTGCAGATCTTCACGGTGACAATCCTAAAGACCATGAGAAAGGTTAGAAATACAGTGTTTTATTTGCCAATATATGGTTCTCTGTATATGATGATGATGATGATGATTGATGTAGAAGAAGATAATAACATGATTCCAGTAGATAAGGAAGATTCCATGAAGGAAACTGGTTATGCAGAAAAGGAAAAAGGACAAGATCATTTATTTCCTGCGGCTGAGGATAACAATGATCGGGGAAATGAGGCGGAATCGGCTTCTCTTGAACATGATGGCCTAGCATCTCCCCGTATCAAGGACACGACACACAATGAGAAAGGTTAGGATATATCTTGATTACTGATGTATGGTTGGTTATTCCCACTTGCTAAAAGATATATTTTGTCGACTTACTATGATGATGGATCCATGTAGAACAACATACTAGCACAATTCTTGAAGTAGAGGAATTGCCCTTGAAAGAAGGTGCTAGTACGGATGAAACAAATATGGAAGGTCTCCTAGTTCCTGCAGGTGGAGATGAAAGTAGTCATGGAACCGAGACAGGGACATTTTTGAGTGATCCCCTTGGAACCGTCGATCTTCAAGGTGACAATCCGAAAGAGCATGAGAAAGGTTAGTACGTGCGGTGTTTTATTTATCAATGTATGGTTGTCTGTTTACAATCCTGGTATACGCAGAAGTGAGCAATACAAGTGCTGAACCACAAGAGAAACCTAAGGCAAAAGATGATACTGAAGGGAAAAATCTAACAATTCCAGCAGCTGAAGATGAAGATTGTAATAACATAGAGGCCGAATCGGCTTCCGGTGACCTTGTGATTGTAGATGATACTCTTGATAACCAGACATTGGAAGGGCAAGGTTAGTAAGTCATTAGCATGCAGAAGTTGAACTTGAATCTGTTTGCCCTTTTAATTGAGTTTCGTATTCGAGTGATCAGTTTGAAACTTTTTGTCTTCGGTGTTTACAGAACAAGGAAAAACTGAACTTGATCCTCTAGCTGAGTCTACAGAAGCTGATGCAAAACCAAGTGAAGTAGTTGAGGGCAGTGAAACCCAACCAGTTTTTTCATCGAAGAACCTGGAAGATCATGAGATGCAAAAAGAATCGAATTTCGGGGAGGTTCTGTCTGGAAGAACTCACGATGTTGAGGATGAGAATCGCATGAAGGAAGGTTAGTACTCTTCAATGATGAGTACTACAAGATACTGATACATCATAAGTATCAATTGACTATAAAAATGTTCTTCATTTAGATATGCAATGAACATAAGATTTCCATCTTGGTTTTTTTGGTGCTAATTTGCAGCTGAAGATGAGGGGGCTAGCAATTCATTATCTGATCAAGAATCTTCTACATCAGGTGATTCTGTGCCTCGAGAATCGGTAGTAGTTCTAGAACCCGAAGAGCATGAATCAACCGAAATCGGTGCTGAACAAATGGTGTTACAGTGCAATGGGCCACTGAAGAGTAAGGATAAGTTCATACCATCTTTAACATGCCAAGATCAGGAAAATGGTTTTGTTTCAGATTATAGCGCTTCAACTGATCCGGTTGTGAGGGTTTTTGCCGACCAAAGTCCGGAGATAGAAATGGAAACAGATGAACCTGGGAATGATTTAGGAAGTATGACTACAGTAATGACCAATTTGCCTATGGGAGGTGGAGCCAAATGCATTGGAGAGTTGCCAACTGAGATGAACTCAACTAAAAATGATTCCCCTGAACCACAAGTTGAAGTTATCCTTTTAGATGAGACACAGAACATCCAGGCCGAAGTTTCCGAATCCGAAGACAAAGGCATAGTTCTTAGTCAAAAAGGCGCATTGATGGAGGACGCGATAGAGAAATCGATCGGAAAGGGATCTGAGGAAGGATCAAAAGCTGATGATCCAAGTGAATTCTCACCTCAATATATGATGAATGACCAGGCACAGATTCTCGAGAATGGTCATCCAGTTGATGCATCTATTAACAACCAGAAAGAACAACAAAAGGACTCACAACAAGAAGTTCAACTGGTCACTGATTCTGCATACACATTTCCCATGGATCAAATGCACAAAGAAGAAACAGAAGAGAAGAAAATTATAGAAGAAATGGTTGGCAATAACAAAGATTCAAATCCCATTGAAAATGGTGCACCAAGAGGAAAAAATGGAGACTCGTATGTTCCATTGACACTATCAGAGACTAAAGCTATTGCCAATGGTGATCATCATAACCAACTAGAAAGTGTGGGAAGGCTCAGCATGGAATCGAATTCGGATAACACGACCATGCGTAAGTCGCCGAGCTTCGATCTCGATCTCAGAATCAATGCAAGAGCCGAAGACTCGGATCAAACACCATTGCTGTACCAAGACAAGACCACCATCGACAGCTTCTCAAGCCAACTCGAGGTTACGGATCATGGAAAACCAGTGGCCGACGCCGAGAAAAGTGAAACCCCATCACTGTATGAATCAATGGCAGCACATGAGAAAGGTGTTACACTAGAAAGAAGCGATTCCGAGAAGTCGAAAACCCCACTCCTTGGCTTCTTGAAAGAAGACGAAGAAGCTGAGAACAACAACAACAACATGTTAATGAATCCAATTAAACAAAACAACCAATCTGCAACAAAAGAGACAACATCATCAAAGGTTTCGGTTTCAGTTAAGGCTGTCACATCTGGTACAACAAAAGGTAAAGTTAAACGCAAGCCTAGAGCTTCTCTCTTCGGCACCTGCATGTGTTGTGCAACTGTGATGAATTAAACACACAATTGAAGCTGGCCTTTTGTGTAACTTTCTTGTGTTAACAGTTTCATTGTCCCTGTATTTATTTTGTTTTTGGTTGTGTTGGGTTTATTTACTTAAATTTATTCGATTGAAGCTTTCAAAATGGAGTTTTGTGAGCTGTGAATTTATCAACTGATTTGCTCAAAGCTGAGATTTGATGTAAACTTGGGCCGTATTTACTTGGCTGCCTTTGATTGTAATATTTGCTGATTTTTATTTTAATATATAATATGTGAAAAGATAAAGGCTTCTATTTATTAATTAAGGATGAATTGATAGTTTTATTTTTCAGGTCTAATTATTAATTTCATCCTTTCATTCTATAAAAATTGAAAAGTTAGTCCATTTCTTTTAATTTGTGAGAATTTCATCTTACATTTTACAAAATTACAAAAATTGTCAGCATTTGTCTCGTTCTTGTTTCATTGTCACCTGTATTTGTAGATTAATAATTTAATGAAAATATTTAACTAATTTATTATTTTGGATAATACCTTTTGTATATTACCCAAGAAACAACATAACTTGTTACTACAAGAACAAACAATGTGATAGGTATGGCTCATAAATATACCAGTAAAGAGGACATTGAATAAAACTTCTAGCGCCACCTAGGCACCGAGGACATAAGCACATTGTCGAACCTCGTTAAAATTCTTGTGTTCTTTCGTTATCTTTGCCCCATTTTTCAACACAATGTACTGAGGGATTAATTTTGTATCCCTCAAGCTTGCAAAGAATTAAGTTAATAGAATCACTTCTACTTATCCTCATATACATTTTAATCTTAATAACTTATTTAATACAATCAATTATATCACCCGTATACTTATTTGTCTCCCGACATCGTCTGTAATTCCTCTCCTTCCATATGTAGTAAATGTAAGTACACCAAACTACTTTAAGATTTAACTATTTCATTAGGTTAACTTTTTAGTTTAAATAAAGTATGAGGATAAAATTATAATAAATTAAAACTTGGGATAAACGTATAAGAAAAAGAGAGGAAAAGCAAGATAAAGCTTTGGATTTTCCCATTTTATGCTGTCGAAGTATCGTTTCTCTAATCTTAATGATAAAAGAGTTTCACTGGATGAGGAGTACGACATATCTCATACACACTACGATTTGGTGGTCGAAATAATAATTTAACTGAAATTGTCTGCCTTTCGAAAGTTTTTTTTTTGATGAAATATGACATGTAAAAAGAAAAGAGAATGACAAAGGAAGCTCTTAGTATATGATTTGACTGTAAAAAATCATTGAAAAAATGACAGGTTCATAGGGTTTGAAATATTTTATAGTTAAATAGAAACCAGATTCACGTTCAGGAGAGCGAAACAAATTTGATGAGAATTTTTTAAACTCATTGAACACCGTTGAAGACAGTCGATAGTAGTCCATGCAGTGACCAATCACTGTGAGCGGTGGTCTAAATTTGAACAAATAAAGAGAAAAGATAGGATGAAAAAAATAAAAGAGGAAAAGAGATAAAATGAAAAGATAATTGAGTTTTACATAGATTTAAAACGATATAGTTTTAGTTTAAATTTAGTTTTTTTTCAAAATGATATCATTTTAAACTTCATTAACTATTTAACGTTATAATGACCAAACTATGAATAATTTAAAATTTCAGTAAATAAATAATTTTTTTTAAAATAATAAATAAGAAAAAAAATGTAGTGAGGAAATTTATAATTCACCCTGATAGTTTTATAATTCGCCCTGATAGTTTTTACTTTTTTGTTTTAATTAAGCAGATGCCATATTTTGCTTTGAACAATTAATCTTCTTAATTTTGATTTTTATTAAATTTTCTATTTTTAATTTCTCGACAATGAAACTTAAATTGCAATAATTTTAGTAAATTTTAGAATTTAAAATAGATAAATCAAATCAAATTTTCTGTTATATTTAAATAAATATACTATTTATAATAATGATATTTAAAGTGTATTTATAATTATTTTCACTGTCATATTACAAAAAAATGGTAATTAACTAAAAAATAATAAATTATTGACAATAACAGTTCATTTAGAAATATGGAGAAAAGTTATCTTTATCTTACACGTGTATGGTCATTAAGTATTATACTAATTAACAAATTTCTGAATTCGTCGTAAGTTTTTCATTCTAAACTCTTTAAATTTCATCTTGTTCCCGTCTTTAAACCCGTTGCCTCATTAAATTCCATCTCATTCTCATCCTTAAGCTCATTGTACAAATATGGCGAAGATTGCTCTTGTTGTATTCTCACTTGTCCTGATCCTTTCAATCCAGTTCGTGGTAGGAGACGTCAAGCAAATCAAAGACTCCACCAACAACGAGTTGAGCCCTGCAGGAGATGTTATCGAGAGTGCCGAGGGACCAAATTCTTTGATTGATGAAGAACCGTATTATCGTGCGAAACCGATTATTTACCGGATAAAAGAATCATCGTCTCATGTCGATCCATATATTTACGGTTCATAATATCTTCGGAGTTTAAAGTGATTATTACATTTTTTAAATGTTCTAATCGAGTCTTCAAAATATTTGTACTGCTTTAATAAACTATTTATCAATCTAATTCTCAATTTAGGCATTAAATGCCTATTTGAAAATAATGTGGGATTTATTTGAATAACGTAAATTGAATTGTAAACATTCATATATTTACGAAATGAGTGATTTGGATTTGATCTGATCTGATCTGGTAATAGAAAGTGTTTTTAAAATTTAAAATATAATAATGCACAGATGGATAGGTCAAATAATATTCGGATATCTCCGGAAAACCTTGGAAAGAGGAGCAAAAGAATCAACAGTTAAACCATGCCTAGCCTTGGCAAGCTGGTGAGGTGACTGATCAAGAATGGTGACATTCTTAGCGTTAACATGCTTCAATATACCGAGAGTCGTAAACCCGGTTCAGCCACTGACATCGACTGCTTTCAGTTTCCTAGAACAAAGATCGGCGGGTTCGAGCGCCTCGCCGCGTATCCTCGGTCCAATGACCAGGGTTTATGATATGGTCATACACTAATTGATAAGAACCTATAAAACCGGAATGCTTCTTGCTTGTGTTGTATAAATCTATGCTGAGAAGCATGCCTTGAGGGTGATACTGCATTTTGATGCTATGATTCAGGTTTTCCGATTCCTTTGAATGAAAAGCCCAGAAGTAAGAACAGATAATTATCTCCTCTTCTTTAATATCACCGTCAATAATCAACCAATCTGAATCGGATATTATTTGAGAGTTAAATTCAATTTTCCTTTTCTTCTTTGTGGGTATATGTAGGGACTTTTTTGGAAGCAATTTAACCTTTTTGTTATTCAACTTAAATTTCTTTTCCAATAAACTGTTACTTAAACCAGGAATTGGTATATGCAAAAATTGCATAAAGCGAGCATCAGAGCATCAACTACATCAGAAAACCCATCTGTCGATCATGCCACTTCGCCAACGCCTTCAAATTTGTGCATGAATAGCTATTTGAAGGCTTAATTACGTCACCGATTCATCCAAACGTACAATACAAAGGTTTTAACAAGGTATATCCATGGTAAGCAAAAATACAAGTTTGGATATAAATTTTATCAGCCGTCATACAAACCATATATTGTTTCCTTTCCTTGAAACAATATACTTATTATATAGCATACTTACAAAGAACAGGTTTTGCGGAATGGTAATAGGTGGAACCGGAAAAGGTACATAAATCACTTGCATACCCGAATAACATAGCCATAGGTGCAACCAGGAAAGCTACATAGATCACTTACATCCCTAAAGGGCATGGTAATTGGTGCAATCCGGAAAAGCTACATTGATCACTTAAAACCCTAAAGAGCATCAACGGATATTTTTCCTCCTAGCTAGTGCATGAGCCATCTCTCTTAACTCCTCGGGCGATTGAGGTCTTGGTCCCTCTGGAGGATACACTATATAGGACCGCTTCACCTCAAAGGGAAAACAGAAATGATTTAGACTCTTAATAAGAAATAACCTATGACAATATATAGAAGCATCAACATGATTCTGACCTACATTCAATCATCAAATAGCAAATCACCATTCTGTACATTGAAATTGCAGGCGATTCTGACCTACATTCAATCATCAAAGAGCAAAAGATGGAAAGGAATCTAATATGGATAAGAATCCATCCAGATTTTGGGGGTCGATGAACAATTTGAACAAGTACCCCAGTAGGAAAATTTGGTGTCAATAATAGAGCACTAAATGATTCATATATGGATAGTCGGATTATGAACTATATACAATGAATCGTAAACCATGAAATTCACTTACATATCATGGCCCCAAAACTATGATTTTAAACTCATCATTTAACTTGCATACAAGTTCATCAATGAATTTCTATGTATTTAGATTCGTGTGTAAGTGTCAGATACGATAACGTGGTCGACGTAAATATATTCAATCTTTTCTAAGGTATTCCATGTATTTAGAAGATTCTAGGAGGGCCATACTCATCACCAAATATGCATCAAACATGGGTGTTGAACATGGGAGCTTAACGAAAAATAAGGATCGAAAGTTGAAACAATATAAATGAATTTTCATACACAAACTCTCATAACATCGGCCCAAAACTATCGATTTAATTGAACTCCATCTCACTTACAAATTCATGGAAGAGTAGCATCCATGAAATTGCAGAACACAGGCCCTTCAAAACTATGACTTTAGATTCAAACTCCACTTCAAACTAGCCTATGGAAGAACCCAGATTATTAACATTAAATAAAAGATCACCGATCTCTCTAACAACACATCACGTTCAAGAGCAATGAATAAACACTCAAATTTCAGGAAACTCAAACAAATATCAAACTTCGATCAGATTTAAAGCTTACCCCAGATTAAAATATCTCAAACCTCAAATAAATTAAACGAAACCAATCCATTCAATTAAAAAATAGACGGGATAAAAGAGAGCTCACATTTCCCATAAATTTCTGGAGATTCTTAGTGTTGTTGGCGAAAGTGTACATAAGAACGATGGGGATCGTAACATAGAGACCAAATTTGGCGATTTCCAGAACACCCTTTGAAGTACCTATTGAAGACATTTCCCCCCTACTCTTTTTCTTGGGATAGTTGATTGGAATTTGCAGGAAAATTTGTAGTTAAAACCCTTCAAAGCGGCTGGGAAAAAACTTGGATGCGCCATATTATGCTAATGGGCTCATCAAATGATTGCCCAGAAACATGAATGTGGCCCAAAAGTTGTAGTTAAACTATTTGTAAATAGTTGAATTTGAACAATGGTAAGTTCAAGATTGAGGATTCAATCTTGGAGTTCGATATTTAGTTCGAATTTGATTAAATGTCAAATAAAGCTGCAATTTGGCTCCATATTGAATCAAGCAATTCAAGTTCAAGTTCAAGTAAGTTTAATTATCAATTTGTTTTATTCAAATTCAATTATTCGAGTTCGTTTAAGTTCATTTGTATTTAAGTTCGAATTTAAACACAAATTTTAATTTGGATTGACGTCTTTTATATGTAAAATAAGAATATTTATATAATTTAATAATATACATTATTTAAAATATATATTATTGAAAAGTTCGAGTCTTTAGGTTTAAGGGTTGCAATACACTTATTTTATGTTAGGGGTGCAGCTATGATTTTTTTCTTAGGATGGGTTAGAAATAAATTATAAATTTTTGGAAGATCAAAATAATTTTTTTATTATTATAAGTTATAATTTTATAATCTTAAATTGTTTTTCTTGAGATAAAAATAAAATTATTAGATTTTGAATAACTTAAAAACAAATACTAATTAATGAGTTAAGTATCAAAACAATCACCAATTGAAAATAAGGGACTATAAGTGCTAAATCATGTCACCACTAAAATGGCAAAACCCTAGTTGTATTCCGGATTCATTGGATTTCACCACTCATCAATTGTATATATAAACAAATATATTTCGAAAGATTTTTATTATATTCGATCTAAATTAGTCGATCAATAAGTTAAATGTTGATTATTATATATAATATCTAATAGCAAGTTATAACAAGTATTATAAAAAAACTAAATTGAACATAGAGTAAACTTTAGAGCTCAAACTATAATGTTAAAGAGCTTAAGGACTAGTGGTGTAATTTCACCATGTTTGTTAATATGTTGGTTAACTCTAAATAAACATGTTAGGAAATATATAAACGAATATGTTCTCGAATGCTGCGCTAACTAAACACATGTTGGTGTAATTGAACCACATGCTAAAGCAGTAAGATACGGAGGGGACAGTCCGTGAAACAATGGGCGAGAAATAGGACATGAAAGCATTGTTTAAAGGGAATCGGCCCCCATGTTCGCAAACGCCACTAAATTGGACTAGTGGCCGTCAAATTATTTGCCCTTTCGTACAAGCAAGGGACTATGTTCATTCACTTCATTTGCTCAACTTTTTAATGAGTTTTGCTTTGACTTTAATATCATTTTTTAGCCATCCCAATACCCAATTTTCCTCCCATTCTATGTTCTAATTATAGACTATCTTACCATCTACAACGAGTTTAATTTTTTTTTTCGTCTCATCACCCGTAAAATATGTATTCATCCTCGTTAGATTAAATGCAAAGTAGGATAAATCCTCACAAAACTTGCCCCATTGACATTCTTAGTGTTGAATAGTCAAAGGTTGGATTATCGTTACATGTAATAATAGGGATCACAATAGGTTAGATTATCAGTTAATCCGACCTGATCAAAGAAGCATATCCCTTTATTTGAACTTGATTCGACCTGAATTTTTAGATAAAAATCTGCATTTGATTTAGCTCGACACAATATCAAAAATTCTTATTTTTATTCGACAAAATAAGGATCTGATTAAAAAATTATAGAAATTGAGTATTATAGTAACTCTCTAAATATGTCAAAGAAAATTATACTATTATCCTAGATCAGGTAAGAGATTTTTCACCCTAAATCTAATCATGATCCTATTCGACCTCATATTTTACAAAATTCAATCCGATCCAAAATTAATTATTTTAGAAAAATTAATATTATAGAATTAAATGATGGAATTGTGAAGATTGTTTTTTAGAGAACAAATATGAACCTTAATCCCTAAATCATAAATTCTATATTATAAAATAATAATATAATTATGATGATAATGATATATTCATATTTAATATAATATGTGTGATGATTATGATATACTCGTATCTAATACTCTCTTTATAGAGGTCCAAACGTTGATTGTTATCTAAGTTTGTCTCTTTATTGGTCCACATCAATAATCAATCAAGACATGACAATGTAAGAGGGTGACAAAGACTATGTTTTATGTTAATATTAATTAGATTATTAAAATGCCCTAAACCCTCTCTTGTTTTAGATATTTTCATGGGTTGAAACATTGATGTTGACATGTAAACTAATACATCCAACAACACAATACATAAGTGCTATTGGTTTTGCCAATTTTTTAACACCAAATATAAATTGTTAATTGTTGCTACCTAATTGGCCATTAGCAAGGAAGGTATCAAAGTTATCACCTTTCTTTTCTTTACACCAAACTTTACCCCTCTCGCATTAATCTCAAATTATAACCCTAAACCTTTTTCTATAAAGTCTATAAATTATTATTATAATTAATAAATTGTTAGTATTAATTTAAAAATATTCATACTCATTTATGTCTTCCATTTTTTTATATATAATGATATGTTATCTTTATCATTCATCTATTTTCTGATGACCCAAGAAATTTTACTAGTTTAAAATTATCATCTTATCTTAATAGACTGAATTAAGGATAGAATAATAAAAATTTTAAATTTATAATCATTAGCCATTTGATCAAAAAATAAACATTAAAAATAAAGTGTTTAAAAACAATAGGGACATAAATAATTATTTAGACAAATATTAAGGATAAACTTTAATGTTATATATATATATATATATATTATTTTTATTTGATATTTTTTTGGATATATTGTTAGAGAAATTATTTATTATTACAAAGGAAGAGTTTACTCTTTGGTTGCTTTATGTAAATGAAAGCGAAAGTGACAAAGCACGTTTCTTAAAATATTTGTCATAAATAAAGGGTAAATTACACATTTAGTATCTTAACTATCACTTTTATTTTGTTTTGGTCACAAACTATATTTTTTAAAAATATATCTAACGTTTCGTTTTAGTTTTATTTTGTCCACCATTGAAAAATTAATAGAACTGTTGATGTGACATTTTAATTTTTTTTCAATTGTGATCTGACATTATCTTACGATGACACAACAGTATCATCTTTAATTTTTTGACGGCATGTAATTAAAATGAAACTAAAACTAAACGTTAAATATAAATTTGAAATAAAAAATTGTTTAATGGTCAAAATGTAACAAAAGTGATAATTTGGTATTAAATATGTAGTTTATCTAAAGAAAATAATAATTGCATGTTGGACGTTTATGTTTATGATAAGTTAGGCTGCTCTTATCTCAAAGAAGTACAGGCTAAAGACGTGTTACTTGAATTGGTTAAAGGTGGGGAAATTACAAATTGTGGGCTTCAAATTGAAGGATCTTCATGTGGCTCTGCCGACTGTTATAACTATTTTTTGTTAGGAAATATTCATCAAACATCATCCGTCGAGAGTATAGATGGCACGGGACTCGATTCTATACGATTATTTTTTAGATTTAGATTAAGATTATTGACTCGACTTAAGATAATAATATAATTATTTTTATAAATTTAAAGATAATTATAATTATATAGAAATTATAATTATTCTTTGTATATTTAAAAATAATTATAATATATATATATATATATCTATTTTCAATTAGATATCTATTTTACTTAATAAGATTAAAAGAAATTATATATGCGTATATCATGTTAGGTGCAGATTTTTACCCTAAAAATCATGTTAAATTCTCATATTAATTAAAAATCCACACTTATCCCTAATCGAAAATTATTGTATAGATTCACAAAATTAATACATCAACATTTTTTTGGGTAAATGACGTTTTTATTCACCCAAAAAGAACCAACCTGTACAGAACTAATTACAAAGAGAACAAAAATTAGTACCTAGTAACTAGCATAAACAAGCCAAAGAAAGAGAAAACCCCACCCTGCAACAAAATCAGGGGGACAACAATAACTCTTAAACAACCCCTCAACCTCAACCTAACAACATTTATAATCAAAAGATAACTCCATTAACATGTCCAGGACTAGTCCTATGCAGCTTGTCATTCCTCTCCAGCCAAACATTATAAAGGTAACAACACCCAGATATCCGAATGACAACAACCCTCAATGACTTACCCCAGTCATTATCCTGCACCCAACTCAACATATCCGCCAAACCATTCATAGTCCTACTAACAAGACAAACCTGCAATATTTTCAACCAAATATGACTAGAAAAATCACAATCAGCAAAAAGATGATCTCTGGATTCATTTTCAAAACCACAAAGAGAACAAGTTGGGTCAATCCGAAACCCCCCAAGATAACATATAAACCTTCATCGGCCGGCGATCTAGCAACTCCATCCAAGAAAAAAATGAGTGACGCCCCTAACAACTTTGAACCAAGGAACCTTATCTTTTTTAGGCCTAAACGCTTCCTACGCTTTCCTCGCTTTAGACTCCCCATCTAAATTACCAACAAGAGCATAATCATCTCTCCTTAAGAATCTTCTTCCAAGCCCAACAATGATTACTCTTGAGAGGAGCTTGCCAAAGAGAACAACCCTTCAGAACATACCTTTCAACCTAAGCCACCTAGAGTGAACCAGTTTGAGTAAAGAGAAACCACAAACATCTCATCATACAAGCCCTATTCCACACAAGAATATTCTTAATCCCAAGTCCCCCTTTACATTTCGGATAAAAAATTTCTTCCAACTAACTCGAGCACCTCTAGCTGAACCTTCCAAGCCCCTCCAAAGAAACGCATTACATAAACCTTCAACTCGCTTTAAAATTTTAGAAGGCAAGAAAATATTCTACTCCAAAATTTCTGAACACTAAAAATTACAGCTTGAATAACCTGCAGCCTCCCTGAAAAGGACAAACACTTGGAAGGCCAGCTATGAATCTTCCCAACAATTCTACCAATCAAGCTCTCACAATCCAAGAGAGAAAGATTTTGAGAAACTAGAGGAACACTCAAATATCTCACTGGGAGAGTGCCAATTCGAAAACCAGTAAGCTCAATCATACTTTATATATTAGAATGTACAATCCCAACACAAAATAGCTCACTTTTCAAAACATTCATCTGCAAACCCGACATCCTATAAAAAAAAATTCATAATGTGTTTAACAATCAAAACAACCTTAACATGCCTCTTAGTAAATACTAAGAGATCATCAGCAAAACAAATATGGGTAAGTCTAATATATCAACATTAAATATTATCTTTTGTCAAAATTTTATCATTGAGAGAATAATAATCTCGTTTACCCTGAGATTGTTTAATAAATTCTAACATATTTTTAATTTTATAAACCTTTATTCGTTTTTATTAAATTTAGAAAAACAAAGATCAATCAATGATAACTAAATATTGATATTTAACGAACGATATTTTATAAATTTCTTTCATCATAATCGCACATGAACAATGTATAATGATTAAATTTTAATTAGTTAATCAATTTATTTTCAATCTACATTTATATCTTTGAAACAAATCTTATTTATTTAAAACTCATATTATTGAGCACGAACCAAGCGGTTTCGATGGCAAAAGAATTATTGTTATTCTTGAGTTATCAGATTCAAATACCATGAATACTAGGGATATAAGCGTTCAATGTCAAATGATTGAAAGTTGTCTTTAAACAGATATTATTTTATACTTATTATAGATTAATAATAAATAATAATAAATAAATTCATATTAGTGTACTATTATAAAAAAATAGTCTAAATAGAATAAAATTCCATTTCTCTTTATAACTTTGAGGAAAAGAAAGAAGAGAAATCAAAGGGAATATAAATGTGGAGAAAAATGCTAAAATAAGTGAAGCCACAAAATCATGACTCTATGCTTTTTACCAGAAAGAATGGATGGAATTTTTCTATTATTTAATTGCAAAAGGAGTAATATACTATTAAACAAATCAAATAAGAGATATTTTAAGATCTATTAATTGATCGAATGATCAATGATGTTTATATTATTTCATTTTGTGTGAATCAAATCTCAATATTTATCTTAAAAGGCTATATCTCTCTATTTAATAAAAAAATTAGACTATTCTTAAATAATGTAATGATATTTGCTCCAAGCCTATAAGACTTGTTTCTCGTATTAAAAAAATGCCAATCAATACATGTACAACAAGATAGATACTCAGAATACATATAAATTATGATTAAAATAAATCTAGACATGACTTATACATGAGAAAAATTAAATCAGAATAAATTTAAAAGAAATAATATGTTTATTCATAGTAAGACTCAGACACATAATATTAAAGTTCCCAAACGTCAATCTTTTAGAGACTTACACATGAGAAAACTTAAATCAGAATACATAGGATGATAATGTGAAATGAATGTCACAACACGTTATTTTAGCTTAAGCTTGAACCATGGAAAAGCAAAGCATTGCATGGCGGGCAAGTAGTCAATAGCTGTGTCACGTTGTACATCTCGTGAGGCGATGATTCTTAGAAACAACTTGCAATAAATTACATACTTTCATAAAGATCTAATAAAAAATAATACTAATATCAGTGACTGCCAGTTAACATCCCACAATTTGTTTAAATTAATTAATGATGTGTTTCATCAGGATCAATTTTAAAAATAGTAGATAGAGACATATAATAATTTATAAATGTATATATTGGTGGCATTAAGGTCTTACTTGTTGGTGGAAGTGCTTTTCGTTTCTTAGTCTTTTTGATAATATCATTGGTCTTTTCATATATATTGTTTTGGAAGCGCTAAATTAGAAGATGTTTTTAGCAAAATTGAATTAAGAACTAAAGTAATCAAATAATCAACTTTATCGATTCCACATCTCAATCTTTTCCATTGGTTGAACAATCCATCCATTACATAAGTAAACCTTAGAACATGCACGTATGTGTATTAACTTTAGGTGACCAAAATGTCATGTTTTCGGTGATAATACAAAGTAAACTTCGTATTAGTTAAAAATTAGTATTTTATAAGTGTTTAAATACTGTCTTTGAGTTTATTTTAAATAACATAATTCAATTAATATACATGAGGTAAGATGTAACTAATAAATACACAAGGTAAAATTCATATATAATAAAAGTTATAATTCTTAATGTATAACATGTGGGGTGATAATTTAAGGTAGTCAAATAAATTGAGAATAGTTATTAGTTGATCGATCAGTTAGAATTTATCCATTCTGATATAGACAGAGGACCATTTTAACTTATTGAAAAATGAATCATCAAAGGGATTATGTTCCCTTTTTCATGTTGTTGAAACTTAATTATACGAGATAGTTTCTTTAATTTTTTCCCTCTTTTTATATATTATATCTTATATTTCTTCTGATCTTTTAATAAACATTCATAATTTAACACATAAAATAATGATAAGAGACGATTCAATAATTTAAATTTGTTTTTTTATTTAATCTCATTTCACATTAAATCAAATATCTTCTCAAATTAAAAAAGAAAAATTATAAAGATATGGGGTGTAATCTACACTAAACTAAGTGATTAACAACATGAATTATTATATTCCTAAATAATTAATAGAGTAAACCCCAAAAAGTTATTTCTTAAAAAACAAATGAAATTATTAAAAGGAAAGCAAAAAGGAAGGTCAACAAGTAGAAAGAAACTTGCAACTTTAACGTTGGACTCGGTGATATATATTTAGATCTAAGCACGATAAAAATAATAATATATTAATAATAAAATTAAAATAATAGAAAAAGTGAAGTCAAAATAAACCAAAATAATGTGACTCCTAATTTAAGTTAGCTAAGAAAATTAAGAAAAAGTAAAATTGTGACCATTTTTAGATAAAATTATAAATATTATAATTAAGTATTTAAAATGTTAATATTGTATTGGAGGAAGAAGTCAAGGGTGGCTCAGGCAAGGGCCTTGCCGCAATGAGGTTTTTTTTTTCCTTTAAAAATTTATCTTCAATTTAAATCTTTTAAACATTTTTTTATAAATTTTGAACCTCAAAGTTTATAAATTTTATTTAGATTCTTAATTCAAAATTCTTGGCTTCGCCCTCAAATTTCAATCAAATCTTTTAACTAACAACTTAAACATTAAATGTTAATTTAAATCTCACATTGAATATATTTAGTAATGTTGATGAGAATAAATTTAGTTTGTTGGTCATGGGTGATATATCCTTTCTAATTTGATCAAAGAGCCATTACGAAGAAAGAATGATCATTGGTTAATGTTTTTCTATTGAAGAGTATGATAAAGAAGGGGTTTAATTAAGAAGGTGATGGGGCTTGATGATGATTTTTCAAATATCGTCTTCTCAATCTTCTTAGCCTTTTGGGAATCACACTCTTGAATCCTTAATGTTTCTCTTCTTTTTCAATTCTCTATTTAAAATGGCAAAGAAGATTTTCATTGAAGGAACATCATCTTCTGTAAAGGGTGCGTCTTTCATATGTAAAGTTGGTTGCACTGGAGTCGAAAATCGTCTAATGATTGGAGATTTATTATGAAAAAATTTTATATGTAAAGTTGGTTGTATCGGACATTGGCTTAATTTCAAAAAACATAATGCGGTTTTGAAAATGATGTCGACCTATTTTGGGAATTACCAGTAGTCATCCATTGAGCATACTTGCGGGAGATATACCATTAATTTCCTAATAAGTGAACATTGCATTAGGTTTGAAAATAAAATGCAATCAGACAAATTTTTACTCGTCCTAACTAAGCTAAGGGTAGATTAAGGCTTTTTCTATCCTAAAGTGTCAAATTATAAAATTTAAAGAACCTAAAGGCACAAACCTAGAAGTGTATGATCTAATATTAACCCTATTTGATTTTAAAACCAATTATTGAATCGAATAACCGAGATGATCTCTCGAGCATTTAAGTGAGGGCCAACTCGAATTATTCTCTAAATTAATAGTACTATAATGAAATCTAGCTAAAATAGAGGCTCTATTTAACTTATTTGATTATGTCAATCTTAAATGTCTAATTGAAGTTCGGGGACTAAAAGGTCAAAGATCTAAAATATCGTGTTCCAAAAGACTAAAAGTTTAATGAACTAAATCACTAATTTCTAAAGTTGAGGACTAATTAACAAATCAAAAGCCTAATTATTATCTAAATTAACCTATTAAAAGGGAATTAAACCTAAAGTTTTTTTTAGAAAATATTAATTATTAATAAGTTTTAAAAAATCAAGCAATCGATTCGAGTAATCGGTCATCTTATGCGAAAACTCGACTCGAATTGCTCTCTAATTCATAACTAGAGTGTCATTCTAATTTCTAAGCTCGACTCGAATGTTAACCTAATCTAAGAACTAAGTCTAAAGGTTCACACTATGAAACAATGAATTATTTAAACAATCTAATTAAAAATTAAAAAACATAAAAAAAAACAACATAAAAATAAAAATAAATTAAGCATGCACAAGGACCAAATTGCATAAATATTAAATTACCAAGCTAAAATAAATATGCTAAACACATAATAGGGGGCTAAATTAAAACAAATTAAAATGTAAGGGCTAAATCTAAAAAAAATAAAAATGGTAAAGGGAGTAAAATACAAAAACACGCGAAAATTAAAGGAACCTACTGGCAATTTTCCAATTTATTTAAGCCTAAAAATAATCTGTTAAACCAAAAAAGGAAAAAATACAAAATCAATCCACATAAATTAAAATAAAATTAAAAGGTCATTACACATGACCAAAGTGTAAAAACACGCCTAACTTACAGGGACTAAACAATAAATTTACCAGATAAATATATCATGCGTAAGAATTGGTAAATCATAAAATCAGTGGTCATTTTATAAAAACGCGCGTAAGCTAAGGGATCTAAGCATAATTTCCCCTTAACCCACTCTATATATACAAACTTATTATTTTTTTCATTTTCACCTGTTTTCTCAAAAAAAATATCTTATCTCTCGATTTTCACTCAAAGCCTCTCGACTGGCCCACTGCCGACCGCCGCACTCTGTGACAGAAAATTCCAAATCAGCCTGAAATGACCCCTAAACCTAGATCTACAACCTTATACACAAACCCAAGACTAAAATGACCCTAAATAGGCCCAAAAAGCTCCAAAAAGCTTCGACCTTCTCACGCTCCGCGACCTCCGACGAAGACGAAACCCCTCTGTGACTCAGGTAACACTCGATCTATTCTTCTCTCTATTATACTTTTACATGCAAGGTAATATTTTCATGTAAAAAACAAATAAAATATACCTAAAAATGGGGTTTCTTGTTTTGTATTGCTTTTCCTCAAAAAAAAATCGAGAGAGGAGGAACCCCATCTTTACAAGTTTTGTTCAGGTCTTTATAAGCCCATGTTTACATTTTTTTCTCATTTTTCCTCTATAAAATCATTACAAAAAAACGTATTTTGCATGTGGATTTGGTTGTGGTCTTGTTGCTTGTGTTGATTAATGATTTCTGACACTGTATGTCTCGGTTGGTGGCAGCAACGGTGGCAACCGACTGGTGGAGATGGACGGCGACAGAGGACTTGATCTGGACCGTTGAATGGGTCCAGATTTAACGGTTGTGGTTCTTGGTGGCGCTAGGCTAAGGGTGACAAACCCTAGTCGGAGTGGGTCTCATCAGGGCCAGGTGGTTGGGCTTCGGTTTGGGTATGATGTAATTGGGGCTAGTTTGGTTTGGGCTTGAGGCCCGATTGTAATGATAAAAAATGGCGATTACAATAATGAGTTTTTTTTAATATGAATCGTTAGTTTTATTAAAAAGTGAATATTCAAAATTACAATAAAATTTAACAATTATCATCATAAACTTTAGATTATATAAGAGCGTATATGGAAAAGGTTAAAAATCTAACCAAAATACCCGAACAAAAAATAAATCAAACATGACTGCATCAACAAAGGAACTAGAAACGATGATTAAACTATTGAAAGACCATTGAAAACTGTAAATCAGAGTCGAACGTCGTGAGACACTATCCATGATTGCAAAATCGCGTATCCAAATTCAATTCAAGGGTTCATAATAGGGAAGATCAATTGGATTATAAATGTGACATAAAGATAAAGAAAAAACCTGTCAAAAAGTATAATTATTCTTATTAAGAAACTAAAAAAGAAACAAAGAGAGAAGAAAACCGACGATCAACAACTAATATCGAAATTAGTATACCGCCAATTAAACAAAATCAAAGAATAAAAAATTGATATGATTTATAAAAATCTGTATAAAAAAACTAAAAAAAAGGAGGAGAGCGGCTAGGGTTCCTTATTTCAAATATAAATGAGTTTTTAACCATATATTTGAGTGAATTGACTTATAGTTCAAATAATTCAATGTTGAATTAATGTTAAGATTTTTCCTTTGTCGTTTTCTTTTGCATATATTGTGGACTTGTACTTATGTTAAGATCCGATCATTGAAGTGAGTGTATTTATTCTCCAATACTAAAGTCATATTAAAAAAATTACTATTATTTTATTTTCCTTCAAATATTTTTATTATATTTATTTGTATGATGAATCATTATTATATTTATTTTATTATCGAAGCCTCCATTACTTAAACCAACACACCTTCTAAATAATCCTTGTCGTGGCACGCTCCTTCTCCAGCTTCACAGTTTCCACCACCATAAACCATGCCGTCAGGGGCTGAACCATCACTTCCATCGCCAGTATCACCGCAGTCTCCGCCGTCCCAAGAAACACCACCGGTATCACCTCCACCGCCACTGAAAATCACCCGTACAAAAACGCCAGCCGGAATACTCTTAGGTAAGTACCAATTGGGTCGTTTGTTGGGTCGTGGAAGCTTCGCAAAAGTACACGAAGCATCTTCACTCGAGGACGACAACACCATCGTGGCCGTCAAGATCATAGACAAGACGAAAACGGTCGATGCGGCGATGGAACCGAGAATAATCAGGGAAGTTTCCGCCATGCGCCGCCTACAACACCACCCGAACATCCTGAAAATCCACGAAGTCATGGCCACAAAGACGAAGATCTACCTTGTCATGGAACTAGCCTCCGGAGGTGAACTTTTCTCCAAGGTCTTACGCTGCGGCCGCTTGGCCGAACCCGCCGCTCGTCGCTATTTCTCTCAACTGATCTCCGCCCTCCATTTCTGTCACGAAAACGGCGTCGCACACCGCGATGTAAAGCCACAAAACCTCTTACTAGACCAAAACGGAAACCTCAAAGTTTCAGACTTTGGTCTGTCCGCTCTACCTGAACAACTAAACGACGGACTTTTACACACAGCTTGCGGACACCGGCTTATACAGCTCCCGAGGTTGTTCGGAGAAAAGGCTACGACGGTTCCAAGGCGGACGCTTGGTCATGCGGGGTAATTTTGTTTGTTTTGTTGGCAGGCTATTTACCCTTTGATGACAGTAACTTGGTCTCCATGTACAAAAAGATCCAGCGTAGGGAGTTTCAGTTTCCGGCATGGATATCAAAGCCAGCAAAGGCTATAATATGGCAGCTTCTTGACCCGAATCCGGTGACCCGAATGAGCTTAACAAGGTTAATGGAAACTTCATGGTTCAAGAGAACTTTAACGAAATCATCATCAAACAGTCAGCTGGTGAGTTTGTTACACGACAGCAAGTTAAAACATGACATGATATGTAACGGGGTTAACGCTTTCGACATAATATCGTTGTCGTCGGGGTTGGATTTGTCGGGGCTATTCAAAGGGGGGAATGATACGAGGAAGGAGAAGAGGTATATCACTAGTTCGATGGAGTTTGATGGGGTGATGAAGAGGATTAGGGGAGTTGGGGATAGATTGGGGTATAGAGTGGAGGAAGGGAAGAGAGGGGTTGTAGGATTGGGGAGAGGGAGGGTGGTGGTGGTGGTGGAGGTGGTGCAGGTGGCGGACTTGTTTGTTTTGGTGGAGGTGAAGGCGGTGGAAGGCGGTGGTGGTGGGGTTGAGATTGAGGAAGAGCAGTGGATTGATCTTGAAGCTGACTTGGAAACATTTTTGTTTCTTGGGATAGTACTGCTCTAGCATAATGGTTCTGAATCGGTGTAAATGATGTCAAACAATACTGATATATTTAGCGATTAGTTCTAATAAAAAATGTCGGTTTGTTAATTTCTTGGCAATTTCCCGGAGTTGGATGTACAAGTGATTCAGTTCATAGATCAAACTGGTTCATGTAAGAAAAAGAACATGCTGTCATGCTATTTTCAACCCTGGAAACTAATATGTTTTGCATCCATGGCCGTTATGAGACAGCAAGCAAGCAGTGAGCGAATTTTATTCATCAAAACTGATGTTTAAAGATATATAGACATCCGGTGGATTACTTACGGGTAGTTCTGCGATATAACTTAAATTTAAAGCTAAAATATTATCAAAAAAAAGATTTCTTTTTTTTTTTTTTTGGACTTTCGCAGTACGTACTTATAAGACTGTAACGAGCAAAAGACAGCCTTCGGTACAATAATTAGAAGTCTTGGGTACAATTATTAGAAGGCTAGATGTCTCAAGTATAGTAGGCGTCTCTGATTCTAGCGTCGTCTTGGAATGATTGTCATGGGCCAAACCCAAGTTATAATCTATTTCCTCTAAATAGTGGCGGATGATCGAGTAAATAAATAATAATCTTAAATTTTATTTATTAAATATGTTCATATCGAAATTTTATATATATGTATATTTTTATATAAAATTTATATTGTTAATATAGGTATGTTTATCTTAAAACATATTAATAGATCCATTATTTCTTAAGAAATTCATTATTCTGTAAAATAACAATATTCTTCTCACTTCAATAAGGTCTATTTTTTATAATGACATTTTGTTGGTGTTTTTCTTCTCACTATTTCCTCTAGAGTGTTAAGAAATTATTACTATTTTTTGTTGATATAATGATTCAGGGTGATTTAATAGATTGTAAACATAAAAAAATTAAATAACATTTTGTGATTTATTCGTTCGATTTAAGTTGAAAATTATTAACCCGTTCTTCTTTAATCTCTCATTTATTTTTAGTGATGCAAAATAAATTTTAAGAAGGGGAAAGAAAGATAATCTAAATACGAGAGAAAGAGCACCTAGATGAAGAAGATCATTTAT